>NW_028136170.1:0-613275 GCF_964662115.1 Mustela nivalis
ATGTTGACTTACCTGGAAGTTTCCTGAAACCCCTGCTATGAGGATTTTTTTTTAAAAGATTTTATTTATTTATCAAAGAGAGAGAGGGGGAAAGAGCGAGCACAGGCAGACAGAATGGCAGGCAGAGGCAGAGGGAGAAGCAGGCTCCCTGCTGAGCAAGGAGCCCGATGTGGGACTCGATCCCAGGACGCTGGGATCATGACCTGAGCCGAAGGCAGCTGCTTAACCAACTGAGCCACCCAGGCATCCCTGCTATGAGGATTTTTATGGAGGATTCCTTACATAGATGTGCTCTGCTTTTAGCCCCCTCCCCTCTCTGGGGGAATGTAGGGGTTGGGGTGGGGGTGCCGAAGATTCTAAATTCTAATCATGGTGTGGTCTTCCTGGTGATGTGTCCCCACTGAGGAGCCATCTCGGAGCCCACCCAGAGTTGTGTTATTAGAACAAAATATTAAACTCAAAATGGATGGAAGACCTCAATGTAAGATAGGAATTCTTGCCAGTTTTCTTAAGGTGATTCTTTCTCTCTGCTATCCCTCAAGATTCTATCCTTGCCTCCCTTCCTGACTGCACTGTCCTATTGGGCAATCTTGCCTATTGGGCAGGTGGAATGGACCAGTAGGGTCAAAATGCACAGCTTCTAGAAGGCAAAGGGATACTCCAGTCTGCTCTCAGGACTTTGGAGTCTTTGTGTTTTTGGTGCTGGTGAAAGGAAATGAGAGAGGAGAGCAGACAAGAGAGAATGCTAAGTCATTAGAGAGAACTGGTAGGATAAAATACAGGCATGATGAGTAGAATGAATTTAAAAACATGATACCATTGGGTGATTTTTTTAATACTCAGTAAGAATATTTTTAACAAAGTGAACCATTTAGTTTTGAAATATTCATTCTTAGCATAATTTGAGTTTTAAGATAGGATTACATTACAGGATTGTCAACATTATTTGTCACCATGACTTTTTTTTTAATTTCGGATAGGAATTTTAATAAGATAGCATTTTATTTCAGTAGACATTTAAGTTAAAATTTAAATGTATATATGTTCTTTCCCACATATTATCCAAAGGCTACAAATTAGAGTGGAAGAATAAGGAGAATCAAGATACTTGTTTTTTTTTTTTTTTTTTTTTTTTTTTAAAGATTTTATTTATTTATTTGACAGAGAGAAATCACAAGTAGATGGAGAGGCAGGCAGAGAGAGAGAGAGGGAAGCAGGCTCCCTGCTGAGCAGAGAGCCCGATGCAGGACTCGATCCCAGGACCCTGAGATCATGACCTGAGCCGAAGGCAGCGGCTTAACCCACTGAGCCACCCAGGCGCCCCAAGATACTTGTTTTAAAGTTCTTTTTACACTGTTTTGAAAATATTGTCTTCCTCATTTATTTCCATCATTTACCATGTTAGCAAAATCTACAAACTTGTACTTGGTAAGTACTGATTGGGCTGGGTATAGAGGATGTCCACAGGGAAGCTGCCATTCTCTTTCAAAGTGACCTTTGTTCATTTTTAAGCAAAATAGTCACTTTATTCTTATATTTAATGGTAACTTTATTGTAAGAGGTTTAAAGTTTCCTAATAAATGATTTTACCTATTTGTACAAACTATTTATTTGTACCTCAGGAAGACTGTGGCTCCTAAAATAATTCAACATGTGTCATGATTCTTCTTGGTATAATTATATTTAAAATTAAGTTTTAAAATTTTAATTTTTAATTAAAACTGTTTATTGAAGGCAGTGTTTATTTTCTCATGCAAAGATGTTGAAATAAACATTCTCGTTGAAGTCTTCTCTTAACGGTGTTGAGGTACGGTGACCCCAGGCCCCAGACCTTGCCCAGTGGTGAGGCAGACCATCCCAGGCCATGCAACTGCCCAGAGTAGCCCTTCCTTATATCCTGGATCTTTCATCCACTACGTGCTACTTACAGCTTCTTATGGAGGGGCCAATATTTGGGCAACTGTGCAACCTAAGGGCAGTAAGTTCCAGAAAGGAAGGAAACATGAGGGAATTTCTAGTTTCACTGCTCAGGGTTTTTTGGGTTTTTGTTTGTTTGTTTGTTTGTTTTCCCCTATGAAAAATGAAGGCTCACAGGACATAAGTATCCCTTTGATTGGTGCTGGGGTGGGGAAGCAAATTTTCTTCTCCCTATTATTGGAAAGCAGGCAAAATTAGTTAAAGTGAATAATCAGAAACAATTTGGGAGGGAAAGAGATCACAACAGGCATTAATCCATGTGGTGAATGTGGACTACTAATTCAGTTGTCTTTGGGTGTTTACTTACATACACACAAATGTGCATGCTTGGATCAGGGGAAAGCAGCAAAAACTTGATGCCTTTTGAAATATGTAGAAGTACTAACCTTTAGAGGTACCGGGCTGTGTATTTGTTAGCTATCTGTATATGGGTATTTTTTTCAGAACTTGATTCTGATTTGATAAATAGTCTATATTCACTGTGGAAAACATAGTATACTTTAATATATTGAATTAAAGTTCTTTATTGAGAACTTGTCTGCCTCATGCAAGTGCCTCCAGGTATATAAAAGGTGGGAGGTCGGGGTACCAGGTGGTGGGTAATATAGAGTGCATGGATTGCATGGAGCACTGGGTGTGGTACAAAAACAATGAATACTGTTATGCTGAAAATAATAAAAAAAAAGAAAGTAAGAGAGCTGGACATACAGCAAGTAGTAGCTCAAGTCCAATACCATGTAACTTTTTGTATTGATTATGAAATTTAAAGGAGAAAGGGACTTTTTTTTATTATTCTATTTCTTTTCAGTGTTCCAGAATTCATTGTTTATGCACCACACCCAGTGCTTCATGCAATATGTGCCCTCCATAATACCCATCACCAGGCTCACCCAACCCCCTACCTGCCTCCCTTCTAAAGCCCTCAGTTTGCTTCTCAGAGTCCACAGTCTCTCATGGTTTGTCTCCCCCACCAATTTCCCTCAACTCACTTCTCCCCTCCATCTCCCAATGTCGTCTGTGTTATTCCTTATGCTCCAGAAGTAAGAAACCATATGATAATTGACTCTGCTTGACTTATTTCACTCAGCATAATCTCTTCCAGACCAGTTCATGTTGATACAAAAGTTGGGTATTCATTCTTTCTGATGGAGGCATAATAATCCATATTGTATATGGACCACATCTTTATCCATTCATCCATTGAAGGGCATCTTGGTTATTTCCACACTTTAGTGACTTTGGCCATTGCTGCTATGAACATTGGTGTACAGATGGCCCTTCTTTTCACTACATCTGTATCTTCTTGGTATATACCGAGTGCAGTTGCAGGGTCATAGGGCAGCTCCATTTTAATTTTTTTGAGGAATTTCCACACTGTTTCCCAATGTGGCTGCACCAAGAAAGGGACTTGTTATTAATTCTGTGGAGCTGGTCAAGTCAAAATTCAAAGATGAATTTTTTCAGACATAAAGTAGTTTATACTGATTCTATTCTTCAGATTCATCGACAAGGAAAAGGCTATAAAACTAAAGTCCCATGGATTGGATTAGGGTAGTATTGGATGTTAAAGTACCTGAAATGATGAAGAATGTCTGTACATTCTTCTAGATTTGTTTCAGTCCTAAAATATTAAATTAGTTATAATGTATGTGAAAATATCCTTACTATTAGAATTGCTTATCCTTTCTCAAATTTTCTAGTGGCTTAGTACTTAGTACTTCCACCGCTGTATGCCATAGCTATAATAAGCAAGCAGTAACAGGAGTCACCATCCCACCTTTGTCAGGTCACAAGGCAGAATCAGAAACAAGTCTACCAAAAAATGTCATCCCTAATAATTTCTGGTACTTTAATTTTAAAGTTTTAGTTGATATTCATCCAATCAAATATAGAGCTGAGGTATATGTTTGTGAGAAATTGAACTGTTTAGGGTGGTGGCTTACACTCACTCCCCTAATCATGTATTCTGTTTCCTTCCAGACATCCCCCATTTGAGACCAGCGCCAGTGTATGTACATTACTACAACTCAAGACAATGAAAACATTTATAGTATAAAAATTCCATACATGGCAATTCACATTGTTTTTATTAAATGGATTATAAATTTCTTTTTGGAAAAAAGTATCTAGCTATAATCCAAAACACTCAAAATCGAGTTGCTGTACTGCCCCAAATCATACAGGTATGTCATTCCTCTTTTTATTATATTTTACATAGGTAAAAATATACTAACACATACCAAAGTAATTGACTCATAGGGGTTTTGGTTCCTAAAGGATGCTGGTTCTAGGGATTATGTTTATGGGTGGGCTCTCTCTCTGTTGCTGAGGCGTCAGAGGGACTTCTGAGATAGCACTTGCCATGCCCTGCTGACATTGCCATGACAAGGTGATCTTGGGGGCCAGGGAGATGTTCTGAAAACATGATGTTGTGTGCAGTCTCCTGGACCCTCTCATTTTCCTTCCTTTGCTCAAGAGCCAGTGACATCAGAGCATAAGACCAGGGGCCTGTGTTGCCTTCACCCATCCCCAGCACCAGGCAGGCCCTCAATAATCATGTAGGTGGGCTGTGGGAAGGACCTATTTGACTGCCAAGAGCCTCTTGGCATCTCAGAGGGAGCAGTGGAAGAGATCTCAGGATTTTGAGGTGCCATGATGGAATGCCTGGAAGAAAAGGCAGACTCTCTTTAGAAGGCTTTCAGTGAAGACCTCTTTCTGTGTGGGGCCCATGGTATACCTTCCCTCTCTTGTGGTCCTTGGTCATAGAGAAATGGGCTTTCCCAGCAGGTTGAGTTTCTTAGAGACTTTGTGCTGTGTAAGGAAGGACAACTTGGGGAGGTTTGAGAGGGGCTGCTTCATGGCAGGGGCCTGCTTTTATGCACAAAGCATGGTCCCCTTAGAGTAGCTTCGCTGATGCCCCAGAGTTCCCCAAAGTGTGACTAGGCCTGAGCTGCAAGAGTTCACACACCTGAGTGGCAGGTAGCATCTTGGTGGAGGAGCACCAAACTGAGGTCCAGAGCCCGTGTCCTCATTGATTAAGAACTGACTACAGAGCTAGACAAACTTATTGTCAAGAAGTCTGAGGGGGATACAGTTACAGTAAAGAGCAGCAAAATACTTACTAAGATTTTGAAAGGGAGCTTTGGGGTGCGTGGATGGCTCAGTTGGTTAAATGTCTGCCAGAGATCAAACCCTGTGGTGGGGGGTGGGGAGTCCCTGCTAAGTGAGGAGTCTGCTTCTCCCTCTCCCTTTCCCTCTGCCACTCTCCCTGTCTGTGCTCACTTTCTCTCTGTCTCTCTGTGTCAAATAAATTTTATAAATCTTTTAAAACATAAAAATACAAGAAAGATTTGAAACTTAAATTCACTAGTTGTAACATGTAATAGGAACCCTGTAAACAGTAATGATCACTGCTGAGAACAAAATTGATTTTTTTAAAGATTTTATTTATTTGGCAGAGAGAGATCCCAAGTAGGCAGAAAGGCAAGCAGAGAGAGAGGAGGAAGCAGGCTCCCCACCGAGCAGTGAGCCCAATGCAGGACTCGATCCCAGGACCCTGAGATCATGACCTGAGCTGAAGGCAGTGGCTTAACCCACTGAGCCACCCAGGTGCCCCACAAAATTGATTTTCCAAAGGAATATCCCAGAACACTGAGGAAAATTTCAAAGAGATGGAAATGAGAAACGAATAAGTAAGATCTGAGGTCAGGTCCAAATCTACCTTGCAAGTACCCTGAGGACAAAAGGAGAAAATAACAGAAGTTATAACTGAACTAATGCAGCATTTACTTGAGCTGAAAAACAGTCATGCCTTCAGTTCATAAAGCCTTCAAGTCCCAGGGAGAATTAGCTAAACAGACTCAAACCAAAACAGACGTAAACCTATTTGACTTTCAGGGACTAAGAAAAAATTGTCAGAGTTCCAAACAGAAACCACCAGTTCCTTCTCGAAAATGAGACAGAGTATCATTGAATATTGACTTTAAGCTCTATCCCTCAGAGCTGAAAGAACTCTCTTTCTTAGAACTCTTGCTTCCTATCACATATGTAAGCAGATGTCAGATTGATTAACCTTGTAAATTGGTTTAAGTTCTAACTCTACAAACAAAATGATAAAGAATTTGGAGACAATCTAGGGGCATGTAAAAATTTGGGAAGTGGTAGACTACCTTAGGTAGAGATAAGACCCACAGGCCATAGAAGAAATGACATGCCACTTTATTTTAAAAATTTGAAAAAGATTTGTATATCAAAAAAGAGTAAAGCTGCATGTGGGCAACAGGCTGTGAAAAGCATCTGTAACATCAGCTGTTCAAGGAGTTCATGTCTCTGACGTGCCTACAAATTGAGAAGAAGACAAACAGTCCGATTGAAAAACAGACCAAATGAGAGGAAGGAGAAGTTCATGGAAAAGGAAACAGAAATGACCCTGGATTTCATAGTGAGCCAGGGAACACCATTAGTTCTGGACCATGCTGAGACACCTTTATTCACTCACCCTGTAGACAAAAACTAAAAATCATCAGGTAGACAAAAATTTGCATGAAATCATATATAAGAAACTCAGCCCCACTCTTTGATAAATTTTACAGTCTATTTTGTGTGATTGTTAAGTCAATTCAAAACAATCTGTTTAGAGACTCTGACTGTTCCCTACTTGGTTACAAATTTTCAGGGAACCATCACTGTATTTATTGAGAATAATTTCCTCATTCTTGAAAAATACATTTGAGTGATGAAAAATAGCAAGTATAACGGAATAGCCACAAATTCAAGGTTCTAGTTTTCCCCCCGCCCTTAGTGGGAAAGGAAACTTTTCACACATGTGAGTCATCTGCTTTTATTATCTGGATTTCTTAGTTTCCGTAAAGTCTGACCTCCTGAATCAGTTTGGATGGTTGTCTCATCCTAACTCAAACTGTCTTAAAGATTAAAAAAAAAAAAAAAACCTTCAATCTCATGAAGAAGCAGCTCATGGCAGTGCTTGCGGAGAATGTGTTTTATTCACACTGTCTCCATGATTTTCTCCATTTTTCCCTACTGTGCCATTTCCCTCTGGCCAGTTTGTCTTCCACCCCCTGCTGACTGTGTGATGGCTGCCCGCAGTGGGGGCACTGCTTTTCTTGTTCACATTCAGAGACAACCCAGATATTTCTGTAAAGCCCTTCCCGTTTGTGTGTGTGGGACAACCTAGGTTACTGTCTCTCATAGAACAGTAACAAGGCACTGACTGTCGTGCAGCTGGCTGTGTGAATGGCCCAGGAGGAACATGACTGGCTTCCATGACAGACCCCTTCCCTGTAGTGTGGATGGGGCCAGCTTCCTGTGAGTCACCTGGGCTGCAGTGGAGGAGGCACACAGTGCACTGGGGTTCAGGGAGGGGGAGGGAGGAAGGATGCTGGCAGTCAACTCTCCAGATCCAGTACTACCACACCCTGAAGATAGTCCTACCTAGAAATGGTCCCTGCCATTGTACAGACTCAATATGTCTCAGTGAGTTCTTCTAGTAGTTTTTAGTGCCACTGTAGCAAATGACAAATTCTCAGTGGCTTGAAACAACACAAATTGATTATCTTGCAGTTCTGGAGGTCAGAAGTTCAAAAATCAGTCTCCGTGTGGTAAAATCGGGGTGTTAGCAGCCTGTGTTCCTTCTGGAGGCTCTAGAGGAGAATCCACTTTCTTGCCTTGTCCTGCTTCTAAAGCTGCCTGCATTCCCTGACTTGTGGCCCTTCATTGCACCACCTTTTATCCCTCTGTTTCCAACTTCACATTGCCTTCTGATTCTGATCCTCCTGTCTCCTTATGGATCCTCATGATTACATTGGGACCACCGAGGTAATCCAGGATAATCTCTCCCCCCTCACACCTTAATTTAATCATGCTTGCTAAATCCCATTTGCCAGGTAAGGTAAAGTACTCAGAGCTTCTTGGGCTCAGGATATGGTCATCTTTGGGGCAGTCGCTATTCAGCTGGTCAGTTGCCTCCTGTGCTCCCTTTTATGCCTCACACCTCATCTCACATGTGTCTGCTGTGTTCCTCTCTTCATCTGCATTGCAAATGAGAAATGCAGCAATTTAAACCATTGAATATTAGATTTTGGAGATAGTTGCAGGAATAAAAGCACATATAATTTTATTTGTGTCCTAAAAGTTTTTGTTTGGAATTTTAAATTTTATCTAATTGTCCCTAGGTAAATTAAATATGATTCAATCAGTTGATCTGAAAAATCTTTTCAAAGAGTATACCGCTGTTGTAAAGGCCCTTCAAAACAGTATTTTGAGTGCTGTTTCCAAATGAAGTTTACACTTTCACCCTTATCACTGTATTAAAGGTCATGTTGCAGGGTTTTGTGTGTGTCTGCTTTTTTCCAAAGTGAACTTGCTTCTCTATCTAAAACTAATACCTCTAACAGTATTTTTCACCAGGGAGGAGAGGAATTAGTGTATCTTCTAGACTAAGTTTTCTTTCCACGTGAAGAATCTGTTAGGACTAATATTCATGGGAGAAGGAAAAGACAGTAGCTCTTACACCCCATATACTATGTTGACAACAACAGTATAAGCCTGACCAAAGCTGTACATCTTGGTGCATCATTTCAGCTGAAACGTGTTCAGTGAAGTATGATTTATTCCTTAGTAATTCATTTTTGTGTGAGATAAAAGTACATAAACAGAAATTAGGGAAAGCAGAGTGGTAATTTTAAAATTTCATCATTGACTGTTTTTTTTTTTACCAGTTCTATAAGCACATTAATTGATATTAAAACCCATAAAAGCTCATTTGGGAATGAAAAAGAAAGTTTGAGGTGGTATTGATTTTTTAATGATATTTGTATTTATTTGTATGATTACGCTTAGTTACACTTTGATTGAGTCCGAATGTGCCCTTCAACAATAATCCATGGGCTCTGGGTTTCCTGAAGTTGTATGTCATGGGGTGAACAGTTAGAAAAAGTGAATACCACCAATTGACAACCCTATGGGGGTTTATATATTACACAAACACATTTGTTTGTTGACTGCCACTCCAGTACTTTCTGTGTCCTCGAGCTCCACCCACGTGGTGCAGGCTGCCCCCATCTGTGCTGGAGAATCATGACGGGGCATTCAGTGGCCTTAGGCATCCCCAGAGAGCTGCAGTTGCATCCTCTCATTTCCCACCTAGTTTGTGGGCATCCCCCTTTAGCTTGACCCTGACAGTGGACAGGTCTCAGTATGAGCTGTCTGTGGGAAGAAACAAGATGTTGGGGGGGCAGCGGTAGTTGTTGATGGGAAGTTTTAAGTGTCAGGTTGTATCTTGCAATTTTCTGAACCCTGGCAGTGCAGGCCTGGGCCAACGTGGTATGTCTGTTTCACCAACCAAATCTTCCTCATGTGCCCAAGAAGTGAAACCATATTTGCATTTGCCACCAGAATCAACTAATACTAAATAATAGTTGAGAATTCCAGCTTGATTATAGTGAGTGGAAAATGGACCTCTCTGGTTAATTCTTACATATGATTTTACTGTTCATCTTCATAAAAGGGATAAGAAATGAGGAAACGTGGATTATCAGTTTGTTTTCACTCTCATCACTCACTGCAGTTATAATTTTCAAAATACCAAGATGTTTTTCAAAAGTAGTTGTTTTTTTGTTTTTTTGTTTTGTTTTGTTTTGTTTTGTTTTTGTGGAGGGAGTAGGGACTAAGACTAAGGAAAGCATTGTTCTATCAAGAGAAGTCGTTTTCAATTTATGGTATGATGGGAAATCCATCTCGTATGTCCTATTTGGATAACAGAGCTCACTCTTAATTTTTTTAAACTTCCTTTGATTTTTTAATTGAATTATAGCTGACCCACAATGTTGCATTCGTTTCAGATATAAAACAACAAGATTTGACAAGTCTATATGTTATGCTGTGCTCGCCGTACTGTACCACCAACCATATTCCCTATGCTGTGCCTTTCGTCCTGCAACTTATTAATTTTGTAACTGGAAGCCTGTTATCTCCCACTGTATTTCACGCATTTTGCCTGTCCACCCGCTGCCTCCTCTTTGGAAACGATCAATTTGTTCTCTGTAGTTATGGGTCTTTTTCTGTTTTTCTGTGTGTTCAGAGAACTTTTTAAGATAACTTGGTGCCTTTAAACATATTCCTTGATTTCCATTAGTTTGGATACGTATTTGCCATGTTACCCAATTAGTTATGTAATGACTTCAAAATTTGGGGGCTTAAAACAACCCTTTTGTCATATTACATATGTTTTGGGGGTCAGAAATTGGGGCAGGATCTCATGGGGCAATTTTTATGCTTAATACGGCATTAACTGAGGTCAGTGGGTGGTGGCCTTCAGCAGGCGGCTGCTTGGTCTAGAGGATTCAGGATGACTTTATGCACATGCCTGTCACTTTGATGGGTACAGTTGTGAGACGAGGCTCAGATGGCCCTCCACTTCCGTGCAGTCTTTGTAACAAGGTTGTTGGACTTATTTCCTGTCCACTCAGAGCTCCAATAGCAAATGTTCCAAGAGAGGGGTTCCTTTTGGACTTGGGCCTGAAACTGACACGTTTATTTCACTGTTTAACACAGTCACATAGCCCATGTGAATCAAAGGGAATGGGGAGTCATAGGATTTGTGATCATTTTTTAACGTGCTACATATGTTCATATGTGCATTTTTTCCCATTTCTCTGACCTGTGGGAAAATGGAAGTTATTGATCAAAGAGTCACAGGTTATCAAGCGGTATGAGAGACTTCAGACTTAATCCAACCTCCATACTTTATAGATTATAGAATATATACGTAGGTGCACATGTACATCTCCATATCAGTTATTATATATACACTTGTATATCACTAAAAATGGTATCTGTGGATTAGCCAATTCTTCTATCTTCATAGGAATGAAAAGGACTCGTCATTCCCCGGCAAATCTGAAGAAAGAAGCCAGAGCAAGAGTAAGGGAGAAAGAGAGTGAGAGGAGCATCTGATGGGATAGGATTTCTTACAAAAGGACTCCTGAAGTGACCAGAGAAAACAGACCAACAGAAAAGGGCAGACTTTGACCAAGCGGTGCTCAACGACGTGAATATCCACATGGAACAGAAGAGGTTTTAACGCTATTCCCTACTGATGTAGCCTACATACTGAAGAGGACATCAGAAGTTTTCTGGAAGATACCATAGAAAACCATTTTGAGGACCTGGGGGCGGTGGCAGAGATGAGTGGAACAGAACACCAAAAACAGGAAGCCCAAGAAAGCTTGGGTTCCGCTTCCAGATGGCGACGAGAGAAGAATTAGGCACGAACCAGTCAGCTGGAAAAGACTGGGAGCAGGGGACAACAGTCGAAAAGGACGTCTGCCAAGAGCAACTCGACAGTCTCACTTTTATTGGATAGAAAACAATAGCCAAAGAAGGATTGAGGAAGGTCAAATGTTAATCCCATCTTGCTGACAAGCAAGAAGGAGGATAAAGTTTATAGTTAAACAAGCACATTGAAAGAACTCTTCTAACTAGCAACAGGCACTTCTGGGAAGAGAAAGGCTCTATGGCGGATAAGGGAGGCAGGCGGTTTTCATTCCGCCCTGAGCTAACCTGTCGTTCCCAGGTGCTCCGCTTTCCTGAAGCAGGCGGCATTCCGCCCTGGGCCGGCCGGGCTTCCAGCCAGCGCAGCTTCTGTGAGGGGGCTGCATTCCGCCATGAGCAAGCGAGGTATCCCCCGCTGCCCAGCTTCTGTGAAGGGGCGGTGTTCCGCCCTGAGCAAGCTGGGCATCCCCAACTATAAGTGCTACCATTTTACTTAAAACTGTGAAATTGGGTCAGATTTAAATTTCAATTTATGTTAAAACATTCTGTAAACTGTGTTAAACTTTGACATTTGTTCCCTCTGTTCAGTGAATAACACTATATCATATTCTGAAAAATACGCTAATTTTCATTTTGAAAAATATCCCTTTTTCCTCTTATGGTAATTATTAATATGAATTAATAGTAGAATTTGATATGGTTCCATATGCCCATAAATACTTTATTGTATATTATCCAGCTTCTTGGACTTTTCCTTCAGTCTGCTACCAATCTTTTAATGATGATTCTAAATGTTATTTAGAGAGACATTCTGTTCTTAATATATTTCAAATATTCTACACAAGGCAAAGTGGATCCAAGTAATCTGTAGGCAAAATAAGATTTTAGAGAAGTATATATTTCCAACAGTATTTATAAAATATTACCTTTATGTAAGGCATCATCCTGGACTTTGTGGAAAACACACAAAGGAGTAAGAAGTGGCCCTTCAAGAAACATATACAATATCAAGGTTTAACATGAAGCAGCATGTCTTCTCTAAGTAAAAAAACATTGTACCAACTGACTTTACTGAAACTTTATATTTATTGCTCTCGTTTTAGGTCATAGTGTCCTTCTGCATGCAGGCTGCTATAACGGACATGATATAGACTGAATAGCTTATAAAGAACAGGAATTTATTTCTCACAGTTCTAGAACTGAGAAGTTCAAGATTAAGGAATGGGCAGATCCAGGGAGAGCCCACTTCCTCATAGATGGCTATCTTCTCACTGTAAACGTACATGATGAATGAATCAAGAGAACTCTCTGGGGTCTCCTTTAAAAGGACTGTAATCCCACTTATAACCTAATCACCTCCCAAAGGCGCCTATGTTTTAATACTATCACTTCCAGAGTTAGATTTTGTAATATGATTTTGGGAGACATAAACATTCACACCATAGTATATATAAACAAAAGAGACACAAAAACAACAAACAACAAAAATTATTTTAACTACCTATTATTTTCAACTACATAAAATTTTAATTTGTTTCTATATAATATTAAATAACTCATTTGAGTGATTCACTTATATCCAATGCATCTGAGTGCAATTAAATTTGCTTACCCAACATATCCAGCAGCATATTTCTTCAGACTATCCCATTCCCCACCTTACAGGTTTTACCACAATTAGAAGACAGGGGATAGAGGATAGATAGATAGATGTATACATAAACACACTTGTACATACACATATGCATATTTTTTCCTGTTAATGATACTCATGCAAATAAAATTTAAGCTCAAGGAAACCTGTCTTGTGTGTTACTTAATATCCAGTTTTTAGTCAACATCCAAAAACAAATAATCCAATAAAAACATGGATAGAGGACATGAACAAGTGTTTCCACAAAGAACACATTCAAATGTTCAGTAGATACATGAAAAGATGTCCATCATCATGTATCATCAGGAAATTGCAAAGCAAAACTAGAAAGAGATACCACCTCACACCTGTCAGAATGGCTAACATCAACACTACAAGAAACAAAAGGGGTTGGAGAGGATGTGAAAAAGTAACACTTGTGGGGGCTGCCTGGGTGACTCAGTGGGTTAAGCCTCTGCCTTCAGCTCAGGTCATGATCTCAGGGTCCTGGGATCAAGTCCCACATTGGGCTCTCTGCCAGGCATGGAGCCTGCTCCCTCCTCTCTCTCTCTACTTGTGATCTCTCTCTGTCAAATGAATAAAATCTTAAAAAAAAGAAAAAGTAACAATTGTGAACTGTTGGTGGTGATGCAAACTGATACAGCCATATTTGAAAACAGTATGGAATGTCCATAAAATTTAAAAATAGAAGTCCTTTGTGATCCAACAATCCTGTTGGTGTGTATTTACCCAATGAATTTAAGAAAACTTATTCAAAGGGATCCTAGCACCCCTATGTTTATAGCAGCATTATTTGTAAAGCTAAGGTATGGAAAGAACCCAAGTATCCATCAATTGATGAATAAATAAAGAATAAGTGGTATGTATATACAATGGAATATTATTCTGCCATAAAAAAGACTGAAATCTTGCCATTTGCAATAACATGGCTGGAACTAGACAGTATAATGCTAAAAGTGAAATAAGTCAGAGAAAGACAAATACCTTTACTCATATATGGAATAAAAGTAACAAAACAAACAAGCAAAGGGGAAAATAATAACACATAGAAAGAGAAACAAAGCTAGAAACAGACATTTCATAACGGAGAACAAACTGATGGTTACTTGAGAGGATCTGAAAGGAGTGATGGATTAAATAAGTGATGGGGGTTAATTAGAGCACTTGTCATGATGAGCACCGAGTGCTATATGTTATATTGTACACATGAAACTAATACAACCATATATGTTAACTAACTGGATTTCAAATGAAAATTTTTTAAAATCCCAGTTTTTAGCTCACATTCTGGCTTACAAAAGGGATTTAGTCAGGAATTTGGAGATTAGTTAATGAACAAATAAGGGGTGAACAGGCAGTTGTTAGATAAAATTACTATCCTTTCTGGCATGACTTATACCTTTTATCTAGAATTAATTTTAGCACTTTAGACTCTTCCTATTTTATTTTGAGTCATTAAACAAAAATTTCCTCAAAGGACCTTAGACTCCATCCAATTTGAGCAACAGTGTGAGAGAGGAAATGGTGTCCAGGAGGGAAAAAAAAAAAGATAAAACTACTTTTGTTTACTAGTGAATGCATAGTTCTTCCACAGAAGAAGCTCTAAATGGTCATGGCTCCAGCTTTATATGTGTTCAGTCATATGTTCAGAAGTAGGTAACACTATCAAAAAATATAAAGCATCTGAGATTATTTTCCCTTATTTGAAAGCAGGTGTATGAGTCTGCCGTGGTTTCTTGGGTGTTCATAGAAGACGCAGACTCATGGTTCAGAAATAATATAGTTTATTATTCACAGCATTAGAGGTAGCCAGAATATTAACAGTATTTGTGTGTGTGTGTGTTTCTGTGTGTGTGTGTGTGTGTGTGTGTGTGTGTGTGTGTGTGTGTGTGTAGGGGTGGGAGTTATATATCAGTTCTGAGCCTCAGTTCCCACAAGAAGAATCAAAACAGAGGCAGATAATATTTGCAAACACAACAGGTTAAGTTAAAAAAAAAAGATACTATTTCTGTCCTCCAAGTCTATTCAATACAACCATCTTCAAAGGACGGTCTAGAACAAATAATAAATGCAGAAATGTAAGCAACCAATTGAAAAGTGTCTCCCAAGAAACACACTTTGAGAGTCTTCCTTTGACAAAAATACTATAGGATATTACATGAATCAGGTGCATTGAATACTGGAAGGTTAAAATTACAAGGGACCAAATATTTTTAAGCAGACTGGCATCCAGTAGAGTTCAAATAGGTTTTATAAGATTGAGGAAAGAAGCCATCAAAACCTGGGCCCAGGGGCGCCTGGGTAGCTCAGTGGGTTAAGCCTCTGCCTTTGGCTCAGGCCATGATCTCAGGGTCCTGGGATCGAGCTCTGCATCAGGCTCTATGTTCAGCAGGGAGCCTGCTTCCCCCTCTCTCTCTGCCTCTCTGCCTACTTGTGGTCTCTGTCTGTCAAATAAATAAATAAAATCTTAAAACAAAACAAAACAAAACAAAAAACCTGGGCCCAATTTTCCCAAAAGTATGATTCTGATTCTAGTCTCTATGATGTTATCCCTTGAAGACAATGTCTCTAATTGAGTTGAATTAGTTTACTAAAGAGCATACCCCCATTTGTTGTAGGAGATGAACAATATGCAAGAGGCAAAATGCCACATGGAAGCCACCTGGTCTTCAGTGGAATATAGAATCAGTTCCTTTGGGATGAATTTGTTCCACATTTGACTTCCCACTTAAGGGAAAATAAGAGTGCCTTCCAATAGATTTTAAATAGGAAATGACAACGGAAGCTTATACAAGATTATAAAATGGGAAATTTCATTTAGATAAGCAATAATTTCAAAGTCATCTTCTTAATATTACAGACTCTTCACATAATCATAATTTTATTTTGGTATTATATGGTAATTTCAAATATAGTAAATATAAAGAATTTACCTCTGTAATTATAGCGATTCTGGTCGTAGTTTAATGGCAACAAAACTTCAAGTTAGAAGTATGGTCTACCAATTATGAATACATTTGGTAATGGTGTGTCATCTTCACTCCACTTGTCTCACTAAAACAGTGAGCCAAAAAAAGTAGGTCCAAGCTGTTTACTATGGTCAAAATGAGTTGCTTTTTCACTTGGTAAAGAAGCAGTCATATTTTGGAAAAAGAAACTGAGGCTATTAATATTTTCAACTTATTTTCAGAAAAGGAAAGAAAGGATAATCTAAGCTAAAGCCAAAATCTTACACAAGGTGGCAGGAGAATGGTCTTTTCCCAGATAAAGGGTTTTTCAACTTAGCCATGTTAGGAGGAAGAAGAGATGAGACATTGTGGACTTGACTAACGTTTGTACACTGTTCAAAAAGTTTTCAAAATAATGTGTATTATTTTTCTTCTTTTAGTTGAGACAAAAACAAACAAACAAACAAAAAACCACTAATGAGCTTACTCTTAAAAGGAGGTAAACAAGAAACTAGCAAAGATTGAGTGTTAGGTATTGTCCCCCTCCTTTTTTTTTAAATTATGTTATGTTAGTTACCATACAATACATCATTAGTTTTTGAAGTAGTGTTCCATGATTCATTGTTTGTGTAAAACACCCAGTGCCCCATGCAATATGTGCCCTCCTTAATACCCATCACCAGGCTCACACATCCCCACATCCTTCTCATCTTTAAAACCCTCAGTTTGTTTCTTGGAGTCCATAGTTTTTCATGTTTCATTTCCCCCTCCAATGCCCCCACTTCATTTTTCCTTTCCTTCTCCTAATGTCCTCCATGCTATTCCTTAGGTTCCACAAATAAGTGAAACCATATGATGATTGACTTTCTCTGCTTGACTTATTTCACTTAACATAATCTCCTCCAGTCCCATCCATGTTGATGCAAAAGTTGGGTATTCATCCTTTCTGATGGCTGAGTGATATTCCATTGTATCCATAGATCACATCTTCTTTATCCGTTTGTCTGTTGAAGGGGATCTTGGCTCTTTCAACAGAATGGCTATTGTGGACATTGCTGCTATGAACACTGGGGTGCATATGGCCCTTCTTTCCAGTAAAATAGAGCTAGCCTATGACCCAGCGATTGCACTACTGAGTATTGACCTCAAAGATACAGATGTAGTGAAAAGAATTAGGTATTGTTAAAGCACAAATGCAGGGGATAGAAGTTATGGTACAGAAGAGGGAAGGGCAACCATATGGCAGAGTAGAATAAAGTAGCTCAGGAAGAAATTAGTCATATCCAGATATTGTAAGGCATGTGGGGTTGGCAGGGAGAGCATGAGAAATCATGAGAGAAGAGAGAGAAAATGGACCAGGCAGGAGGGTTTATAACATTTTAACATCTAAGATAAGCATATGCAAAGCAGAATAGGGAAAGAAATAAAAGTTTTTATAAGACTCAATACATAAGGAATAACGTGGAGGACACTGGGAGATGGAGAGAAGTGTGCTGGGGGAAATCGGAGGGAGAGACAAACCATGAGAGACTGTGGACTCTGAGAAACAAACTGAGGGTTTTGAAGAGGAGGGTGGCAGGTGGTTGGGTGAGCCCAGTGGTGGGTATTAAGGAGGGAATTTATTACATGAAGCACTGGGTGTGGTGCATAAACAATGAATTTTGGATCACTGAAAATAAATTAAAAGAAAAAAAAAAGACTGACTACAGACATGGACCTCAGTGTAACACAGATATGGAACTCACTGGAATACCAGCCATTTCCCACCGACACACACAGACTATGATAATAATAAATAATAATTCAATTAAGAAAATTGCCTGCCAAATAATTTTTCCTCTTTTTATTTTTATGATTATTATTTTTATTTTATTTTTAAAGTTTTTATTTAAATTCCAGTTAGTTAAAATAAGGTTAATATTAGTTTCAGGTGTACAATATAGTGATCAACACTGCCATACAACGGCTTAAATATAAAAATGAAAAAAAAAATTTTTTTAAAGATTTTATTTTTAAAAACCTCTACACCCAAGGTGGATTTCAAACGTACAACCCCAAGATCAAGAGTTACATATTTTACTGACTGATCCAGCCAGGCACCCCAACAAATAAAAATTTTATAAAATTGTTGAGTTTGTGGGAGTCTCATTTGCTCAGTCAGTTAAGTGTCTGCCTTTGGCTCAGATCATAATCTCAAGAGTCCTGGGATCGAGCCCCATATTGCTCATGTGCTCTTTCTCTCTCTCTCTCTCTGGCTTTTGCTCTTAAATAAATAAATAAAATATTTTTTAAAGAAATTGTTGAGTTTGTTTAACTAGTTTTAAACTAGTAGACAGAGATGAAGATAAAGTATGATCTCATGGCAGGGAAAAATACAACTTACACGTTTTAAAAATAAAATGTGCAATGCAAGTTACATCACTTCTTTTATCACCACACAGGGACTTTCCCTACTGAGTTGTTGTAATGTAAGGACCTATTTTATATTTTTATATTTTAGCAAGAGGCTTCCATTGAGGTTAACCCTGAAACTGTCCTTGCTCCCCTTCCCCCAGGGGATTCACTTAAAAACAAGACCTGGAAATCAGCTCCAGGTAACAAAGCCCATATACAAGGGTGGGTCAGGCCAGGTGGAGACATCAATCAGCGGGAGGGGGGGGCGGTGTTTGCATATTGTCTCCCTAGATACTAAGGAGTATGCCCCACTCCTCTGCCCTTTGGGAACCGTTTTGGCACCAATCCTAATCAAGGTGTAATAGGCTGGGTCAAATGTCTATACTAGGGTAAATTGAACCTCAATTGGTCACCTAGCCTCACTGTGGAGTTTCCTGTGTGTGTTAAAATCTCATTGGTCACCTGTGCGTGGCCAGGCCTGACTTCATGGCCTTTGCCCTTAAAAGCTAGACTGTGAAACAGTGAAGGGTTTCCTTTTCTCATAAGAGGTGTGGCTCTGAACGTTCGGTTAGATTCTTGATGCTTGGCATGAAATAAGGCTTTGCTTGACCTTCGCTTTACATCAGTCTCGCTCCTTTAATTATAGACCCATTATTGGGGCATAACAGTATTAATCTTATAGTTATAAGTCCACAATGCATCCATCATCCATTCTACCCCTTAACATTCCCCTTTGGACAGACCCATGATCTAGAACAAGCCTTATTTTATAGTGCCTTGTAGGAGATTTTTGCTGCTGCCTAAATTGCCTACTTTCCTCTCACCATTACCACAGAAATTGGTTCCACTGAAACAAAGGGGTAGTGTAAGAAATTAACAACTTTCATAAATCTCTTTAAATCATAAAGTATAAGATAGTGATACCTTTTTTTCTGCCACATAACCAATTCTTGCAAGAATAAGGTCATATAAGAGAATTTACAACACATGCTAGCATTATCCTACTGGACCCAGATCATTTGTATGTTTCTCTGTCTCTGAGAAATGTAGTTATTTACATGACTGAAACCTACAAATTGTTTGATATGACTACTAATATCACCTACATTATTTTAAAGCCTGTTTAAGGCTTCTGAAATACATAGGTTTTGTAAACACTTATTAAGCATCTTGTATATATCAAACACTTTAAAAATCTCTGCTTTAAAAACAGAACAAAAAAACTCTACCTCAATGGAACTTTGAGTCTGAAAAAGATACAGGCAATATACAAGGCAACAGATAGAATAATTACATATTTGATTATATACTCCGAGGATGTCACATTAAATTGATATGAAAATGATGAGAAGGATCTGGATTTCTTGTCAAAATTTTTTGCCTTAAAAAGAAATTGATATTTAGGGAAAGTTGTTACTGAAAGAGGTCCTGTGTCAACCAAAAATGTTAAACCATGATCTGAATAAATTTTCCAGTTGTGATCATTGCTTTGTTTAACTGTCTTATATTAAGACTGAATTTAGTAATTCAGTCTCAGATTTCAGTAAGTCTTTTTTTAATGGTTTTTTTTATTTATTAGAGAGAGAGAGGGAGGGGCAGAGGGAGAGGAAGAACCAGACTCCTTGCTGAGCAGGCAGCTGATGCAGGACTGGATCCTAGTACCCTGGCATCATGGCCTAAGCTGAAGGAAGACACTTAACCAACTGAGCCACCCAGGCACTCTAGACTGTAAACTTCTTAAAGGTAAAAAAGTTTATTCTTCTAGAAGTTCCACAGACATTTCTAACATCCATAAGAAAGCATGTACTGATGTAAAATGCCAGCAAATCAAATTATTTAGAAAAGAAAGAAAGAAAGAAAAGATATATCTGGATAAAGAGAAAAACAGAAAATCTAATAATACATTGAATTATTAGAGCAAAGAGTGGAGGAAGAGAAAATAAATATGAAATAGAGATTTCCACTAAAAGAAAAAAATTGAATAAGGCAGGAGATTTAGAAAATTATTATGACAGACTTGAGAAAAAATAAAATAGGAATTTTTAGAAAATAGCAATGAATGAAAAGGTAAATTGTTCCTACCTCTATAATATTAGCTGTTTGTTGTTGTTGTTGTTGCTAATTTACCTATTTAAGCTAATAAACAAAGAAAGGTTTCATTTAGGGATAAGGTTTCTATATATATATATATATTTTCCATTTAGGGATAAGGTATATATATATATATATATATATATTTTCATTGTTAGAAAATGTGTCACAGAAAGTGTTTAAACTTTAAGATACAGATGCAACATGTAAAAAACTACATTGTTTGAACGTCTAATTTGTAAATGCTGTTAGAGGAAACTTGGTGGAAATGTCCTTATGTGGTTGTGTTTCTGGAACTAAGTATATTTATTAATAAGGAATAGTTTAAAATTATGAAATGACCAGGAGTGGACAATTTTCCTAATCCTATCAGCTCTTTGCAGCTCTTTTATTATCCCCCTTCAGGAATACCAGCTTTATTTATCTAATTAAATTTTATATTAATATGCTTTTGACTTTTGGCCTTTCTCTTCATTCTGTTCTTTTTTTTTTCCCGTAAATTACATGTTTCTGCTTAACAGCTACTATCAATTCTTTGATATGAATTCTCAGCATCAATTTACTAACTCCAGAGATGAAGCAGCATCAATATTTAGAAGCAAAGAATACAAAGCCTTGGGCATCTGGATGGCTCAGTCAGTTAAGCATCTGCCTTTGACTCAGGTGGTGATCCCACGGTCGTGGGATGGAACCCCAGTTTGAACTTTCTGCTCAGCTGGGAGCCTACTTCTCCCTCTCCCTCTGCCTGCAGCTCCCTTTGCTTGCGTTCTCCCTCTCTTTGTCAACTAAATAAAATAAAGTAAAATAAAATAATGTAAATAATACATTTATTTATTTATTTATTAAAATGCAATTATTACACAATACATAATGTATTGCATAATTATAATAATGATTAAATAATTTATTAAATATTTATATTAAATATATCGATTTAATTAAATAACTATTTTTTAGAATTTAAAATATTTCAAATTTAGATTGTTAAATATTAAATCATTAATTTAATAAATAAATATCTAAACATAATTAAATAAAATAATTTCTTTATTAAAATAAATAAAATAATGTTGTCATTATCTGAGCATGTATTTTTAAATAGTCTAAAAACAACCATCTAATAAAGTCTAAATACATTGAGATCAGATATTTATACAAGTTAACCCAGACACTCAACCCACAGACAGTTTCAAAACATTTGTTTTTTTTAAAGATTTTATTTTTTTATTTGACAGAGAGAGATCACAAGTAGGCAGAGAGGCAAGCAGAGAGAGAGAGGAGGAAGCAGGCTCCCTGTGGAGCAGAGAGCCTGATGTGGGACTCGATCCCAGGACCCTGAGATCATGACCTGAGCCGAAGGCAGTGGCTTAACCCACTGAGCCACCCAGGCGCCCCTCAAAACATTTGTTTTTATCTACTACTCAAAATACGATTGTAATGTATTTATTTATAACTTTGATGTAGCAAGGAAACTTGGAGGAAAAGGAGACATTTGGTTTTAATATTTGAAAATTATTTTGTTGATTAAAAAAAAATAAAAACCTTACCACATGAGCATTTCTTCTTAAATAACACTGTGAAGTTTCTGAGTCGCATTCTATTAAAAGTGCTGATAAAATGGCCTCAGTTACTCATTTAAATTATCAGCTGAATGGGTAACAAATGAAGTAGAGAGCTTTTTAATTATTTATGAATGTATTGCTTGTGGATGGAGTGCCACATAGAGTCACCTCTCTTTTTGGCTTTGTTTTGTGAGCAGCAGTGGAATCTATGAATGAGATTAAACATAAGGACATTCACAGAAATTCTTAATGAACTTCTGGGGAAGGGCAATAAGTGCAAGGAAAAACTGCAGCAAGACTAATTACAAATTTCAAGTGGTCATTGCTTAATTATAGAAGCTTTTAAGTTCAAGTAATATATCTTTTTTATGAGCCTATCATATTGTATTAATTACCACAAACTGCACTCTTGAACACTTATCTTTTCACATATTTCTTATTCTTAGTACTTAAAAGTACCCTTATGATTGATAAGTAAATGGATTTTACTGACAATGCATTTATTTACATAAAAAAATAATGCTGTTTATATATATAAAAACAATTGAATATGTGTATGTGTTCAATGAAATTTTTTTTTCAAATTAACATCTTAATTCTACCACATTGGTTACAAATAGATATAGACTTTATAGATTCATCAAATATTTTATTCTCAAATTTATATCTCCTTTGTGAAGTAAATGAAACTGTATATATTAAATATAATCCTATCACATGTAACAGTTACTAGTGCATCCCAGGACATACATAGGTCAGGTCCTACTCAAGGCATCACGGATAACTGGATTTAACTTTCTATCCTGGGAGTCTTCTGTATATTTCTGTGGCTTTTATACTACAATCAGGAGGAAGAATTCTTTTGCTAAAAGCTTCCAAATCGGGCGCCTGGGTGGCTCAGTGGGTTAAGCCACTGCCTTTGGCTCAGGTCATGATCTCAGGGTCCTGGGATCGAGTCCCGCATCGGGCTCTCTGCTCCACAGGGAGCCTGCTTTCTCCTCTCTCTCTCTGCCTGCCTCTCTGCCTACTTGTGATCTCTCTCTGTCAAATAAATAAATAAATAAAATCTAAAAAAAAAATAATAAAAAAAATAAAAGCTTCCAAATCACTATGTGAGTAGATTATTTGTAGACTAGTGATATAATATTATAGTTTAATATGTAAAGCATGATAAAATAAAATGCTATTGCCATATTTAATTTATTCAGAAAAGCATTCATTTAGTTATCAAGCATTCATTTGCTTTTTTTAAAGATTTTATTTATTTATTTGACAGCACAAGTAGACAGAGAGACAGGCAGAGAGAAAGGAAGGGATGCAGGGTCCCTGCTGAGCAGAGAGCCTGATGTGGGGCTCTATCCCAGGACTCTGGGATCATGACTGAAAGACCCCTGCCCTGAAAAGTCCCCTCCCCTGGAAGATAGGATAACTAACCGCTTGTTTGCTTTTCTGTGAACCGCTGGCTTTTAGGCGTAAATTAGGTTATTAATTGCGTGACTAATTGCTCTTTTGCCCTTCTGTAACTGTTTGGTTTATAGAAATAATAGAAGACGCCATGATGGCATTCCTACCTTCCCCCTTCTTGTTCCCCCTCCCTGCCTCTCTCCTCCCACGCGCGGGCCCTCAGAACCAATCAGCTTGTTCCCCCTTCCTGCCTCTCTCTTCCGCGCGAGCGGGTCCCCAAAGCCAATCAGCAAACTCCACATATGCCTTTTTCAAAAGTTCAAACTGTCAACCAATCAGTTGTGCCCCACCCAAAACTTGTTTGTACCTGCTATAAAAACCCGGCACCACCCCAGCCAGGTGTGCTCAGCTAGCAGGAGCTGCTGACCACCCGCAGGCGCGCGCTGACCACCCGCAGGCGCCTGCGTAACAATAAAGAACCTCTTGCTGATTGCATCCAGTGGCAGTGTTGGATTCTTGGGTAAGGGGATCCGCGGGTCTTTCATTTGGAGGTTCCACCGAGATCATCGGACTCCTGCCCAAGGATCCAACCGACTCCCACTGGGAGGTAAGCTGGCCAGCATTTAAATTTTAATAACTATGTGTTTTTGTCTCCTGTCTCGTGCTCTTGTTTGTCTCTCGTCTTGTGAGGCCTCTGTTCTGCCTGTTCTGCGGGTAGCAGAATAGGACTGTACAACAGCGCGCGTTGTTGCTCTGTATTCTGTAGGCAGCTTGAGAAGGAGTTGACGAACTCGGACTTCTCCCCTGCCACCCTGGGGGACGCCCCAGGGATCTTTCCGCCGCAGAGGAGCCTTTTGGTTCCCCTGGGCTGGTTCTGTCCGCCGCAGAGGAGCCTTTTGGTTCCCCTGGGCTGGTTCTGTCCGCCGCAGAGGAGCCTCTTGGTTCCCCTGGGCTGGTTCTGTCCGCCGCAGAGGAGCCTTTTGGTTCCCCTGGGCTGGTTCTGTCCGCCGCAGAGGAGCCTTTTAACCGACTCCCACTGGGAGGTAAGCTGGCCAGCATTTAAATTTTAATAACTATGTGTTTTTGTCTCCTGTCTCGTGCTCTTTTTTGTCTCTCGTCTTGTGAGGCCTCTGTTCTGCCTGTTCTGCGGGTAGCAGAATAGGACTGTACAACAGCGTGCGTTGTTGCTCTGTATTCTGTAGGCAGCTTGAGAAGGAGTTGACGAACTCGGACTTCTCCCCTGCCACCCTGGGGGACGCCCCAGGGATCTGTCCGCCGCAGAGGAGCCTTTTGGTTCCCCTGGGCTGGTTCTGTCCGCCGCAGAGGAGCCTTTTGGTTCCCCTGGGCTGGTTCTGTCCGCCGCAGAGGAGCCTTTTGGTTCCCCTGGGCTGGTTCTGTCCGCCGCAGAGGAGCCTTTTGGTTCCCCTGGGCTGGTTCTGTCCGCCACAGGGAGACCTCGTGGTTCCCCTGGGCTGGTTCTGTCCGCCAAAGGGAGACCTCGTGGTTCCCCTAGGCCGGTTGAATTTGTATTTTCGGTTTTGTACCGAAATCGCGCAGCGCCTTCTTGTTAATTGTTTTGTGTGTCTTGCTTATTGTCCTTGGTGTTTTCTTTGACTCCGAATGGAGGCCAACAATGTATGTCTTCATGCATGTCTCCATGTTATGTCTTTAAATGTGGATATATGTTCCTTGTACTGGTCATGAAGGTTACATTCTGTTTAAGGGGACTCTGGCTTTATTTCTCTCTGTTTCTCCTAATAGATGTGGGGGGCTTCTCCCTCACTCAGTTCCCATGTAAATGGCTATGACTGGAGCCAACTGGGGTTGGTCTAACTCGAGACAGAGACCATAAGGAATATTCCCAAGCAGCTGCCGAAACTCTCTTTGTTTCGGGGAAGTTTCCTTGTGTTCTCTGGCCTGACTTGGACTGCCTAACCCCTCCCCCCTTGCTGGTGGGAAAGCATGGCGTCTGCTCCTCTGTTGGGGCTTATGAGCTCTGAAACCGGGAATCTTTTCTCTGCCTCCTGGCAGCACTTTGTTTCCTCTGTTTTCCCCTTCTGTTTCTGTACCGTACCAACGTGTGTGCAACCTGCATGACTAGCCTCTAGATCATGCACCACAGCTCCTTCTCTTTTCACTGTCAAGGAGCAAGAAGAGCCCCCCCTGAACCTAACACCCCCACTCCAGATCTTCCCACGCATGTCTCAGGTAAACATTCAAAGCGGAGTGGGCCCAGGTGGAACGCAAATCAGTATTGGAACTAAGTTAAGTTTGTTGGTTTAATTAAGACCTGTCTTTTAAGTTATCAGCAGTAAATGTGAAACTTCAAAATTTACTGAAGGTCAAATAAGCTTGTGTTACTTGTTAAAATTTGTTAGCAAAGAAATGACTAAACTGATGGTTAATTGTCTGTCTCAAAGTTCTAATGGGTAATTGCTGAAGTAGCTTTCAAAGTCTTTGGTAACCTGAAAGTTTTAAAGTTTTGCTTGGATGACAAATGGAATTAAATTGTGGACATCTAGGTCTTAACCAAACAGGATAAAATACTAAGTCATAAATTACTGGATGTAGGTTTGTGCTTTTGACTTCTTACTGCAAAGAAACTAAGAGTATTTAAATCTGCTGGTAAACTTGTTTTCCACTTAACTGATTCATAAATTTGCCACCTGAAGAATTCTGTTGTAGCAGTTCACAATTGGTTAATAACTAAAGGTGTTTCTAAGAATACAAAGTTCTGCTTAGTGTAACTAAGACTGATGGAAATAAAAGGAAACTCTGTATGTAGGAAAGTAGGAGATATGTAAGAAAGATTTAAGGAATGGGAATACATTTTGTTGAAGGTAAAGAAAGATAATTTTGTCCTAAATGAGATGGTTGTTTAGAAGGAAATGGCTTGGGACAAAACCTGAATGCAAAGGAAAGTTGTAGAAGGTTTATGAAGGGAAATCTTCAGAAAAGGAATTTTAGCTATGGTCAAGAATGGATTAAGATTGAAATGAATGGGTTTTAAAGGTACATTGGTACAAGACTGAAATTCTCTGTTCAAAAGGACAATGTTTTCTTAGATCAATTGATCTGCTGTTAAGAAAATGTAAATGGTTTTCTCTTTGCCTGCCCAGAAAAACGAGTTTCTATGTTCAGTTTTATCAGGTGTTTAACATCCCTAATTATATTTAGGCATGTGCTTTAGAACTTTCTAAGATTTTAGCAAATGTTGATAAGATTTAAGTTGTAAATCTCTTTAACTCAGGTGAAGTTGCTCATGAAGTACTACTGAACCAATGATAAACCTTGGGTTACATTTGGGAAAATGCTATAACTATTCTAGAGATTCTACGCACTTCCTAAAGTTTAACGTTTTGAGAGATCATCGCTTGATACTGTAATTATGGAAATGTTATGTATCACAGAAATAACCTGATTTTTTTGCAGCTAAATTGTAAACTCCTGTGTCTCTTTAGCTCTAACCATATCCATTCTGAGTTTTCGTCATTTATAATTGTTTTAATTCTCTGGTAAAATGAGTTTTATCTTCAAGGAGATTCCTATAAAGGACTTTCAGGACAAATACAGATATTTGATATGCTTGAAAATCCTAAAACTGAAATGGGTAAGAATTTCCAAAACGAACTAAAGCCGCATTCACCAGATTTAGTAATATGGGACTAAATGAACTAAAAGATGATAATGTTATGTCTCTTAATGTTTTATCTTACTTTGAACATTGCTGGTTCTCTCTACTATTTGCTCTTACAGACTAGGGATACTCCCTCCTAGTTATCTGTAACTTATAGAGATGTAAAAGTGCTCAAAGCATTCACCTTCTCTCTCTATCTGAACCCTCTGAAACCAAAAGATCTCAGTAAGTATTCTTTCTTCCATGGCAATCAGTCATTTGCATAAGTTCAATAAGAATCTGTTCTCCTTGTAACAGGAAAGAATTGGAAACTGGTTATTTTACCAAGGCTTTGACTGGGATGTCATATTTGAAAAGACTCAGATATGACCAGACAGCTTTAAGGAACTAAGGTTGACTTTATGAAACCTGGAGCCATAAAGCCCCTTGGGACTGTTGGCCTGATACCTTGCTTACAGAGTTCCCAGCAGCCCCACCAGGTGAGTAAAGAATGTCACTCCTTGGTAGGTGCAGTCTCGGGAAGAGGAATTCGCCCAAAGGCATTGCAAGCATGCCTCATGGCAAGTACAGGGCTTGGCTTCTGGCCCGGAGAGGCTACTAAAAGTTCAACCTAGAGATTCCTTATACAAAGTTCCAGCAAAGCAGATTCTAAAAGATCTATTGATCACAGTCACTGTTCTTGCTGAGCTTATGTAAATAATTGGGCCAAGTTTGTTAAAATTGGACTTGTTTCACAAGTGAATTAGTCCTGATTTGGCTATCTTTGGAAATGAGGGTTATTTTAGAGAAAAAAATTGTTTTAGTAACACACATTTATGGATGTTAAATTCTAGATTTGATTGTCTTTAAATGTTTACCTAAGCTAAACAATTTGAGATAAACTTCAGAGAAGTTGTACAATCGCTTCTTTAGTCAATCTTACTGTTTTGTGGGGATATTAGCAGACCCCACAGCACATGATTAAACAACTGGAAAATGGGATTGATTCCCCTACAATTGTATAACTTAACTAACACCTTATGTGTGGCTGGGATAATGAAATTGCCTAAAAACCACCATATCGCACTCCATAGGATTAACTATGGACTTGTGGAGATAATGGATGACCCCACTTTCTTTGAGTGGATTGAATGATCCATGGGGGACTCCCCTTATCTTTTGACAAGTTTTCTCACTTGCCAGTGATCCTCTGTAATCAGGATATTGTTAAGGCTGGACCACTCAAAGGTCGTCTTATTGGTTTCATCCCTTAGTCATATTTATCCTAGAGGCCACCTCTGTTGAGGTGCAATTGCAAACAGATGCTTTAGCTAAGCATGGAACAGCCCTCCTATAAAGGAGCCTCAAAGCTCACTATGGAACAGTCCCTGACTGTAATGACTTCACATCAGGTCCAGATTTGTCTTAGAAGCCAAAGGCCACCAATGGATGATGGAGGCCAACTTATTAAATACTGGGCTACATTAACAGATATGCCAGAAATAAAACTTGTCAAACTTTAAACCTAGTTACCTGTATGCCTGAACCTGACCACTGTACTTCTTTCTCTATAGAGCAAAAATGTTCAAAAGTTATTGATCTTGCTTACTCTATTTGTCCAGATTTAAGATGCACCTGTTAAAAATATGAATGACAGTTGGTTTTCTGATGACAGTAGTTTTCATAGAAAGAATAAGAAAAGCTAGGTGTGCCATAGTGCTCACTAGCACTTTGCAATTGCCAAAGTCTAAGAATTAACATTTATACTGACTCCAAATATGCTTTCCTGGTACTACATGCCCATAGAGCTATTTGGAAGGAAAGGGGATTGCTGTCAAGCCATAACTCCCCAATCAAATATGGGCCTAAGTTCCAAAACCCTCCTTATCGCTATACTAAGGATGGCATATATCAAATCTGAGATACATATCTGTGGCTTACACCCACGATTGGACAGCTCAGTCAGAAGGCAGTTTTATGCTGGGAACAAAGAAATCATATGTATGATACTTGGGCAAATAACACATGATGTCTAGGATGGCTCACTAGAAATGTGTTCCCAAGTAATAGTACTCCAGGCTACTGACCGGTTTGCTACTGATTGGGCAAGGTGACCTGGCATCAGATGGCCAGCTCCAAACGGAACCCACTGGATATATGGAACCAACCTGTGGCCCTGGCTTCCTCCAGGGTGGATAGGTCGCTGTACTTTAGGATTTGCCTGGATCCATGGGCGCATTACTAAAACCATTACAACTCCAGCTAATCTCCCCAACTTGAAACAAAGATGGACACGATTTGTTTTTAAATGGTGTGATCACTTAGCATCCATCTTTGTTCCATCTGCGGGACTAGAGGATGTCATGTGGCATGTAGAAGCCCTTAATAAATATACTACAAAGGCACTCAATGATTCACTAAATAGCATCTCCCAGCTTAATACTGAAGTGTCACAGACACGCAGGGAAGTCCTACAAAATAGGATGGCTTTAGATGTCCTTACAGCAGCCCAGGATGGCACATGTGCAATCATCAAAACAGAATGTTGCGTATACATCCCAGACTATCACAAAAATGTCACAGGAATAATAAAGGATATGAACACCCAGATTAAGGCCCTACAAGATCCTTCTCTCTCAGTAAATGGTTAAGTTCCTAATTTGAAGGAGGACTATGGCCGAATCTCTTTTTCGGGCTTCTCATTCTTATCGCCTTATTAATCTTAATATGTTGCTTTGTTCCATGTTTCTCTACTTGGTGCTGAGACTCCATTGCTACAATGACTTTGCCACGACAGACGATCCTTGTCGCGCGCAAGGACGCCTCTTCACTGTCAGCGCTGGATTCAGCTGCCTCCACCTTTGTAACTCCCTTATGTTCCTACCCTGATCAATATTGACCCGAGCAGGTAGGGACAGCTCTACGCCCCTATTCAGCACGAAGAAGTTACAGAAGATGAGACCTTCCACCTTCAACCCCCTTAAAGATTTCAGGGTCAAGATTGTTCAGGGGGAAATGAAGGAGCAGGAGGCTGGCTGAGGAGAAAACAAAAGCTGGCACCTTGCACCCCACTTAGAGCAGGAACAAGACGAATGGATATAAGATTCTATCCATGATAAAGAAAAAGGGGGGAATGAAAGACCCCTGCCCTGAAAAGTCCCCTCCCCTGGAAGATAGGATAACTAACCGCTTGTTTGCTTTTCTGTGAACCGCTGGCTTTTAGGCGTAAATTAGGTTATTAATTGCGTGACTAATTGCTCTTTTGCCCTTCTGTAACTGTTTGGTTTATAGAAATAATAGAAGACGCCATGATGGCATTCCTACCTTCCCCCTTCTTGTTCCCCCTCCCTGCCTCTCTCCTCCCACGCGCGGGCCCTCAGAACCAATCAGCTTGTTCCCCCTTCCTGCCTCTCTCTTCCGCGCGAGCGGGTCCCCAAAGCCAATCAGCAAACTCCACATATGCCTTTTTCAAAAGTTCAAACTGTCAACCAATCAGTTGTGCCCCACCCAAAACTTGTTTGTACCTGCTATAAAAACCCGGCACCACCCCAGCCAGGTGTGCTCAGCTAGCAGGAGCTGCTGACCACCCGCAGGCGCGCGCTGACCACCCGCAGGCGCCTGCGTAACAATAAAGAACCTCTTGCTGATTGCATCCAGTGGCAGTGTTGGATTCTTGGGTAAGGGGATCCGCGGGTCTTTCAATGACCTGAGCAGAAGGCAGAGGCTTTAACGCACTGAGCCACCCAAGAGCCCCAAGCATTCATTTTCTTTATACAGAAGAGATAGAACAATATTATATAGTAGAAAATACAGTAAATAATCTAGAAACCTTGATCATTGTGTTTTGGCAATTTTAGAACATAAAATTAGCTAAAGCTCAAGTGCAAGTTATATTTGTATCCTAGGAGGAAAAGTTAATTAAAAGTTTGTTTATTACCATAGTTTAACACTTCAACAAAATGATAATGAGTCAAAAATTAATGAATATATGAAGTATACAATAAAAACAATAATCTTGAGTGTATGGGACTCACTGTAGGTATTGATAGGCTAGAAATCAAAGGGAAAGTATCTATAGGGTTTGTTTAGTTCCATGCTCATCAGATTAATAGGCTTTCTCATATTGCTTCCTTCATCACATTAATTTGTCTAATGAAGTTTTCAAGAGTTAAAGACAGTGATAGGTTCATGACTGGAGAGAAGGTACAGAATCTAAGATAGTTCAGAAGTGCTTATTATTTAAGAGAAAGACAGCATGGGAGGTGAGGGGTGGAAGGAAAGGGATAAGAAGAGAGAATCTTAAGCAACCTCCTTGCCCAGCACAGAGCCTAAAGGGGCTTCATCTCATCGCCCTGAGATAACAACCTGAGCTGAAATCAAGAGTCAGATGCTTATCTAATTGAGTCACCCAAGTGCCCCATTTTTTTCCCTGTATCTTTATTTTCATCTCTTTCTGTAACTGAGTTTCCCTTCAAAATCAGGACTTGCATACACAACCTAAATAATTATTTTGGGTTTTGATCACGTGGAAGAGGAGAGAATGAGAAGAGCTAAGTGGTCCAGGAGAAACATATATGAGTTCAGACTGAGTGGATTATGATTGTGGACAACTGAGCATCAATCCTAATGCACAGAATACATCTCAGAATTATTTTCCTGAAACAAGAAAGAATCTGTTTAACCCACTGGCTTCTGCATCCTATCCACAGTGGTTAAAATTCATCCCAGAAGTAATTAATGTTCCTGACTTTTCTATTAATGGGCATGAGAGAGGAGCTGAGTGGGCTTGGTCAGTGTCCCACCTAATGAAAGGCAGAGCAGATTCAGGCAAAAAAAAAAAAATATTAGTTCTTTCCAAATTAGATTTAATGGGATTCTGTTTTTCATTCACGAATTCATTTTACATTTTATATTTTATCGATTTTTCTAAGCTTTGGCCAATATTCACTACATTTTTGAATAGCTTTTATCTATTATTGTAAATCATTTTTCTGCTACATTTGATTAGTCATGGTTATCCATTTCTTCTTCCAAGTTTTTCAGATATGTGATATCAATTTCCAAATAAATTATTTAAAATGTTCATTTTTTATACTAAACTTCTATGAAAAACATTGATATATGTATTATGGCATATTGTTCCCCTTTCAACTTATTTTTTAAAATGTGAATGTGCCTTGGCAAATATATATTGTTTCATTTTATGTTTATGTAGATTCTTCATAATTTTTCCAAGTTCATTGGCTTATGGTTTATATTTTTTTAATAATTTTCCTACTGCCAATTAATAGATTTTTTTCCATTACCTTGTCTAAGTTGCTATTGCCATTATAAGTAAAAAGCATCTGGAAATCTATATCCCTGTCCAGTTTCCTCAAATCACTCATCATTTTCAGGATCTAGTTGGATTTTCTTACAGGTTCCAGGTGGACAAGCTTTTGAACTGGTGCTAATTATTATTTGTTTGTTTCTGGCTTCCTGCATTTACCAGCTTAGGGATCATTTTTAACAATTATGATGAAATGAGGCATCATATTCTTATTCTCAACTTCATTAATAATGATATTAGTGTAACATGTCCTACAAGATAATAATAGATACATGTAAAATAATTTCATTGACCAAAAAAGTGGTGGAAAATGTAAATAAAACACAGTGGCAGCCAACTAGTCATTTCAAGTTGAGCTATTTTTCCCCCTTTATCTCCCTGTCTCTTTAATTTCCTGTAGCACATTCCTACAAAGTATTTTAAGGTGTTTTATATGCACATACATAGAGATCATCATGGAGTCTAAATCTAATAATTCCTTGTCAGTTTTAAATATTTTAAGTATTGTTCATTCCTATGTCAGTTGTCTATTAACTTTTTCTCCACACTGCACTTAATTGCAAGGAAATATTTAATTTTAATATAAATTAATTAATCACTTTAATAAATATTTTTACCTTATGGATTAATCTTTGATGCTTATTTCTTAATTTTTTTTAACTTTTAAAATTTTATTTATTGAGAGAGAGAGTGAGAGAGAGAGAGAACAAGCACAAGCAGGGGAAGCTGCAGAGGGAGAGGGAAAAGAAGAAGCAGGTTTCCCACCAAGCAGGGAGTCAAGCTCAGTCTCAGGGCCTTGGGATCATGATCTGAGGTGAAGGCAGAGGCTTAGCTGACTGAGCCACTGAGTCTAATTGTTATCTTGATATTTAAGGAAATACTTTATCATCTCTAATTGATCCCCTATGTCACAAATACAGTTTTCTCTATGGTGCTATTAATTTTATTGTCTTCAAATGAGACTCTTTTTCTAGAAGCATTTTTAATCAGTCTCTTAGGTCTATAATTTAGTTTTTATACATTTCATTTAGTATTTTATTTTATCTTCATCATCTCTGAGTATTCCTGACCAGTACTCATTGGTCAAATCTTTCTTATTAATCTATTCCAAAAATTTGCTTGTTTCTATAATATTTTGTTATGACTGCTGTCGTTCTTAGGTTTTGCCTTTATATTCTTTTTGTTTTGTTTTGTTGTTTTATGCTTTGGTGTTTTTGTTGTATTGTTTTGTTTTTCTTTTGAATTAATACAATTAAACCTTTAGATTTCTTTCATACCTTTAATTATTGTCACTTATTTTCACAAATGATATTACCGTAGTACAGTAATTCTAAATATTTCTGAATTAGCTGTATTTCTTTTTAGGTATAAAGTTAACTTCCAGTTACATGGACTTAATATTTTGGTCATTCTATTCTAGTTTTATTGCCTTATCATTGGAAAATATAGCCTGATACTTAACTCTAGGGAATGATGTGGGAGAGCTAGGTTCTTGTCTCTTGGAGTCAAAGAAGGAATCTCGTGGGCAATGGAGAGTGAGGAAGTGACAGAAGTTTATCAAGTGAATATATAGAAAAAGCTCTCACAACTAAGAGGGGTCCCCACACAGTTAACAATGAGTGCCTTCAGGGTTTATTTTTTATAAAAAGGTAACCAGGCAACTTTAATCCTTTTAACATCTCTATCAATAACTCCTGCAATGGCTTACCTCCTTTTGAGGGTCTGATTATTCTTTTTTGGTTACAGGTGTTTATCATAAAGACACCCACCCCACATGACCCACTCCATACACCTAGGGCAGGGTGGTCCTCCATCCCACATGCCTAGATCAGGGTGCTCTTCCTGGGGTAGGGTGGTCCAATTTATCTCTTTACCACATCACATTTTGGGGATTTCTGAGAGCCTGTTCACAAAGTTCCCTATGGATCTCTTCCTCCCTAGCCTCACCTGTCCGTTACTCATTTTGAGAGTTGATATTACCAAAGTACTGTAATTCTAAAAATTTCTGAATTAGCTGTATTATTTCTTTTTAGGTATGAAGTTAACTTCCAATTATATGAATTTAATATTTTGGTCATTGTTTTCTAATTTTATTGCCTTATTCTTGGAAAATATAGCCTGATATTTAACTCTAGGAATTTATTGGCATATACTTCTGGCCTAAATAATGGCCTGTTTGTGTAAATGTTCAACTTATGCTTATATACTTACTGAAGACTATTGTTTTGGGGTCAGGATGGCTACATTTATTAATAGATCAGGACTATTAGATTCTCTAAATTTTGATGTCTCTTAATTTAATCTAATTAAATTATCAGTTAATGAAGAAAGTTAAATTTTTTATGTACTACTGCATCTAAACTTATCAAAGTCTTTTGCTATTATTAGACAAGTATGTCATCCTGTTTTTATACCAAGTCTTACATTAAAAAAAATCATACTATATGAAATATTACTTATTATTATTATTATTATTATTTTTAAAGATTGTATTGATTGGGGTACCTGAGTGGTTCAGTCAGTTAAGTGTCTACCTATAGCTCAGGTCATAATACCCGGGTCCTGGGATAGAGCCCCGCAGGGGGTTCCCTGCTCAGTGGGGTGCTTCTCCCTCTCCCTCTGTTATTCCCCCTCCTGTGTGCATGTTTTTCTTTTCTCACTCTCTCTCAAATAAATAAGTAAAATTTAAAGATTATCTCTCTCAAATAAATAAGTCAAATTATTTTTCTCAATGGGAGGGAGAAGCAGACTCCCAGGACCCTGGGATCATCACCTGAGCTGAAGGCAGACAACTTGAACCGACTAAGTCACCCAGGCACTCCAGTTGTTTATTTATTTATTTATTTTTATTATGCATATGTTTTATCTCTCTTTTCTTCAAGTCTTTTTTTCGATCGTTTTACTTTTTTACTTTTTTCATAAAACTGAATTATTCCAAGATGACTTGGTCATCCTCTTTTACCCCACCCCATAGGTCATAGAGTACATTTTAACTGTTATAATATTAGTATTTAAGTGCTGCCTACACAAATTAAGGCAAATTATCTGTGGTCTGTATTCCTGAAAATATTTTTTTTTATTATGCCTTCCTATTCCAATGACATTTTATAAGGATCTAAATGTTTACATTTGTGATTATTTTTTTCAAAATAATAAAGCTATTACTTCATTCTTTTTTATATCTGATGTTATTTAAAAAATTTCTGTCAGTCGGATTCTTGTTTCTTTATTAATGAATTATTTTTTTTCTCTCTAACACTTATGATTTTTTTTTGTCTTTGGTATGTATGCCCTAGTTTGGGATTCATAGAGTCAACTATAGTTATGAATATTTTCTTTCTTTTTTTGTATGTAAGTTTTAATCCAGTGTCTTGACTATTTTATGCTTGAGAAATAGATGTACATTAATATTCAAATATTTCTTTCCTTTTTCTTCTTTCATTTTAAAAAAACGTCATTTATTTTATTTTATTTAAAAAAATATGTATTCATTTATTTGGAGTAGAGAGAGAGGGTCATGAAGAGTGGCTGATTATATACTTTCAATTTGGGAGGAGGTTAGGGATAGCACAAGCCTCCAAGGTATTTTATAAACAAGGTTTCCAGGACCTTGAGGGGGCTAGCTATTGTTAGGGAAAGGTCATTTATTACTATTTAGTAAAAACTCAGGGAAGAGACTCTTCTGATGTGTATCAGTGGGTATATGCTTGGGAGATGATTGCCAATGTATATCTTGAGGGCAGGGGTGGGGAATAGAGATAAAGAAGTTTCCAAAGTAATTTTTACATGTGAAAGTAGATTTTCAGTATCCTGGGGGGGTGGACTAAGAATGCTTTTTGCCCTGAGTAGATGTGTCCACATGGAAGCAGCTGAGTCCCCAGAGGAACTTCAAGGACTTGTCAACAGGCTATGAGTAGTAAGGAAATCTAATTTTTTCTCTAGCTTTTGTTCCACACGTATCACCTACATCTTACACCTCTTTTATATTGATAATTTTAATGCTTTGCTGGTATCCAGATGACTATGTCCTTAAGTGACTTCTTTTTTTTTTTTTTTTGGCTTAAATAATAGAAATTTATTTCTCATAGTTCTAGAGGCTGGAAGTCCAAGATCACAGTGTTGTAGGTTTGGTCTCTCCTGAGGCCTTTCTCATTGGCTTACTAAGAGCCATCTTCTTGGTTGAACTAACATAGCCTCTTTCTCTGTGTAGACTCATCCTTATGTCTCTTTCTCTTCATATAAGGACACTAGTCCTATAAGTGCCCCATCCAAACGAACTCCTTTAATCTTAATGACCACTCTAAAGATCCTGTCTCCATGTACTGTCACATTGGAGGTTAGAATGTCCTTGTGGGGGACACAATGCAGGTTTTAAGATGGTCCAAGTCTGTGATTTTTGAGGATGTATGTTTGGGTTGTTTTTATATTCTTGAGGCAACCTATACATTTTACTCTTTCCTAATGAATTTCTCTTTTCTTCAAGTCTCTGTCAGCTTCAGTTCTTATTGGTAGCTATGGTTTCTTCATGTTCCCTGATATGCATTGCAAAAAAGAGAGAGGAAACCAATGGGCCTAACTCTCTCTCAAAGAAAGATGATACCATAGTTCTCTAAGGAGAGAAGAGATTGTCTTTTTTTTTTAAATATAATTTTTTATTTTTTATAAACATATATTTTTATCCCCAGGGGTACAGGTCTGTGAATCACCAGGTTTACACACTTCACAGCACTCACCAAAACACATACCCTCCCCAATGTCCATAATACCACCCCCTTCTCCCAAACCCCCTCCCCCCAGCAACCCTCAGTTTGTTTTGTGAGATAAAGAGTCACTTATGGTTTGTCTCCCTCCCAATCCCATCTTCTTTCATTTATTCTTCTCGTACCCACTTAAGCCCCCATGTTGCATCACCACTTCCTCATATCAGGGAGATCATATGATAGTTGTCTTTCTCCGCTTGACTTATTTCGCTAAGCATGATACGCTCTAGTTCCATCGATGTTGTCGCAAATGGCAAGATTTCATTTCTTTTGATGGCTGCATAGTATTCCATTGTGTATATATACCACATCTTCTTGATCCATTCATCTGTTGATGGACATCTAGGTTCTTTCCATAGTTTGGCTATTGTGGACATTGCTGCTATAAACATTCGAGTACACGTGCCCCTTTGGATCACTACGTTTGTATCTTTAGGGTAAATACCCAATAGTGCAATTGCTGGGTCATAGGGCAGTTCTATTTTCAACATTTTGAGGAACCTCCATGCTGTTTTCCAGAGAGGTTGCACCAGCTTGCATTCCCACCAACAGTGTAGGAGGGTTCCCCTTTCTCCGCATCCTCGCCAGCATCTGTCATTTCCTGACTTGTTGATTTTAGCCATTCTGACTGGTGTGAGGTGATATCTCATTGTGGTTTTGATTTGTATTTCCCTGATGCCGAGTGATATGGAGCACTTTTTCATGTGTCTGTTGGCCATCTGGATGTCTTCTTTGCAGAAATGTCTGTTCATGTCCTCTGCCCATTTCTTGATTGGATTATTTGTTTTTTGGGTGTTGAGTTTGCTAAGTTCCTTATAGATTCTGGACACCAGTCCTTTATCTGATATGTCGTTTGCAAATATCTTCTCCCATTCTGTCAGTTGTCTTTTGATTTTGTTAACTGTTTCCTTTGCTGTGCAAAACCGAGCACACCGACCGGAGTGAAGCGGGGTCTTTTATAGGAAGGTACAAACAAGTTATGGGTGGGGCGCAACTGATTGGTGGACAGTTTGAACTTTTGAAAAAGGCATACTTGGTGTTAGTGGATTGGCCCTGGAAGACCCCCCTCGCGGGAAGAGAAAAGCGGGAAGGGGAAACAAAGAGGGGAAGTTTGACCTTATTACTGGGCAGAAAGGCATCCTGTCTACGTGACCTATGTGACCATGCAGCCCCCTTGCCTACGTGATCTAGGGGACCATGCAGCCCCCTTGCCTACGTGACCTACGGGACCATGCCCCGGCTATTAGGAGAGGGTATCTTGTTCAAACAGGAGTCAAGTGTCATGCCCTAAAAGCCAAGCGGTTACAGAAAGGCAAAAGAGCAGTTACATTGAATTCAACCCTGGGGGAAGGGTCTTTTCATTGCAAGGGGAGGAGGGGTACTTTTACACAACAAAAGAGCAGATAATTACTTAATGACTGGGGGGGGTGTCTTTCAAGGACATCATACCAACAATGCCAAATAATTTTCAGACAACAGCAAGATATCCAAGAATTCAACTAAATTCTGACACTATCTACCTGAACATAGCGTAAGATTTCATCAGTTAAGGGATCAGTCCTCCAAGACTATCTCCAACCCCATCTCAGATGCCAGTCTCACTGTAGGCCCCAGGTTATTACCTGTGCTTGTGACTGAGCAACTACAGGTTGGAGGTCCCAATGGCCTACTTCTTACGTTCTTTTAATTTGCTACAGGGGCTCACAAAACTCAGAAAAATACTTACTTTATGTTTGCCAGCTTATTAAAAGATATAATAGAAGATTTAAATCAATAGATAGATAAAGAAGTGCCCAGGGCAAGGTATGGAGAATGGGCACAGAGCTTCTATTACCTTCTGTAAGACTGCCACTCATCCTGCCTTTTTATACATTTAACAAACTAAAAGCTTTCTGAACCCAGTCCTTTCAGGTTTTCTGTGGAGGCTTCATGACATAGTCATGACTGACTAAATCTTTGTCATTTGCTGATCTAATCTCCAGCTCCTCTTCCCTCCCCAAATAATCCTGAATTGGGAGGAAGGGGAGGCATGTTGGGCAAAAAGTTATGAAGGCTTTCACCAAGTGGTTGGTCCTTCAGGCAAACAGCCCTTGCCTTGAGTGAGGTCTGAAGGTCACTTCATTAACATAACAAAACACACCTCTCTCACCCTTATCACAGGAAATTCCAAGAGTTTTAGGAGCTGTGAGTCAGTAGCCATGGTTGAAAACCAAATATTCAGATGACCAAAATATATTTCTTGTAAACCCCTATATTACCCTACATGCTTAAGTATTTAATTATGTGATCTTTTAAACTAATATTTTTCTAAGAGTCTAAACTGTTCTGTCAGTAATCTGGATTGGGGAGTGATGTATTGCCAAATTTCTGTCGTTTCAGTCCAGGAAGTCAAAGAGAAACAACAGGAGAGCCCCTTAGGGCAGGAAGTTCAAAGTAACAATGTTGACTACTACTCCCTTTTCTTGATTTTTTTTAAAACAAGCAAAGCATCTCTTCAGAGTTGCAGTTTAAAGCCAAGAACATGCGGAATTGGGAGAAAAAAATAGTTAAATTTGGAGACTTGCAGAGGTAGAATCAGAGTAGTGAAAGCCATTACAGTAACGGAACTAACTGAGGTCAGTCTTTGGTGAATCACAGAAACAGGTGGAGTTGTCAAACAAAGGAATCTTTGTTTACAACATACAAGGAGATCACAGGGAATAAGTTCCAAAGCCTTGACTGTTTGAACAGGAGAGAGATTTTTATTTAGTATTTAAGAAGGGAGAGTTTTATTATCCCGTGTATGGTTGGTCATAGGGTTGTGGATGCATGCACATCCACATATGTATTTGTGCAATATGTATTGCATGTTCACCTGAATGAAGCTTGTATTCCACCGAGGGCAGAAACTTCAACGTTAGAATAAAGCAGAGGTAACTGTTGGACAAGGGAAAGGGACTCTGCAGGCTTCAAGAGCAGATATAAACTAGATGGGGTCTTGGACTCATTTTCTGGGACAAGGAATGCAAGGCCTTGATTACTTTTGAAATAGCACTAGGAGTTTTACCACTGATTTATTGTCTCAATAGCTTAGGCTATTTCCTGGTCTGGTGGTGACTGTTAGTTTTCCCATTGCCTTGTTCCCTCAAAATCCTTAACTAGTGAGGTTTTTGCATTTCTTTGTAAGAGCCTCCCAGGAAATTTTGGAAGAAGTGTGCTTGGGCAAGTACACAGGTGGGGTATAGATCATTGAAAATAGCTGGGGACAAAAAATGACTTTTCTTATGTCAGGAAAACTATATCTCATCTTTAATTTTCTGGAAACCTCTAACTCTTTCTGCTGATGTTACCAGCAGGCATCTGAGATATTACTGATTGTTCTCTTGAACCTAAGGAAAAGGAAATGTAGAAAGCAAATGACAAAACTTTAAAATCTATCCTGCAACTCATAATTCACTGCAGCCACCTCTCTGTCTTTCCCTTTCTCTTTTTCTCTCTTTCTATTTCTCTCTCACTTTCTCTCTCACATACGCACAACACACGCAAATCAACTTAAAACAATTTTTAATTTTCCCTATTCCATTTTAATATACTTGAGGCATGATCATTTTCTTAGTAAATACAAGAAAAAAAATCTAGGATTCCATCATTCTGTGTGATTAAAGTATTGAGGAATTTACTTCCAATAGCACTTATAAAAACATATTTTATTTAAGTAATATTATATAATCAGGTGCCTGAATTTTTCTTATTCTCCAACTAGTGTTATTTGGCAATTAATATTTTGTCAATCAATATTCCCCTATATCTGAATGTGTGGGCAGTGAGAGATGAGTTAGAGGCAAGGATGGTGAACACTCCCAACAACTGCTGACTACATATATCTTAAGCCATGATTTTCTTTGCAAAGGTCAACATTGATAATGTTCTAGTCATACCTCCGTGTACCAGGAAAGAAGTAGTATATTTCTTGAAAGACACAGCTATCAAAGCTCCATTGAGAAAACGTAAAGATGGAGAAGGGATTTGCAAATTATATATCTGATAATGGACATCTATTCTGATTATTAAAAAATGAATAAAAATAAAAAACCTTACTAATAACCAAACAGAGTATCCAATTTTACATGTGAAGGAAATAATGGAAGAGACATGTCACCAAAAGGATATGGATGGCTTATAAGCACATGACAAATTTCTCAACATTTAGGCATTAAAGAAATACAAATTAAAATCATAATGAGACATGCTTACATATCTATTAGAATGGCTAAAATTATAAAGGCTAATTGTACTTCGTCTGAGCTAGATTGAGAAGCAACAAAAAATCTAAACTGTTATTGGCATATATCATGATACAACCACTTTGGGAAATAGTCTGAACATTTTTTTAAATGCAAAATATGTTGCAGTTACACAAATAGCCATTTTACTTCTAGGCATTTAACCAAGAGAAACAAACCCTATGTTCATACAAGGACTTGTATATGAATTTCATAGCAGCTTTATTTTTAAGAATTGAAAACAATGGAAATGTTTATCAATGTCCATCAATAGAGCAAAGACAAATTATGATCTATTCATTAAAGAGATTACTATTCGGGGCGCCTGGGTGGCTCAGTGGGTTAAGCCGCTGCCTTAGGCTCAGGTCATGATCTCAGGGTCCTGGGATTGAGTCCCGCATCGGACTCTCTGCTCAGCAGGGAGCCTGCTTCCTCCTCTCTCTCTCCATTGAGAAACCGTAAAGATGGAGAAGGGATTTGCAAATTATATATCTGATAATGGACATCTATTCTGATTATTAGAAAATGAATAAAAATAAAAAACCTTACTAATAACCAAACAGAGTATCCAATTTTACATGTGAAGGAAATAATGGAAGAGACATGTCACCAAAAGGATATGGATGATCTATTCATTAAAGAGATTACTATTCAACATCAAAATGAACTATTAACAGTTGGAGATTCTCAAAATAATGATGCTGAGAAAAGAAAAGCCAGGCAACGAATAATATATACTGTGTGATTCCATGACTATAAAAAATCTAGAAAATACAAATTTATATATAGTCACAGTCACCAAATATATTGGTGAGATTTTAGTGCCTTCTTCTGTGCTCCCATAGCTTCCTTTCACCATGTGAAAATATGAACTCTTTTTCTTTATTCTGTCTTACTACAATAAGAATCCTTGAAATTTTATGGACATTTGAACTCTCAGTTATTAGCAGAAATTCTATCACACAGTAAGTTTCCAAATATAAAAGCCAGAGTTTTACAATGACTTCTAAGCTTTTACATGATCTAGCCACTCATTTAACCTCTGTGACCTCTTTCCCTGCTACTCTTCAGTCACTCACAGTGGCCTCCTTGCTATTCCTCAGATATGCCAGGCATGATCCAACCTTATGGCCTTCAAGATAGCCAATTCCTTTGTCTGGAGTGACCTTATTGCTGATAGTTCTGGGCAAATTCATCACCTTTCCATACCTTTGTTCAATTGTCAGCTTCATTGTAACTACCCTGATCTTCCTATTAAAAATTTTAACTCCCCATCCCCTGCCTAGCAACCTTGATTTTTCTCACCCTGATCGAATTTTTCTTTTTCCCCATTATACTCATCAATTTTGAATGCACTATGCAATTTTTATTAAGGTTTATAGCTTTTAATTGTCTCACCCATGAAAATAAAAGTTCTACAAAGCCAAGTATTTCATTTACCAGTGTAGTCTGAAGTAATATCTGCCATATAATAGGTTCAATAGACAATTGGTAAATTTCAAAATAAATTAATGTTGAGAGTATACTGAATTTCATAAGTCATTTCAATAATTTTTTTTCCAAAATATAAACTATGTAAAACATACCTTAAATTTACTTTCAAAATATTTTATAGCATATAATGGACAATATACATAAGCCTTAAAGAAACAATCATATAAATAACCATTTCATACCTACTTAAAAACTGCATAATACTGCACTCCTAGATCCTCTCTGAACGTTCTAAATTAACCCTTCAAAGGAAATACATTTTTAAAAATAACAGATTTTTTGTCAAAATAATTTAATAAAATAAAAGTTTCATTCATCTATGTAGATCATAATAAATGTTTTTAATAAGCATGAAATTATAACTCTGAAGTGTGCTAAAATGAAACCACCTGCGAAGGGGGAGAGAACAAAAATAAACATCATTTTTCCAAATAAGAGGAATTTATTACTTTTGAATCCAAGCATGTGGATTTGTTCAAACTGGCAATAAAGGAATATGGAAACACAAACCATAGAAAGTCATGTTTTAGATTTCTAAAAGACTTCGAAGTGAAGAGTATACATTTTTTAAATGCTACATAATGCTACATAATGACAAGATGACAGGTTGTGACAAATAGCATTTTAAAAGCTCTACTCATAATGGAACGGAAGGTGTCATTTCCCTATAATTTTATATATATCATTAATTTACTATATCTGGATACAACATATTACCAAACAGATGTTCATCAAAGACTAAATCATTTTTAATGGAACATAATAATTTGAACCTACATGTATTAATCATTTTTTTCGATCTAACATTTATAGTCTCGCTAAACATTTTATCAGTTGTCGACAAAATTCAAAAAAAATAGGATAAAAAGTCGTGTTTGGAAAAGTAGATTTTTTTTCAAATTTGCATTTAAATGAAAATATTTGATGATATTTTTAAAACTTTAAATGTAATTTTATATATATCTGACCTATCAGATGATATAAAATTTTTGGAGAAAATATGACATATTTTTTGATCTTGGTTGAAGGTATTAATAAAGAGCAACTGTTTGTATTATTTGTATTGTGATATCTTAGTTAATAAACATGAATAACAGGTATAAAATATGTTTTTTAAAAAATTTTATTTATTTACTTGACAGAGATCACAGGAAGGCGGAGAGGCAGCCAGAGAGAGAGGAATGGAAGCAGGCTCCCTGCTGAGAAGAGAGCCCACTGTTGGACTCAATCCCAGGAACCTGGAATCATGATCTGAGTCGAAGGCAGAGATTTTAACCCACTGAGCCACCCAGGCGCCCTAAAATATGTATATATATATATATATATATATATATATATATATATATATATATATATAGAGAATTATAGTTCTTGCCAAAATATGGAACTAGCTGGAACTGAATGCCTCCTTCAAAGTCAGCTCTGGAGAAATTATGCAAGTGTAATATGGAACTATTTCAGATATTAACCAAAAACAAAGAAATGATGATAAATTCCTTAAAAGACTCAAAGTTGCTCTTGACTGGTATGTTTCAAGCTCTATTCCTGGTTTGAAGACAGGTTTTAACAGGCCTGTCACTGTAGAAATCAGCTGGATGTTTAGAGGCTATCAGAACTGTACAAAAACCTTGAAGGGGTAAAGACTTGAAAATTCTTTAGAGAGATTAGCTCCCTAAGGCATTATTCCTACACACATTTTCCTCCAATCAATTAAGACTGATGGATGAGGTGCACCTGAGTGGCTCTCTCATCACGTGGGTGGTGGGTTAAGCCTCTGCCTTCATCTCAAGTCATGGTCTCTGGGTCCTGGGATCCAGCCCCACATCGGGCTCTGCTCAAAAGGAAGCCTGCTTCCCTCCCTGCTTGCCTGCCTCTCTGCTTACTTGTGATCTCTCTCTCTCTTTATCTCTCTCTGTGTCCAATAAATAAATAAAATCTTTAAAAAAAAGGCTGATGGATGATAAATTATGAAAACTGCTCCCTCCAAATGATGCTTCTTCATAAGGATTTAAGAATTTAAAATTGTAAGAATTTAAAATTGAAACTTGATCGTAGGATTTATCTTATAGAATAACATCAAGTAAAGGCAGTTATTATTAGTTTTGAAGTATTTGTGATTCTGAATTCTTGGCCTCATTAGTAAATTTATTTTTAAATTCTCCCATGGAGTGGTGATTGGCCTTCAGTCTTTCATTGATGTACATCATTGGGTCAAATGAGATGTGTGTGCCCAGAACTATATATAATCTTCTTTGTATTTCGCTGGAGATGGCATTTCTGAGTTTTGTTCAATTGAATTTGGACAGCTGTTTTAATAGTCACTTCTAGAGTTGGCCCTGGAGTATATCTTCCTTTTTTTCTCTTCCCGATTCTCTGAAAAACCCTGACTAATTCACATTATCACAGTGATATCACAATTCAAGTTTTTCCAAACACTATAGCTGCAAAATAGAAGGAAGCTACTCAGAATGTAATACTATTGTGAATGATTGAGAAAGAAAACATTATTATAATTAAGCTACCAGGTTTCAATGTATTTTATTGTTGCTTAGAAAATCCTAGCATACCCAGACTTTACAGAGATTTGATGATCCGAAGAGGAGCTGAACTCATGGACCAAAATAACTATGCATATAAAAAGTACAATTACTTACCTAAAAAAGATGATGTGGTTAACTTTATATGGCAATCCAAGTGTTATTGGAACAGGAATTAAAAAAATAGCTTAGGGGCGCCTAGGTGGCGCAGTGGATTAAGCCACTGCCTTCAGCTCAGGTCATGATCTCAGGGTCCTGGGATCAAGTCCTGCATCAGGCTCTCTGCTCAGCAGGGAGTCAGCTTCTCTCTCTCTCTCCCTCTCTGCCTGCCCTCCATCTACTTGTGATCTCTCTCTGTCAAATAAAGAAAGAAAATCTTAAAAAAAAATTGAATGATGGGGCGCCTGGGTGGCTCAGTGGGTTAAGCCGCTGCCTTCGGCTCGGGTCGTGATCTCGGGGTCCTGGGATCGAGTCCCATATCGGGCTCTCTGCTCGGCGGGGAGCCTGCTTCCCTCTCTCTCTCTGCCTGCCTCTCCGACTGCTTGTGATTTCTCTCTGTCAAATAAATAAATAAAATCTTAAAAAAAAAAAAAATTGAATGACTGTACTTTTAAAAAATAGCTTAAAAGGGGCGCCTGGGTGGCTCAGTGGGTTAAGCCGCTAGCTTCGGTTCAGGTCATGATCTCAGGGTCCTGGAATCAAGCCCCACATCGGGCTTTCTGCTCAGCAGGTAGCCTGCTTCCCTTCCTCTCTCTCTGCTTGCCTCTCTGCCTACTTGTGATCTCTCACTGTCAAATAAATAAGTAAAATATTTTTAAAAATAACTTAAAAGTATATGATAAAATAATGATATACATATACAAAGAAAAGATACTATACTGTGAATATAAATTAAGTGAAAATTGTTGAAATAAAGAATACAATAAATGGAGACTAAGATGAATATAGCTGTAAAATGAATAAATGAGTTGGGAAAAACAAACAAACAAACAAACAAATTAATGACTTCTGCCCAAATGCAGCAGAAAAGAAAAAAAAAATAAAGAAAATATTTAAATAAGTACTGAGATAAATTTTGGAGAATTAAAGAAAGATAAAAATTACCAGACTTAAAATGATGCCAAACATGAGAAATCAGAAACAAAACAAAACAAAATCCACACACACACAAAACCACTCATATACATTATGGTGAGTTTTACGAATATCAAAAACATAGAAGAGCATAAATGATGCCCAAGAGAAGAACAGATCACCTAAAATGTACAAGAATAATACTGACAGCAGAATTCTCAATAGTAATAGCATATAAAGGAGACAGCTGGGGGTTTGTATAGATGGAAAAGATATTTGAAACTAGATATTATACATCAAGCCAAATTATTGATTAAATTTGAGAGTACAGTAAAAATACAATGAAGCATGTTAGGTCTTAGAACATTTATCACACAGAGACACACATTTTAGAAAACTTCCTTGGAGGACAGCTCAATTTAGATAGAGAAAACAGAATTATGTACTCAAAGGCACATTTTGAAGGAAGGATTGAATATAGTCTGCACTGCAAATATTCTTTAATCGTATGTTCTGAATTTCCTAAATTTAAGAAGTATTTGTTCAAATATTTATCTTTAAATAAACCCTAGGAGACTTTTTCTTGGATTCTGGAAAATCAGTCCATTTGGATACAAATCTTTTTGTCACTGATGGAAATTTTGATAGCCCTTAACAGTGGAATGCCTAATGTATTGTTACAGCAATTGTCATTTGCCAATACATGGGTGATGTGTGTGTGTTGTGTGTGTGTTTATTATTATTTTTGATGGTTTTACTCTTCTATGAGATTTTTAAGTAGACATAATTTTAATAAATTATGATTTGTTGAAATTTATCTGAGGTTATATATAATAAAATGAAATTTGTGTGAACTAAAGAAGTGCGTCTCCATTTTTTTAAGAGTAGACTGGTCTTTAAAAATTGTCCAAAGAAGTACATTATATTCATTATTAAATTTGATAATATACAATAAAGTATTTATGGGCATATGGAACCATATCAAATTCTACTATTAATTCATATTAATAATTACCATAAGAGGAAAAAGGGATATTTTTAAAAATCAAAATTAGCGTATTTTTCAGAATATGATATAGTGTTATTCACTGAACAGAGGGAACAAATGTCAAAGTTTAACACAGTTTACAGAATGTTTTAACATAAATTGAAATTTAAATCTGACCCAATTTCACAGTTTTAAGTAAAATGGTAGCACTTATAGTTGGGGATGCCCAGCTTGCTCGGGGCGGAACACCGCCCCTTCACAGAAGCTGGGCAGCGGGGGATACCTCGCTTGCTCATGGCGGAATGCAGCCCCCTCACAGAAGCTTCGCTGGCTGGAAGCCCGGCCGGCTCAGGGCGGAATGCCGCCTGCTTCAGGAAAGCGGAGCACCCGGGAACGACAGGTTAGCTAAGGTTGGAATGAAAACTGCCTGCCTCCCTTATCCGCCATAGAGCCTTTCTCTTCCCAGAAGTGCCTGTTGCTAGTTAGAAGAGTTCTTTCAATGTGCTTGTTTAACTATAAACTTTATCCTCCTTCTTGCTTGTCAGCAAGATGGGATTAACATTTGACCTTCCTCAATCCTTCTTTGGCTATTGTTTTCTATCCAATAAAAGTGAGACTGTCGAGTTGCTCTTGGCAGACGTCCTTTTCAACTGTTGTCCCCTGCTCCCAGTCTTTTCCAGCTGACTGGTTCGTGCCTAATTCTTCTCTCGTCGCCATCTGGAAGCGGAACCCAAGCTTTCTTGGGCTTCCTGTTTTTGGTGTTCTGTTCCACTCATCTCTGCCACCGCCCCCAGGTCCTCAAAATGGTTTTCTATGGTATCTTCCAGAAAACTTCTGATGTCCTCTTTAGTATGTAGGCTACATCAGTAGGGAATAGCGTTAAAACCTCTTCTGTTCCATGTGGATATTCACGTCGTTGAGCACCGCTTGGTCAAAGTCTGCCCTTTTCTGTTGGTCTGTTTTCTCTGGTCACTTCAGGAGTCCTTTTGTAAGAAATCCTATCCCATCAGATGCTCCTCTCACTCTCTTTCTCCCTTACTCTTGCTCTGGCTTCTTTCTTCAGATTTGCCGGGGAATGACGAGTCCTTTTCATTCCTATGAAGATAGAAGAATTGGCTAATCCACAGATACCATTTTTAGTGATATACAAGTGTATATATAATAACTGATATGGAGATGTACATGTGCACCTACGTATATATTCTATAATCTATAAAGTATGGAGGTTGGATTAAGTCTGAAGTCTCTCATACAGCTTGATAACCTGTGACTCTTTGATCAATAACTTCCATTTTCCCACAGGTCAGAGAAATGGGAAAAAATGCACATATGAACATATGTAGCACGTTAAAAAATGATCACAAATCCTATGACTCCCCATTCCCTTTGATTCACATGGGCTATGTGACTGTGTTAAACAGTGAAATAAACGTGTCAGTTTCAGGCCCAAGTCCAAAAGGAACCCCTCTCTTGGAACATTTGCTATTGGAGCTCTGAGTGGACAGGAAATAAGTCCAACAACCTTGTTACAAAGACTGCACGGAAGTGTTGGGCCATCTGAGCCTCATCTCCCAACTGTACCCATCAAAGTGACAGGCATGTGCATTTTATTTATTTATTTGACAGAGATAGATCACAGTAGACAGAGAGGCAGGCAGAGAGAGAGGAGGAAGCAGGATCCCTACTGAGCAGAGAGCCCGATGCGGGACTCGATCCCAGGACCCTGAGATTATGACCTGAGCCAAAGGCAGCGGCTTAACCCACTGAGCCACCCAGGCTCCCGAGACTTTAGTTTTATAGCCTTTTCCTTGTAGATGAATCTGAAGAATAGAATCAGTATAAACTACTTTATGTCTGAAAAAATTCATCTTTGAATTTTGACTTGACCAGCTCCACAGAATTAATAACAAGTCCCTTTCTTGGTGCAGCCACATTGGGAAACAGTGTGGAAATTCCTCAAAAAAATTAAAATGGAGCTGCCCTATGACCCTGCAACTGCACTCGGTATATACCAAGAAGATACAGATGTAGTGAAAAGAAGGGCCATCTGTACACCAATGTTCATAGCAGCAATGGCCAAAGTCACTAAAGTGTGGAAATAACCAAGATGCCCTTCAATGGATGAATGGATAAAGATGTGGTCCATATACAATATGGATTATTATGCCTCCATCAGAAAGAATGAATACCCAACTTTTGTATCAACATGAACTGGTCTGGAAGAGATTATGCTGAGTGAAATAAGTCAAGCAGAGTCAATTATCATATGGTTTCTTACTTCTGGAGCATAAGGAATAACACAGACGACATTGGGAGATGGAGGGGAGAAGTGAGTTGAGGGAAATTGGTGGGGGAGACAAACCATGAGAGACTGTGGACTCTGAGAAGCAAACTGAGGGCTTTAGAAGGGAGGCAGGTAGGGAGTTGGGTGAGCCTGGTGATGGGTATTATGGAGGGCACATATTGCATGAAGCACTGGGTGTGGTGCATAAACAATGAATTCTGGAACACTGAAAAGAAATAGAATAATAAAAAAAAGTCCCTTTCTCCTTTAAATTTCATAATCAATACAAAAAGTTACATGGTATTGGACTTGAGCTACTACTTGCTGTATGTCCAGCTCTCTTACTTTCTTTTTTTTTTATTATTTTCAGCATAACAGTATTCACTGTTTTTGTACCACACCCAGTGCTCCATGCAATCCATGCCCTCTATATTACCCACCACCTGGTACCCCGACCTCCCACCTTTTATATACCTGGAGGCACTTGCATGAGGCAGACAAGTTCTCAATAAAGAACTTTAATTCAATATATTAAAGTATACTATGTTTTCCACAGTGAATATAGACTATTTATCAAATCAGAATCAAGTTCTGAAAAAAATACCCATATACAGATAGCTAACAAATACACAGCCCGGTACCTCTAAAGGTTAGTACTTCTACATATTTCAAAAGGCATCAAGTTTTTGCTGCTTTCCCCTGATCCAAGCATGCACATTTGTGTGTATGTAAGTAAACACCCAAAGACAACTGAATTAGTAGTCCACATTCACCACATGGATTAATGCCTGTTGTGATCTCTTTCCCTCCCAAATTGTTTCTGATTATTCACTTTAACTAATTTTGCCTGCTTTCCAATAATAGGGAGAAGAAAATTTGCTTCCCCACCCCAGCACCAATCAAAGGGATACTTATGTCCTGTGAGCCTTCATTTTTCATAGGGGAAAACAAACAAACAAACAAACAAAAACCCAAAAAACCCTGAGCAGTGAAACTAGAAATTCCCTCATGTTTCCTTCCTTTCTGGAGCTTACTGCCCTTAGGTTGCACAGTTGCCCAAATATTGGCCCCTCCATAAGAAGCTGTAAGTAGCACGTAGTGGATGAAAGATCCAGGATATAAGGAAGGGCTACTCTGGGCAGTTGCATGGCCTGGGATGGTCTGCCTCACCACTGGGCAAGGTCTGGGGCCTGGGGTCACCGTACCTCAACACCGTTAAGAGAAGACTTCAACGAGAATGTTTATTTCAACATCTTTGCATGAGAAAATAAACACTGCCTTCAATAAACAGTTTCAATTAAAAATTAAAATTTTAAAACTTAATTTTAAATATAATTATACCAAGAAGAATCATGACACATGTTGAATTATTTTAGGAGCCACAGTTTTCCTGAGGTACAAATAAATAGTTTGTACAAATAGGTAAAATCATTTATTAGGAAACTTTAAACCTCTTACAATAAAGTTACCATTAAATATAAGAATAAAGTGACTATTTTGCTTAAAAATAAACAAAGGTCACTTTGAAAGAGAATGGCAGCTTCCCTGTGGACATCCTCTATACCCAGCCCAATCAGTTCTTACCAAGTACAAGTTTGTAGATTTTGCTAACATGGTAAATGATGGAAATAAATGAGGAAGACAATATTTTCAAAACAGTGTAAAAAAAACTTTAAAACAAGTATCTTGATTCTCCTTATTCTTCCACTCTAATTTGTAGCCTTTGGATAATATGTGGGAAAGAACATATATACATTTAAATTTTAACTTAAATGTCTACTGAAATAAAATGCTATCTTATTAAAATTCCTATCCGAAATTAAAAAAAAAAGTCATGGTGACAAATAATGTTGACAATCCTGTAATGTAATCCTATCTTAAAACTCAAATTATGCTAAGAATGAATATTTCAAAACTAAATGGTTCACTTTGTTAAAAATATTCTTACTGAGTATTAAAAAAATCACCCAATGGTATCATGTTTTTAAACTCATTCTACTCATCATGCCTGTATTTTATCCTACCAGTTCTCTCTAATGACTTAGCATTCTCTCTTGTCTGCTCTCCTCTCTCATTTCCTTTCACCAGCACCAAAAACACAAAGACTCCAAAGTCCTGAGAGCAGACTGGAGTATCCCTTTGCCTTCTAGAAGCTGTGCATTTTGACCCTACTGGTCCATTCCACCTGCCCAATAGGCAAGATTGCCCAATAGGACAGTGCAGTCAGGAAGGGAGGCAAGGATAGAATCTTGAGGGATAGCAGAGAGAAAGAATCACCTTAAGAAAACTGGCAAGAATTCCTATCTTACATTGAGGTCTTCCATCCATTTTGAGTTTAATATTTTGTTCTAATAACACAACTCTGGGTGGGCTCCGAGATGGCTCCTCAGTGGGGACACATCACCAGGAAGACCACACCATGATTAGAATTTAGAATCTTCGGCACCCCCACCCCAACCCCTACATTCCCCCAGAGAGGGGAGGGGGCTAAAAGCAGAGCACATCTATGTAAGGAATCCTCCATAAAAATCCTCATAGCAGGGACGCCTGGGTGGCTCAGTTGGTTAAGCAGCTGCCTTCGGCTCAGGTCATGATCCCAGCGTCCTGGGATCGAGTCCCACATCGGGCTCCTTGCTCAGCAGGGAGCCTGCTTCTCCCTCTGCCTCTGCCTGCCATTCTGTCTGCCTGTGCTCGCTCTCTCCCCCTCTCTCTCTTTGATAAATAAATAAAATCTTTTAAAAAAAATCCTCATAGCAGGGGTTTCAGGAAACTTCCAGGTAAGTCAACATATCCAGGTACCAGGAGGGGGATAAAACCCAGCTCCACAGGAATAGACATTCCTGTGCTTGGGACCCTCCCAGACTGTGCCCTTTGTGTCTCTGCATCTGACTGTTCATCTGTATCCTTTATCATATCTTTCATAAATTGCAAATGAAAACAAATGTTTCCCAGAGTTCTGCGAGCCACTCAGTTGAACCAGAGGAGGAGTTGAAGGAACCTCTGATTTGTAGCCAAGTTGTAGAGAAGTTGTGGGTAACCTGGGCTCCTCCTACTTATGACTGGCACCTGAATGTGATGGAACAGTCTCACGGGACTGAGCCCTTAACCTGTGGGATCAGATGCCATATCAAGGCAGACAGTGTCAAAGCTGAGTAAAACTACAGGACACCCAGCTGGTGTTGCAGAGTTGCCTGGTGAGGGAAAAATCCACAGCCTCAGCCACAGTGTTAGAAGTAAAGTGTTCTGTGTGAATATGGTAATATAAAAGCCGATGGGAGAACTGAAATGTTTGCTTGACATACACTCTCACACAAAATATTATGTATGCCAGGTCTTTGCTGATGTGATATAGCACATATTCAAGTTCTAGTGAAATATCATAAAGAGTCAACTCAAAAAACAAACAAACAAACAAACAAGCAAACATACAAAATATGGATGAGCTGGGAGAAAATAAGCAATGTTTCCTCTTTCCTATCAAGAGAAAGACCATTCCTGAATTATCCAAGATTTTGCTTTTACCTGAATAACCATACAGTTCAATAGGACTTGAAGGAAAAAGCATGTTTGGTCCTCAGCGATCCTTTCCCCTGATATGGCCGGCAAGAGTGGAGTGATTCTTGTGGATATATCTTTGCTCCAGAGTGGGGAAAAAAAGGAGTTCTTTCACCAACGTTCAAAGGGTTTTTAAAAAATGGCCTTCATTAAAATACATCTGCCCCTCCTTTGGAACCTGCTCACGCTACACTCCAGGCCAGCGAGCATCAAGGGGTTGGAAATACGGTACAAACTCCCATGAAGCCACCTCTCCCTCTAAACTATTCTTCTCTCTGCCAAATTCTGCTTCGGTCAGCCTAAGGATCAAATACCTGTCTTTGGGCAATAAAGTGATGTGCATTAATCAATCAATGGCCCTAACTGGCAAGTTCCTTAAAAACTCATGGGACACAGATGGTTGCCATGACTTTCCCAGGAAGCAGCTACTGTCTTTCCATGAATGCGGCATGAAAATACAGGGCTGGGTGAGCAGATGAATGTCCACTCGTGAGACAATCATGCTGAGGACAATAAACAGTAGTTTTGGATGGCAGATTTAAATTTCATTCACAGCCAAGTAAACACTCCAGATACATGATGTGTCTCCACTTCCTGTTGTTTCCAACATCTGAGTCCTCCCTTCCATTCCTGTTTCCACCACTTCAGTAAATGTCTCCCATCCTCATTGCATATAAAAAAGGCTCTGATTCTTTCTATTCTAATGTCTGTAAGACATTACTGTGAACAAGAGCAGGGGATAATTCCTCCTCCAAACCCATCTATGAAATAAAGGGTTCTATTCAGGATCATGACAAGCTGAGGAATCCCTCAAGAGAACTTCCAGAGTCATTTCAACCTATAAGGCTGGCTAAAATGTTCCTCACCATCCGCCACACCAGGGCTAGGACTGATGAGTGTCTCCACCATGCAGGTCCCTCTGGATGACATGATCGCTGGGAAACCAGGCACGAGGCAAGCAAAAATCAGCACCTGCTCTTCTGCAAAGTTTGTCTGAAGTGCTTGAAGGCAGAGAAGAAACAGATTGACTCCTTCAGATCTTACCTAAAAACAAAATTAAAGGTGACAAAATTAAACACATGTTTATGGAGAGATGCACTGCAATGCAGATTCAGTTCTGAGAAAGAAAAACTAGAAGTTAAAGGTACCGTTAAACTCCTGCACCAAGTTCTTAGTGACAAGAAATCAGGCGTGCTGCAAGAAGCCCAAGGGTGAAGAGTTGGGGTCTGGAGCCACAGTGCCTGGTTCCAATGCAGGCTCTGCTTTTTGCTTTTTGCTTGCTTAGCTGTGGCCAGTGGAGAACCACCAGACTTCTCCCTTTGCATCAGTCTCTACCTCTGAAAAATAAGGATGATAAAAGAATTTACCACAAAGTGTTTGCACAGGGATAAGTGACTTACAACAGTGCCTGTATCATCAACTGTCATTTAATCACAAAAATAATGCAAAGACAATCATCCTCCAAATTTACAGTGTGCTTTGAATAGGGTTTTTTCTATAATATGCTTATGTATCATGGAAAGTTCTTGAAAAATCTCCGAGCTTAATAAGACCTTAAAGACCTGGCTCAGTTATTTGACTTTGAAGCCCATTCATCAGGCATTTCTACACCAGCCCTCCTTTTTTTTGCCCGTGCAGGTAGCTACCTTGAGGGCTGCCGCCAAATCATCACTTCCACAAAGAACCATTCAGAAATTTCTGGAACTCATATCATTGCTGGACTTCTGGCATAAGTCCATTGTTCCTGGTGGATGCTTCCAGTAGTAGGAAATGGAACATGCTCAATGAGGGCAGGGGGTTGTGTTTGACTTGCCCACTGCCATATCTCCAGCACCTAGAAAGGTGCCTGAAACACATAGCTGGCATCCAGTAAATGTGTGCAATAAATGAGTGAACTAGACAAAAATAGATATGCACTGGTAGATGTGGCCTGTGGAGTACAGCTTCAAAAGCAGGAGAGTATTGAGAGTCCTACATGGTAGGTTGCATGGCACTGAGTTAAAGAAAATGGGTCCTACAATCAGACCAAAGGTTAAACCTCGAAAGTTGTGCGATCTTGGACAAGTCACCTACAAGAACAAAGACCCCTGTCTTCTATTGATAACAGCTGGGAAGAGAGAATCCATTTCAGAACGAAAGGGGACACAGGACGGCTGTGTACGACACTTATATTGTGGTCAAGATGGCAGTGTGAATTCACTTCATGGGGTCCCACACCATCATCCCTCACTACCATTTGAAATACATGGTAATAAGAGATGAAATATATATATATATTTTTTTCAGTGTAACAGTATTCGTTGTTTTTGCACCACACCCAGTGCTCCATGCAATCCGTGCCCTCTCTAATACCCACCACCTGGTTCCCCCAACCTCCCACCCCCTACCCCTTCAAAACCCTCAGATTATTTTTCAGAGTCCATAGTCTGTCATGGTTCACCTCCCCTTCCAGTTTCCCTCAACTCCCTTCTCTCCATCTTCCCTTGTCCACCATGCTATTTGTAATGCTCCACAAATAAGTGAAACCATATGATAATTGACTCTCTCTGCTTGACTTTTTTCACTCAGCATAATCTCTTCCTGGAAGAGATTATATATATATATTTTTAAAAGATTTATTTACTTACTTATTTATTTGACAGAGAGAGATCAAAAGTAGGCAGAGAGGCAGAGAGAGAGGAGGAGGAAGAGGGCTCCCTGCTGATGCAGGACTCAATCCCAGGACCCTGAGATCATAACCTGAGCTGAAGAAACAGGCTTAACCCACCCACTTAGCCACCCAGGTGCCCCTAGATTAAACACATATATTTTTTAAAGATTTTATTTATTTATTTGGCAGACAGAGATCACAAACAGGCAGAGAGGCAGGCAGAGAGAGAGGAAGGGAAGCAGGCTCCCTGCTGAACAGAGAGCCTGATGTGGGGCTCAATCCCAGGACCCTGGGATCATGCCTTCAAGCCGAGCCGAAGGCAGAGGCTTTAACCCACTGAGCCTCCCAGGCACCCCTAGATTAAATAATTTTTTTTTAAGAGAAGAGAAAAGTTAGCAAGTGAACCTCGGTAAAAAACAAAACAAAACAAAACCCAAAACTGACAAACATCTCCATGAAGCAGCAACCGCAGAAATTCTCAGTGATGCACAGATGTGTAGCGACAGGAAAAGATGTCTGGAGGCTGACTTCAAGGAGGACAAGTCGCTCCCACTGGAGATAAAGGCAGACAGAAAGGCCTTCTCGCTTGCTGCCTGAAGCCACAACTTCAACTGGGCTGCGGACTTGATTGCACACCACTTGCTTCACCACAACACTGTGAGGTTTCCAGTAGCTCATTACATCTAAACACTACTGCCTCCTTTAACAAGGTTTTCCTTCCAGATTGCCCCTGACTTACAGGGATAGGCAGTAGGTGTCCCTCCACGTGCTCCTTCCAAATTCTCTCCTCTCTCTGCTTTCTTCTGATCCACTTTTTATTTATGGGCTAGCTTTACAGGATATCCCTTCTGTGATTAAACAGGTCTTAATAATTCTACCTTTTGTAAAGGAAGCCTTCCCCAATTATTTAGATGTTGATAAATATTTACCTCTGAATCTCCATAAATCATCACTTTATATGGCACCAACATGTAGAAAATAAGAATGAAGTTACCCAATTTTCAGAATGAACCATACAAATGACAACCTACCATCTAAAGCCAGAGACAGAAAGCGAACATCTGCATAAACTAAAGTAATGCGGGTTCCTTATTCATTCATATTTATTATGCAAAATGGAAGTTTTAGGAAGATTAGAATAATGCATACTTGTTCTATTATATAGGCAACTAATCCTCTGTAGATGGTAATGTATCCATAACTCCATCTCCAATCTAGAATTTCTGAACACGAGGAGAGGGTATTAAAATCTCCTCTGTGGGAGGCAGAGCATTACAGTGTCTGGCTCTGGCCTTCCTGCTGCAGGAGGAGACTTGCAATTAGTGATGGCAAATGGAATTCACAAAACATTTCTGGGCTTTAGAAGACATTGGAAAACTAGCAAAGGACTTAGAAAATGGTAGGAAAGGAAGCAGGAAGAGGGAGGTGGCAGAAACAAGTGAGCCAAAACCTGATCTGTAAGCAACAAGCTCAAGAAAAACAAATCAGGGTGCCAGAGAACAAATGCCATTTTCACTGCAGGATCTCTACAGGCCTGTGCCCTCCAGACCCCGTTCCCACCACACGGTAAGTTGGGGGAACTGAACCTGAGATTTCCTTAATAAACCAGGACCCTCAAATGGAACCAAAGTGATCCCAACCAAGAACACTCCCAGCCTCCTGGCAAAGGAAAGACAAACCCTCCAGGAAAAAACAGACAGACAAACAAACAAACAAACAAAAAAAAAAAACACACCAAAAAACAGAATTAAAAGAGATTACATCTATGTTCCAATAAATCTGGTCTCAAAATCCCTTCACAGAGCATGCAAGAAATGAGGCCACTGTGAGAGACAGAAGACTGAGGGAAAATGAAGACTTTAGACACTGGAATGATCAGATACAGAATAGAAAATATTACATGTTAATTGTTTAAGAACACAAAAGAGGTTTAAAAATAAAGAAGGATCAAGAGCCTATCAAAAGCAACAGGCCAAGTGTGAACATGGAACTGAAGGAAGTTAAACAGGGACCAAAAATCACTGAGACGTAAAACACAACAGAAAACACACCAGAATGGTGGGGCAGTAGATGAGCCCCGAATGAAGGACTTCACAACACTGCACCAAGAAGTGAAGACATTCCCCAGAATGCAACACAAGGAGGCAGGAGAAGAAGATGAACGCCAGCTTGAGAGACACGAACAACAGACGGGAGGTTTAAATAAGAATCCTGGGAAGTACAGCAGAAGGACAGAGTCAAAATTTCAGAAGAAAACAGCTGAGGATATTACAGAAATGATAAATCCAGAAATACAGGAAATGCACAGATACCAAGCAAGATGAGAAATCTTCAATTAAACATTTTGTGGTAAAGCTATAGAACACCAAAAACTAAGAAAAGGTTTTAAGGAAAAGGCATTTAAAGGAATGAACAGGGTGGAAACAGGGTTTAAAGCTGCTACAGTGGTAAGGAGATGCTAGTAAAATGGTACCTGTAAAGGGTGACAGGAGTATTTTTACTGCCACTACTGCTAATACTGTGTCTAATGCACATAACAACTGAAGACTGCGAAGGTTAAGCTGGAGCAGAAAAAAATTAAACGAATTATGACCCTCAAAAGAAGGATCATGTTGGGGCGCCTGGGTGGCTCAGTGGGTTAAGCCTCTGCCCTCAGCTCAGGTCATGATCCCAGGGTCCTGGGATCGAGCCCCGCATCGGGCTTTCTACTCTGCAGGGAGCCTGCTTCCTCCTCTCTCTGCCTGCCTCTCTGCCTACTTGTGATCTCTGTCAAATAAATAAATAAAATCTTTTTAAAAAAAAAAAGAAGGATCATGCCAATGAATTTCACAACTCTGGTGATCACTTTAAAAGCATCTCTTCTTTTTATCATAGCATTTGTATCATGTCCAGGATGAGATATTACAGCACACATGATAGAATATTTTAAAACAATAGTCCATTTTGCTCAAACTCCATGTTGAAAGCAAACGACTCTGTCAAACACTTTGAAGAAGGTAAAAGTAGTGGAACCATGTTTTGTCAAGAAAGCCCAGGGAGAAAAGCAGGTAGTAAAACCAAGTAGCAGTATCGAGGAAGGGCAGCCTCAGGAAGAAAATGAACACCGTTTTCTTCTGCTTTGTTCTCTTTTTTGTTTTCTTGTTGTTGGTATCTTTTTTTTTTTTTTTTTTTGGTCTTTCCCAGAAATCACTTCATATATATACATTTATCTGTTCAACTTCAGTGAAAGTTGGGAGGAAAAGGGCCAGAACTTTTGAATGGTTGTCTTCAGCTGAGTGCTTATTTTCTTCCTTCAGTTTCTCTGGGGTTTCCCACTATTCTTCAATAAACATGTGTTGCTTTCTGGCAGGGTAAAGCCAAATGCATTTTTAAAAGAAGTAATGGCAGGTCATCCGTCCATCCAGATCAGGAGAGAGCCCATACCAGAAAAGGCAGAGAGGGTAGTAGACTCCCCTCTGTGAGTTCCTGCCCTCTTGGTCTTTCCTCAGCCCTTGCTCTCTGCTATGTCTCTCCAGTCACACCCCAAACCCAGAGAAACAAAAGGACTCTTCAAAACTTAAACCCTGTGAGAAGGGCCACGCGGAGGCAAGGAGAGCCCTGTAAGACTCTGAGCCATGTGGTCTGTATCTGAGACTGCACATCTCCTTGAGCCACGTTCCATTCCCTCCATGCCTAATGTTGGCCTTGTGTTCTACAGAAGCAGTCAGGGCATCCATACACTCCTCTCTGTGTGCTTCTCTGTATACCTGATCCCATCTCAACCCACAACATCCAGCAGCATGCACCATCTGTCATCTCCCTTCAGTCAACCTGCAAATAGGTAAACACAGCCTGTAAAACCCACCCTTGTCCAAGCTATGTCTGGAGTTATGATCGTCTGTGTCTTTACCATCAAACTTTCTAAAAGGCTATTCTTGTGTGTGACCTCCATGGTCTCACGCCCAGTCACTCTATCTCTATGTCTGGCTTAGGACTCCACTACTCACCTCCCATTTTCTTTCAGTACTCAGTGACAACCTCCTCGATCTACCCCCACCCCCTAATCAAGCTGCTTTGCAACTTTTCACATCATCGAACATTGCTGACATTTCATTCCTTGAAATCTCTCTTCTCTAGACATCTGTGCAAAAATGCCTTCCTGGCATCAAAGCCACGTCCCTCCCCTTCCATCCACTACTCCTTTATTCTTCCCCTTTATCTGCCCAAGAAAAGAAGGAATTACCCTAAATCCTTAACTGTCACTCTCTCTACAAGGAATATATCCCTTGGCAACAGCATGATTGCATCTCTCTTCCCCCAAGCACCCATTCCTACATTTTGACTGTCCAACCAGAACCTACACCTGCACGTCCAACAGACACCTCAACTCAGATTGCCTAAAGCTGCACTCCTCCTCTTACCTCCTGCACCTGGCTCCCTTCCTGAGTTGCCACGACTGTTGTGGCAGTTGACACATCAGACTCAACATTCTGAAAGCACGGAGGCACCCCTAAGCCTACTGCAGCATTTTATTTTCCGTAGCTGAGATATGGAAGCAGCCCAAGTGTCCAGCAACAGAAGACAAAGTGGTACATACACACAATGGTATATTACTCAGCCATCAAAAAGGATGAGATCCTGATATTTACAACAGTATGGATGTACCTAGAGGGTATTGTGCTAAGCAAAATAAGTCAGACAGAGAAAAACAAATACTGTATCTCCAGGGATGAATTCTTAAAAAATGCCCTACATATTCAAGTTTTAAGGCAGGACCAGAAGCAACAGTTTTAGCATATATCACCACGATATAAAATAAAATCTTAAAAAAAAAAAGGAAATAATAGGACAACAGCAATTAGGGTAAAAAGACTTAACAACTGTCTTGCTCAACATCACCAGCACTACACCAGCTACACGTCTGACCCCCAGACTAGCATAGCAGGTGTGAGGACAGGTCCAAGCAGAGAAAGTGTTACTTGTCACATTTTTTGAAAAATGATAAACAGAAGGGATGCCTGGGTGACTAGGCTCGTTGAGCGGCCAACTCTTGATCTCAGCTCGGATCTTGATCTCACGGTGGTGAGTTTGAGTTCCGCACCAGGCTCTGCACTGGGTGTGGAGCCTGCTTTAAACTAAACTAAACTAAACTAAACTAAACTAAAATAACACCTCTGTCAAAAGTACGTGAATTCACAACGTACATGTAAGTCAAGTTCTACTTGTTCTAAGACAGCATGAAAACCAAGATGTCGTTAGCAAGACAGGAAGCAAGATAAATTGTGTATTCCATGTGCCGTGAGATGACTCCAACTGCATCCAAGTCAGCCATGGCCCTCCACACATCTGCAAGAGAGGGTATATTATCCACATTAGCACAGAGGAAACCAAGGCTCAGAGAGGTTAAAAAAAAAAAAAGAGTCCAAGATCATAGCATCATTTAGCAGCGTAGCCAGAATGTATAGGAATTACCTCAAAACAGGCCACACTAGTGGAAGAATACCTTAGTGTGGAGTTATGAAAACCCAGGTAGAACGCTGCCTCAGAAAGGCAGATAATCAATAAAGGAAAAATAAAGAGGCGCCTGGGTGGCTCAGTCGGTTAAGCATCTGCATTGGGCTCAGGTCATAAATAATCCTGGGATCTTGCCCTATGTCAGACTTCCTGCTCAGCAGGGAGTCTGCTTCTCTCTCTGCCTCTGCTCCCCATTCATTCTCATAAACAAACAAATCAATAAAATCTTACCCCAAAAAAAGAAAAAAATAAAGATTATAAGCTTACAATAAAGATATGAATGATGAGTCAAAGCTTTCAGTGACACGCCCACACCTGCCTACAGTTCTCTGGCTAAAACATGGGTGGAATTGATGGGGTTAGAAGAACAGGAGGCACATAGGCCCGGACAGCACAGCCCCAGCAGATGCAGAATCCTGGTGTAGGATTAGCTAGCTTTCATTGTCCTTTAAAATGTCAAAGCTAAAGAAATCTGGTAGGGTTATTGAAGTCTGATCCTGGGGGATGCCTGGTTGGCTCAGTCTGTTAGGCAGCAGCCTAACATGACTCAGGTCATGATCACAGGGTCCTGGGATCAAGTCCGACATCAGACCCCTTACCCAACCAGAAGCCTGCCTCTCCCTCTGCCTGTTGCTCCCCCTGCTTGTGCTCTCTCACTGACAAATAAATAATCTTTAAAAAGAAAGAAGAAAGAAAAAAAAAGAAAAGAAAAATAAAATCTGATCCACAGTATAGAACAACACAAAGGATGGTACTTTCTTGGGCTGATTTCTGTTTGTTTGATTTTAAGTAGGTTCCACAGCCAGCACGGACACTAGTGCAGGGTTTGATCTCAGGACCCTAAGACCATGAACTGAGCCAAAGGCAGACAATCGATTAAGCCACCCAGGCACCCCACTTTCTTGGGTTCTAATGGGACTTTTCCTAGGTTCTAATCCTAGCTGTACTGGCTTCCAGGGGGAATGAAGTCCAGCACCACAAGAAAAGCATCCCAAGGCTGCAGTCCTCTGCAGAAGATTTGCTGGTGGCTGCCATCATCAAAGAGTCAGTGGGTGAAGTTGTTGAAGCACAGTGGGAACAATGATAGCCACTGCCTTTTGGGTGTCACTGAATCATTCTACTCATCTTCAGGAAGCCTGGCCCTTCTCCAGTCAACGCAGCAAAAGCAAACTTGTTAGAAGAACAGGGGAGGGGGTCATCTCCCTCCCTCCCAGAAACTGAAGCAACCAGCCAAACAGTGCAGCACTGGAGTAAAAATAAAAATATGAAGGAATGTGGCTGCACCTGGGTAGCTCAGTCTTTTAAGCATCTGCCTTTGGGTCAGGTCCTGATCTCAGAGACCTGGGATCTGAGACCCACATCAGGCTCCATGCTCACTGAGGAGTCTCCCTTTCCTTCTCCCTCTGCCCCTGCTCCTAGCTCATTCTCTCTCTCTCTCAAATAAATAAAATCTTTAAAATAAATTTAAAAATGAAGGAATGAATCAAAATGCAGAATTCAGAAACAGAACTACAGATATAAAAACTACATATAAAAACCTGAAATATGACCCGGTGAGTGAGGAAGGATTATTAAATCATGATACTGTATGAATTGATTGCCAATTTTTTCTTAGAACATAGAGCACACTGCACTACACGAAAACAAAAACACAAAGTTAGGATTGAATACAAAAACAAAATTATCAGTGTTATTCCATCAAGTGTTTCTCTAACCTACTGATCAAAACCTCAGTTCATCCTCCAAAAGAATCTGGGCACCACCTCAGCACACATGAACACATTTTCAGGCCACAGTTCACACTGCTCCAGTCCTCACTCTAAGTCCTGAGCCATGGGCTCCTCCAGGCAAAGCCACCACCAACTAGGCCCCTGCCCTAGAAATCCCCAAACCCAACCACTTCACAACAGGGAGACTCAGGGAGATTCAAATGGGCAGAAACGTGGGACTTTGACTTTTTTTTTTTTTTAATTAAAAGAAAAATACAGCAAGAAACATTTCTAGCACAAAGTGAAGAGCTAATCTTTCACAATGTCGAGAGTATTAAAATTATCAATACACCATCAGTAGTTTGATAGGTCAAACAGGCCAAAAGCTGGAAACACAAGAGGAAATGCTCACAGCAAACAGACCTGAAAGCCAGGGCCTGGACCGGCTGACATGGCTCTGCCGCTTACCACAGCGAGAAAGTGTAACTTTCCTGGGCCTCAACTTCCCTCCTGGCCAGCAGGAAAGTGGCAACACCACAAAATTCATATCTGGTCGGGGATTACGTGAAAGGAGAATGCTCAGTGAGAGCCCCGCCACACCGCCCGTCCAGCCACAGTCTGCGCCCAGTGAATGGGAATTTCCTCTACTGCAGCCACACGAAGAGCTGAAGGATCTGCACAGGATGCCTGTTTATTTACCAGTCACAAAACCACGTTCTGCGATAAACAGAGAGGGCAAGAGACCCCAAGAGATGGGAATATCCCTCACCCTTGCCTGGACCAGGCTTTCAAGACAAGTTGGAAAGCCCACAGCAGCTCTGCCACTGACTCTGAATGAGCCTTTGGAAGACAACACCATCCCAAACAACAGTTTAATTTACTTCTCTTTAAAAAGCAGTGAGACAAGGTCTTGGCCACATCTTCATAAATTAACAGCTTAGGAGGCTAAACCCCAATGATTTAGTTATGTCCCCAGCAGGCACACCTCCACTCGTGGGCAGCTTCAGGGAGAAAGGGTGCCTCCCCATTCATGAGGACACCCTCTGACATTCATCTGAAGATGCTTCCTACCCATGGGCATTTACTCCCTGGAACCCCCCCCCCCATCTAAGTTCCTCTCTGGACGCCGCACGAGGCAACTTCCTCACACCCCCATCACCACTGCTGACACCGCAGCTACCCCCTAGCCTTCAAGCAGGGTGCACCTGTCTTTGCTGCCAAGCGTCCCATCAGCCCAGCTCCATCACTGATTTCTGTACCCATAATTAATTAACTTATGCATGTATGTATTTACTTATTTTTACAGCTTCATTTATTTTAGGGAGAGATAGACAGAGAGAGAGAGATACAGAGAGAGCACACACACACAAATACAGGGAGATAGAACCTCCAGCAGATTCTACACTGAGAGCAGAGCACACCTCAGGGCTCAATCCCACCACCCTGAGATCATGATCTTAGCTGAAACCAAGAGTTGGATGCCTCAACGACGGAGCCACCAGGCACCCCTCTGTACCCTTAATCTTAAGAAAAGACAGACACCGCTTCTTTCTGTCAGCCATGGCCTCATAAGCCATCTGTCACACAGCCAAAGTTTCCAGAGGGTAGGACCAGGTCTGCAACACCAGTGATGCCAGAGTATCTCCATAAAACTACAATCTAGTGAGTACCAGGCTCTGCTCTAAGCTCCTAATATGGCCTTCTATTTTGTACCCGTCACAGACCTACATGCTAGGTATTATCCACAGTGCACAGAGGAGGACACTGAGGTCCATGGCTTACCCAAGCGATCTACTTTTATGTGGCAGCAGCAGGGGCCTGAACCCAAGTCTGTGACTCCAAGGCCCCTCCGTCAACTCTGTTACTCATGCAGCCCCAACACAGTCATTAAATACCTCCCTAAACCCTCATCCCTCCTGTGAAAAAGCATGGTCTTCTGCCATTTCCCAGATGGGAAGAAAGCCGGCATGAGCCAGATATAGTGACCTGCCCATGATGGTACAGGCGATGTCCCCTCTGTTCTCCCCCCAACACCCATGTCATTCTGCACGAGGCCCCATGGGGTCCTTCATGCTTCCAGTGGAAAACTCTGGTGAGACCACCAGTCTCCTGGCAGGCCTTCAACTTGACCCTGGAGGACAGGACCAGTTAGGAGAAACCGGCAAGTTAAGCCTCTGAAATGGGGTCCTACCACCCAGGAAAACCCCCTTATCCCAGGGCATCGCCCGTGTGAATTAGCTGGATTTGTAGAGGGCTCCACAAGCACCAGCCTTGCTGAGTCACTTTCTCTAAGGTGGTGGCTGAGACAAAAAGGACCCAGGAAAGAAAGGCAATTAATGTGAGCAACTGCCTCTGCTCACCAGATCTGCATTTTATGTGGGGCACACTGTTCAAAGTTTACACCCCCCATCTCTGTAACCTTCACGACAACCCCTGGAGCTCCCTGCACCATCATTACCACCTCACAGACAAGGAGACAAGGCATGAGGGGTGTGTAGAATGATGCAGCTCTGTGCTGGGGCCAACCGGGGGAGGACTCCCACAGGCTTGCTCTTCCCACTGCTGCAGAAGCAGCTGAAAACAACGAGTTTTTCAGTTTGCATTATGTAGAGTGGAAAAGTCAACCATAAAGGTCATTCAATTTTTAAATGGGTTATTCCTCAGTATAAAAACAGTTCCAAAAAATAATTTCCGAGAAGTTCAACATATTCCTCCTTCCAGGTGCCTGGAATGTGATGGAATGTTGTTAAAATAAGTTCTGGCCCATCAGTATGCCAGACAGAAACTGGAAGTAAGCTGTTGCAGGTCCCCAAAGGCTCCGTCACAATCCTAAGGAGAAGACATATAACTTTCACTGTCCCAAAGTGGTTATGTTTAAAAAAAAAAAAAAGGCACAGGTGGAACATTTTAAATTACAGACTTTCAATGCAGGGGCAGTGGGGGCGGGGGGGTTGTCCCCCAACTACTCCCAAATGTTTCAGCTATATATAGTGACTTACCAAAGTGACTCATCACAAGTACCTACAAGGCGACTGACAGGCAACTGACCGATGAGGAAGGTATTCGGACTGCTTAACAAAACCAACACAACTTAGAATTTTCATGATTAAGAAGAGAAAACCATTTATTAAACACTCGCCAGGCACCAAACCCGCTAGGCACTGTCACACGCTCTACTCATCACAAGGCTGCCAAACTCAGTGCAGAAACTGAGGCTGAGTAAGTCACCTAAGATCATGCAGCACCAGAAACTGGATTCCAACCGGTTCTGACATCATAGCCTACCCCAGCTTGCTGCAATGCTTCAGAACCTAAGCTTTGTGATGATCAATAAACTGCATGCTTAACAATGTTTACACATCTCTGTTAGAATTCAGGGAAAGGTTTTTAAAAATGACATACACAAGGGGAAAAAATAATACAGTTTCTGGAGGCAGGCTGCCCAGGGTTCAAATCTTGGCTCCTCCACTTGAAAGCTGTGTGACCTTGGACTCCTTTAGCTCCCCTGTGCCCATATTTTCATGCATTAAAATGGTAGCCATAACAGACCCTATCTCCTAAGGCAAATAAAGCATTTTGGTATTGTTGTTCTTGTTTTAAGATTTTATTATTTATTTGACAGAGAGAGAGAGACAGGGTGAGAGGGAACACACACAGGGGGAGTGTGAAAGGGAGAAGCAGGCTTCCCACTGAGCAGGAAGCCTGGTGAGGATTAGATCCCTGCACCCTGGGAGCATAACCTCAGCTGAACAACTGAACCACCCAGGTGCCCACAAATAAAACATTGAGAATCATTCCTGGCATGAGTTAAACCTCAGAAGGTGTGGGCTGGTGTTACTTCTTGCTGGCCACTAGATAGAGTCAGCAGCCTCAGGCCCACTGTTTTAGCAACTCATTTGCATAAACAAAGCCCAGGCTCAGCCACTTTGTGCTTACCCTATGATTTCTTCCTGTCACTAACATCTCTCCTCACTCCTGCTCTGTGGCACTAAGCTCTGGGCCTCAACTTCCCATCTGTCAAATGAGGTGAGGAGCCCAGCTGATCTATCTGAGGTCCTTCCAGCTGGGCAACCTAGGGTTCTTGGTAACTCAGGGCCCAGAAATTTCAGAACCATCCTAACACAAACATTACCAGATGACACTCACTCAATTTCCTCAAATCTTCTCTTCCGTGTTATGTATAAATGCTTATTTTCATGGCAAATCTTCTCCAAGATCCCAGAGCTCCACGAGCACCCAGAATAGGCTGGGCAGGCATCCCCAGTGCTGAGGCTGGGGACATGATGGTCAGAAGCTCTGACCTCCAGGGGAGATGGATTCCAAATCAAGCTGCTCTGATAAGCAGGTCTTCCCTGTTAGAGAGGATTTCAACAGAGCACAGTTAAGAGGAAGTGCAGGTAAGAAACTCAGAACTTGGCCCACCGGACAGAGGGCAGTAGGACAGTGGGCCGGAGGAGTGACAGAGGGATTGAGAGGAATGGCACGATCAACAGAGGCCAGCCAAGGCAGCACTGATGCTCAATGTGAGAAGGTGGGCTGGGGATACACTGTGAAAATGGCTTCAAAGGCAGGAAGCAAGCCCAGCTCAGCACAAAGCAAAGTCCTGAGCAGGAACCTTCTGGGACCAGGTTGGACACTAAGGTGAGCTGAAAATGGCTGTGGCACCCAGTGCAGTCTGAATCTCACCCATGCCTCTCACAGGCTGGGTGACCCCGGACCAGTTATGCTATGTCCTTTAATGTTTCCTAAAGGGTATATTCACTCCATAACCCTGAGCCATGTTCTCATTTCGGTGAGTGTGGGAGGCCGCAATAAGGCTTGAGACGAGAACCAAACCAGACCCTGACTTGTGCCTCCTTTAAAGTCCAAATAACCTAACAAAAGGTTTAGGACGGGAAAAGTTCAGTAGCACTGGGCAAGAGTCTGTGCTATGTGTTGTGCGCTCGCCTACGTGACTTCCCACACGCTTACTAAACAAATGAGAACAATTCGGTTGGGCTAAAAAGTTCATTGCTGGTCCTTGCTGCCTTAGTACAACCCATAATTTACTTTCAGGTTTGCTGTATTTGTACTGGCATCAGCCATTTGGCGTCATGAGGAACCATAGTTGCTTAACTAAACACAGATGTAATGTCACTATATATATGGCCTTAAGGCTTTGAATAAACTTAGCACTGTTGGACATCCTCCTCAGTGCTCCTCCTGTCCCCCATATCTCTGCTTCTCGAGATCTTTTCTTCATCCTCTTACCCTCATGTTCCTGGTTGATTTGTTGTGCCGGCCACGACAGGTGAGGATCTGATGGTGCCCACTATCTACAGAGATCCAATATATACAACTAGGACAGCCTGGAGGGGGGTGGGCAACCCAGGCTGGACAGGGAGTTAAGAAGGAGTCAGGAAGGGCGCCTGGGTGGCTCAGTGGGTTAAGCCGCTGCCTTCGGCTCAGGTCATGATCTCAGGGTCCTGGGATCGAGTCCCGCATCAGGCTCTCTGCTCAGCAGCGAGCCTGCTTCCTCCTCTCTCTCTCTCCGCCTGCCTCTCTGCCTACTTGTGATCTCTCTCTGTCAAATAAATAAAATAAAATAAAAAATCTTAAAAAAAAAAAAAGGAGTCAGGAAGAAGTCATTCCCACACTTGAGGCATGGGTTGGTACTGACCAGAGACACTGGGCAAGAGACAGTGTCCTAGGACTGCTGTAAGACTAGCCGGGTCCAGGCAAAGCGCCTAACAGTGTGTAGATGTAACCCATCTGTAAAAGGTGGACGGGGGGTGGTGGTTGCAGCTGGTTGAGCATCTGACTCTTTGTTTTGGCACAGGTCCATTTACCTGGCCCATTCACCTGTGCCTGCATGTGTTCTGTGGTGTGCTCTTTATCTCTCTCTCTCAAATAAATAAATCAAAAAAAAAAAAAAAAAAAAAAAAGGAAGTCAGGAAGGATCAGGAGACCTGCTGTGAAGGTCCCAAAGACTCCACCCTCCTCAACTAGCCTCCGGAAATAAAGTAAGTGGATGCCCAGGAGCCTCCTGGACACAAAACTTTCCAAAGCAAAGCTTTCAATTTCATACTGGAGAAAAGGTTGCTGTGCAAATTAAAGACAAAAAAGCCGGCCATGGTGGGGTGGGTTTGGACAGGGTTGGTCCTGTAGGGCTCTGGCCACTAAATGCCCACTGCCCAAGCCAGGAGCCTGGAGTCTGTGCAGCCAGTGCTTCCTGAGGCTTCCACATCATAGCCTCACTCTGAAGTTTCCTCCTGGAAGCTCCTTACCCAGGGAGGCCACCTGTGAGCACCCCCTCACACACACCCCAGCTTCTGCCCCTCCATCCAGCTGGAGTGAAGGATCCCCAAGCCTGCTCTCTCTGGTCTCTCCTGCACAGAGAGGAGTATGTGCCCTGGAAAGGAGGGTCCCTGAGGATACCTGAGTCCTTGGCCCAAAGACAGCTGGCTTGAGAATGTGGGGTTTCGGTGCTCTAGGCACAGCAGTTCCTAGAGGAAACAGTGTAGGGAGCTCCAAGGTGGAGGGGAGTCCCGGGAGTCTGGGATCACAGATGCCAGTGGCCCCCAAGTGGAAGGGTTTCAGTAACTCCAGAGGTGAGAGGGGCCAGGGGTCAGGCCTGGAGGTGGACAAGGACCACCAACAAGGGGTAGGGGGCCGGAGATGGAAGTGATCCCAGGGTGGTTGCAGGCCCAAAGTAGAGGTGTGGGGGTGGGGGTGGGGGAAAGGGGTCCATGGGCCAGAAAAAACTGGTATCCTGGGGCTCCTGGGTAAAAGGCACTTGAGGTGGAGGGGGCCCAGTGGGGCCCAGGCTGTGCGGGCTGAGCCAGCGCCTCTCAGGCTGGGGAGCCCGGCGATTCTGAGGGACAAAATTTTCCATCAAGTTCTGGAAAAGAAGCCTGTCAGCACAGGCGTCTCTCCGGGGTCCAGACGAGCCCAGTGGTGCTGGGCCCCTTGATGTCAGTAGGGCCCCATGGGTTCCCTGGATACCGAGAAGTGGAGCGAGGGCTGTGGGGCAAGGGCTATGGGGCATAGGAGCACCAGGCCGCCAGGAGCCTGTCCGCCAGGCCCCCCTCCCGCTCCCTTGGACGAAGCAGCAGGTGGCAGCGGGCAGCAGGGCCCCAGTCTCCCTCTCTGCCTAGCGCCCCTACCCCTCCCCAGCCCCTCAGTACCTGAGTCAGCGGGGCACCGATGCACTCCCCCGCGCCTTGCCCAGCCAGCCCAGAACCCCTGCCTTCCAGGGAGGCGCTACTGGCGCAGTGAGTTTGCTGGGCCCACAGAAGGCGGTGGGCGGGGCAGGCAGGTGCGGGCGAGCTGTGGCAGGTGGGGGGCGGCAAACAGCAGTGCAGGCCTCTCTGCAGGCCTGCGCGCCCTCGCCCAGCCTCCTGTTCTGTCCTGTCCGGTGAGGGGGCTGGCTGCGCCCCCTGCTGTTTCCCGCTGCTCTTCTGCTGACTCCAGGACCCCAGGCCCTGCCCAGTCCTGGCTTCCCTGCCGCTCCCTGCTGCTGCTTGAGCTCCAGGCTAGGCCCGCTGCTGCTCCTGGGTGGCCGAGCTGCGGCCCTGGTGCGGTGTGGCTGGCCCTTTTCTCTCCCCAGGGCACAGTGGAGCCACGAGGGAAGGCCTGAGGGGATCTTCCGTCTGCTCAGTGCCAGTGGACACTCTCCAGGGGCCTCTCTACCTGGTGGGCTCCACCCATGGCCATCTTGGAACCCCTGGAATCCCCTTCAGAGACCAGGTGAAGCCCTCCTTGGGGAATCCAGGCTCCTGGGACCAAGGCGAGTTGATCTTGTGTACTGCTGTGTTTGTTCCCTGGCCTGGCACGGATTGGCAGTTGCTGAATTGATCTATTCTGGGGTCATCAAGGGCAGAGCAAAGAGTTCAGGGCTGGGATCCCCAGGCCTGGGGTCCACACAGGCTTGGAGCCCTCTTGGCTGTCCCTGACAGAATGACCAAAGAGGAACCCTCAGAAACATGGATCTGCCTTGAACTGGCAGAGCATTCAGGGACAGGAAGGGGAATGTCTCCTTCGCAGAGTATCTGGAAGCCTGAAGTGGAAGATGGATTTGTCTGAGCCATGGTCATTAGTGTTGGGCCAAGATACCCCTGGCTTGCTTCTCCTACCTGCATCCTAGGTCTAAAAGGGTGTCTGGGTGGCTCCCTCAGTGCAGCATCTGTCCAGGGTCCTGGGATCCAGCCCTGCATCTGGCTCCCTGCTCAGTGCAGATCCTGCTTCTCTTTCATCCTCTCCCTCTACTTGTGCTGTCAAATAAAATAAAAAAAAAAAAGTTAAGAGGGGGGACAAAATGGCGCGGAATTAGAAGGCGTCTTTTCAACTTGTACCCCAAAATGAGCTGATTACCTACCAATCACCCATGAACTCCAATCACCCATGAAATCAGCCTGAGATCAAAATTATACATGTGTGGATCTCTACAGGGGGAGAAGAAGCCAGTGGGCAGGTAAAGCGGAGTGGGAACTGTGAACTGATATCAGAAGATAAACAAAAGGGGGAGGGAGCTACCAGAGGCAAACAGTTGGAAAGTAATACCCCAATACAAGCGAGAGTGCCCTGCGTCTGGGGACCAGCATTAACTCGGAGACTGGTTGAAAGCACTCCAAAAGAGCAAAGCATCTCTGGGGAAATTGTGGGAATCGGGGCGGCTAGGGACAAGGGCTTAAGTCCCTGGTCCCAGGACAGCCTCCCTTGGCACTGAGTCAGAGAGAGTGCGGCAGAGAAACCAGCTCTTGGTCCCTAAGCTGCCAGTGCAAGGAGAATGCATGGGGTCCGCTTCCTGTGAGGGAATGGGAGCCACACCAGGCGGCAGAATGCAAGAGTCCTGCTATAGAGCCTGAGATACTCCCCTGAAAGAGGTATAAAGGCCCAGCCGGTGCCCTTTGATAAACACCCTTGTTTCAGAGCCTGCATCAAACTCTCGCCCCAGAGAGGTGCGCGAAGGCCCAGCCTGGTGCTCTCGGACCTGTGCCTCATTCTCAGAGCCTGAGACCCGCGCGCGAACCTCTGCCTTCCCTGAAATTGGTGCATGTAAGGTGGGCGCTCTTAGACCCAGAAAGACCGGGCACTCCCAGCCCGGGCCAGCGGGAAAATCTCAGTGTGCGATTGCTGCTTGGAACCTCTCTAGCGGTCTAGAGGTGCCCAAAGCTGCTGCTGCCGTGCTTTTGGGTACAAGCAAAAGATCCTCCATCCCCAGGGACAGCGACTTGGAACCTGCTCTGCCAGTGGCCAAGGGGGAACTTATTTGGGCTCTGCAGCCAGACTGAGGCTTCTCTCTGAGAGGGAGATCAGGGTGCGGTTTGTTTTCCTCTAAAACTACAAAAACCATCAAAAGCGGTCAAAGTGAGAAAAAAAACGTGAACAAACAAAAAACCAAAAAACCGCCAGAGAACAAAAGCCTGAAAAAAAAAAAAAGTTTCCTCAGAGCCCACCCCCTTGAGGGGGGCGGTAGGTCTTAAGTCAGGGAACATCATTGACTGAAAACCCACATGGCAGGCCCCTTCCCCAGAAAACAAACCAAGAAAGAAAAAAAAAAAAAAGAGAGAGAGAGAGAGAGAAAAAGTACTACAAGAGAACTACCACTACTACATAGGAAAGTTTTATCTTTCATTCATTCCCACTATTCTGGTCCTTTTTTTTTTTTATATATATAGGTAATTTTTTTAACAACAGCAGGATGGTGGAAGGGGTACATGGCTGAGTGCCTCCCGGGTCTGACCCTGTGTGACGCCACCCGGTGCCTGCAGCTGCCCTCTGGAAGGTGTTGCTTTAGTGGCAGAGCCGGAGGGCACCAAGCATGTGTGTGTCTCCAAAGTCCTGGGCACCACATCACAATGCCTTCCTGAGAAGCAGAATCAAGGACAGTTGCTGATCTTCATTCCTTCCTACCAAAGGTATCTCATACACCATAATTGGAAGTTGGAGCCGGGGGGCGCCTGGGTGGCTCAGTTGGTTAAGTGTCTTTCTTCAGCTCAGGTCATGATCCCAGGCTCCTGGGATGGAGTCCCACACATTTGCCTCCCTGCTCAGCTCCCCTGAGCCTGCTTCTCCTTCTCCCTCTGCCATTCCCCCAACTTGTGCTTTCTGGCTCTCTGTGTGTCAAATAAGTGAATAAAATCTTTTTAAAAAGTTTGGGCCAGGGGGCGCCTGGGTGGCTCAGTGGGTTAAGCCGCTGCCTTCAGCTAAGGTCATGATCTCAGGGTCCTGGGATTGAGTCCCGCATCGGGCTCTCTGCTCGGGAGGGAGCCTGCTTCCCTCTCTCTCTCTCTCTCTCTGACTGCCTCTCCATCTACTTGTGATTTTTCTCTGTCAAATAAATAAATAAAATCTTAAAAAAAAAAAAAAAAAAAAAGTTTGGGCCAGGGATGCCTGGGTGGCTCAGTTGGTTAAGCCGCTGCCTTCGGCTCGGGTCATGATTCCAAGGTCCTGGGATCGAGTTCCACATTGGGCTCCTTGCTCAGCGGAAAGCCTGCTTCTCTCGCTGCCTCTGCCTGCCTCTCTGCCTGCTTGTGGGTACTCTCTCTCTCTATCTCTGGCAAATAAATAAAATCTTTAAAAAAAAAAAGTGTGGGCCATACTCTTTAGCCATTCTACTTTCCCTGGGGTAATTTGCCACCTCCCTGAATTTACCTGCATCTTTCCCAAAATCTACTTATCTTCCTACCTTCGTGACCATAATGAGTCTATAAATTTTCAATAGTGTGAACTTACACTTGCTAATATTTGCATAACATGCACTTCTTTCGATCTCAAAGAAAAGCTTCACACCACAATGGTCTCTAATCTCCAATTAGTTTCTGTTCTGGGATCCCACTGGAATTCTATGCGCCTGTCCCCTAAGATCCCATAAATTGTGGTCCAGTTTCCCAGCCAGCCAAGGAAAGCACATGGGAAATCTTGCTGAAGTATGAGTAAGAGCCAACGAAAGGGAACATATTTATCTGCCTCGAATGCTGGGACCTGAGGAAAGCAAGTTTCATTACAGACAAATCAGGAAGGAGGTGCAGATTGCTTTTTATGTCACTCTGGAGTGGAGGTCTGCTCATTCACAGAAGCTCAAAATCTGCACAAAGGACAATGCCCCCCACCCCCAAAGTCAGCTGGGGATTCTCAGGAAAACTTTAATTGAAAGTATTACGGATTCTCCAACTTCCCAAAATGCAGGAGGAACATCTACAAGCAAGACTGTCACCACTTTTAGAAAATTACACTTATTTACCTTTTTTCTTCCTAGAAAATCATCCTCTCTCCCAATCCATGATCTTCTTTTTGTAACAGTTTCCTAAAGAAGGAAACAGGTGTCCTCCCATTCCAGTTCCATCCAAAATAATAAAATAAAAATCTTTAAAATTAAAAAAAAAATTGTGATTTGTTGAGACAGAGCACATATGCAGAGGGACAAGCAGACTCTCCCACTGAGCAGGAAGCCCTATTTGGGGCTCGATCCCAGGACCCTGAGACCATGACCTGAACGAAGGCAGATGCTTAACCAACTGAGGCACCCAGGAAGCCCCAAAATAATTCAATTTTTAATCACTTTGCCATAGACACTTTTGGGTGGCTTTGAAACACCAGAATCTCATTGACTTATCAGTGTCCTCTTCACCATCTCAGAAAGGACTGGGTGCCTCTCAGAGGCCTCTCTCCCCTCCTGACCCAGGTCCCAGCCAAAGGTCCTTCACATTAGAGTATGAGGAACTGAGCGGGATGGGGTGTAGAAGCACCCTGGGGTGGGGGGCTCTGGGGCCCTCCCACTCCCAACTTCAAAGACAGCGCCTGCTTTCCCCTGCCTCATATAGGTACCCTGGGTTTGCCCTCTTTAAGGTTCCTGGTTGCTGCAAAGGTCTGAAAATCTCCTAAGTAGCACAAAAGCCATCATGTGCATTTTGGCCACACGGGACAGAGGGAGTTTAAAGGAAGAAAGATAAAGCTCCCCAGAATGAGCCAGCAGCTCTGGGCTTCCCCGCACATCTTTCCTGACCTTCAGAACCCTGGGAAGGAGCCCCTTGGTGCAAAGTCACAGGGGGAGCCCACGCACAGCCCAGGCCTCCTGCTCCAGGTCCTCTCCAGCCATAAACTGACCCCCTAGCCCCTTCCAAACCGTCTACAGCCTCAAACCACTGACGTGCGGTTCAGCACCCAACTCCAGAGCGCAGGATGCACGTGGCTTCCCAGCACCCTTCCGTGTCCGCTCCCAAAATCACCGTGGGAATGTCGCAGCAAGGAGACAGGGAATCGATTTTTATCCTCTGGGTTGTCTTCCCTCGTAGCCCCTCAGGAGTCCCCACGCAGCAATGCCGCGTGGGCCCTACTGCTCTGAATCCACTTCCCTGGAGGAATCCGCTTTTCTTCAGCGTCTGTGTCTGCAAACCCGGCTCCTCTAACACCCCCCACCAAACGTACCAAGAACCAACGGGGGAAGAAGTTCATTTCTGGCCGACAAGCCTTTAATCCCTGAGAGCTGTGGCTGATGCAGGAGCAGCTTTTCTCCAAATGGTGATTTCGATACGAGGTTGTTTTGCCTGCCAGCCCCCAACATCCCTGACGTGTGGCTCCCAAGGGCCTCCCCGCGGCCAGGCCTGAGAGTGGAGCCCACCCTTGAGCTCATTTTCCACCGCGCTGAATCCAGGCAACGGCCCCGTCTCACGACACAGGGTGCTGAGCAATGAGGTGCCGCCACCAGGAAGAGAGGCAGCAGGTCAGACAGATCTGGAGAATGACACTGGCCTTCAAGGGCCCCTCACAAGGGAAATACCATTAAGTAGCAGATCTGAACAGATATACTGTGTTCCACATTCACGCCGTAAGGATGGGGTTTCCTCGAGCCCTAATCAAAGGAACTCTTTCACCTGAGATCACTTGACCAATCGGTGACTCAGTTTCCTTATACTAAAAATGAGGATAACAATACATCACAAGATTGTTTTGAGGAGCACACACGTTACAAAGTGTTTAGAGGCACCTGGGTGGCTCAGTGGGTAAGCATCTGACTTCAGCTTAGGTCATGATCTCATAGTCCTGGGAGAGGGCCGTGTCAGGCTCCTTGCTCAGCGAGGAGTCTGCATGTCCCTCTCCCTCCCTCTTCACTTCCTGCCCTCTCTCTCTCTCTCTCAAATATATAAATAAAATCTTTAAAAAAAAAACGAAGTTCTTAGAACACGATATGCACATAGTACAGGACACATAAGCACTTGTTAAACAGATAAAAGGGTACAAGAGGCTGGCTTCCCTTCAGATTTCTAATAGGCTCCTGTCTGGGGGTCTCTAGATCTTAGGAAGTGGGGAGGCCTCAGAAGCCCAAGATTGTAGAGTTCCTCCGAGGCCAAGTTCAGTTTTCTATGCAGGACAGAAAACCTGTAAAACACATCCCAGACTTGCTTCGCTGCCTTCCTAGTAGGGAATCCGTTCCCTCAAGAGTGGTCCAACCTCTCTTCCACTATTTGGGATGTAGAAAACGTTTAGACATTTCTCCATTGGTGCTCATTCCATCCTCATTTTTAACAATCTAGCTGTGTGTTCATCTGGTTCATCTGGTCTTCTGTTAGTTCCTTTATTCAACAAACATAGAGGGAGGCAGCAACAACACGGACCCAGAGGAAACTGTGTGATACCACGGACTCATTAAAATCGACATTTAAAAATGTAAATGGAAAACGACTACAATATATTAATTACAATTAAAGAGCAGGTCACCCAACAAGCTGACACCTAAGATATATGAAGAATATACTCAATATGATTAACTATGATTAGCTAAGGTCATGAGGGTTTATGGGATTTCTTAAAATTTTATCATTTTCCCCTAAAATGTACATATATTACTTATTAATAAGAAAAAATACACAATCACACTTCTTAAAAATAAAGGTGAGTTTTCAACTCTAAAACTGAGTACCAGGGGCGCCTGGGTGGTTCAGTGGGTTAAAGCCTCTGCCTTCGGCTCAGGTCATGATCTCAGGGTCCTGGGATCCAGCCCCGCATCGGGCTCTCTGCTCAGCAGGGAGTCTGCTTCCTCGTCCCTCTCTCTGCCTGCCTCTCTGCCTACTTGTGATCTCTATCTGTCAAATAAAATAAATAAAATCTTTAAATAAATAAAATAAAACTGAGTACCAGACCCCACACAACTCCCAGATTCCTCATGGATTCAGAGCCCTGCTGCCTGCAGAAGCGCTCTATCGATGCTCATCACAGTGGCTGAGACAGATTAAATAAAGAGATAACATTGCAGATTTCCTGTCTCTTATCCGACTGTGCAGATTGGTTACACAAATCCAAATCCATACATGCATTAGATCTCACTGAACTGCGTACACCCTGAGAAAAAGACCCTGTAAAGCAATTCCCTGTAAAAATACAAAAGTATTTCTGACAGCAAAAGTTTTCAGATGCTGTAAAGAAAAAAAAAACTAAAAAGGCACGACCTTCCCTGATTAATCAAGTCTCCCTCGAGAGAAGGCTACCACTTCCCCAGGTAATCTCATCGCCTCAGACGAAACCATGTTTCTCTGTGAAGTGGAGGTGATCGCAGCTCTCTCGGAGTACTCGCAAAGGTTTGGCGTGATTATGAAACGAAACACTATGACCGGGGCCCGCTGGTTGTGGTCACCGTCATGCCCACAGCCTGAACACCACCTCCCTCCAGGAAGCTCCCTTCTCTGAATTCTGTGTGGTAGGGGCACGTGGCTGACTATTAGGGAGCACTGCATAAGGCGTACCCTGTCGCTTGCCCAGACGCCCAGCTCCTCCCGGAGCCACCGAATGCCATACAGAGCTAAAGCTGGGAGCAGTGGCTCACCGTGGACACCAATGATGAGGGCTCAGGTACCTCAGCTCACAAACCCATTACAAGCATATACATTTAACTCTAGCTTTAAGATGTTTCTCCTCTTACTTCTCAGTCAAAAAAGACTTTAAGCCGAGTAAACCAACAACAAACCCTAAGATAAAACATTTAACCGTGTTAATTTCCTAAGGCCTACGGTCGTCTTCAGCTTCTCAAGGTCACACCTCCCTGCTGAATGATTACCGAGGGTTGCTGACAGGGTACACAGAAAAAAAAAAAAAAACTCTTAGGATGTCCAGCCTCTAAGAGAAAAAGCAAACAGCTCAGAATGCAGCCAGCCACGGCAAAGGAACCACCGACAAAGCCAAACAGAGGAGCCCCTGAGCATCTGGGAATCTGCCTGTTCCTTTGCCTCCTCAGAGGAAACGAGTCACAAGACTGCTCAGAATGGGAAATGAGAAGGGCAGAAGCCCAGAAACCAGCGCGTCCTGAATTTCGTGCTGCTTCCAAGGAGTGAGCCCGCCTGCTGTGCTGCTGTGTCAGTTATTTACACAGTGGGCAGGTGAGGCTGACAGCTTGAAGGGGTTATTTTAGAGGGAGAGCTGTAAGACTGATGAGGAGAAGGTTCTGGACCCTGGGGTCCCAGCACGCATCTCCAGCTTCCAAGCTGACCCTCCCTTCAGACAGGGTTTAAGAGGCAGCAGGGCAAGCATGGTCTTTGTATTTAAATCACCTCAAGGGGGCCGATATCTCCAGGCACACCAGAAGCCAGGGAGGAGAGGGAAGGGGGAGAGGGAGAGGGTACCTCCACTCCTATCTGCTGGCTGCACTTCTGGAGCGCCTGATCCAGGAAGCTAAATGTGTGGACAGAACAGAAGGAAGAATCTGGGAAGACTGGAAGACTAGAAGAGCTGTTCGTGGACTAGTCTCAACCTGAACCACAGAAACACCTCTGCCTCCCTGCCCTCCTCCCCTCGGCTGGGCACCAGGTGCCTCCCTACTGCACTCCAGATGCAGATCCAAGCTCAGGGGTGCCCAGTGCCGATGCCTCTCTCCGGCGCAGGGACTCTAGGGCATCAGCGGGACTCCTAGACAGCACCTGTGATCTCTAATTTAAAACCAAAACCAAAATCCCCAACCAGCCCAATCCAGCACAAGCAATACATATTTATGTGTAAGACACCTATGCACACATACACATTCACTTATCTACACACACACACACACACACACACACACACACACACACGCTTTTGCAGCAGAAGGCAGGCATGAAACCTGTTCCCTAAGTCCTTTGCTTTCCTCATCTGCTTCTAGCAGCAACAGCCATTTCTGCTACGGATTTTCCTATTCGAGGGTTGATCACAGATCCAAATGCCACCATCCTGTTTGCCACCCTTTCCTACCCCACCGGCCCGCTGACGTCTGTCAGTGAACCAGGGAACAAAGATGGAAGACAGGCCCAAGCTGCCTTCCTAAAGTGGGGTTATATTTGACACTTTAATAAACCTCAGAGCCTGAGCCTCTCTGCTCTCAGACTGGCCAGGGTGCAGCTCTCACTCTTACCAAACCCGTCCATCTCTCCTCCCCCCACCGCGGGGCACAAGGGTTTTCTCTGCCCGGCATCTATTTCCAGGCCCCATAAATCATATCCCATTGTTCCAGGCCATCTGAACTCATGCTTAATAAACCATCCACCTCACCCTTCCGCCACCACCCCGAATTTCCCACAGGGAAAGACTGTTTCAAGAAGAAAAGGAAATTCTTCATTAGGGCTGGATTTTAAAAGCAAGCTTCCACAAAAAACCAGAAAACAAAATTGGGTAAAAATACCATCCAATAACCACTAAATGTCTTTGGTTAAAGCACCTGCCTGCCTGTGATTCTCAGGTCCAGATGTGAGCTCAGTGCACATCCAAAGGAAGCAGAATTTGAACCTGATGCTAAATGACAAATGATCCTGAACTTCATGACCATTTAAGTGCCACAGTGGCTAGACTAAATTGCTCTGATGCAGAATTTCTCCCAAGTATAGGTTACTGAGAAACAGAATATTGCTTGAAAATGTATTTAGGTGCGCTCATCCTTCTCAGACCAACACTCATGGGCTCTTAGTCATAACCAGGCTTAAGCTAACACGATTCCCCTATTTTCCCCAGAGAGGGAGGGAAACAAGAGGACATGTCTCTCATGTTCCAAGATCAAAAACTGGATCACAGCACTCACAGCATCAAGTCTGCCAAACCAGAGCTCTGGGTACGTACAATTCTTAAAGAGCTAATTGAATGGAAAACAGCCATCTGGGGCTGGAAACCCTTATGACATTCTGGGAAATGTATGGGCTTTAAAAGGATTATGCAGGGTGATGTGACTTTCAAAATTCCCAAACTCTGAACTGAAGCCTAAATGAGAATATGTTAAATTCACCCATTCCAAAACACAGCACAGTTGACTCGGACCCTAGAGCCCAGCTGTAGCTCAGGGTGTCCACACTGCAGCCTGTCTGTGGGAGGTCTGCAGACCACTCCCTGCTGAGAGAGTCCAGCCAACCCAATCAGCCTACCAGCAGGCTGTGGCACAAGGTCCAGATCCTAGCCCAGGCACCAGCCAGGGTTCCCTTTGGCCTGCCCTCTTATGGTTGAACAACAATCATGGAGAGCCACAGGGAGAGCGGCATTGGGTCCAGTATGGCCACTCCCTGGTCCTCCACAACACTGGTTGCACACTCTTCAACACAAGAAAATGGTGTGCAGAAACAAGGGCCTGCCACAGTAGGCTGTCGAGCAAGGAACAGAAAGCATCAGGGGACAGGTGGGACTGCTGGCTGGTCTCCACCTCTCCCAGAGGGCAGAGGCCGCAGAGCTTCTGCAGGCTAAGCAGAGACGTGTCAGAATTACCTTCCCAAAAAGTAGGCAGTAAAGGAGGATTTCAAGCAGCCACAACCACCAGCAGGCCTGCGACCTCCAGATATCAGGGGCTTGACCATGACCGTGTCGGTAAGCAGAACACACAAGTGCCTTCTGGAGCGAGAGAAGACAGCTTAACGCTGATAACTGGTCCTCTCACTCTTCTCTGCTCTCACCAAGTGATCCTGAAAGGGATGGACAAAGTTGGTCAGATTCACTGGAGAAAACACGAGCCAGTGAAGACGTCCCGGCTCGCACTAGGCCTCCCTCCAAAGGCTGGCTGCCCCACCCCTGGCACCTGGGTAACGCTGCTCTGGGGCCATCCACACAAAACGATTTACGTACCCCCCACCCGCAACAGACACACACACACACACACACACACACACACACAAGCTGCATCGGGCTTTAGGAACCTAACTCAAACGCACCCCTAACAACAACCCCACAGGTGTGACTGGGTTGGACACTCCCAGCAAGGGAGGAAAGGCCCTCCCCTTGGGTCCTTGCCAGCAGCAGGGTGCCACCTGAGCCTCCGCCTCATCCTCTCCATCTGCGAAGAAGTCGGAGCGGCCCCCACCAACCACCACCACGCAACCAGATTCTCGCACTTCAAATCCCCACTGCCAGGGCCCCATCTGTGTGCTGACCGAAAAGCCGCCCTCAAGCAGCCGGTCCGCGGAGCATCCGGAGTTCTCCCAGCCCCGCGCTCACGCCTCCCCAGGCAGCCCCCGCACCCGCGGGCCGCGCCTTACCGCCAGTGTCCACGAAGCGCAGGGGCGGGCGGTCCCGCAGCGTAGCACTCCAACCCGCGCTGGCCTCGTCCTCGTCGGACTCCTGCCCTTCGGGGGCGTCGGGAGGCAGCAGGGGGCCGGGGCGCTTGTGTTTGGCGTCCGAGGAGGCGGCGGAGGAGGAGCGCGAGGCGGCGGACGTGGAGCGCGAGGCGGCAGACGTGCTGTAGAAGGCGATCCTGCCGCTGTCTGGGCCGGACTCGGGGAACACTTCGTCCCAGATGTGCAGGCTCTCGTGGCGCGCGAGGGCCGCCTCGAGCAGCGCCGGCGCCCTCCTCCGCGCGCTCCCGCCGACCTGGGCCCTGGCCCCGGCCGCCGCCGCGCGCCCGCCCCCCAGAGCGCCTCCCAGCCGCACGCGCCGGGCACCGGGCCCGCGCCGCGGCCCGCCGCCCCCCACCAGCGCAGCCCGCAGCACAGCGCCTGCCGCCCCACGCCCGGCCGGCCCGCCATCTTGGCCGCCTCGGGCCCAGCGCCCTCGGAAGCGCCCTCGGAGCTCGGGCGCCGCAGGCTGCAGGCCGCGGAGGGACGCAGAACGCGAGGGCGGGAGGCAGGGGCTGCGGCCGGGCCCAGGTGCCGCCGCTACCGCCGCCGCTGCGTCTCCTCCGCGCCCGCTGCGTCCCCGCGCGCCCTCCCTCCGCACCCCGCGCTCCCTGGCCTACCTTCCCGGGCGCGAGCCGCCAGAGACGGCCCCGCCTCCTCGCACATCCGGCCCGCCCGCCGGCCAATGGGGAGCCGGCCGGGGCGGGGCCCGCGCGGGGCACGCCCCACACCCCTTGGCCGAGCGGGGCAAGGAGAGCAGCTGCGGCGGCGGTGGCGGTAGGGGGGAGGGCGGCCGGTGGCTTCCTCGCCTGCTGGACGTGTGGCCCGGGACGGCCACCCGCAGGCCCCGCGCGGCCCCGCAGGGGGAAGGGAGGAACCGAGTGGGTGTCGGGGGTTGGGGGGGACGCAGCCGGTCTTCCCGCCGCCCCAGCCGGCTCACGGAGCGTGAAGCCCGCGCTCTCGGTCCCCTTCCGCAGTCGGCGCCGGCGGCGGCGGGGAGCTGTCCGCCCCGGTGATTCTGAACCAGGCGCTGCGGAAATTCCAGGTAGGCGCCGGGCCTGAGGGTCACGATTCCCGTGGCTGCTGTGGCTGCTGCTGCTTTGGTGCTCCACAGACGGCTGTACCTTGAGCTCTTGCAAGCACAAGGGCTATCTGGCTTCCGGGAGCCTTGCTCTAATAAGGAGCCCTCCTCGCTGGTTCATTCCTGGGGTCAGGTGGAGACTCAGTCTCGCTTCAATACCCCTGTAATTTGAGGGGGTCCACATCCGATCTTAGTCATTCCTTCCGTCTTTGACCTTTGACATCTTTAAAATCAAAATATTCATTACCTTCCAAATATTAATTACTCTAACACCACCACTGCAACATCTTCACCCATACATTTGACACACTTGTCTGTTAAAGTACGGCACAATCACCCAGGCTTCAGTGTTCTGATAAACAATAGATCAGAAAGGTTTCATCCATCCCTCTGCCTTGGCCAGGAGTGCGTGGCACTCATTCCATTGATGACGATACACGTGATCAGGCGTTTCTTGCTCCTCTCTCCCTCCCACAATAATGCAATAAGTCACAATGATGGTAATTGGGCCATAAAGTCACTTGCACTCTGAAATAAAATAAATCCACAGAGATGTGAAGGGCTTGCAAATCCTACTGGGTATTAACTAAATAAGGATTACACAAAAGGGAAAGGCATATTGCTATTTCATGCATAAAGGATGCAGATGCATAAAGGGTGAAGATGTTGGTACCACCAGCTAAGGTCGTTCTAACAGCAGGTGAGCTGCTTCTGCTCTCGCCCTCCCCTCGCAAGCCCCTGTTTCCTCCTCCCAAACCAGAGTCTCTGTACCAGCATGAATTCCTGATCATCACTGAAAGATGATATATAAAAAGGAAAGGATTCACATGACATTGCTTTGTATATGAATTGGCTGATATACGTGAAATTGTTTGCAAAGCATTTCAACTCCGTTGGAAGAATTGTGTCACAGAAAAGAACTGGTTTCCAGCACTTCTCTATACTGTGTTAACCAGGGAAAGATTCTGAAGAGAGTTCATACAGGTAATCAGACTTAAAAAGGTCATTGACACATAGATTAAAGACGAAAAGTAAGATTGTGTAGCTCAAGTTCAAATTCTGCAATTAGGAATTCTGTAATACTCCTGTAAAATTTAATGACATATATTTTAAAAAATAATTGAAAGGGATCAAAACACTGAAATACATAGGCAAGAACTCCTTCTCTTCTCCAGGCAGCCAATGAAAAAGTCAGCAGCTAAAGTAAGTATTTTAAAAACAGTGGCTAGCTTTGCTACCCAGAGGAAGCAGGAAGTAGAGCAGTGACAGTTACAAGGATGGAATCAGTCTTCCATTGTGCCAAATCTGCATTTGTATGGTACTAATCCCAAAGAAACCTTAGAGTCTTTGTGCTTATGAGCTCTCAAGTGCTTGTAGCTCACAGAGCATGCAACACTGGAAGAGGATTATATGGTCACAAAAGAAACAGACTGGGAAATCAAATTGTTATCCAAACCCTGGCCCAACAAAAATGAGATGGCTATGTCCATTTAGAATCAAGGGTTTAGCAACCAAGTGCTACTTTGTTTAAACAAATGTTTCCGACCAAGAACAGTAAAAATACTTCAGCCTTTAAAAACAGGTGGCTGATTCTCCTTGTGAAAGGAGGGGAGGAAAGAGAAGAAAACAACTGGAAAACAAAAACCAAAAAGCTTTCCCATCTGCTTGGCAACCTCCTACTCGATGCTATGATTATGGTTCTACATCATTAAGTTTTACAAGTAATGTTTTCTGGGAGGATAATTATAGAACCAGCATTATACTGAGATCTTTTAACTTTGAGTCATTTAAACACATCTTCCAAATAATACAACTTTGTAATATAATTAATTTTAAGATTAATTATAATTAATATTGAGCTTTTGGTTCATAGTCTGCACAAAAGGCTCCAGGGTAGTAAGAACAACCCATTTCTGTAGTAGATTCCTTAGGCTTTGTTAAGCCAGAGAGGTTCATGCTCTTGTGAAACTGGGGATAATAGCCATATTTCATTGAGTCTTGGCCTCCTTTCCTGGTATAGTTTAATAAGAAACAAAAAATGCTACCATTCAAACTATGATACAATGTTTTCTTTTCATTAATATTTTAATTTAAATGTATTCAAAAAGCTCTTTGGTAAGTATTTAGACAGATTTTTATTACATATGGCCTTAATGCATACATAAAATAAAAGTTAAAATTTTGGGTTAACGTTTTTCCAAACCTCACATTAAGAATCTCACTACTTTTATTTACTTTCTAACTGAGAGATTTCAGTGCCCAGATTTTTCTCACAATATGTTCCTCTGAGCCACCCAGAGCTTTTGTCATGCTGCACTTAAAAAATTATTATTAGACATATACCTGACATTCAATGTTAAATTAGTTTCAGGTGTACAACATAGTAATTTGACAATTCTATACATTACTCAGTGATCACCACAGTAAGTATATCATCACGTCACCATATAAACTTATTATAATATCATTGGCTGTATTCCCAATGCTGTACTTTTCATCTCCAGATGAGAACAGGAAATTATTTTATTTATTTTATAACAGGAAATTTGTACCCCTTAATCCCCTTCACCTATTTCACTCATCCCCCATCCACCTTCCCTCCCATAACCACCAGTTTGTTCTTTGTATTTAAGAGTCTATTTTTGTTTTGTTTTTTTTTTTTTTTGTCTGTTCACTTGTTTCTTTTTTTATATTCCATATAGACGTGAAATTACAGGGGCCCCTGGGTGGCTTAGTGGGTTAAAGCCTCTGCCTTTGGCTCAGGTCATGATACCATGTTCCTGGAATCGAGCCCCGAGTCGGGCTCTCTGCTCGGTGGGGACCCTGCTTCACCTGCCTCTCTGCCTGTCTCTCTGCCTACTTGTGATCTCTCTCTCTTTCAAATAAATAAATAAAATCTTAAAAAGAAAAAAAAAAGGAAGTGAAATCATATGGTATTTGCCTTTCTCGGTCTGACTTATTTCTCTTAACCTAATACCTTCTAGATCCAGTCATATTGTCACAAATAGCAAGATCTCATTCTTTTTTATAGCTGGATAATATTCCATTATATATCTATATACACCATATCTTTACCCATTCATCTACTGATAAACACCTGAACTGCTTCCATATACTGGCTATTATAAATAGTGCTGCAGAAAACCTAGGAGGGCATATATCTTTTTGAATCAAGTGTTTTTATTTCCTTTGGGTAAATATCAAGTACTAGAATTACTAAAGCATATGGTAAATCTATTTTTAATTTTTTGAGGAACCTCCATACTGTTTTCCACAGTTGTTGCACCAATTTACATTCCCACTAAAAATGTACAGAGGTTCCTTTTTCTCCACATCCTGGGCAACACTTGTTCTTTCTTGTCTTTTTAATACTAGCCATTCTGACAAGTATAAGGTGATAGATCTCCCTGTGGTTTTGATTTTATTTTCCTGATGATGAGTGATATTGAGCATCTTTTCACATGTCTATTGGGTGTCTGTATGTATTTTTTGGAAAAATGTCTATTAAGTCCTCTGCCCATTTTTCAATTGGATTATATGTTGGGGTTTGGGTTTTTTGGGGGTTTGGTGTGTGTGTGTGTGTGTGTGTGTGTGTTCTTTACATATTTTGGTTATTAATTCTTTATTTTATTTATCATTCACCACTGTCTTCTCCCATTCTGTAGGTTCCCTTTTGGTTTTGTTGCGGGTTTCCCTTACTGTGCAAAAGCTTTTTATTTTGTTGTAGTCTTAATAATTTATTTTTGTTCTTGTTTCCCTTGCCTAAGCAGACATACCCACAAATAATGTTGCTAAAACCAATCTCCAAGTGATTACTGCTTATTGTCTTTTAGGAGTTTTATGGTTTCAGGGCTCTCATTTATTCATTTAATATTTTTTTTTAAGTAAGCTTTACACTGAATGTGGGACCTAAACTCACAGCCTCAAGAATAAGAGTCACATGCTGTAAAGGCTGAGCAAGACAGGCACACCTCACACTTCACATTTAGATCTTTGATCCATTTTGAGTTTCTTTACGTGTATGGTAAAAGAATGTGGTCTAGTTTCATTCTTTTGCAAATGGCTCTCCAGTTTTCCCAACACTGTTTTTGAGGAGACTTTCTTCTGTTACATATACTTGCCTCCTTTGTCAAAGATTAATTGACCATATAATTGTGGATTTATTTCTGGGCTCTCTATCCTGTTTCCGTTGATTTATGCGTATATTTTCTCCCAGTACCCTACTGTTTTGATTACTATAACTTTGTAGTATATCTTGAAATCCAAGAAACTGATACCTCCAGCTTTGTTCTCCTTTCTCAAGATTGTTTTGCATGCTACACTTCTTATAAAAGTATTCTGAGGTCATCCATTCTGCTTGGTTTGATGCTGGTAGGGTTTCTCTTTTTCTTTTTTCTTTTTTTTTTTCCTTATCTGAGATTTTCATATAATAACCAGTTTATTTTCTTTCTTTAAATGGTCCTCAAAAGGCCTGTGGCTTGGCATGCCAAGGGATGTAGATGATCAGTTGTGCCCTAGGAGCAGTAACCACATGGCACAGGGTCAAGCTGTGGTAACTTTATAGGGACTTCCACCTGCTCAGCCCCAACTATAAGACAATTCCTGACATTGGAGATGTGAAAGAAAATGGGAGGGGAGGGGCATCTTAAAATCCATAAAATATGGCATATTGTCTCCTGTTTGTACTTTTACAATTTCTGATTTTGCAAATGGCCAAGCTGCCGCAGGGAACAAAAATGAGGTCCTAAGGTGGCAGAGACTGACCTGGTCAGCCCTGTACTGCACAGGCTATGCGTTACTGGATCAGTATGAATGGAGAAAGCAGGGGTGAGTCAGGGAAGCTGCTGCTTCTCCCTACATTGCCTTCATCACCCACAGGAAGGGGGCCCAAAGCCAAGGAGGACCTCCTGGAACTGAGACAGGGGAGGGGAAAAGAAAGCTGAACGATGCCACAGCTGCTGAACCATGACCAAAATATGGGGGAGAAGGCTGGAGGCAAATGTGCATGGTACACCGTGACATTTGGAGTCCTAGGTGACATAGAAGCTTAAGGATCCAACCTTGCTCAAACTGATTTTACATGATGATTTTATCTACTAATCAACCCAGAGATGCAGAGAATGAAATAGGGCAATACTATAGAAAATGCTTGAGAGAAATCTCTCTTATGATTGAGATAACCTGATATTTCCATTGATTCATTCATTCATTCATTCATTCGTTCGTTCAACAATTATGTACTGAGTATTATGTATCAAATCCTCTTCTGAACACAGAATAAATAAGGAAAAAAACCCACAAATACCATTTTTATAGCACATGCATTCAAATAGAAGAGAGAGAACAGACAGTAAATAAATAAATATATAATATGTCAGCTGTTGATAAGAAGTCAAAAGTAGAGAGGGACAGAAACTATGTTGATTGTGATGGTGCTGGTGCTGGCTGTGTGTGCAGTTAGGGGAGATTACTCTGATAAGAAGACATTGGCAGATCCTTGAGTGGATTCAGAGAACAAGACGGGTACATTTAAGAAGAGGAAACAAGTGCAACGCCCCAAGAAAGGCACGCACTTGCTGTAATCTGTTAAACACTAAGGAGGCTGGTGAGCGGAGGCAGAGACAGCTGAGTGAAGAGGTAGGAGATGAATTGAGAAGGAAGTTGAGTGTTAAATTTTGTAAGACTGAATTTTGTATTGAGTGAATTGGGGAGCCATTGGAGATCTTAGAGCAGAGAAATAACAAGGTCTGACTTTTGTCTTAAACGGATTGCTTTAACTGCTGAGTGGAAAATAAACTAGAACAGAGCAAAGATGGAATCCAGAAGACCAGATAGGAGACTATTACAATAACTCATAGAAGACGGTGTTTTGGACCACAGTGGGAGTAACTGAAATGTGGAGAACTGGTCAGATTTAGAATATATTTTGAAGATAGAATCCACAGCTTCTACCAAAGAATTAAACATGGGCAGTGAAAGAAAGAGATGAATCAAGAATGACTCTACAGTTTCCTGTTTGAGCTATTGCAAGACCAGCAGAGCTCGAGAAGAATAAGAGCTTGGTTTTGAACATGTTGGGTTTAACTCATCTAGGTAGATCTGGAAAGCAGGCAGTGGAAGAAAGCTCAAAATCCAGGTCTGGACTGGAGGTGGAGATGTGGAGTCATCAGGAGATAGATGGTAGAAGAGGGACAGTCACCAAGGACTCAGTGTAGACAGAGGAGAAGTCTGAGGTTGGGTCCTGGAGCACATTCATACTCAGAGATCAGGGAAATGAGAAGAAACCCCAAGTGGAGGGGCTTGTCCTCACTCAGAAGGGATTGGAGTAAGGGTTCCACCCAGGTAAACTTAGTGGGATTCTGTGGGTCTTCTTTCCTTACCGATTTTTCTTTTCAAGATTTATTTGAGAGAGAGAGAGAGAGAGCAGGAGCACACACATGCAGGGGGAAGAGACAGAAGGAGAGGGAGAGAATCTCAATCAGATTCCCCGCTGAGCATGGAGCCTGACGTGGGGCTTGACTCCATAACCCTGAGCTCATGACCTGAGCCAAGATTCACACGCTTAACCACTTAGCCACCTAGACACCCACCCAGTTTGTTTTTCATTCTTTTTTTAAAATAATTTATTCATTTATTTATTTGACACAGAGAGAAAGAGAGAGAGAGAGAGATCACAAGTAGGCAGAGAGGCAGGCAGAGGGAGAGGGAGAAGCAGGTTTCCTGCTGAGCAGAGAGCCTGATGCGAGAGCCCGAGACCCTGAGACCAGGATCTGAGCTGAAGCCACCCAGGTGCCCTCAATTTACTTTTCTCAGTGAAGTCATCAGAATGGTCGGTCATCAGCTGTATCTGATGGAAGGTGTTCAATTCTCACTCTGAACAAAATGGCTGTACATTAGAATCACTGGGAGAATTTTAAAAGCACACTTATATCCAGACCCTAATTAGATATTAATCTAATTGGTTCTACACCAATTAGATCAGGTCCTTTGGAGGTGGGCACTCCTGTGTTTTAAAGTCTTCCAGGTGATTCAAAAGTGTGGCCAGTGTTGAGAGGAAAGAAGATGTGAAATAGTCAAAATATTTCATGAGAAGAATGGAGATTCTGTCGGTCAGAGAAACATACTTGGATTTGTGGCTGAGAATTTAATGTGAAAGGGGCGCCTGGTAGGCTCAGTGGGTTAAGCCGCTGCCTTCGGCTCAGGTCATGATCTCAGGGTCCTGGGATCGAGTCCCACATTGGGCTCTCTGCTCAGCAGGGGGCCTGCTTCCCTTCCTCTTTTTGTGATCTCTTCCCTTCCTCTCTCCTACTGTGATCTCTCTCTGTCAAATAAATAAATAAAATCTTAAAAAAAAAAAAGAATTTAATGTGAAAGCTTCCAGCATTGTTGCTTTTCTCACCAACCACCTTCAGCTGCCAGGGGCAGACATAGGGTGGACAGAAGGTTGGGTTTTTACCAGGGTGGGGTTTTATCAGGTATGTATGATGTATGATGGAGGTGAGAGTATGGGACAGGGATTATAGTTATGGGAGTGGACTCTGTGCCAGCTGTGGAGGCCTGTGAGAATTTGGGGTAAGGATCAAGAACCACAGAAAATGAAATAGGGGGACGCATGGATGGCTCAGTTGGTTAAGCAGCTGCCTTCCGCTCAGGCCATGATCCCAGCGTCCTGGGATCAAGTCCCACATCAGGCTCCTTGCTCGGCAGGGAGCCTGCTTCTCCCTCAGTCTCTGCCTGCCACTCTGTCTGCCTGGCCTCGCTCTTGCTCCCACTCTCTCTCTGACAAAGAAATAAAATCTTAAAAAAAAAAAGATTCTCTTCAAAAAAAGAAAATGAAATAGGTAAATGGATTCTTCTGAGTGACTTAGATAATTAATACTTCTTGAAATAATTTAGTGCAGCCAGACCCCAGCAAAGCAGCACAAAGAACTCTGATGAGTGTTTCAATCTACCACTTCTTCCCAGGGCTTCAATCAATTGCTTTCAACAAGTGAACATTGAGATATTTAGAGCAAAGGAAAAAAAATAAATATTGGAAGTTCGCATTTTTTTAAAGATTTTATTTATTTATTTGACAGAGACACAATGAGATAGGGAATACAAGCATTGGGAGAGGGAGAAGCAGGTTTTTCCTCTGAGAAGGGAGCCCGATGCGGGGCTGGATTCTCAGGCCCCTGGGATCATGACCTGAGCCAAAGAGCAGATGCTTAACAATTGAGCTACCCAGGCTCCCCTGGAAGTTAGCTTTTTACATTCTTGGAAAATGGGATTTTGTACATTTATGTCCTTTTTCTGTCCCCTTGTGGATATTTTCCCTCTTGAAGCACACCCAACCCCTGCTCCACAGTTGTCCAGTAAAAGAAAGGGATCTGAGTGCCATCCCCAAAGTTCACTTGCGTTTAAAGGAGAAACAATCCTGGGAAGCTGTTTTACACAAAAGAGTAGATTGCTCAGTTGTAGAAACTCAGCTATTATAAGAAAACGGGAGAGATATTCGTTACTAGAAGGGGGACTTGCTCAGCGTTTCTAAATTCACATTGGTAGATTGTTGAACTGTTGTAGGCTGAGTGTTAAAATCACATCTTTCCCTCCGTTTTCTTACAGAGACAATGATGGTTCTTCCAAGATTGTCTGTGAAAGGCTAGGCACCTGCAAAACCACACATTTGACCTGAGCCATCACCCAAGTAGAATGTAATCCGCTCTCAGATCATAGGAGAAAAAAGAGAGAGAGAGAATCCCAAGAAGAAACACTCACGTCAGGATTTTCATCAAATTTAGTGCACGTCTCACCATTTATCTTCATTTGCGGTAATTTTTTAAATAAACACTAATGTCGAATTGCCCTGCGTTACAACGAGCAACTCAATTATCAGAAAATCACGAGTCTCCAACGTTTGTTCTAATTACTAAAGCAGAAGAGTGGACAGAGTTTAGAAAATTTTCAACAAGGCTTAAACAAGAGAGATTTTCCACTTTTTTCTAATCAGGTCAACATAGATACCACTTTCCCTACAACCTTGTAGGCAGTTGGTATTTTTCAGAGATATCATTTGGTTCTTTATAGAAGGCTTAAAGTTGGAGGTCCATAAAAACGATAATCAACTTTTGTGTGTGCCTTCTATAGGCCAGGAACTGTGCTAAATGAACAGTATCTAATTTAATCCTCCTAACAAGCCCTTTGAAGTCAATACTACTGACTATTCTCACTCCAAGGGGGGGGGGGCAAAGCAGATGCTTCGAGAGTTGAACTCAGTTTTCCTAGTTCATACAGCTCGTATATGATGGAATCAGGACTTGAGCTCAGTCTAATGCCAGGTTGGACCCTCAGTGGCAGCTACTGTAGTTTTTTTGACCGTCACCTGCTTCCCTCCCCCACCCCCGCCCCCATCTCATTCCCATTTAGGGATAATCAGCCATACCTAAATGACAGTGGCCAGGCAGGAAGGGTGGCTACTGGGTTTAATTATTTATATCCAGGGGGAAGAGCCGCCTCGCCCCATACGTTCTGCTTTAGCTCTTGCCCTGCCAGGGGAGTAGCCATCCTTCAAACCATCAGTGTTAATGGCTGGTGAGGGATGAATTAGGCAGCAGGGGTCACACACAGTTTACTAGTCATGCATATTTCTTTCAGAATACCTAAGTACCATTCCCTTGAAGATGAGAAGAAATGATGGGAGGGATGTTAAAAGGGACTCCCAGAAATATTTCTGGACCAGTCATGATCACTAGACCTTATGATACTCTTGGAGTCATTTTACTGGTTCTTGAAATGAGTGCACTTGCCCTAGGATGGCTTGGCCCCTCCCAGTAATCAGAAGCTCCCAGGATGGGTCAAAGATTACTTTATTTGCTATAATTCTGCAAGTTGAATGTATCTCTCAGCCATTTCCTGTGAATGCTATTATGGGGCAGGCACAGGGGGATGACTATGGGACAGAAACATATCAGGTGAGAGGGATCCTATGCTTTTGTATGAAGGAGAAGCCCATTCTCCTTGGTGATGGGAGTTTTCCTTCTGCTCTGACTCCTGCCCAGCCGGGATCAGTGGAGAGCCTCCTCCTTTGGGCGACAGGTCTCTTTCTTTCTAAATCTTCTTTTTTTGGGACAAAAAGCAAGACTACCCTTCTTTTCATCTTTCAGCTTTTTCATCCTGGCCAACGACACTCAAACACCCTCGCCCCCAATTTTGGCTGCTAGACTATGCCAAGAGGCCACATACTGGATATATTACCTCAGGCCCAGTGTTTGGACTTCACTGAACCTTAATTGTAACATCTGAGAAGGGTTGGGGAGGCGGATGTTGTGAGGATTCATTAAGACAATGTTAAATTTTTATCACGGAGTCAAGAAAGATCTCTTGTTAGGAATGTGTTCAATCTTACCAGGATAGAGGGCAAAATAGCATTTTAAATATATTTTTTTTAATAAAGTATTTCTTTTTAAAAAATTATTTATTTGACAGAGAGACAGAGCAGGAATACAAGCAGGGGAGTGGGAGAGGGAGAAGAAGTCTTCCTGTTGAGCAGGGAGCCCAATGTGGGCCTCCATCCCAAGACCCTAAGATTATGAACTGAGTGGAAAAACGACGCTTTAAGGACTGAGGCACCCAGGTTCCCTGCAAAACAGCATTTTTTTAAAAGATTTTATTTATTAATTTGACCGACAGAGATCACAAGTAGGCAGAGAAGCAGGCAGAGAGAGAGGGAGAAGCAGGCTCCCCGCTGAGCAGAGAGCCCAATGAGGGGCTCCATCCCAGGACCCTGGGATCATGACCTGAGCTGAAGGCAGAGGCTTTAACCCACCGAGCCACCAGGCACCCCGGAAAACAGCCTTTTAAACAATATTTTTATTTTTATTTTATACATATATATGTAAACAGAGAATTGAATGTATACATATAAATATAACTTGTAAACACATTTGATATATATTTATGTTTATCCTAGGACGCAACACTGCCCTCCTGAGTAGCGCAAGAGGGTGGGTTTTTACAAAGAATCACCAAACAGCTTGACCCAACTGAATGGCCTGCCTTGGGCTGCTGCTTAAGAGAAAGCCTTGAGTTGGTTAAGGTTTGACAAATACTGAGAAAAACCAGTCAATTAATATGTTAAAAACACTACCCAACCACAGTATGAACCATTTAGACATATGGCTTTAATTTTGACTTTAGTCTCCAAAGCCTAGGGGTCCCTGGGGAAAGGGGGCAGAGGGAGAGAAAGGACCAGCTTCTCTGTGGGCCAGGTTTCTGGGGTTGCTCCCAGCCCTGCCCCCAGAGGGAATGCCCCCACCCAGGGCTTTGCTCCCAGAAGGGACCCTCCCCCAGAAAGCCCCTTCCCAAATGGCCCTGACCTTTGGCCACACCCTCAGAGGTCCCATTATCCACCCCCAACCCCCTCACACCCCCCTACCCTGCCAAGCACCGCCCTCAGAAGGGTTCTAAGGTGAAGTCAGTGTGCTTCTCTCTCAATGTCTAGGAATTACTCAGTTTTATTTTTGACTTTGTGTTTTTTGAGCGAAGTGGGTGGTGTAAGGACCTACTTTATATTTTTATATTTTAGCCAGAGGCTTCCATTGAGGTTACACAATAACCTTGTTGTTTAACCCTTAAGCTGTCCCTGCTCCCCTTCTCCCAGGGGACTTACTTAAAAACAAGTCCCGGAAATCAACCTCAGGTAACAAAGCCCAAATACAAGGGTGGGTCAGGCCAGGTAAGACATCTGATCAGTGGAGGGCTGCATACTGTCTCCCTAGCTACCAAGGAGTATGGGTCCCGCCCTTTGTGAGTCTTTTGGGCGAAAATCCTAACCAAGGTGATAGGCTAGGTCAAATATCTACTAAAAGGTAAGTTGTAATTCAATTGGTCACCTAGCATCACTGTGCAGCTTTCTCTGTGTGTTACAATTTCATTGGCCACCTGTGCATGACCAGGCCCAACCGCATGGCCTATGTCCTTAAAAGCTAGTCTGTAAAGGAGAGAGGGGTTGACTTCTCTGTAAGAAAAGCGGCCCTGGCTGGTCAGTTTGATTCTTGATGCTTGGTGCAAAATAAAGCTTTGTTTGACCTTCGCTTTGTATCAGTCTCGCTCTTTTAATCATGGACCCATTATTGGGGCATAACAGGTGGGATAGTGGAGCACGTACATAGTGGAGGGGACAGCCCACTGTGGGTATCCACCATTCCTTGCCTGTACTGCTCATTTGCATGTACTGCTCGCCCTGCCCGGTGAGCACAGCATGGAAATGGACACCTCGTGAGTGGTGGTCAACGAGACTCACTGACCATGTGATGTCTATGACCGAGTCAACCGGAGCTCGCCTTCCCTACAGACCAGAGCTTGCTCTGAGCACCGGCAGGAGGCGGTGGCCTCTTGTGAGCAGCCCAGAACCCTGTCTGGTCCTTTCTCACTCATGTCACCTCCCTGTGTTAGCCAAGGCTTGGAAGTGGTGACTTAGGAGGGAAGGGAAAGAAAGGCAGCCCCTGGCTCCTGATCCTGTCAAGTTCCGTACTCATCAGGAAGCCGAGGGCAGCAGGGATGGTGGAACAGGTGTGAGTCCCCAGGTGAGGTAAAGATGGCAGAGCTGGTCTTGTGCAGGATTTCTACGGTTCTGATAAGAAGAGGGCACGTGGGTGTGCCCCAGCTGTGGAATCCCTGCGTGAATTATTTAACACTGACATTGCACCCTGTGAAGATGAATGGCATAAATCATGCCCATAATCACATTATAAAATTTTTATTTGCTTGGAATGACATTAAATGCAAATAGAAAAGAGCAGCCATGCCCCTTCAGAAGACAGATGGTGGAGGAAATGAGCTTTCTATTTTAGTACCTTTAACAAACACTTCCTCCCTGTTTTTGCCCAAAGGGCCCTATATCTTCATTTTGCATGGGGCTTGTAAATTATGTAGCCAGCCCTGGGGACAGCTGTGCAGTGTCTCAATGACCCAGTGCAGGGAATGGCAGGAGCCTCCCTCCTTGATACAGTAGTATTACACAAGCCCCTGAAGCTGAAACAGAACTTCAGGATAAAGTCTGGGGGGGAGGTCCTCAAATTTCTGAGTCATGGGCTGTCGTAAACAAAATAACAGCCGGGTGGCTTAGGCAACATACAATTTATTTTCTCATGGTTCTGGGCGCTGGAAGTCCAAGATCAAGGTGGCAGTAGGGTTCGATTCTTCAAACGTCTCTCCTTGGCTTGCAGATAGCTGTGTTCTCCACTCTGTCTTCAAACGATTGTCCTTCAGTCTGTACTGTCTGTGTCCTAATCTCTTCTTCCTGTAAGCACACCAGTCCTGTTGGCTTGGTGCCCACCCCCAGTGAGCTCGTTTTCCCTTTATCACCTCTTTAAAAATCCTGTCTCTGAATACTGCCACATTCTGAGATGCTGGGTGTTAGGACGTCAACGTAGGAATCTGGGGGCATCCAACTAAGCCCATAACGATAGTCAAAACTGGATCCGAAACTGAAATTTAGACACATTTTAAAATGCTAAAAGTGTATATATATAATTTTTGTGGTAGGCCTGAGATGGTTGGTAGGCTGAGATGTATTTGTAACCTTTGAGGGAAACATCCTTTGGAATGATCAAAGAGCGCTTCTATGTAATTCCTTACATCCACAATTAAACCCCAGAGCTTTTTAATTTGGAATTTGGCTGTTTTGTGCTTGGTTGTATCCAAAACCAGCCTAGGGCTTTTCTTTTGTTTTGGCAGAAAAGTAGGAGGCAGAGGACTTGAGCATTTAGACATCTTGCTGCTCTTTGGTTTAATCATACTCTACTGAGTTGCCCGAAACTAATTAAGCTCTTGGCTCTGTAGAGGAGAGATGATGTTCCTTACATGTCATTGGCCACAATGTTCCTTTTTTAAATTGTTGTTAGCATTTGTGTTATTTTTCAGTATAAGAGACAAGCTTTACCTTAGTTTGGGCTGATGTAACAAGAGCTCCATAAACTAGGTGCTTTAAAGACATACTTATTTCTCTCAGTTCTGGAAGCTGGGAAGTCTACGATGAAGACCCTGGAAGATTCCGTGTCTGTTCAAGTGCCCACTTCCTGGGTCACAGATGACCATCTTCTCCCTATAACCTCCAAGGTGGAGGAGGCGAGGGATCTCTGTGGGGTCTCTCTTATGGAGACACTAATCTCGCCCATGAGGACTCCACCCTCATGACCTAAACATCTCCCAAGGACCCCATCTCCTAGTTATGTCCCTTTGGACATTGAGTTTTCAACTTATGAATCCTGGAGGGATACACTGTCTACAGTGAGCTTCGTCAAACATCTTTTATGTTCAAGGCACTGTTTTTTGGCAAAATTAATCATTTCCTACACATCCTTTGAAGCAAGAGTATTTCTGCACTTTGCCTTCCTTTAGAACCTTTCTCTAGAGAGGATCCTAAAAAGTTCAGAAAAGATGCAGAAGAAACCTGCTGGTTAGCTCGTTTTTCACAGTAGAGCAGAATTCATTTTGAAGTAGGTTAATCTTAGAAATCCAGGCGAAGACACTTCGCTTGAAAATCATCTCAAATGATCAGTTAGTTTTGTTAGTAGGAGTAATAGTAACTATAAGATCAATAGAACAACTTTTTGTTCTACTGTGGGCCTACTGTGTGCTGGGTACCTCGGAGCACCTGAGTCGAACCATCTCGTGATCCTTTCAACAGCCCACTGAGGGTCACACTGTCTTCTCCTCCACGTTATGGATGAGCCTTAAGTCTGGGCCAGAAATGACACAACTTTCCCAAAGCCATATTGCTACTGAGGGGCCAGCTGGGATCTACGCCCACTCTGGTGCCAGAGCCTGTGATTGCAAACGTGGGCTGCACTAGCTGTTCAGAACAAAGGACTGTTCATGGAGGTGACACAGCTAACCCGTGAGACCCACCACCCTTTTCCCTAAGGTCATCCCGGTACAGCCTGCAGTGATGGCCCGAGTTAAGCATTTGAACTTGGTGCTGCAGAGGGCGTGTTTTAGGGACAAGATTGGTGTTAAGGGGGTCTAATGAAGCCCAGAGGGAATGGAAGGAAACAGGACTTGGGGAAATATCTGGGTCCCTGGAGCAGTGATCTCCTTTTATTACTGTGCACCTCTCTTTCACAAAAATAAATACATACATACATACATACATACATACATACATACATACAAAAAATATTTGCGGACATAGCACAAATTTAAGCAAATTTTTGATAAATTATAAACTCTACTACTCTACTAAATTATTATAAAAGGCATGCAAAAGCTAAACAGTTAAATGGATGACATGAAATATGAATAAAACTTATAATATTTTCTTCCAGCCCCTTACTGGACTATTTGTCAAACTCCCTTTGGAGAAGACTTTTTAAAGATTTGTTTATTTATTTATTGAGAGAGAGAGAGACAACACGTGTGTGCACATGTGAGTAGGGGGGGTGGGGCAAAGGGAAAAGGAGAGAAGCAGACTCCCCATTGAGCACAGAGGCCTCACTAAGGGCTCAATCCCATGATCCTGAGATCATGACTTGAGCCAAAATTTTGAGTCAGACATTTAATCAACTGAGACACCCAGGTGCCCTGGAGAAGACTTTTTAAGAAAGAGATAGGACACTGGATTTATAGCAATAATTCCTAGAATTAATCTTTATTTATTTTTTTTTAAGATTTTATTTATTTATTTGACAGAGAGAAATCACAAGTAGACAGAGAGGCAGGCAGTGAGAGAGAGAGGGAAGCAGGCCCCCTGCTGAGCAGAGAGCCCGATGCGGGACTCGATCCCAGGACCCTGAGATCATGACCTGAGCCGAAGGCAGCGGCTTAACCCACTGAGCCACCCAGGCGCCCCTAGAATTAATCTTTAAAAGTGGGAAGATAGAAATGGTTTTTTAAATTTTTTTTAAGGATTTTCTTTATTTATTCATAAGAGATGGGAGGCAGAGACAGAAGCAGGCTTCTCGCAGAGCAGGAAGTCCAGAGTGTGACTTGATCCCAGGACCTGGGATCATGACCCTAGCTGGAGATAGACGCTGGAGATACTGATAAACCAAACTTTAGGGAAAAATACTGAACTTTACTGGGAAGATGAAGCAGAACAACAGCATATGGCAGCAGCATGAGTTTTAGACAGTTGTTGGTCACCCAGAAGGCTTAAGGTGGAGAGAAAAACAAAAGGCTGTAGTGACCCAAAATTGTCCGAGTTGTGACCCAGGAACTTCCGGGTGACATAAAGATTTGTTTATTTATTACACGGACAGCGCCATGTGGGGACAGAGCGAGGGGGAATGAGAATTCCATACAAACGTGTGAGTGGCTCTTCTCCCATCTCCAGGGGGGAAGGAAGAGATTGGGTTTACTCCAGTAAGCATGGTGATGAGTTGGTGAGGTAGGTTGACTAGATGTCTGGACACCTGAAAAAGCCAGCTAAGGGGGCTTCCTGGCCATCTTGTCAGTGTCTTATTGAAAGCTTGTCATGTGCAAGACTTTCTTTTAACAGGTTGCCAGGTGAATTGATGTACAAATCAGACTACCGGCCGCCATGTGTCATTGCTCAGGTGGTCCATGACACAGTGCCCTGCCACTAAGGGGATGCACTTAGCATTACAGACATCGTTCTGTCTTTGTTATTTTGAAATTTAGAAAATATCTTATTAATTTGTTCACCCCAAAGAGGCAATTTATTGCTTACTATGACAGTCTTTTGGTAGAGGACACAAAACTGCTTTCTTTGTTATGAAAATCAATGTGTTACACCAATTTTCTGAAAGATAGAAATGAATTGCCTCCTTCCAGCTGGGTCAGGACATAAGTGTACCCTATGTACTGGTTTTTCAATAGATTCCATTTACAGATTGTACATGTCTCTCAATACAGAAGACATTTGCTCACATTTATGTGTAGAACATTCCCGAACCTGGTCCAGGTTGCGGATGAAACCGTCACTCTGACTGGCAAGGCATAACGAAGAAGAGTTTTCCTGTAAACAATATGTGGTCATGGAAGGAATCAGCACTGCAATTCGTGGCTGATTCCAAAGGCTCTAAGAGGTGGTAGATGCACAGGCAAAGTGGTGACTTTTGCAGAGGAAGCAGGCTGGGGAGAGATAGCAAAACAGAAGTTTGAGAGGGCCCTAAAATCTCCTCCTGTGGGATTATTGGCCATTGAGCTTGAGAAAGGCTATGGTGAAAACTTGAAAGAGCATCAGATCAAACCTTGGCCACTGGAGGTTGAAACTGACATGAGCAGCACTATTTCTATTCTTGACCCAAGGCCACAGGATGACAAGCTTTGCTTTTTCAATGTGGTCTCAAGTCTCTATACTGCCCTATAAAGAAAATAATACAAATAAATGCTGAGAGTGTAAAGTGTAAGCAGAGCTCCCCTTGGCCATTTCCTAAGTTTTGTCCACTCCGAAGTGAGTATCACTTTGGTGAGTGCATTGCAGGAAATGGCCTTAATGATCAATGGCAGACCTCCACTCCAGAGTGACATAAAAAGCAATCTGCACCTCCTTCCTGATTTGTCTGTAATGAAACTTGCTTTCCTCAGGTCCCAGCATTCGAGGCAGATAAATATGTTCCCTTTCGTTGGCTCTTACTCATACTTCAGCAAGATTTCCCATGTGCTTTCCTTGGCTGGCTGGGAAACTGGACGACAATTTATGGGATCTTAGGGGACAGGCGCGTAGAATTCCAGTGGGATCCCGGAACAGAACCTAATTGGAGATTAGAGACCATTGCGGTGCAAAGCTTTTCTTTGAGATCGAAAGAGGTGCATGTTATGCAAATATTAGCAAGTGTAAGTTCACACTGTCTATTGAAAATTTATAGACTCATTATAGTCAAGAAGGCTGGAAGATAAGTAGATTTTGGGAAAGATTCAGGTAAATTCAGGGAGGTGGCAAATTACCCCAGGGAAAGTAGAATGGCTAAAGAGTATGGCCCAAACTTTTTAAAAAAATTTTATTCACTTATTTGACACACAGAGAGCCAGAAAGCACAAGTGTGGGGAATGGCAGAGGGAGAAGGGGAAGCAGGCTCCCCGCTGAGCAGGGAGGCAAATGTGTGGGACTCGATCCCAGGACCCTGGGATCATGACCTGAGCTGAAGGCAGACACTTAACCGACTGAGCCACCCAGGCACCCCCTGGCTCCAACTTCCAAAGATGGTGTATGAGATACCTTTGGTGGGAAGGAATGAAGATCAGCAACTGTCCTTGATTCTGCTTCTCAGGAAGGCATTGTGATGTGGTGCCCAGGACATTGGAGACAGACACATGCTTGGTGCCCTCTGGCTCTGCCGCAAAAGCAACACCTTCTAGAGGGCAGCTGCAGGCACTGGGTGGCGTCACACAGGGTCAGACCCAGGAGGCACTCAGCCACATACCCATTCCACCATCCTGCTGGGTTTGGAAGAGCGCTATCTAAGTCTCTGCTGCTGAAGGACCATCCAGAGTGACATGTCCCATGGGGCATCCCGGCATTCCTTTACCCCTTCAGGTTGTTGGCAGCAAGGCTAGAAATTTTTTTAATTGCCTGGGAAAATGATAGCAAACAGCTCCAAAAAGGAGTTTCAGAACGCAGACTTCATACTATGTTTTGAGTACATTTCATTCATTTGGCAGGTACTGACAGGGTGCTTAAGTGCCAGGGGCTGCTGCATTAGAAACGGACTTGAGAAGTTAACAGGAGGGGGCTCCAGCCCTCAACCAGCACAAAGTTGATCAATGGATGCATGTGACAGACAGAGCACTGTGACGGGGAGTACTAGGTGCTGTCATAAGAAGGGTATGCCTGGAGTTAAAGGAATACTCGGGGGGAGCCATCACCAACACTCGGGGAGAGCTGTGGGAAATATGATGGATGCAGATGGCTCCAGGGGAAACCAGAGAACTGCTCAGATCCCTGCTTCTTAACAGCTCCAAGTGCCCGCCGCTTCAGAGTGGGGGCTGGGCGAGCAGGGAGCTGGGGTGGGCGCAGCGATGCCTAAGTTCCGACCTCAAGCCCCTGCGCTGTTTCACCTGTCCCTTTAGGAGTACAATGACATAGGATGTCACCAACGGAGGATCTACCCCTGCATCCTGGTACTGGGAAAGCACGCGAGGGCTGCGGAGCTGAAAGCAAGAGTTGGTAGTTCCAGTAATGTGTGCAGGGTTTTAAAAAACTATATACTGGAAAATATCCGGTCTTATTTGCATGTGTTTGTATCATGCACAATTTTTAACTGCAATCCTCCTTTTACCTTCTTCCCTGTTGTTAAGACTCTCCTCTCCTCACCGCTGCCTTTGTCCCTATAATACCTGTTGACAGCCTGGTGCTCATCCATGAGCTCATTCGCCTCTATCCACGCACGCATGGGGCTCTGTCACTGTTTAACAAATATGGGCTCATTTTATCTACCTCTTGATCTAGTGCTTCCCAGTTAATAATCCCTCCTGCATAACGTCCTTCTGTTTTTATCTTCATTTTTATAAAGAATGGTTGCTCACCTTTTATCAGGTGCCTTTATTTTTTTATCAAATGCATTTATTGCTATGGTCTTAAGAGTTTTTTCACAGTTAATTTAGTGATGAGGTAAATCTTATTGATTTTCTGGTCTTGAGCTCCCTTTATTTTCCTGGAATGAATCCAAGTTGGTCTCAGGATATAGTCCTTTGATAGATGCCTGACTTCTGTTATTTGCTAACATTAGTTCAGTTTCTATTAACTAATCTGTCCTAAGCCAGATTTGTTAATAGCTTCCCCGTTCCTCCCTCTCAGGTTTGGGTATTAAAATTGTGCTCAGCTTCATCAAGTGAATTGACTTATTATTGTTTAATTGCCTGTTGCCATTTAACAGTAGAATGACAGTTATCCAGCTGCAAACCTGTCTGATCTTGGAACTCATCTTCTTAATTTTCCATTCTTGAATCATTTGGATGATTTTGTTTTCCTAGGAAATCATCGTTTCTTCTAGGTTATCAAATTGATTAGTATAAAGTGCCTTGCAGTTTAGTGATTCTTTTATATTATGCATTTGCTTTTATATCTCTGTTCCCAATCCTTATCTGTTTTGCAACTCTCTCCCTCTCTCTGTCCCCTCCTCCCTGAAACCCCCCTTTCCCCATTCCCCTTCCCTCTCCCCACCTCCTCCCACACCCCATCTTCCCCCTCTCTTATCCTTAATAGGGCATGTGAAGTTTTTTTTTATTATTATTATTTCATTAGTCTTTCATAGAAACAACTTTGAGTTTATTTGCCCCTGATATTTTTTATTAGTTTAAAAATTTATCTTTATTATAATTACTTCCTTTCTTTGGATTGAGCTGCCCTTTTCTGATGGGTTTAAATGAGTACTTTCTTTTATTTAAAAAAATGTTTGAAATTGAAGACATTTGACACTAAAGTCTCCTTAGAGTATAACTTCTGGTGTCTTCTGTAAGTTTTGGTATGAAATAGTCTCCTTTCCATTGCTTTCAAGATTTTCTTCAGTTGTCTTATGATTTCTTCTTTGACTGAAGACTGTATTTCTTAACTTGTATGTAGTTTCAATTTTTTGTTACCAGGTTATCTAATTCTGATTCTACCGGATTGTGATCAAAGAACTGTTCTTTAAATCTTTAATTTGGAAGGCTTGTAAAGGTTTCCTTTGTTGCCTAGTATGCAATTAATCTTTACAAATATGGCTTTCCTTAGGTGTAAGAAAGAAATGTTTTCCGAGGGAAATAAGGATGTCTATTTTCTTTTTTTTTTTTTTAAGATTTTATTTATTTATTTGACAGACAGAGATCACAAGTAGGCAGAGAGGCAGGCAGAGAGTGAGAGAGAGGAGGAAGCAGGCTCCCCGCGGAGCAGAGAGACCGATGTGGGGCTCGATCCTAGGACCCTGGGATCATGACCTGAGCCGAAGGCAGAGGCTTTAACCCACTGAGCCACCCAGGCGCCCCAGGATGTCTATTTTCTGTGTGTCATTGTTTTCCCTCCTTCTAGTAGATACTCCCATTTGAAAAGCTAAAATTTTACCTTGTTATTGCATTTTTAGAGTCTTCAGGTATTATGTTGTTAGATGTATACCTGCTTATACCTTTTACATCTTCTTTCCAAACTCTGCCTTTAAAAATGTCCCTCTTCATCTTAGTACCTATAACTTTATTTTTTTTTAAAGATTTTATTTATTTATTTGACAGACAGAGATTACAGGCAGGCAGAGAGGCAGGCAGAGAGAGAGGAGGAAGCAGGCTCCCTGCTGAGCAGAGAGCCCGATTCGGGGCTCTATCCCAGGACGCTGAAATCATGACCTGAGCCGAAGGCAGCGGCTTAACCCACTTAGCCACCCAGGCGTCCCAGTACCTATAACTTTAGACCCAACTTGTCTGCGATGAATTTTGCCATTCCGGCTTTCTCTTTTGCATGGTATCTCCTCACCTGATACATTCTCAATCCCTTTTGCATTTTAAGTATGTTTCTTGAACAGCGTGGATCTGTAACCTCCTGATAGGCGCTTTAATAGAAAAAGTCAGTCTGTACACATTTAAATTAATGATAAACAGTCATAATTTTATTCCTCCCATCTTATTTTGTTTTTATTTTCCCCATTTTTGATGTTTTTAATCAAGTTCATTCTTTTTGTACTTGATAAATAGAGAAGTTCTTTGCATTTTTCGATGACAGCTTAATTGAGATATAATTCACAGGCCATACCACTCACCATCTAATGTGGACAATTTAATGGCTTTCACTATATTTAACTATACTATACTGAACTACCTACACATTTTCATCATCCTCAAAAGAAAACTTTAGCCATCACCACCAGTCTTAGGTAACCGCTAATCTACTTTCGGTCTCTGTAGATTTAGCTATTCTGGAAATTCCATATAAATCAAATTATGCAATACGTGGTCTTCTGTGACTGACTTCTCTCAATCAGCAGAATGTTTTCAAGGCTCCTCTGTGTCGTGGCACATATCAAAATTCTATTCCTTTTCAAGGCTGAATAATATTCCACAGGCTGGATGGATCATATTTTATTTATCTCTTCATCAGTTGATGAACATCAGGGTTGTTCTCACCTTTTCGCTATTACGAATAAACCCTAAAACTTCATGCACAAGTTTTTGTGTGGGCATAGTTTTTTTCTTGGCTCTATACACAGGAGTGATATTGGTGTGTCATATGGCAACTCTGTGTTCTGCATTTTGAGGAGCTACTAAACCATTTCTAATGTGGCTGTGCCATTTTCCAAGCCCACCAGCAATTTACAGGTTCCAGCTCTTCACATCCTTCCAACACCTGCTTTTGGGGTTTTTGATAGTAGCCATCCACGTGGGTGGGAGGTGGTATCTCACCATGGTTTTGATTTGCATTTCCCGAATGATTAGTGATGTTGAGCATATTTACACGTGCTTATTGACCCATATATTTTATATATACCTTATATGTATCTTTAAATATATATTATATATTTCATATTTTATTGATATTTAAATACATATTTAAGAATGTAAATATATTTACATAAATATGTTTATATAAATATATGATCATGTAAAATATATTTATATATACATTTATATATTAATGTATACATTTGAATATTAGAGAAATGTATATTCAAGTTCTTTGCTCATTTTTTAAGAGATTTTATTTATTTATTTGAGAAAGATTTATTGAGAGAGATCACAAGCAGGCAGAGAGGCAGGCAGAGAGAGAGGAAGAAGCAGGCTCCCTGCTGAGCAGAAAGCACGGGGCTCGATCCCAGGACTCTGAGTTCAAGACCTGAGCGGAAGGCAGCAGCTTAACCCGCTGAGCCACCCAGGCGCCCCTCTTTGCTCATTTCTTAACTTGGTTGTCTTTTTATTTGAGTTGTAAGAATTCTTGGGTGCCTGGGTGGCTCAGTGGGTTAAGCCGCTGCCTTCGGCTCGGGTCATGATCTCAGGGTCCTGGGATCGAGGCCCGCATCGGGCTCTCTGCTCAGCAGGGAGCCTGCTTCCCTCTCTCTCTCTCTGCCTGCCTCTCCATCTACTTGTGATTTCTCTCTTTCAAATAAATATAAAAAAAAATCTAAAAAAAAAAAAAAGAATTCTTCACACAGTCTGAATGCATGTTCCTTATATATGACCTGCAAATATTTTCTCCCATTTAGTGGCTTGTCTTTTGACTTTGTCAATGGGGTCCTTGGAAGCACAAAACTGGGATATTTTGGTTGAGTCGCATTTATTTGTTTATTATTCTTTTTAAGTTGCTTGTACTTTGGTGTTTGGCTGAGGAGCCGTTGTTAGATTCAAGACCACTAACATTTACCTTTGTGTTTTCTTCTGAAAACTTTATCATTTTACTTTATTTTTATTTTTTAAAAGATTTTATTTATTTGAGAAAGAGACAATGAGAGAGAGCATGAGCGAGGAGAAGGTCAGAGGGAGAAGCAAGCTCTGTGGAGCTTGGAGCCTGATGCAGGACTCAATCCGGGATCTCCGGGATCATGACCTGAGCAGAAGGCAGCCATCCAACCAACTGAGCTACCCAGGCATCTCGAACTTTATCATTTTAATGCTTACACTTATGTCTTTGATGCATTTGGGGTTATTTTCTCTGTATGGTGTTAGGCAGGACTCCTGTTTCATTATTTGCATGTGGCTGCTTGGGAGTAAAATACTGTTCTTACCCCCATTGAATTGTTTGGGAGTCTTGTCAAACATTAGTTGACTGTAATTTATTTTCCTTTTTTTTTTTCCCCATTGAGGCATTTCACGTGCCATGTATATTATATTTCTAGGAAAAAGGAATCCCAGGATTTTCCCTCCTGCCTGGATTCTTCCTTCTTCATGGTGCATGATGCCAGAAGAATTTTTCCATGCAGTGAAACCAAACTGAGGGGATGGAAATATTCTGCCACTTTTCTAGATCTTTCAGTTATACAAGTCTAGGGCTGGTCATGCCACACTTGTTTAACTTGCCCGTGAGGTTCACAGCAGTTTTCCCAGCTCTGTGGTCATCAATAATTTCAAATTTGCCAATGTACTCATGTTTCGTCATCACAGTGAGGAAACGGGACGATGACTTTGGTGCAGGGCCTCCTAAGAACCTGACCTTCGCCCCCCCTTTCAGCAGTGTTAATGTTCTTGAGGGCATCTGTGGGACATTTGTTCACACTGTTACTGCGGCACGGAAAGATGGCAGAAAAAGCTTTTTTCCCTTTTATTAATATTTGGTCTTGTTCTCCTTCCCTTTCTCATAACCGAATGCGTATTTCCCCTTCGTCATTTGAAAACTGCATACTGTTCTCCAGCTGTTTTCCCCAGACGAGACCTTGTGTATCAAGAATCCTTATTTCACGGTTATTATACACAATCTTAAAGATTTATGACTGTCCGCTTATTTTACACATGCATACACACGAAGCACTAAATACGGACTTTATCTGAATGGCTAAATGTTGGCCAAGACAGAAGCCAGTTGTAGTGGGAACTGATAGGATAAAGATATAGTCTGAAGTTTTTGTTCTTTAAAAAAAGCCTTCATGGGGCGCCTGGGTGGCTCAGTGTGTTAAGCCGCTGCCTTCGGCTCAGGTCATGATCTCAGGGTCCTGGGATCAAGTCCCATGTCGGGCTCTCTGCTCAGCGGGGAGCCTGCTTCCTCCTCTCTCTCTCTCTGCCTGCCTCTCTGCCTACTTGTGATCTCTCTGTCAAATAAATAGGTAAAATCTTATAAAAAAAAAAAAAAAGCCTTCATGGGGCGCCTGGGTGGCTCAGTGGGCTAAAGCCTCTTGCCTTCAGCCCAGGTCATGATCCCAGGGTCCTGGGATCAAGTCCTGCATCGGATTCTCTGTTCAGTGGGGAGCCTGCTTCCCCCTCTCTGCCTGCCTCTCTGCCTACTTGTGATCTCTGTCTTTCAAATAAATAAAATCTTAAAAAAAAAAGGCCTTCATATTTTATTAAAAATTTTAGGTGTCCGAATTCAAAAGGTTAACAATATAGTACAATAATAATAATAATAATAATAATATATCATCTAATAATAAAATAATAATAATTTCTCCTGCATAGTCACTGCTGCACACTAGTAAAATGAGATGTTTCTTTTCTTTTCTTTTTTAAAGATTTTATTTATTTTATTTATTTGACAGACAGAGATTACAAGTAGGCAGAGAGGCAGGCAGAGAGAGAAGGAGGGAAGTGGGCTCCCCGCTGAGCAAAGAACCCGACGTGGGGCTTGATCCCAGCCAAAGGCAGAAGCTTAAACCACCCAGGCGCCCCGAGATGTTTATTTTCATTTGGGATTATGGAGGGGCAAGGTGTTTTTGGCTCTCCTGCTGAAGTAGGGACTCAGTCAGCATTGTCTCCACCTTTTCCCCTAATAGTAGCTCTGGAAGATGAAGACGTCCCTCCATCTCCCAGACATGAGGGTTTGACCAGGACATGGGATGTTATAAGCTCATTGACAGTCTCATGAACTAAGCCCTGGTTTATTGGTCACAGTCGTTCTCCAAGTATTTTCAGGAATAAACTTCAGGTGTTGCCCTTACTCTAATTTTTCTTTCTGAGATTTCTGACTGCAATCGCTACTTCCTGCAGTCACTCAAGGAGAAACGAGGCATGTGGCAGCGCAACAGTGTGTTTTTCTTTCAAGATGACAGAATCACTCTTGATTTCTGTAAGCATCTCGGATATTCATATAGGAACATGGATTTTGGTGTCTACCCTGAGGAGATAATACATATGGTGTGAGCTACACATGTATTCTCATGACACGTCACCTGGGTTACCCAGAACTTTCTGGGCCCGGCAGAAAGGCAGAAACCCAGGTGAATTCCTCATTGTTCCAGCAGGCTGTCAGCTCTCAAAGGCCTTCTGGATGTGTTTGTGCATCGCAGTGTCTGCTGTGTAAGATACAGAAAGAGCACAGTAGTTCAGGGGGAAAATATTTAGGAACACATTTTCCAGGAGGAACCAGGATTCAGTTTGGGTGACTCTTGACCATTTTTCATCTTCTGACGACTAAAAGTGGTAGTGAATCTACAGTCATGGTTTTAACATGCATTTCAAATGTAATGTGAGTTTCTATCAACATAAAACTATAAGAACTGTCTTCCTAAAGGGCATTCATGTAAGGCCCGTTATTTTCCAGCTTGATTAATGAAAACAAAATTTTTCTGTAATGCTTTCTTCCTACTCTGTATTAGTTTTCAGGACTGGATTGAAAGTGATTTATTGTGGATAGGGTTATACCTGCTCGTGGAATTTTTTTCTGTTCCTGGGTTTTTAAAGGTGGCAGAGTTGACTTTCTGATTTTAATTCATCTTCACTAGATGAAGAATTCACAAATAGGACTTTTTCTTGAAATAACCATAGCCTGGGGGCGCTTGGGTGGCTCAGGTCATGATCTCAGGGTCCTGGGATTGAGTCCCACATCGGGCTCCCTGCTCAGTGGGGAGCCTGCTTCACTCTTTGCCTCCCCCTCTGCTTATGCTTTCTCTAATAAGTAAATAAATAAATAACCTAAAAAAAAAAAGAAGTTGTATTTGACTGGAGCTTCATGTGGAGTGACAGATCAACAGAAAGACAAAGGAATAAGAGACAGGAAGCAATGAAGGAAAACACAGAGGCACACAGTATAGACAGATGTTCCTCAGCTTATGACGGCCTCGGCTTCTAATAAACCCATTGTTCAGCTGGAAATCTCTTTAGTTGAAAATGCATGGAAAACACCTAAGCGACTGAACATCAGAGCTTAGCCCCGCCAAACTTAAATGTCTTGAGAACACTTACAGTATTGCACAGTTGGGCAAAATCCTCTAACACAAAGCCTATTTCACAATAAAGTGTCTGGTATCTCATGTAACTTACTGAACACTGCACTGAAAGCCAGAACAGGACGGTTCAAGTGTGTTGGTTGCTGACCCTCGTGATCACGTGGTTTGCCTGGGGGCTGTGCTCGCTGCCTCTGCCCAGCATTACAAAAGAGGACCCTACTGTAGATCGCCAGCCTGGGAAAAGATCCAAACTAAATGCATATCACTTCTGCACTATTATAAAAAGTCAAAAAACCATAAACTGAACCAAGGTGAAGTCAGGGATCTTCTGTACCAGGTGTGTTAGGGAAGGTCAAGTGCTCCTGTCTGGCCAGGAACCATAGTGGTATGGGGGAGTTCTACAGCGGAGAACCACTAGGACTCAAGCACCAACGGTCACAGGTTACACCAGGAAGACTGGATGCTCTTCTGTGGGCGATGAGAAGCCACGAGCGACTCAGGAAGGCTGAAGAGCTCTGGGCAGGTGGGACAGCTGAGGGCTGCAATGAAGAGGGACAGGTGGAGCTGGGAGACCAGGTGGGGAGAGCCCGCTACCCTCGAACAAAAGGCAACAAAGGTCTGGACTGGGATGACGGAGATGGTGGAAGGTAATGGGATATTCATGAAACAGAAGTGGAAAGCCATGGAAATGAAATAAGAGAGGGAGGGAAAACCGTTCATGACTTTAATTGCCATCAGTATAAAACATGTTGAATTAAAATGAATTGGTATTTCTAGACCGATGATGACATCACAATAATGGAAGGAAACCAATTTTGATTTTGAGCCTGGTTAAGGAGACAGTATAGACAAGAGAAAAGCAGAGGCTCTGGAGTCACACAAATGTCACCATTGAGATTCGTCCCCACTCTTCATTCCCTTCCCTGTAAACCCAGGCAAGTGACACCTGCCTCACAGCACTGGTAACAAATAGAGAAGAGCACACGTTCCCACGTTCCCGGGTCAGACAGGACAGCCAGGGATCAGCGGCACATGAGGAGGTGACAGGTGGTCACTAAACTGAGCTCAGGTGCATACACAGCATTTTACGTCACCTTGAGATGGCTCCTCTTGTGACCTCTCGAAGAAGGTGGCAAGGTGAGGAACAAACTCCAGGAGCTTATTAGCATACATGATCTTCAGGCCGTCTGGATGAGACTCAACGATCTGCTCTACAATCACCTAGCAGAAGGAAGAGCGTTTTATTTTTATTTATTTATTTGTTTGTTTGTTTTTAAAGCACCTAAAAGAGAAGTATGAACTATACACTACAGAGAAAAGAATCGTGTAAACCTTAAAAATGCACTTCGTCCTTCCTCCTCCCCACTCAGTATGCTTTCTAAACAGGAGGTAAGTAACATTGGCATGAAAATCTAGGTCCTGGGATTTGGGAATACTGCTCCAACCCTGGGGGACACAGAGGCTGAGGGACAGAGACTGGCCTGAAGCTAAAACATCACACACACTCATCTGCTTCCCTTCTGAGCTTAAAAGCAAAATACTGTATCTGCAGACAACAGCTCTGTATCATCTTCACCCTGGCCTTATCCTCTACCGTCTCCAGAACAGGGAAAGGGCTGAGATGGAAAGTGATGGAAGAAAACACATCTTATTTTGCTTTAGTATTTAATTTTTTTTGGTGAGGCTGAGTTGCAGGAGGTGAATGACAAGCATACAAACTTAAAATACAAACGTGGCCACAGTTCATTTAATGACATGGAAACGTAAAGTACTTCCCCAATTTAGCATATTAGATTCAGTTCAATGAAAAGGGCATAAATTAAATAACTAAAATATTTTCATTTAGTGACAAAGAATAATGTGATCTTTTTCACCCCCACAGAGAGAGCTATGAACTATAATAGGATACATACAAAGAACTGACAGATCATTTACTTTTAGTAGTCTTAATGAAGCTGAGAAGATTACTGAAATTAATCCTTCAATTTCATTTCTATCACTGGGATACTGTCTCGTTTTAAAACTGGAAGCCTTTCATCCTGAAGTCATGGTGGGTAGCTTTATACTTACCAGACAGAAAGAACACTCGCACTGGCAGGTGACTGGAAGAAAGCCCTCAAACGCTGAGACTGGCTTCATGACTTCTGTCCGCTTGAACTAGATGAAACCGACGCTCTCCAAGTTGGAAGCTGCTGATTGCTGGCGGCCTCACATGGTGCAGCCCATACTCCGGCCGCTCAGAGGCAGGATACACTGACTCCCTGTATTTTACTGTATCCTTATAGGTCAAGAACACTGGGTAACCAAGTTCTGGACTTAAGGTACTACCCGGCTAACTCGCCCTTCAAAGCCTTTTATCTTTGAATATTCCCTCCCTCCCACCTTCCTAGCCTGGCAAACTCCCCCATGGTCTTCAAGACTTAGGCCACATCAATTCTGCGAAGACGCTTCCCCTCACAGACTTTCCCTGCGCACAGAGCTGTCTTCCAGCTCCTCCAGTGGGCACGGGCGCCTTGGTGGGGTCACGCTTTTCGGCAACTTCATTAACGTATAACTTATGGAAATGGAAATTGACCTGAAAATGTTCTGATCCGTACCTTCTTCCTAGGCAAGTCCCTCACCCCTACTAAATTAAGATGATCCCTGAGTTATGGCATCACTGGAAGAGACCAGAGCGCATGCCTGATTCCTGCCATGCTGATGGGCACCAAGCGGGACCAACCTTTTCTTACAACCAGAAGATCAGGAACTAAGAGCATCTTCAAGGAAGAGCCCTGAGCTCTCTCGCACCCAGTCAAGAAACAAAGCCAGATTAGATGCTCTGTGTTTGTGGAATGAGGTGCATGGGGGCACAAACCTCATCCATGTATGGTTTCACCAGTACTTGACCGACTAACGCCTCTGCATCCCGTGTCTTGTCAATTGTAGCGTAAGTCTGGAGGCAGTGCCGTATGATGTCCACATTGGAAGTCTGAAGCCCTTCTAGCAGCAGGCCTCCCAGGGACTGCTGCAGCATGGCCGTAATGTGGGCTATACGCTGCAAGAACAGAGAGACCAGGAAAGAAGGTTCAGGTACCACAGTTTCTAAAAGCTCAAATATATGTGTATAATTTATATACATATGTGTTATATATATAAAGCGAGCCTCTAATTCTACCAGAATATATGTAAGATTAAAATCCCAACATTTCCTAGAGAATAACAATGAATCTCTTCTCCCCATGATTGCTTTCTTTCTTTTTTTTTTTAAAGGTTTTTATTTATTTATTTGTCGAGAGAGAGCACAAGCACACAAGGAGACACAGGCAGAAAGAGAAGCAGGCTTCCTGCCAAGCAAGGAGCCCAAGGTGGGACTCAATCCCAGGACCCTGGGATCATGACCTAAGCCAGAGGCAGTGGCTTAACTGACTGAGCCACTGAGGCGTCCCCTCCCTATGATTTCTTTGAAAGTAAGTCGGCTTCATCAAAGTGAAGTTCAGACAATTACGGAATGACAAAAAGATATTTGCCTCTTAAGCTACGGAGTAAATCTGACAAACGTGCATTTAAACCCAGTCAAGGGCTTTGGATAAATGAACTCTGACTACATCATATGATGTGTCAAGTTACATGAAATTCAGAATTAATTTTACTTGCATAGTTTGGAGACTACGCTTGTGTCTTTACACAAAATCTATCTAGTGTGACATAATGGCAGCAGGGTCCCAAGCAGGAGACACTGAAAAAAAAAGAATTCAAAGCTAGCTTCAAAATCCTGTAGAGTAGCAATTATCAGGGGCAATGCTAGGTCAAACCAAAATCATCCAGGAAATTTGCAAACAGCAAATTGAAAATCGAAACCAACACTTGCTGGTCTTACTTTGTCCAGAAGAGGCATGCCTTTGCTCTGAACAGCATGAAAGTGTAACTGGTTAAATTCTGTGGAAGTGGAGATAGCACTAAGGGGCACACTCCCGGGGTGAGCCCTCAGATGTACAGAGCCATTGCCTGTCTCACACACCTGAAACTAAGCCAACACCGCATGCTAACTACTGGGAATTGAAAAAATTAAAGTGAACACCAGAACATAAAGAACACAGGATCAGAAAATAACAGCAAACCTATGGCAGAATCCTGAGTTTGCTTTGGAAAGCCCACTTCTCCCCTAGTCTCTAATATAGGCCTATTTTCTTTACAGGGCCGCTGACAATTTATACAGTCATTGACTGTCAAGCACTGCACTGACAACAGTTATCACTGTTTCTTGTTCTGGAAAAAGTGGGTGATCTTGAGATCGTGTGGGTACCTCTGAAATTCTGTCTTCTTATTTCAGGTAGATAACGTGACATAATGCATAAAATGCACATGCGTGAGAGCTTTGAAAAAAAGCTAAATTAAAAAAAAAAAAAGAAAAAAAGCTGAATAGTGCTGACAAGTTCGCGGAGACAAGAGGAGAGGGCTTCAACTGGCATGCAGCATAAGAAATCTACTGGAGGGTACCTTTTTCTTCCTTATGTCCTCTTGTTTACACATTCGTTCATCTACTGCCCGAATTCCTTCACTGACTGATGACCTGAGACTCTTTAAAAGAATAATAAAGAAAATGTATTACAGACATTGTTTTGTCACATTATCAATTTCCTACATCTCATTCAATTCCACAGAAATTAATACCTGTGCACCAGTACTATGCAGATATTGACAAAAAAAAAAAAAAAACATGATATACCAGACACAGTTACTGTTGAGGGGACTCATGACCTGGGGGCATAATGACACGAAGGCAGGGTCGCATGGCTAGAAGAAGAATGACATATACAGTGAAAGTTATGGGGATGAGGGGGCTTAGAATGGAGAACAGATAATATGAAGCAAAGTACAGGAGAGTCTGGAAATGCGACGGGGCTCGAATCGGACTCTGAAAGCCATGTGTACACAGCTGCCGAGGTGGGGAGGGGATGGGGAGCAGATGTAAGTGCACACACACTCAGGGGCAGGGTCAGACAGGCACACAGCCATGTGCACTGCAGGCTTCCTTCTGGAGAGAAGCAGAAATAGGAATGGAGGGCCAACTTCACTGAGATGAAGTCTTTAGATTCTGCATATTTTGGAGAACGAAAGAATGTCAAAGCACTGATGCATGATGATGAAATGTGGGTATGGAAATACCAGGAATCAAGAATGAAGAACAGAAGACCAGAAAAAGGCAGAGCACAGAGGTAGAGAAGCTAATGAATAAAGAGATAATTAGGAATTAGGGCCAAAACAAAGGTTAACAGAAACAACTAGAATGAAGTAGGCAGATCACAAAAATTCCACAGGAAGGTGAATTAATTCACTCCATCAACATTATGAAACACCTCCTGGACGTCAGTATTGTGGCAGCCTACAGGGATGCAATGAAGACAGATATAGTCGTACCCCTCAGTGATCTGAGAATCTCACAGAACAGCTTCAGAGTTGGGACCAGAAAGGCAGGTCAGGCCTGTGGCTGAGCAGGACCAAAGTGGCCATAAAAACAGGCCATGGAAAAGGGAGGGTATATGGTGATGGCAGGGGGTGAGGTGGGACGGGAGCCTGTGTGAGTAGAGCAAATCTGCCTCCAGGGAGGGGGTTCGAGAGAAGAGTGGGAGGCCAAAGGAAGGCTAGGCTTGGGAAACAACACCACTATGAGGCCCCGGGAGGAAGAGGCACACCAAGGAGGCAGTGGGAGAGCCCCACAGCGGCTGGTGTGGAATCCAACAGCGGACCATGAAAATCCCTTCCATTCCAAGGAAAAGTATCTTTAATAAGATTTTGTAAAATTCAAATGAGACATAAACCATGGAAAGTATTGGCTACCTCAAGGCACAACTCAAGATTTTTACCTGTTTCATGAACTCTTTCCTGCCTGCCCCTCCCCTAGGCTTCTCAGCACTGATATTTCCATTACTTTGCATTTTTCTTGGTTCTAACCATGTACTGTGTCTTCCCTTAAATTATGTTCTCTATATATTCTCTCTAGGATGCAGGCACTGTCTTAGGGGAGGGACGCAAGAGGCCACTCAAGCTAGAGGAGACACACAAGGAAGGATGGTGTTGTTTTTGACAAGTTTACGACAGGGCATCAGAATGGACAGAGGCCGTAAGTCAGGGCACCAGACACAGACGGGGAGGGGGGCCGGAGGGGAGACAGGGCAGCACAGTTTTCTGTTAGAAGTGATGCCACAACTGCCCCTCCACTGTTCACCCAGGTGGAGTTCCTATTCCCAATGGCTTAGAGGTGGGGAGTCCCATTCCCACAACAGAGATTTTTCTGAGAGAACATGCAAATGTAACATTTATTAAGTATTACATTTTATTTATATTATCCTTCAGTTCCATTAGGGATTACACAGTTTTTGTAGATCAGCCCAGGAACCTAACCACACGTAGCTTACATGCGGTGGGGGGGGGTTCATTACAAGATTAGAAACTGTTAAAATACAAGTCATTCGTAAGTTAGAAACCACTTACATATGACCAAAGTGGCATTAATAAGTTGAATTTGGAAATATGCTTCCTCTCCCCTGACATTTTAAGGTTGTCTACTCTGAGAATAGGTCTTCTTCAATTCGAACATGTTTTTTTAGGTTTTTAGCATATGCAAAAACAAAATCATTTACAACACTTCTGAAGGTGAATATTGTAATCATGAACCGTTAAAATATAACCACCAGTACTACCAAACTAACAGATTAAAAGAGTTCTTAGAGAAAAGCCGACAAGGACAACAGGCGTCAAAGCAGACTGTTTTCATTAATTGGGGACTTACCAGAACTTCTCGTAACTGTCCCAAAGGCACAAAAAGTTGATTGAGGGCTTTGTCCATGCCAACCTAAAGGGGCACTTCCCCTCTACCACTGTTGCCAGACTAACCTTACCTATCCTGCAGGGTCAGGTCGGCCTGGCCCTTTATATGTTGCTCTCCTCTGAGTGGTTAGTTTTTCATAGAAACCGTGCTTTGCTTTTGTCAGGATTTACCCTGGATTATCAAAACCCTTTCCTTGTGCCAGTGAAGCCTAAGAAACAGTCCTAATGAGAGAACCAGGAACTCAAACAGATCATATTTATCCTGAATGTTCTGTCCAAAATGAAAAATTCCTTTCTGAGGAGCCTCAAGATCTCTGAGAAGGGAAGTTTAACCAACTCTGTCATGTAGGGGCACCAATTCCGATTCTGTGTCAATTGTCCTACTTTCCCAGCTAGTAATTCTCTACCTCAGAAAGCCCACTCTCAATCATTTCCTCTTTCAAAGGCAGTTGCTCTTAGAGTCTGCACATGGCACTTGGGGCCTGCTGGTCGTTGGCTACTGCCCTCTGTACCTTGGGTCTAACAGCTGCGGGGCATCAAGATGAGCACGTCTCTTGTTCTAGGACTTAATATAGTTTGGGGCACATGGTAAGCAATAATCACTTCTTTAGTTGATCCAAGTGTTGGATCTTTCTTAATTATTCTACTACCGCAATTTACTTGTTCTAAGATTGGTTCCCCCCCCCCATTTTAATATCTCTTAAGGTGGCACTCACCTTGCACTTGATGACATATCCTACTTTAACTGACAACATTTATCTTTCTTAGTCGAACATAAACTATAGTGCATCTTACACTTGATGAAAGCTAGGATGCAATTAAATACTCTATTATGGTTACGATTCTGATACTTGAAATGCTCCGGTAGCTCCCTGTGCCCCCACAGTGTAGTACCTCACCTCCTCGCCATAGTATACAAACCTTCTCACCCCCAGTGTTAACCCCGGGGCTCAGCCTCCATCCCCAGGTGATGCTGCCAGATCAGCTGTCGGTTGTCATGGACTTGCTGTAGTTTCCCGAATGCACTGTTCTGCCTCCTGGCACTTTGAAACTTGACACACTCATCCTCATTCTTCGCTTTGCCCTTGTCTATCACCTCCCTTGAAAATCTGTTCCTAAGTGGCTTTTCCCAGCTACCACCTACCCTTGGCAGTCTATTATCTCCCTGTGGTAAAGCCTGTCCCACTGCATCATGGACATGCCCGTTGTCCCCCTGAGAAGAGAAAAGGGACAATGAGGGCCACCAGCATTTGCAGCTCTAGTGCAGAGCCCCATGCCTGGCTTGCAGGAAATGCCAGATCATGAAGACAAACGGAGATCATCCTCTGGCTAAAACCAGCTCTTCTTTGCCTACCGCAGGATCTGGATCAATAAAGAGCGGCCAGTTATTATTGCTGTTTTTCTAGGGATTTTTACCCCATATATTTCCCAGGTCTCTACTCTTTTTGTAGCACTTTAATTCAGGCTTCAACCACTTCCTAGTCAGATCAGGTGAAATCATTTTCCTTCCCATACCCTCGATGTATTTCACATCTAGTAATTCTTTATTTAAAGATCTTATTTACCCATTTGACAGACAGATCACAAGTAGGTAGAGAGGGAGGCAGAGAGAGAGGGGGGAAGCAGGCTCCCCGCTGAGCAGAGATCCCAATGTGGGGCTCCATCCCAGGATCCTGAAATCATGACTTGAGCCGAAGGCAGAGGCCTAAACCACTGAGCCACCCAGGAGCCCCCATATCTGGTAATTTTTAACCAACGTGGATTTGCTGCATCAAATAGTTCCTTCTTCTTCAAATATAAATATATAAATAAAGTGATCAAGTCACTCGCATGTCTTAGGAGAATGTCATACCTTTAGTAGCAAACTTGAAATTTGGCCATTGGTTTTGATTTTTGTTTTGGTTAGATTTGGTTCAGTTTTTGTCATTTTGAAAATCCCTCCAGCCCTTGGCTCTGTCTGACCCGATTGCTTTCAGCTGTTTCTGCAACAAAATTGTCCCGGCAGCAAAAACTCTCATTGTTTACAGTGGCGCCCCCTTCTGAACACTTGGTTAATAAAAAGCTTTTTGTTTGTTTGTTTGTTTTTCGGCGATGGTAAATGTGGAACAACAATGAGGTAATTCAAAGAGGTGAACCACAGATAAATTTCTCTAAGGGTGGGGTGAGGGTTACTCAAAAAGGAACTTGACAAGGCTTTTAAAGATATCGACAATCATTATAACATAACGTGACTGATTGTTACCGCGCTCTTAACTGGGCAAACACTTGTTGGCTTCCAAGAAAGACTAACATAGTTGAGATGGTTCTAGCGGCCTTCTAGCACAGGGTCTCATGAGGCAGGGATTCTAGCCACTGGCTGTGCAAGGCATGAGGCCTGTTAGTGATTCTATTTTTTCCTCTGCAGAATAGGTCTTTCTACATTCCAGGTCCTTTCTACCCCAATAAATAATGTGGCGATTCTCTCAGTGAGTTGTACTATTGGTTTAAACAGCCAACTGTGTCTTTAAAAGGACTTTTGTTTAAATTCCTTTAAAAAAAAGTCCTTTCAAAAAAATCTTTTTTCTTTATTTTTTATTTTTTATCCCATATGTTTACTCTGATCGTGGAACTTTGTCATTTTGACCTTCTCAGCTTATTAAAATATTCTTCATCATCAGCACCTACTGCTCTCCTCTCCTGGTGGTCTCTCCGGAAGGGGTCTTCTCTAGCTCTTCTAGCAGGAGATGGGCACTTCCCCTCTACCCCTGTTGCCAGACCAGCCTTACCTATCCTGCAGGGTCAGGTCAGCCGGGCCTTTTTCTGTTGTTCTCCTCTGAGTGGTTAGATTTTCATAGATCCCGTGCTTTGCTTTTGTCAGGATTTACCTGGATTATCAAAACCCTTTTCTTGTGCCAGTGAAGCGTAAGAAACAGTCCTAATGAGAGAACCAGGAACTCAAACAGATCATATTTATCCTGAATGTTCTGTCCAAAATGAAAAATTCAATTCAGAGGAGCCTCAAGATCTCTGAGAAGGGAAGTTTCACCAACTCTGTCATGTAGGGGCATCAAATCCGATTCTTTGTCAATTGTCCTACTTTCCCAGCTAGTAATTCTCTACCTCTCAAAGCCCACTCTCAACCATTTCCTCTCTCAAAGGCAGTTGCTCTTAGAGTCTGCACATGGCACTTGGGGCCTGCTGGTCGTTGGCTACTGCCCTCTGTACCTTGGGTCTAACAGCTGCGGGGCATCAAGATGAGCACGTCTCTTGTTCTAGGACTTAATATAGTTTGGGGCACATGGTAAGCAATAATCACTTCTTTAGTTGATCCAAGTGTTGGATCTTTCTTAATTATTCTACTACCACAATTTACTTGTTCTAAGATTGGTCCCCCCCCCCATTTTAATATCTCTTAAGGTGGCACTCACCTTGCACTTGATGACATATCCTACTTTAACTGACAGCATTTCTCTTTCTTAGTCGAACATAAACTATAGTGCATCTTACACTTGATGAAAGCTAGGATGCAATGAAATACTCTATTATGGTTACGATTCTGATATTTGAAATCCTCCGGTAGCTCCCTGTGCCCCCACAGTGTAGTACCTCACCTCCTCGCCATAGTATACAAACCTTCTCACCCCCAGTGTTAACCCCGGGGCTCAGCCTCCATCCCCAGGTGATGCTGCCAGATCACCTGTCGGTTGTCATGAACTTGCTGTAGTTTCCCGAATGCACTGTGCTGCCTCCTGGCACTCTGAAACTTGACACACTCATCCTCATTCTTCGCTTTGCCCTTGTCTATCACCTCCCCTGAAAATCTGTTCCTAAGTGGCTTTTCCCAGCTCCCACCTACCCTTGGCAGTCTATTATCTCCCTGTGGTAAAGCCTGTCCCACTGCATCATGGACATGCCCGTTGTCCCCCTGAGAAGAGAAAAGGGACAATGAGGGACCCAGCATTTGCAGCTCTAGTGCAGAGCCCCATGCCTGGCTGGCAGGAAATGCCAGATCATGAAGACAAACGGAGATCATCCTCTGGCTAAAACCAGCTCTTCCTTGCCTATCGCAGGATCTGGTCAATAAAGAGCGGCCAGTTATTATTGCTGTTTTTCTAGGGATTTTTACCCCATATATTTCCCAGGTCTCTACTCTTTTTGTAGCACTTTAATTCAGGCTTCAACCACTTCCTAGTCAGATCAGGTGAAATCATTTTTCTTCCCATATCCTCGATGTATTTCACATCTAGTAATTCTTTATTTAAAGATCTTATTTACCCATTTGACAGACAGATCACAAGTAGGTAGAGAGGGAGGCAGAGAGAGAGGGGGGAAGCAGGCTCCCCGCTGAGCAGAGCGCCCGATGTGGGGCTCCATCCCAGGACCCTGAAATCATGACCTGAGCCGAAGGCAGAGGCCTAAACCACTGAGCCACCCAGGAGCCCCCATATCTGGTAATTTTTAACCAACGTGGATTTGCTGCATCAAATAGTTCCTTCTTCTTCAAATATAAATATATAAATAAAGTGATCAAGTCACTCACATGTCTTAGGAGAATGTCATACCTTTAGTAGCAAACTTGAAATCTTGGCCATTGGTTTTGATTTTTGTTTTGGTTAGATTTCGTTCGGTTTTTGTCATTTTGAAAATCCCTCCAGCCCTTGGCTCTGTCTGACCCGATTGCTTTCAGCTGTTTCTGCAACAAAATTGTCCCGGCAGCGAAAACTCTCATTGTTTACAGTGGCGCCCCCTTCTGAACACTTTGTTAATAAAAAGCTTTTTTTTTTGTTTTTTTTTTTCGGCTATCGTAAATATGGAACAACAATGAGGTATTTCAAAGAGGTGAACCACAGATATATTTCTCTAAGGGTGGGGTGAGGGTTACTCAAAAAGGAACTTGACAAGGATTTTAAAGATATCGACAATCATTATAACATAACGTGACTGATTGTTACCGTGCAATTAACTGGGCAAACACTTGTTGGCTTCCACGAAAGACTAACATAGTTGAGATTGTTCTAGCGCCATCAAGCACAGGGTCTCATGAGGCAGGGATTCTAGCCACTGGCTGTGCAAGGCATGAGGCCTGTTAGTGATTCTATTTTTTCCTCTGCAGAATGGGTCTTTCTACATTCCAGGTCCTTTCTACCCCAATAAATAATGCGGCGATTCTCTCAGTGAGTTGTACTATTGGTTTAAACAGCCAACTGTCTCTTTAAAAGGACTTTTGTTTAAATTCCTTTAAAAAAAAGTCCTTTCAAAACATCTTTTTTTTTTATTTTTTATTTTTTAATCCCATATGTTTACTCTGATCATGGAACTTTGTCATTTTGACCTTCTCTGCTGATTAATATATTCTTCATCATCAGCACCTACTGCTCTCCTCTCCTGGTGGTCTCTCCGGAAGGGGTCTTCTCTAGCTCTTCTAGCAGGAGATGGGCACTTCCCCTCTACCCCTGTTTCCAGACCAACCTTACTTATCCTGCAGGGTCAGGTCGGCCTGGCCTGTTATCTGTTGTTCTCTTCTGAGTGGTTAGTTTTCATAGATACCTTGCTTTGCTTTTGTCAGGATTTACCCTGGATTATCAAAACCCATTTCTTGTGCCAGTGAAGCTTAAGAAACAGTCCGGATGAGAGAACCAGGAACTCGAACAGATCATATTTATCCTGAATCTTCTGTCCAAAATGAAAAATACATTTCAGAGGAGCCTCAAGATCTCTGAGAAGGGAAGTTTCACCAAATCTGTCATGTAGGGGCATCAATTCCGATTCTGTGTCAATTGTCCTACTTTCCCAGCTAGTAATTCTCTACCTCTCAAAGCCCACTCTCAACCGTTTCCTCTCTCAAAAGCAGTTACTCTTAGAGTCTGCACATGGCACTTGCGGCCTGCTGGTCGTTGGCTACAGCCCACTGTACCTTGGGTCTAACAGCTGCGGGGCATCAAGATGAGCACGTCTCTTGTTCTAGGACTTAATATAGTTTGGGGCACATGGTAAGCAATAATCACTTCTTTAGTTGATCCAAGTGTTGGATCTTTCTTATTTATTCTACTACCACAATTAACTTGTTCTAAGATTTGTCCCCCACCCCCATTTTAATATCTCTTAAGGTGGCACTCACCTTGCACTTGATGACATATCCTACTTTAACTGACAGCATTTCTCTTTCTTAGTCGAACATAAACTATAGTGCATCTTACACTTGATGAAAGCTAGGATGCAATTAAATACTCTATTATGGTTATGATCCTAATCCAATCCATTACTCTAACACTGACTACTACATAACCCTATCGTTGATACTAATGTGGACTTTAAACCAATACCTGATCCTGACTGTAAACATGACCCTGGCTCTAGACTTCACCTGACCCTGACTAAGGCAAACACCAGAAACCTAACCCTGAACCTAAAAGTGACCCTGACCCTGACCCTAACACTAACCCTGACACTGAATGTGAGCCTGACCCTAACTCTAACCCTAAACCTAACCCTCCCTGACACTAACACGGGCCCTGACCCGAAACCTAACGCTGAACCTAACCCTAAAACTAACCCCTAACATTATCCCTGACACTGACCCTAACCCGGTCTAACCCTAACCCTCAACCTACCTCTACCCTAACCCTAACCACACTTTAACAATAATCCCGAACCTCTCCCTGACCATGATCATAACCCTAACTCTGAAATTTGCCTTTGTCAGATCTTAAACTTAAACCTGACCCTGGCCTTGACCTTAACTCTGACCCTAACCCAGACTGTAATCCTAACTCTGATGCAAACCGTAATGCTGAACAGAATCGTAACCCTAAAGCTAACCCTGATCCTGAACCTACTCATAAAACAGAACCTAAACATAAAGCTGACCTTACCATAACCATGAACCTAACCCTGACCCTGACCGTACCGTGACACTAAACCTGTCCTAAACCTAACCCTGAACTGACATGACCTTGCCCCCAAACAAAAACTTGAACCTGACCCTAAATCTGACCATCATCCTGAACCTGACACTAAACCTAATAGTCACCCTAACACTGACCGTGACCCTGACTCTGACCGAAACCCTAACCCTGACCCTACTGTGAGCCTGACCCTAAACCTAACCATGAACCTAACCCTAACCCTGACCCCTACCCTAAGCCTCGCTAACCCTGACCCCAACGAGGTCTAAACCTAAACCTGACCCTAAGTCTTTCTTCTCCCTAACCCTAACACTAACCTGGTCTAAACCCAGCTCTGTTCCCTCCAGTGGGGACAGCAGCTGCACCCAGGCCTCCCAAGGGCTGGGGGAAGGCTGTATGGGGGTCACTGTATGGGCACTGCATTGAGTGGAGTGTGAGCCTTGAGCAGCTTGGGGACCAGCGGCTCAGGGAGCTCTGGTGGAGCAGAAAGTTTGGTAAGGTGCCCCCAGGCAGTGGTGACCTTACTTCCCTGACGACAGAGCCCAACAGAATTGGAACCCACGTATCCAGGCACCCCATAAAGAGAAAACCCTCCTGTCCAGCTCATTTCTAGAAACATCCTAAAGGAAGGGACATGTTCTTCTGCTGTACTGAAGCCGAGAGGATGCAGGGAGAAGAGAGCTCGCCGCTTGACACGTCCCCTCCCTGGCAGGTCATATCAGGTTTCACCAACGCCTCAGGCCCTTTGGCTAATAAAATCAAAAGGTGACACCAGGGTCTCAGAGTCAGAGAGTCCCACACCTTCTGATCCACTGGTGTAGCCCTAGGTCTCTTCGCAGTCTCTCTCTCACTGTGTGTGTGTGTGTGTTTGTGTGTGTGTGTGTGTGTGTGCGCCTCTGAGTGTCTGTGTCTTTGTGTGTATAGAGGACCTGGCCATGCCATCATGGGTGGAGATGACCCAAGCAGGATCAGGCTGATGAGGGTTTAGATGTCTGGTGGGCAAGTCATGTTCACACCCCAGTTTAAGACTGGTTAAGTGGGATCGGGTGTAGGGTCTACACCCTTCTGCCCAGGGATTATCCTGAGACCTTGAAGAGATGGGTCCATAGCCAGGAGCGGGGCTAACCCCAACAGTAACCACTAACCCTGACCCTGACACTGACTGTGAGCCTACACCAAACCCTAACCAACTAACAGATACAAAAAGAAAAAACTATATAATTAAAAAAATAGCAAAAGGATCTCAATAGACTTTTTTTTCAAAAAAGTTATATAAATGACCTACAGGAGCATTAAAAAGTGCTCAACGTAAAAAACTCAGGGCAAAGTCATTATGTTGTTGTTTTTGTTTACCTCTGAAAAACACAGCAAGATATTACTACCTATTAGAATATATACTACCAAAAAATTAAAACTAACAAATTTTGGTAAATATTGGGGAAAATGGGGAACTTATGCACTGTGATAGGGATATAAATTTGTATGGAAAACAGTATGAAGACTATTCATATTATTAAAAGTAAAATTACCATATGATTCAGTAATCCCACTTCTAGGGATATAGCTAAAGGAAACGAAGTCACTATTCGAAGACATCTCTGCACTCTTATGTTCATTATAAAATTATTAACTCTAAGCAAGAGATGGAAATAACTTCAGTATCCATTAATGGATGAATGAATAAAATAAGTATGGTAAATATATACTATGGAATACTACTTAACCATGAAAAATTAAGAAATACTGCCATTTACAATACCATGGATGGATCTTGAAGGTGTTATACTAAGTGAAATATTTCAAAGATTTTATATATTTTTTAATTTATGTATTACGATATCCCTTACATACAGAATCTGAAGAAAAAGCAAACTAATGGAAACTTAGAGTTGAGTTGACAAGGGGTGAACCTGGGGTGGAATAAGTTGGTCAAAGGATACAAACTTGCAACTATAATAGGAAAAAGTTCTGGGGATCTAATGTACAGCATGATGGTCATAGTTAATAATATATACATACTTTTTTAATTGTGCTTCCCTTTATTAAATTTTGCATATATCACATTCTTACAAGTTGAAAGTTTATAGCAATCTTGTATAAAATAGGTCTGCTGCCACCATTTTTCTAACACCATTTGTTCATTTTGTGTCTCTTTGTCACATGTTGGTAATTCTTGCAATATTTCAAGTTTTTTCATTATTATTGTATTTGTTATGGTGATCTGTGATCAGTATTTATGACCCACTGAAAACTCAGAACTAGTTTACTTAAGGTATATACATTGTTTTTCTTTAAAGACATAATGCTTTTGAACAGTACAGTATAGTGTTTATTTTTTATATGCACTGGGAAACATAATTTTTTATTTGCACTGGGAAACCAAAAAATAATAATAATGATTTGACTTAGTTTATTGAAATAATCACTTTATTGAGGCGGTCTGGAACAAAACCCACAAGACCTCTGAAGTTTATCTCTACTGTACTATATACATAAAAGTTGCTAAGAGAGTAGATCTTAAAATTCCTTACAATACATGCATAAAAAACAGAGGCAACTATATGAGAGAGTAGATGTATTAACATTTTTATGTAGATTATATTGCAATGCAGATGTATACCAATTTATCAAATGGTACAAAATTTACACAATGTTAAAAGTTTGCAGTGTTGGGCGCCTGGGTGGCTCAGTGGGTTAAGCCGCTGCCTTCGGCTCAGGTCATGATCTCAGGGTCCTGGGATAGAGTCCCGCATCGGGCTCTCTGCTCAGCAGGGAGCCTGCTTCCCTCTCTCTCTCTCTGCCTGCCTCTCGGCCTACTTGTGATCTCTGTCTGTCAAATAAATAAATAAAATATTTAAAAAAAAAAAAAGTTTGCAGTGTTATAAGAAATCATTTCTTAAATTTACAAATTATAATATGTCAATTATTTTTCAATAAAGCTGGAAATAACCTTTTGTAGAATTAATCTATTTTTCAAAAGAGGAAGTAAGGAAGTAGAAACTGCAACTAACTCTGAAATAATAGAATACAAAATCCATTTTAGTTATATACACTGTGACAAACACTATTAGTTAGTTTACAATGAAGGAATACTTATGAAGCATGAAGGATGATCTATAAATAAGGCTGAAAGAGCTCAGTTTTAAGGTTTAAATTTAAAATCTTCTTTTGAAATACTAAACTGACCACCCAGTTTTCCAAACATAAATGTCTTAACTGCATGAATTTATTTCATACAACTCTATAATCTAGTTTCATAAGAAAGCAGCATGCAAATTTTGAATAAGACAGACTTGCTTAAGTTTCTTTATGTTCAACAGTAAAGGATACTTCCCTAAAAATAAATAGAAGAAAAATCAGCATATTTATCATGGTAATTATTATTCATAATAAGATTCATATTGAATTAAGGAATATATAGCCTCAGAGGGGGTAAAGTAAAATGAAATTTATTTTGGTTAATGTGTCTATGAATAGTCAATACAATGCCTCAATATAAATGAATATTATCATTTTGAACAATTTAATTACTATTATTAAATTATTATAAGTAAAAAATAGCTATCATTTTAGCATGGAATATGAGACTCTCATGCTCCATGCTTCATCACATCCACACAACAACTCTGCATAATAAGTATTATCATCACCATTTCATGGGTGAAAAAACTGAGGCTAACACATTTAGATAACTGGTTTATGATTACATGGCTAGTAAAGATGCATCACACTAATTTAGGCTTTATGATTTCAGAATTGTACTCTTTCCACTGCACATTCTATTACTCTATTACTTGGCTTGTTTTCATTTAGTTCTTTAATTTTATTCATGTGGTGATGGCTTAAAGCTTCATTTAAAGGAAGCTTAAAAAAAATTCATTTAACCAAAAGCTCCCAAGAATGAAAAATGTCATGGAGCTAATGTAGACATGGATATCATTAGTTAATGGGTAACCATATATTTTCCACTCTAGTGAGATAAAAATCAGAGTGTTTTTCTAAGTTTTAGTCTCTGAGTATTAAAAAGGACTTTGTTAAAATAGAAATATTTAGACAAAGGTGATCAAAAGTCTGGATCAGGTCACCTTAAGATAAATATTAGAAAACAGAGGAAACAAATGGAGATTCGAACACTGAGCTATAATATAATGAATGGTTTAAAGTATTTAGTAGAATATAGAAAAGCCCTTTAAAGCCTGGTCTTAGCCTAGCATTGCAGCTTTTGGGATATCTGTCAATCTATCATCTATCTATCTATCTATCTATCTATTTAGATATAAATTTGAAAATTTTTTAACTTAAAGATTTTGAGAAATAGAACATAATCAGCACCATAGAAGATCTGTTTATGATAACAACCTAGCCCCTTCTCCCAGTTTGTTAATATTCTCTCTTATTTAATGTAACATTGTGCAAATAGACCACTGCTGATCTGCTGTTATGAATGAAATAACTATAATCATCTGTTTTCATATCCTGGTGAAAATATTCATTTAATTCAATGTTGTATTTCCAGGAATGGACCAAAATTTTTTTTTTAATTTTTAAGTTTTCTAAATATTGTCCAACCTACCTCAAATGTTTTTATTATGGGCACTGTCATTCTTTCACATTCTTGCAAGACATTTTTACTGTTTCCCAATATGGTAAGTGTGTAATAGTATGCCATTCTAGGTTTTAATTTATTTTTAATTTAATTTAATTTAATTCCAGATTCATTTAAAGATAAACAGTTTTTACCTATGAGTGGCTATTTGGATTACCCTTTCTGTAAAGTACATGCTCCAATCTTTTGATATCTTAACATTGTGTCAACTGACTTCTTTAATAATAGATTTCCTGAATGAACTTTTAGCTGTGTAGGTCTCCTCTATTTTATTTTGAACTTGTTTTCATTTCAAAAACTTTATATTTATTTTCATAATCTGCTTTTATTTTGCTTTGTCTATTATCTATCTATTTATTTATTTATTTGCAAGCAAGAGAGAGCGAGCGAGTGAGAGCACAGGGAGGGATAGAAAAAGAAGGGAAAAGAATCTTAAGCAGGCTCCAGGCTGGCACAGAGCCCAACTCTGGGCTCTATTTCACAAGCCTGACATCATGACCTGAGCCAAAATGAAAGAAATAAAATAAAATTAAGGTGTTAAAAAAAAGGAAAAAGAATTGGAGGTTTAATTAAGTGACCCACCCAGGCACCTCTGTGGTATCTTAAATTGGCTGTCATATCTTTAAAGTTCTAGAGTATCCATTTGGTTCACTTATAAAATCTTTCTCAATATCATTTTTTAGTTTCAGTTTTTTGTTCAATTTGCTTCCCCTCTCATTTCTTTGAGCAGAGTACTCAAGCCATTTTACAATCTTTATTGATCATTTTAATATCATACTTAATCCCATTTTGTCTATCAAATCTTGTTAATGGTTTTTCTTTGTGTGCTTTGTTACATTTTGGTATGTTCAAGACATTATATTTGAAACTCTTATTGAGTAGGAATAATTAAGAGCTATAATAATGGTATGGTCCTCCTTGGCAGGATTTTCTCTTATATCTGAGACTTTACAAGACAATCATACTCCAAATTCAGTGGTTGACTTTCTCAGTTTACACAGAAGGCAAGGTAGGCTCTAGTCTTATTTCTGCTTCTCCTTGTGCTTTGGGGATCTCAACTTAAATTTGGGTTGTACCAAAGTCCTCAAATTTGATTGCTGCTGGATTTGAATTTTTTTTCTCTAGTATCAAGTGTCTATTAAAAACACAGCTCAGTGTGTTTTAGCAGTTTCTAATGCTCTCATAGCTAAAATGGCTTCAGGGCATATATCTCTAGGCTCTCATTGTGTTTCGTATTGGCCCAGTAATCCCTCACTTATTTTTATAATCATTCTGATATTTTTAACTTTAAAAGCTATTTTGTCTGGATTTTTAAGTTGTCTTAAGTAGGAGTTTTTAGATCACCATTACTAGAAGCAACAACAAATATACATGAAAATATCTGCAGTAGTTTATCACATCTTTATGGCTTTGAACTTCCATAAGCCGAGGCATCCTTTTCTAATCACTTAGGCAAACTCCAAGTTACCCTTAAAAACAACACAAGAATTGCTTCATTTAAGAACATGTTCAGGGATGACTCTTCCCCACTGTCCTTACCAACATTCCCACACACTCTTTGCTACCCACACCTTGTTTATGAACTTTCATTAGGTATATCAGCGGGACCAGAATTTTGCTCTATTGTATTTTTGTCCTTTAGAGCTTTAATTAAATATGAATTCCATAGAATTCTGTCCCTTTTCTTTCAAACCTGGGTTAGTTATTTCTTCTCATTCTTTGTCAGAAGTTACTTTATTAGAGAAACGTATGGCTCTATTGTGACTTTGGAGCCTTTACAGTTTTTTGACTGGAAAAATCACCCATCCCTGAGATTTTTACGCAGCTTCCTGGCTGATATTATTCAGAAATCTGTTCAAAACAGACTTTTTCAGGGAGGCCCTTTCGGACCACTCAGTTACAAAACCTCTTCTCAATCACTGCTCTTATATAAAATGTGCTTATTTAGTTCAAATATGCATCACTATTAAAGAAAAACCAGTACAATTTTTTTCTTTTTAAAGTTGGCTTACCTATTATCTATCTCTCCCATTAAAATGATTCCTCTGGGTTGGGGTTTTGTTGTGCTCATCTTAGGCCAGACACTCAATAAATTGTCTCTGAATGATTGAATTGTTTGACTCCCTTGCTAGATTCTCAACTTCATGAGGCCAAGGATTGTTCTATTCAGTCCTTTATCCTCAATGTCTGTTATATTGCAGTCACTTATGTGACTAATGGGAAAAATCACAGAAAGAAAGAGTTAAAACTACAGAAAAACCCCGTAGGTTCAATAACACAAAGCTTTCTAAAATTATTTAGCCCAGGAATTGAATACTGGCTGCACTTTTGATTTTTTTTAAATGGTATTGAATTTAATTTAAATGGAAATACTTGAATGGTAGAATAATAAAAAAAATTATTAAAGCAACTTGCTCCTTTAAGTAAGAATTATATAGGGCATCTCTTCTAGAAGCAAAATTTTCAAATGTCAAACATCTGAAAGCATAGAAGGAGAAGTAAGAGTGTGAATTGTACTTCAATGCTCTTTTCTTTATATTCAGCAAACAGCTTCATTCACACCTTTCCAATTTTTTCAACTCTTTTGACAAAGCCTTCAGAGGAGTTACTGCTGATGACAACCATCACAGCCTAACAGGAGAAATTTTATGAAGAAAAATAATAGCGTGTTTTTCCCAAATTGTTAAGGATATGGTGAAGCTCTGTCGGATTCAAAGGAGGAATGTGCAATTCCATGCTATATATAATAATAACTTATTTTAATAATGGCTTTGCAATTTTTCAGATATATCCATTTACTGAAAGCACTATCAAATAAACAAAAGCAAACAAATTAACAGGGGTTCGAGACAGGAATTATCTAATCTAAAAATAGCACATGTTCACAGAATACACAACACATATCCCAAGTACTACTATAGGTTTCAAGTAATAGTCAAAACAATAGTAAACATGATTCAGACCCTACCAGACAAATCATAAATGGGATCTTAACTGTAAATCCTTATCTTTAGATCAAAGCGGGTAATTGGGTGCTGAAGATCCATTATAGAACTAATATGTTATAGAACTCCTCTGAAATGAGTCATTTATTCCATCACTTTTCCTGCACAGCTGCTGACCCATGTTTTGGTTCCTGGAAATAGCTGCTACCCTGTCATACTTCTTTAAAGCACATATATTGATAACTCTACTCACTCCTCCATTCCTCTGTGACTGTCACTGTGTTAAAATGTGGAGTCAGCTGACTCACTTGTGGTGGTAATAAAGTAGATGAGTTTGCAAAGTATTTTGTTATTTCTAAAAATGCAAAAACCAAATTACATTGAAATCATAAGCGGTGTTTCAGGGAGAGCTGTAGGATGTGGTTTCTTGTGTAATCCACAGAGATTAGCTCCAACACATATTTCACCTCTCCTCTAGGAGCAACCTTAGTGGTAAAGCAAGAAGATAAACAGATGTATACACACCCTGGCACAAAAGTATCACTTATGTTTGGCTTCCTAGTCTCCTCGTGTTACTTATTTATCTTAACGTCTCTCTGAAATCAGGGAACACAGAATCTCAATCAGTTGATATTTTTCTACTGAATTACCCAATAGTCTGATCATACCCCTAAGATTTTTTAAAATTATTTCACTCATAATCCCAAATCTGCTTTGCCTCCTCAGCTCAGTACACTGTAATTTGATTTCAAAATGAGGACGGTTGTCAGTAATGCCACTTTCATTAATCTATTTTACAATTCCATGTACTTATAACTATGAAGATATGTTAATAACATCCATTCCAATAAGCCACCCTACATTTATTATCATGAAACAAGACCTCAAGAAAGAGAATTCAAAATCATCCATGTATTTGCAATTTATTGCAATAAAGCCTTTATCAATAGACTTCCCTGTGCACATGGTGGTCAAATTGTTGGTGAAAACCAGCCAGATCTATTACAAGCTTTCTCATGGCTTCTAGGTAATCCAAGTGAGCCTTTCTTGATACTGGGAAGGGATAAAGCAGGGAAGGGATAAACAGTGATGTAAGAATTTGCTGGACAAAAGTAATGACTCTCATTACAGAGTGAGTATTTTAAAGCAAAAGAGCCTGTTGGGAATATTGTTTTATAAAATAGTGGTTTTTTTATTAACTTTTTAAAATTCAATTGGTTAACATATAGTGTACCATTAGTTTCAAATGTAGATTTCAGTTATTCATCCATAGCATATAATAGCTAATGCTCAGTACTTACTGTTATAGCTTCTTGAAAGCAGAATTTTAACCCACTGAGCCACACAGGCGCCCTTGAAAGCAGAAATTTAGATCATATTTTCTGATTACTTCCATGTAGTACAACACTTTCCTGCTAGCAACCTTCAAAACATACTGTTTGTAAGAGGAATTTCTTTAATAATAAATAAATAGGAATTTATTTAAATTTATAAATATATAAAATAAATAGGAATTTATTTAAATTTATTTAAATATTGCACACTGTTTCATTGTTCATAAATAAGGTGATGATATTATAGCCATTAGTTGGTAGCACTGATATATCACTTTCTTTTTACTTCTCAGTGCATTCTCTTTACACAAAATAGATATATATTTTAAAAGAATCTGAATCTGTGGCAAACTTTTAAAAACCCTATACAGTAAAGTTTATCATTTTAAGTAATCTCAATTATCTTCCTCAATTGTGATAGTATATCCTTCTATCTAGGCCAGATATTGTATGAGGGATTTGAAGAGACATACTTTTCTAAATTTCACTTTTCTCATCTGCAAAATGCTGATCATGATCCTACAATAAAATACACTTACTATTTTTTGATGAAAATTTATTTATTTATTTTAAGATTTTATTTCTTTATCAGAGAGAGTGGGCGAGAGAGCAAGCACAGGCAGACAGAATGGCAGGCAGAGGCAGAGGGAGAAGCAGGCTCCCGGCCGAGCAAGGAGCCCAATGTGGGACTCGATCCCAGGATGCTGGGATCATGACCTGAGCCAAAGGCAGCTGCTTAACCAACTGAGCCGCCCAGGCATCCCTTTTGATGAAAATTTAATCTGTATAAACAATATATTTGCTGTAATGCGTGGTTCATGGAAAACATCTTATTTAATTATAAGCACAACAGTATTAGAAATTAAGTAAATGTGTCTATAATATTTAAAGTTTTAACACATAATTCCAGTGCTTTGCCTTATTTTCTCAAATCCCTTTACCACTTTCACTGACAGAGTCAAAAGTACTTTTTCTACTAGTAGCCAGCTCTTTGTCTTTTGTCAGAAAGATGCCCTTGTGAATTATTTATAATAGAGATATTAGCAATAATAATAATAATAATAATAATAAATAGCAATGAAAATGTTAAAAAAAGTTTTCTTAACTAATTAGGGTTCTTAGACATCAATTAGAGGAACCACCTCTGGCAAGCAAATTAATCTGCAAGACATTCCCAGAATTAACAAGTCAGTCAGATACAGGGTTGTTCGTAGACTGAAAGGTGAAGCAAAAGGACTAGGTTTGGAAAATAGGTAAGGACAGTGAAAAAAATGATCAAATTTTTGGGCAAAATAAATTCTTAGGTGTCCTTTCAATGGAGTCCTGGGCATTATGTAGCAGAAACTCTGGAGATTATCTCAATCCATTGGAGTCACCCTGTTTACTAGCTTGCTATTGACAAAGTTATTTACAAACTGTAGAGCAAGAGGTTATAATGTAGAAAACTGATGGTAATGCACAAGATTCTTGTTAACAATAATGCAAGTTAGTGATATTTCATTAGAAAACATAAATTCTATAACCCAAATTATGGGCCCAGAGCACTTCTGCTGCACAACTCTGCTTATATCCCAAATAACCATGTGAACTAGTTTTAATATCTGCTTCTTATTAATTTTTGAATAAAAATTCTTGACACAAGTATTTTATAATTGTGTGATAATCATGCATTTAATTTCTTGGAGAACAAAACACACTTTAGCGTAACTATGTTCGTTCACAGAACCAGCCTTGATAACACACTTCTATATGTTAGAAATGATATAATAAATGTAGTATATTGGGCACTCGTTTGGTATTCTTTGCCATGTTTTGCACTATCTAAAAAGAGATCAGTGAACTTGGACTGGAGTTAGTAGACATGGAAGAAAATAAAATATTACAGAGAGGAATACTCTGTGGTCCACAACCTAAACGGGCTGGGATTTCCATCATTTGGATCCCTGTAGCTTTACAAAAGTCAATAAAATTTTTGTATCTCCTATTAAAGTGGATTCCCCTGTACTTTTTCAAACATCTCTTGTAAAGTATTGTTTCCCAGAAAAAAAGGGATTTTGCACATGTATCTGCCTTTGTCTCTGGTCATGAACTCAGTCAGGATCCTGGGATCTAGCTCCATATCGGGCTTTTTGCTCATTAGGAAGTATACTTCTCAGTCTCTCTCTGCAGCTACCTCCCCCTGCCCCACTCATGCTCTCTCTCTCTCTCAAATAAATAAATACAATCTTTAATTTTTTAATTAAAAATAAGATAAATAAAATAAAATAAAAAGTCTGGTCTTACTGCCCCATTTAGCTCCTTTTTTTTTGAGTGGTATTTAAAGCAGCATGACAGAACATGAGGCTCTCAAACTTAAAAAAAAAAAAGGAAAAAATTGAGTTTTGTTAGGATTTAAGATCTTGTCTTCTAGAAAAAACATTGGCTTTGTTAACATGTGAAAATTAACAAAAGATAATAAGATAGAATTCTAATAATTTTTGTAGAAATTAAAAATTTCCTCCAACACAATTACATCAGACCCATTAAGTAAATTCATTCCAATGTCCGAAACCAACCTTTTCTAATACTAATGCATCTGTGTAAACAGAGTCAACCCAAGGAATAAATAAATATTATTTTTTTTCTGTCTCTTCCACAGTCACATCTGGGTATATTGGTAGCAAGCCAATTATCTATCTTATAAGACATGATATCATAAGCAAGGGTATTCTGTCCATTTGGAACAACTGAAAATCATTGTAATTTTATCTTGGTGCAGTAACTTGATATGGCACATTGTGGGTTATGAATATATTTTATTTTTTTTACTGGGAAGAAGAGATTATAGAGATATTGGTTATCCAAGAGAGACTGACAGGTGTTGATAGTTGCCAGGTCAATATCCATTTACTTTTTCCTTGAATCTCAGAAAGCACTGAGGGATTGACAAGAAGGAAACATAAAACAACATCAAATATTTTATTGTCTCTTTTCTATTTATATTGTAACCACATGAGAAAGTATCAGTCGTACAATATATCATTCTCTTTACCTCTATCTTTCTGCCAGAAATGTGGGCTTAATAGTGAGAACTCCAACAGCAATTTTTGCAACTGTGAATAAAAAGCCATGAAAACCTCTAAGATAGTTCACTTCACTTTCTTAAGACGCTGAACCAACACCAGAAAACACTCTCTGTAGTCTTCTTGTTAAATGAAAAAATATGGTTAAACCACTTTTGAAAGTCTACTACATACAGCAAAATGTAAATCTTAATTGAAATATGTCCTCTCAGCTGTGCTTAAGCAACTGAGTCCTGAGCTTTTCAGGTTTTCAGTCTGAAAGAGTACACCTCTGGTGCTCAGAAAGGGAAGAGAAAGGACACCCTGTTCTCCATATAAATTAAAGAAGAGAAATCTGTGCATTTAAGTGGGCCATATAAAATTTATCAAGCAATTATCTCCTAACTCCTTCCTATCCAAATTACCTGATATGCTCTCCCTACTCCTTTATTCCACGTTACTGCCTTGTCCAGGATTCTGTATCACATCACAACATGTCTTCTGTTATTTCCTTCTTGCAAGCTAGTTTTGTTTTCTCCATCTAAAAAAATCAACAATCATTGTGTATTTCAATTCCCATTTTCCTCAAATGCATTGAATCTTCTTATATATTACTCTTTTCTCATACTCAGTGTCTTTGTCTTTATGGGGTTTGTACTTTGCTTTTCCTCATCCTTTACTGCCATTATATAATCAAATCTAATAACTTCTTAGAGAAAGTTAAAAATTCCTGCATAGCCACACGTGAACACAACGTCACTGATTTTTAGCAAACCTATAAGATAGTCAGACATCCATTCAATTTCTTTTTTTTAAAGATTTTATTTATTTATTTGACAGAGAGAGATGACAAGCAGGCAGAGAGGCAGGCAGAGAGAGAGGAGGAAGCAGGCTCCCTGCTGAGTAGAGAGCCCGACTTGGGGCTCGGTCCCAGGACCCTGGGATCATGACCTGGGCCGAAGACAGTGGCTTAACCCACTGAGCCACCCAGGCGTCCCTCCATTCAATTTCTTAACTGAGTCTCAAATGCATCCTGAGTTCTAACCTAAACCTAAGTTCTACTTCTTACACGTTGTTCTATGACCAAATCCTTTCAGTTCAGTATTTTGTAACATTTAAATATTAATCAATTGATGCTTTGTCTGTGTATTTCTATGATAATAATTTGAATACTGTAGATTTATTGTTATATTTATAGATTTATAATCAAAGTTTCATCAGTTGAAGTGTTTGGAAATTTCAGATATAATGATTAACCTAAAATGATACTGCCTCAAATCCCTCTGATATCAAGGCCCAACACTTGATTATAGCCAAACCTGTGGTGGATAGTTCCATGGGAAATTGCAGTTACTTAACACTGATAGCATCTCATGTTCTCTCTCTCATTTTAGAATGTCTCCAACACAACCCAAAAGTGTAGGAGAGTTAATGTCCTCTGAGGACAGCTTTCAGTGAAGTGGAAATAAGAGCCATAGATAAAATTGTCAGTTTTCAGGTCTTCATGAGGACAATTTAAAGAAGTTTCTCAGGACCTTTCAGTAAATGCAAGCCTTCATTTTCTATCCACAACAATTATATCAACAATGTACCTCTTTGACAAAGTTGTTTCTTCACTGTATCACTTTCCCATTCTTTTCTACCTTGGATAATCTCCCAGATAAACTAACAGTACTCAAATCCTTTGTCCTACTCTTTGCTCTCAGGATAAATGGAGCCAAAAGACTTAGATTAATATCAAGTTCTGAATGGGATCTTAGAGCTATTTCTGTCCAGATTTTCATAAACATAGGGACCTTTGAATTATCAGGCTATAAATAAGTTCTAAATGGAGGGGGCAAAAGCAAAAAGTAGAAATTTTTATGTTTGATTTTTAATCATGATTAAAAATAATGTTAGTACATTATAAAAGTGTGGATCTTTGTAAAACAATGTCATAATGTAAGAAATAGGTTGCATAGTCCTTTTGAGAATATTAAACCAAGTGTTCAGGTGCCATCTAATTTCTTGTTTAATCCAGAACTTTGGTGTGCATTATCTTGAGGAATAGAATTTTGAAGTCCAGACAGACTAACAGAAAACTGACCCAAATGTGTGTGTTTATATTTCTGCTTTTGTTGTAAAAATCAAAGTGTGATTGCTGGTTTAAAATGGTAAAACTAATAATGTTTATGGACTCTATTATAAATTTTCTAATTGTATGGGAAGAATCAAAGAAACATATAATTAATTGATTTGCAAATCCTCAAAGAGCTACAGGATCAGGTAGTGGTATGTTCTGATTCAACAGCATCATAATGCAGCATTTTATATGTGTGGCTAATGGATATTTTCATAAATGTTTGCTAGCTAGTCAGCCAATACAGAGAAATATTAGGTAGGGTCATTACTCACAGTTGTGTTTAATAAAATGAGAGAAAATTATCAAATGACACTAATAATAATAATCCTATAGCAGGCTAAATAATTCAATGATAATTACAAGTATTAATCTAGCTTTCTTCCCTGATTATGACTCTTCTCTCCTTTATCATAATGGGAGTAGCAGATTGTCTGCAATGAATTGTGAAAACCCAGCAGTGACTTTGGCAGTGAAGGCCTCCCATCAATTTTGATAGGTTAAAATGATTCTGGATGGTCTGGAGCAAATGTGTCTATTTTTTTTCTGTGTGTGTAATAAAAGAAAGAAGCAATAGTAAATTCTTGCTGTTATTCCATGGAGCCAATAAAATCATACTGCCAACAAGAGGCTGTTGACATCGTAAGTGTGGTTAACTGTCTTGAAATACTAGGCCTTGAAATAAAATTCCAATATTTCACATAACCTCTTTTTTTTTTAAAGAAAAACAAAACAAAACAAAACAAAACAACTATACTGCTTACATTTAGGGCCCTGCTGTTGTGTAACTATTTTTGAACATGTCTACTGTAAGTGTATATATATATATTTTTTTTTCTGTGCAATAAATTCATTTAGAGATAAATTTAGATTGCAAATTATTTGGGAGGAGGCATGGTATTTGTGGCTAGTCTTACAAGTAAAAAGGACTAAAAGAAAGAAGAAAAACATTTTTTATTACAGCATATTTACATCTGTCCAAAGTACTTATTTACTATCATACTGACTAATGTATAATACTGTACACAAAGAAAGAAGTTAAATGAGTTATAATTCAGTCGAAGTATAGCTGGCCATTTTAAAACTTACCACTGAATCTTTCTGGTATGAAATGTGATATCTGGCAATCTGGTCCAGTTCATTACATCAGGTCATTTGTATGTTCTAATTACCATTTTGATAGCATAGCACATTTTATAACCCAGACATTTTACAATGGAACTATGATGCATGTATTTTCAAAAGTATAGACATACATGAAGCTATGAGGTCAAAAAAGATGAATGTCCGTAGTACCATATAGACTCAACAAATAAAAATGTCCAAGGCTCTGAGTGAGATTTATGAATATTGTATAAGATTAGGCCAACATGTGGTTTTGATATAAATCATCTGTTCTTAAATTAGAATTACAATCGTTGAGTACAGTGTTGAAAATGGCAGATAGATTTTAGCTATCTTTGCTCAGTAGGGAAAATGGAAAAATGTTTAGTTTGGTCAGGATTTCACTTAACTTCTGAAAAATCTTACGTTTGAGAGAACCCTTCTGAAATAAGAATCCTTAAAGACATAACCCCTTTGGCACAAGTTTTCAAGAAACTTGTTGGATGTTGTAGACAATTATATGGCACACGTACTGTTCTAGATGTTTCATGCCAATAATATGTAAGCCATACCAAGGCTACATATACATATAGAGATGTTCCTCAGCTTACAAGGGGGCTATGTACAGAGAAACACATAAAAAACTGAAAATGCATTTAATACCCCTAAACTATCAAATATCATAGCTTACCTTAAGCTTATTTCAACATACTCAGAACACTTACATTTGCCTGCATTTGGGCAAAATCATCTTAAGCAAAGCCTATTTTATAACAAGGTATCAAATATCACATGCAATTTATTAAATATTACACTAAAAAAAAGAAGAATGGTTATATATAGAATGGTTGTAAGAATATCAGGTGTTCATCCCTGTAATCTTTTAGCTGACTGGGAGCTGTGGCTCACTGCCCCTTCCCAGCATCACAAGACGGCACCATACCACATGTCACTGGCCCTTTTTATAAAGACCCAAATTCAAAATTCAAAGTACAGTTTCTACTGAATCACTTTCACTTTCACATCTTTGCCAAATATATTGTAAGTTGAATCATTGTAAATCAGGAGCCATCTTATTTGAAAGTTAAATCACAGTCACCCGTATACACACAAAAAAAGGCCTTCATGTAGGGCCATCTATGTATCTCTAAACAACATAGCATGACCTATCAACAGCAAAAAATGGATGTGAAGGGGACAATTGCTTTGCGTCAGTACTCTGAGCAGTAACATACATGGCCTTACTCACCTAGCAGAACTCCAGAGCTAGCTGATGGCAAGGAATTTTACAAATGTTTGCTGAACAGCTTAAGCACTATTATTTTTAAATTAGTGTGCATATCTGTTTTCTAAAGATATGTTAATTTATTTTATTGACGTATTACAAAACCAAATAATTTCCTCTTATTTAAGTGGCAGGTAAATAGAATTCTTTTTAATTTAAATCAAATGGCTTTTTAGGGAAAATATACTAAAAATTCTGAAACTTGTATTGCTTATGAATCTTTTATTGGAATCCTTATCAAGTTGTATTTTTCAAGTTTTTCCTAAATAATCTTCAATGAATTGAAAATATTTTTTGGATTTTATTCAAGGCTATTAACTCACAATTTCACTTTGTTAAATATAGTGCTAAACGTTCAACCAAAACATTGTGTCTTTTTTTTTCCACTACCACATCCTCCATCTACTGACTGGATTCTCTCCCCAACTAACACATATATACCATTGTCTATCTTTAGGATAAGTAAGGGTCATCTTTTGTCTTTATTCTATTCCTCGCATGCTTCTGAACTTGTTGAATTTTAATATAGTCACACCATAAGCATCACATATTTGATTCCCCTTTCAATAGTAAACAGTGCACAACCAGAGCATACCTTCAAAGCTATTAATAGACTTACTCTGATATATTATTTTTGTATTTTTGTAAATTAAAATAATTAAATTATAGAACAAGAGTTTCAGGTGGTAGGTGTTGTAAGTTTTACCCAAACTGACTTTTGTCAAACTCGTTTTTGTCATCATATATGACAAGTAGTTTTCTCACGTTTGTTTTTAGAATATCCTTGTATAATGAATATTTACACTGATATCTAGTATAAAAATCTTGCAATTTATTTTAGAAACATTAAGATATTGAAAATCAATCTATTTCTTTGATTCATTAAAGACATTTTTGGCTTGTTTCCAGTACTTTCTTACTGGTTAAAAAATGAATTTGAAGTAGTCTGAATTTCATTATTATATGGCACTTTCCCTTTGATGAATACAAAGACGATATTCTATATTAGCTATCTGAGAAGAATTTGTTTTTTTAATTTTATTTATTTGTGAGTGAGAGAGAGCACAAGCAGGGGGAGCAGCAGGGTGAGGGAGAAGCAAACTCCCGGCTAAGCAGGGATTCTGTTGCAGAACTGAGTCCCAGGACCCTAAGATCATGACCTGAGCTAAAGGCTCAGGCGTTTAACTGACTGAGCCACCCAGGTGTCCCAATCTGAGAAGAGTTCTGTATGTTATTCCTATTAATATGCAGTTTAAAGTCTAGGTGATTAACTTAATATTTTAGTGGCTATTACATAGATAGCACTATGTTCCAGGCAGAGAGTAAGAAAGAAATATTAAATCAACCATATTCTATGCATTCTAAATGAAAATAATTAATCAATCATAATAAATCCTTCTATTTATGGAATATCAACTTATAAGCTTTCCTCCATATGAAAAATGCCAAATACCAGAATAAAGGGTCATCTAATACAAATAAAGGATAGAATTAAAGAATTCTGGTAAGCCATTTAATTTTGAAAAATGGTGCTATATTGTTGCTGAGTTGTGGTTTTCAGTTACATAATATCTGATAAGTGTAGAAGTAACATGAGTGTTACGTGAGATGAGAAATGGTTTATAATTAAGATAATTTTAAAAGTACAGATAAATACAAATTTGTAAACATAGCATTATGGAGGAATAAAAATAAATGATAGCTACACACTCTAAAGTGAATAAATCTTGGAAAGTTAATAGAGAAGTAAAACAAGGGCAGTGCAAAAAGTATGGTACATTTTTATGAAGTTCAAACAAATTCTGTGAAAGCATCGATGGACTTAAAGATACTATTATGTATCAAATATTGTAAAAATTAAGCAAGGAAATAGCAAACATAAAATAACCAAAGCATACAAACTTGGGTAGATACAATAGTTGTGATCATGTTCTACTTCAAAAAGAGATGAGTTAATAGATAAATAGAAGTAACTAGACTTTTTAGAAGTTAATAAAACTTTGCCTGTTATTTCTTAGTAATATAAAATATATGGTTTTCTAACAAAAACGTTTATCTTAAAAATATTTAAAAATAAATTTCAGGCTACTCATAAGGTTCTATTTACTTTTCCACTGAAGGAAAAGCTGGTTGTTGTAGTTGTAGTTGTTTGTTTGTTTTAGTCTCCTCCTGGTTTTTATTATTATAATGTTAGAATAAGGAATGTTAGATTGAAAAGTGAATTATTTTTTTTTTTTATAGACAAAATCATTACTTGATTCACCTCCTGGTACAGCAGATGGAACTCCTGAAAATATGCCCTTTTGCCTTACAGAAGAGTAACAGTTATGCTTACTTCTGAAACATACTTGGTGGTGGCCCTAAATAGTGACACCATAGTAAACATTTTGAATATTTGCAATTAATTTTTATAGTCATAGGGCTCCAAAAGGCACTGCTGGTATCTTAGCAGGTATTTCAATAAAGCTAAAAGTTGCCTGACTGTTTAAAAATATTAACAAGGCACAAAACGGCAGAAGTATTGTCCTCAGATATTATTTTTTTCCATATGCTCCTGATTCCAGACATGACAAGTTATTTTTTAAAATTTTTTTATAAAAGATTTTATTTATTTATTTGACAGAGATCACAAGTAGGCAGAGTCAGGCAGAGAGAGAGGAAGAAGCAGGAACCCTGCTGAGCTGAGAGCTCAATGTGGGACTCGATCCAAGAATCCTGGGATCATGACCTGAGCCGAAGGCAGAGGCTTTAACCCACTGGGCCACCCAGGCGCCCCCATGACAAGTTATTTTTGATAGCTATATATACAATGTATTTTCCAGTTATAAGAAAAATGGTTCTGCTATTTTTAACATTTTTTAAAAATTACATAATTTTTTAAATTAAAATTTTATTTTTTAATGTTTTAATTTTCTTTTCTTTTTTTTAAAAGATTTTATTTATTTATTTGAAAGACAGAGATCACAAGTAGGCAGAGAGGCAGGCAGAGAGAGAGAGAGAGGGAAGCAGGCTTCCTGCGGAGCAGGGAGCCCGATGCTGGGCTCAATCCCAGGACCCTGAGATCATGACCCGAGCCAAAGGCAGCAGCCCAAACCACTGAGCCACCCAGGCACCCCAATGTTTTACTGTTCAATATACTACTTAGAATATAAAACCTATTCCATTTGGTAAGATATTTACCATTTAAAAAATGGTAATTTTCTCATAGTGTGTTCCCCTCACATTGCTTTATTTTGAATAAAAAAAATTTCACAATAAACATAACTGATGCTTTCCTTTTGATTGTCCCTCTGTTGGTCATACTGTATATGAGCCATGACAATTAGTTTTACAAAATTTATTCATGTTTGTTGATATGTTTTATCATAACTAATTTTCCCTCCCTTATCTAGATTCCCCAGCTTTCAGACAGGTGGACACTTCAATAAACCATACCCAAGGGATGTATCAAGTACTTCTTAGACATCTCTCAGATTCTTGAGGTCTCGTTTTACCTAGGGATTTGCAAAAGGTTCTGCCAGAGGCACCACTGTGACAACTGATGACCATGGTCTATCTCCTGCTAAGCTCAAGAGGTCACTGGTTTCCAAGTTTATCTATACAATTAATGCATTCCAGCAAGTTCTTTGTTTTTTAATATTAACAAACTTACTTTAAAGTTTATATGAAGAGGCAAAGACTCACAATAGTCAACATAGTGTTGAAGGAGAACAAAGACTGAGGACTGACTTCAAAGTTTACCATAACGATGGGGCGCCTGGGTGGCTCAGTGGGTTAAGCCTCTACCTTCGGCTCAGGTCATGATCCCAGGGGCCTGGGATCGAGTCCTGCATTGGGCTTTCTGCTCAGCAGGGAGCCTGCTTCTCCTCATCTCTCTCTCTGTCTGTCTCTCTGCCTATTTGTGATCCCTCTCTGTCAAATAAATAAATAAAATCTTTTTAAAAAAGTTGACCATAATGATAATTGTAAGCAAGATATTGTAATACCACAGAAAGACTAGATTAAAGGAACCGAATATATATTATCAATTATATTTTATATTTAATATAAAAGCAAAAGCAATACAAGAGAGCAAAATACAATCTTTTAAACAAATGGTTCTGGAGTAATGGTGAAGCTAAATGTAAAAATATAAAATAAAAATAAAATAAAATAATAAAATAAAATAAATCCAGGCAGATATCATACACTCTTCACAAAAATTAACTCAGATTGGATTATAAACCTAAACATGAAACATGTAGAAGGTAATATAGAAGAAAATTTAAATGACCTTGGTTTTGGCAATAACTTTAGCTACAAAAGCACAAGCACTGAATTTTAAAATGTCTACTCTGTGAAACACAATGCCGAGAGAATGAAAAGGCAAAGCACAGACTATGAGAAAAAATTTGCAAAATACACATCTGGCAAAGGACTGTTAATCAAAAATACACAAAGACCCCTTAAAACTCAACAATGGGGGAAAAACCTGATTAAAAATGAGCCAAAGACCTTAGCAGATACCTCACAAAAGAAAATATTACAGATGGCAAATAAGCATATAAAAAGATGCTTCACATCATATGTCATCAGGAAAATGCAAATTAAAACAAAAAAGAGACACCCGTACATACCCAGAATTCAGAACACTGAAAACAGAACACGAAATGTTGGTGAGGATGTGGAGCAACAGGAATGTTCTTCCATGTCTATTGAGAATAAAGAATGGAAAACAACTTGGCAGTTTCTTACAAAACTAATCATATTCTTGCCAGATGATTCAGCAGTAGCAGTTCTTGGTATTTATCCAAAGAAGATGAAATCTATACCCACAAAGAGGTCTATAGTAGTTTTATTCATAACTGACAAAAGCTTGGAAGCAACCAGGATATCATTCCACAGGTGAAAGGTCAAATAAAGTGTAGTACATGCAAACAATGGAATATTATTTAATGCTAGAGAAATGAATTACCAAGCCATGAAAAGATATGGATATAAATATTTAATAAATATTTGATTTTAGGCTTCTACCAGTCTATCAATAGTATTAGTATATTTTAACAGTGAATGCTCAGCATTCATGAATTTACCTAATAAAATATTTTGGGTTCAATATTTTAAATACTTCAACCTCTATGATTATATTCCTAATAATTTTGAATTGGGGTAAATAAACCTTAACTTTTTGTAACTTGTTTCAATATGCAAAAGAGCTCAATGAAATTTTAGAAAATAAAAATTTACCAAAAAAAAAGTTTAGTTTACTATTGCCAAATAATTTAAAACTTTATCTTATATTCAAATACATATATTTTTCTAAATTGATTTATATGCTACTAAAACCAAAAACTTTTAGTTATACTAGATTTCATATCATGCCATCAATGCCAGAAAGCCATCTGTCGATGACTTGTCTTAAATAGAGTTAAGATGGGCGTTATTACAATGCAAGATGGAAACAAAGATAGTATAACAATTGAGTGTTACATAACTTTTCTGTTTTGATCAAGTTACTAATCTACAAAAGGCTTTTATCGGTGACCGACTTGGGAATTTAACAAAACTTTTAAACTAGCATGTGCGACTCATTCCTAGAAAACAACACAATCAATAACACTTTATTTAGATTAAATCATGACTATTTCTCCATTTGAATAAAAAAGGTTGCAACTCCAATAAGTTTATTGAACGTGAAAAGTTGAAATGCTGTAATGCTCCTAAGGAATCAAATGATCCAGTCATGAATTACAAAAAAATGATATAAATACCAAAGTGTTTGTATAATTGTAATGTACAACTGCCCATTAGCGTTCAATAGTGTAGGCTTGTACAAGAACTCTATAAAAGAACTCCACTTCTAAACTGTGGAAAATATGTTCCCTTTCTCCCTATATACAACTATTAAGCCATTCATTTAGCTTTTAAAATATCCACTTAATACAGGCTTTTTACTCATTTGAACCCGGCAGCAGGGTTCTATTCTTATTGCTTACATCTGAAGGATAGACTTCTAGCGTAAGAGGTAAAGCCCATAAAGGAGCCCAATAATAACAACAAAATACAGTTTAGTGATCCCTTACAATCTGCCAGCTACCTTTCTGAGAATACTTCAATTAATAAAACATATAAAATAGCTGACCACAAAGAGCTTACATTCTTTTGAAATATAATAGTGAAATAAACCAATAATAGAGGGGCGCTTCGGTGGCTCAGTCCATTGAGTGACTGCCTCTGGCTTGGGTCATGATCTCAGGGTCCTGGGATGTAACTCCCCAGCAGGCTTTCTAGGCAGTGGGGTGTTTTCTTCTTCCTCTGCGCACCCTCCCAATTCTCTCTCTCTGTCTCAAATAAGGAAATAAACCAGTAATAGAATAATGATTGATGGTTGATGGCGATAAGTGTTACAAAGAAATACAAGAAAGGTAAAAGCCATTGGAGAATGCTGGGATGAAAGTTAATTTTATTTTGTGTCGGGTGGTTATATCTCATTTAGGAGATGTTATTTGCACAAAGACCCAGGAAGTGAAGGAGGGTGTTATACAAATATTAAAGAAAAAGATTGCTCTAGGCAGAGCAAGTAAGTATATAGACTTTGTGTGAAAAGCTTGTCTGTTACTTTTGAGGAAAAGCAAGGAGGCCAATGAGGAGTTCATAGTGGTGGAGAGAGGAAGAACGTATTGTACCTTCTAGTACATTGAAATGCCTTCAGTTTTTATTTAATATGAAAGGGGAAGATACCAAAAGACTTTCAACAGCAGAATAAAATCATCTGACTTGATTTTTAGGTTAAGTTGCTGTACCAAAATAAATTTGCAGGGAGAAAGGAGTGCAGTATGTGTGGAAGTGGGGCTATCAATCAAGTCAATAATTCAGGAACATATGATGGTGTTTTTAGCATGCTGGGTGATAATAGAAGTGGTGAGGTATGGTTTTTATTTTGTATATATTTTGATGGTGAATATTCCGGTGAACAGGATGGGGTATGTGCAGGACAGACAATATCAACATTTATTTTACCTGCACAAACAGAAGGGTGGAGTCTTCATTCCCTGATATGGAGAGAACTCTGAGTTCAATTGTTCTTTGTCATTAAATGGCATAGTGATGATGAGGATTTAGTCAGACAGTGAAAGAGAACAGTAAGCATAGTGTTAAGCGGTAAGACATTATAATACATTTGAACAACAAAAAACGTTGTGTTGGATCATGTGTTTGTGTGAGTAAATAAATAAATAAAGCTTCCTGGGCTTCTGATAGAGGTAAAGAAGACTAGTATATGATCCAAAGGGGCACGTGCACCAAATGTTTATAGCAGCAATATCCACAATAGCCAAACTATGGAAAGAACCTAGATGTCCATCAACAAATGAATGGTATATATATATATATATATATATATATATATATATATATATATATATGATGGAATACTATGCAGCCATCAAAAGAAATGAAATCTTGCCATTTGTGATGACATGGATGGAACTAGAGGGTATTATGCTTATCAAAATAAGTCAACAAGAGAAAGACACTATCTTATGATCTCTCTGATATGAGGAACTGGAGGTGCAATGTGGGTGCTTGGGGGACAGGAAAAGAGTAAATGAAACGAGATGGGATCAGGAGGGAGACAAACCATAGGAGACCCTTAATCTCACAAAACAAACTGAGAGTTGCCAGGGGGAGGGGAGGGTAGGGAGAGGGTGGTGGGGTTATGAACATTGGGGAGGGTATGTGCTGTGGTGAGTGCTGTGAAGTGTGTAAACCTGGCGATTCACAGACCTGTACCCCTGGGGCTAATAATACATTATATGTTAATTTAAAAAAAAAAGAGGAAGAAGAAGACTACTATAAATCAAATGCTATGGTTTTCAGCAAAGAGTGTGTAATCAGGCATATTTTATTAAAGTAACCATGTAAAATGATGGTTGAAATTTGGAATAACAGAAAACATAAAAATTAGAGATTTTAAAAAGAGATCTGGGACAGTGTAGAGAATATAATCAATGATATTATAATAGTGTTATATGGTGACAGATGGTGGCTATATTTATAGTAATCATAGAATAATGTATGGAGATATTGAAAACCTGAAACCAATGTAACACTGAATATCACTATACTCAAATAAAAAAATAGTAAAAATAAAACATTTTATTTTAAAAAGATAAAAAGAGGGACAAGAATTTGTAAAGTGAATTTCAAAAAGCTTAAAGATGAGGCTAAGACATACTCTGAACCTTGAGGAAAACACCATTTTGAAAATTCTTCCCATTTTGAGAAAACTCAAATGAATCAATACCATAAAAGAACCCATTTTAACTGAGAGATGTAATGAATGCTCAAGAAATAATTTTATGACAGGATAATTCTTCCCTATGAAACAGCATACAGAAACCAGGGGAAACACCTGGAAGCAAAATAAACTATACTGAAAATAAGAATTAGGAAAAAGATAAATGATGAAAGATAAGAAAATTAGAACTGCGAGAGAGACCTAGTGAATAGAATTTTTAGCTTGTGGTTTAATGTTTTTGAGGATAATCTAGAGTTCATAACTGCCTTGAGACAGGCTGGTTGTAGGCAGTTTAGGCAGACCCCTAAGACAGGCCTACTTTGGGCAGGTGGTGTTGGAGGAGGCCATTGGGCTGGACAAAGACAAATCCAACCATTTGACTAAAGTGTCTGTGAAGATGTTGAAGTCAGATGCAACAGAGAAAGACCTGTTAAATCTAATCTCAGAAATGGAGATGATGAAGATGATTGGACAGCACAAAGACACCATAAACCTGCTGGGTTCTGCACACAGGATGGTCCTTCGTACACTCTCATGGAATATGCCTCCAAAGACAACATACAGGAGTACCTGCAGGCCCAGAGGCCTCCTGACCTGGAGTACTGTTACAATATCAGCCGCAATGCAGCAGAGCAACTCTCCTCCAAGGACCTGGTATCCTGTGCCTATCAGGTAGCCTGAGGCATGGAGTACCTTGCCTCCAAGAAGTGCATACACCAAGACCTGGCCACCAGGGAAGTGCTGGTGACAAAGGACAACATGATGAAGATCTCTGACTTCAGCCTTGCCAGAGATATCACCACATCAGTTACTATAAAAAGACAACCAACAGTGGACTGCCTGTGAAGTGGATGGTCCCTAAGGCCATGTTTGACCAGAGCTACATCCACCAGAGTGACTTCTGGTCTTTTGGGGTGATCCTGTGCAAAATCTTCAATCTGGAAGCCTCCCATATCCTGGAGTGCCTGTGGAGGTGGCTTTCAAGCTGCTGAAGGAGTCATTTGATGGATAAGCCAATAAGTGCACCAGTTATACACAATAATGAGGGGTGGCTGGCATGTGGTTCCTTCAAGCTGCTGGTAGAAGACCTGGATCATACTGTGGCCTTGACCTCCAACCAGGAGTACCTGGACCTGTCCTTGGCCCTGGAACAATACTGTCTATGCTTTCCCAACACCTGAAGCTCCACCTGCTCCTCAGAGAAGAATTCCACCTTCTCTCATGTGCCGTTGCCCAGGGAGGCCTATCTGCCCTGACACCCAGCCCAGCTTGCCAATGGTGGACTCAAATGACTAGTATCCCTATTACTCCTGTCCAGATTACGTCATAAGCTGTAACCCTTACCCCCCACCCTCCCTGCAAGACTCACTGCCTTCTCCTTTGTCCCTTTCCTACTGGCAGGAGCCAGAAGCCTACCTGAGGCCTTCACCCCTTGAAGTTCACCTCTCTTCCCCTTCCTCTTCCTCCTCCTTACAACCTGCTCATAAAAGAAAGGCACAGAGAGGCAGGTACTTGCTTGTGGCTACTTCCTTCCCGCCCATATGTTGGACCAAGACCCCTCCCTGGCATCTGGTACTGCCTGGACTTTGAGGGAGTGGGAGATGAGGCATGCCAGTGAAAGCTGTTGGAGCTTTCCTGTTTTGGTTTTGTCTGCTTAGCATAACATGTAAGACTGAGTTCTGGTGGCAGGGACCTAGTCCTTGGTGCTATAGCACTAGCGAGGGGAGGTCAACTGCTGTGGGCCTTGGCTAAGAGCAACCCCTGCTCCAGAGATATGGTGCCAAGGGCTTATTAATTTTGATACTAATTTGCTTTGCTGACCAAATACCTGGTATCAAAAGATGGGAAGGCAAAGACTGAAAGCAGTGTTGTGACCATGGGGTCCAGCCCCAAACTATGAAGAAAACACAAAGTGTATAAATCTGAGTAAGTATATATTTACACACCTTTTTAAATAGGTTGTTATCAAAGATTTAATCAATGGGTAATATGCTCCTCGTGGCTGGGAAGCATCAGTTGCCATATATTAAAAAAAAAGAAAAGAGGTGTCTGGGTGGCTTCCTCCATAAGTGTCCCTTCTTTTCAGGTCATGATCCCAGGGTCCTGGGATGGAGCCCCACATCAGGCTCTCTGCTCAGTGGGAAACCTGCTTCTCCTTTTCCCTCTGCCCTGCTTATAGTTCCTCTTCCTATCTCTCTGTCTCTCAAATAAATAAAATATTTTAAAAAAAGAAAGAAACAAAATGTTTTTGAAAGGTCTTTTTTTTTTTTTTAAATTTTCTAGGGGTGCCTGGATGACTCAGTTGTTTAAGCAGATGTTTGCCTTTGGCTGAGGTCATGATTCCAGTGTACAGGGCTCCAGCCCTGCATGGGACTACTTGCACCCCAAGGAGCTTGCTTCTTCCTCTCCCTTTGCACGTGATTCCCCCCGCTTGTGCGCTTCCACTCTCTCTCTCTCTCTTTCTCTCTCTTGCTGTCAATAAACAAAATAAAATCTTTTCTTAAATAAATAAATAAATAAATAAATAAATTTCTAAACCTACTTTCAGTTTAGGTCCCTTAACAAAAATTGCTACAGCTTCATTTAAAAAAAAAAAGATAATTTAGAAATGTGCTTCCAGAGCTAAAAAGCTGTTTTGTTTTGTTTTTTTTTTTTGGTCAGGATTAAATATAGAAGTGCTTTAAAAAGTAAAAGAAAAAATATGCTATATTAACACTAATCACACTATAACTTTGGTGGTTATATCAAGATAATGAAAAGTGATTTTAAAGCAAATTTCATTATCAGACATAAAGATCAAGTCAAAATTACAGAAGAGTAAAAGGATGAATTCATCAGGGAGTATAATAATTCTTGACTTTTAATACTTAATAACAGATTTGGTGATATATAGGGAAAAACTAAGAACAAAAATCATAACTTCTACCTTAGAAGAGAAATGGAAAAAAATTTCAACACTTTTATTTTAAGATTATATAGACAAATGGTCATCAAATTGGTAAGATATGTAAGACTTGAACAAAATTATCAACTAACTAGATATGCTTGATATTACAGAACACTCCCAACAACCACAGACTACATATATCTTAAGCCTTGATTTTCTTTGCAAAGGTCAACATTGATAATGTTCTAGTCATACATCCGTGTACCAGGAAAGAAGTAGCATATTTCTTGAAAGACACAGCTATCAAAGCTCCATTGAGAAACCGTAAAGATGGAGAAGGGATTTGAAAATTATATATCTGATAATGGACATCTATTCTGATTATTAAAAAATGAATAAAAATAAAAAACCTTACTAATAACCAAACAGAGTATCCAATTTTACATGTGAAGAAAATTATTGCAGAGACATGTCACCAAAAGGATATGGATGGCTTATAAGCACATGACAAATTTCTCAACATTTAGACATTAAAGAAATACAAATTAAAATCATAATGAGACATGCTTACATATCTATTAGAATGGCTAAAATTATAAAGGCTAATTGTACTTCGTCTGAGCTAGATTGAGAAGCAACAAAAAATCTAAACTGTTGTTGGCATATATCATGATACCACCACTTTGGAAAATATCTGCCATATAATAGGTTCAGTAGACAATTTGTAAATTTCAGAAAAAAATAATGTTGAGAGTATACTGAATTTCATAAGTCATTTCAATATTTTTTTCCAAAAAAGAAACTATGTAAAACATGCCTTAAATTTACTTTCAAAATATTTTATAACATATAATGGACAATATACATAAGCCTTAAAGAAACAATCATATAAATAACCATTTCATACCTACTTAAAAATTGCATAATACCACACTCCTCAATCCTCTCTGAATGCTCTAAAATAACCCTTCAAAGGAAATACATTTTTAAAAATGACAGATTTTTTTTGGCAAATAATTTAATAAATAAAAGTTTCATTCATCTACGTAGATCATAATAAATGTTTTTAATAAGCATGAAATTATAACTCTGAAGTGTGCTAAAATGAAACCACCTGCTAAGGGTGAGAGAACAAAAATAAACATCATTTTTCCAAATAAGAGGAATTTATTACCTTTGAATCAAAGCATGTGGATTTGTTCAAACTGGCAATAAAGGAATATGGAAACACAAACCATAGAAAGTCATATTTTAGATTTCTAAAAGACTTCAAAGTGAAGAGTATACATTTTTTAAATGTTACATAATGCTACATAATGACAAGATGACAGGTTGTGACAAATAGCATTTTAAAAGCTCTACTCATAATGGAACGGAAGGTGTCATTTCCCTATAATTTTATATATGTCATTAATTTACTATATCTGGATACAACATATTACCAAACAGATGTTCATCAAAGAATAAATCATTTTTAATGGAACATAATAATTTGAACCTACATGTATTAATCATTTTTTTCGATCAAACATTTATAGTCTCGCTAAACTTTTTATCAGTTGTCGACAAAATTAAAAAACAATAGGATAAAAAGTCGAGTTTGGAAAAGTAGATTTTCTTTGAAATTTGCATTTAAATGAAAATATTTGCTGATATTTTTAAAACTTTAAATGTAATTTTATATATATGTATACTCAAATGATATAAAATTTTTGGAGACTTAATATAGTTTGGGGCACATGGTAAGCAATAATCAATTTTTTTGTTGAACCAAGTGTTCTTGTATGATTTTTCTTAATTATTCTAGTACCACAATTTATACTTCTAAGATTTTTCCACCCCCCCATTTTAATATCTCTTAAGGTGGCACTCACCTTGCACTTGATGACATATCCTAGTTTAACTGACAGCCTTTCTCTTTCTTAGTCGAACATAAACTATAGTGCATCTTACCCTTGATGAAAGCTAGGATGCAATGAAATACACTATTATGGTTACGATTCTGATATTTGAAATCCTCCGGTAGCTCCCTGTGCCCCCACAGTGTAGTACCTCACCTCCTCGCCATAGTATACAAACCTTCTCACCCCCAGTGTTAACCCCAGGGCTCAGCCTCCATCCCCAGGTGATGCTGCCAGATCAGCTGTCGGTTGTCATGAACTTGCTGTAGTTTCCTGAATGCACTGTGCTGCCTCCTGGCACTCTGAAACTTGACACACTCATCCTCATTCTTCGCTTTGCCCTTCTCTATCACCTCCCCTGAAAATCTGTTCCTAAGTGGCTTTTCCCAGCTCCAACATACCCTTGGCGGACTTTTATCTCCCTGTGGTAAAGCCTGTCACACTGCACCATGGACATGCCCGTTGTCCCCCTGAGAAGAGAAAAGGGACAGTGAGGGCCCCCCAGCATTTGCAGCTCTAGTGCAGAGCCCCATGCCTGGCTTGCAGGAAATGCCGAATCATGAAGACAAACAGAGATCATCCTCTGGCTAAAACCAGCTCTTCTTTGCCTACCACAGGATCTGAATCAATAAAGGGCAACCAGTTATTATTGCTGTTTGTCTAGGGATTTTTACCCCATATATTTCCCAGGTCTTTACTCTTTTTATAGAACTTTAATTCAGGCTTCAACCACTTCTTAGTCAGATCAGGTGAAATCATTTTCCTTCCCATACCCTCGATGTATTTCACATCAAGTAATTCTTTTTTTAAAGATCTTATTTACCCATTTGACAGACAGATCACAAGTAGGTAGAGAGGGAGGCAGAGAGAGAAGGGGGAAGCAGGCTCCCCGCTGAGCAGAGAGCCCGATGTGGGGCTCAATCCCAGGACCCTGAAATCATGACCTGAGCCGAAGGCAGAGGCCTAAACCACTGAGCCACCCAGGAGACCCCATATCTGGTAATTTTTAATCAACGTGGATATGCTGCATCAAATAGTTCCTTCTTCTTCAAATATAAATATATAAATATATTGATCAAGTCACTCGCATGTCTTAGGAGAATGTCATGCCTTTAGTAGCAAACTTGAAATCTTGGCCATTGGTTTTGATTTTTGATTTTTGTTTTGGTTTGATTTGGTTCGGTTTTTGTAATTTTAAAAATGCCTCCAGCCCTTGGCTCTGTCTGACCTGATTGCTTTCAGCTGTTTCTGCAACAAAATCGTCCAGGCAGCGAAAACTCTCATTGTTTACAGTGGCGCCCCCTTCTGAACACTTTGTTAATAAAAAGCTTTTTTTTTTTTTTTTTGGCTATGATAAATGTGGAACAACAATGAGGTATTTCAAAGAGGTGAACCACAGATAAATTTCTCTAAGGGTGGGGTGAGGGTTACTCAAAAAGGAACTTAACAAGGCTTTTAAAGATATCGACAATCATTATAACATAATGTGACTGATTGTTACCGTGCTCTTAACTGGGCAAACACTTGTTGGCTTCCAAGAAAGACTAACATAGTTGAGATGGTTCTAGCGGCCTTCTAGCACAGGGTATGATGGGGTAGGTATTCTAGCCACTGGCTGTGCAAGGCATGAGGCCTGTTAGTGATTCTATTTTTTCCTCTCCAGAATGGGTCTTTCTACATTCCAGGTCCTTTCTACCCCAATAAATAATGCGGCAATTCTCTCAGTGAGTTGTACTTTTGGTTTAAACAGCCAACTGTCTCTTAAAAAGGACTTTTGTTTAAATTCCTTAAAAAAAAGTCTTTTTAAAAAAAATCTTTTTCTTATTTTTAATTTTTTAATCCCATATGTTTACTCTGATTATGGAACTTTGTCATTATGACCTTCTCGGCTGAATAAAATATTCACCATCAGCACCTACTGCTCTCCTCTTTTGGTGGTCTCTCCAGAAGGGGACTTCTCTAGCTCTTCTAGCCGGAGATGGGCACTTCCCCTCTACCCCTGTTGCCGGACCAGCCTTACCTATCCTGCAGGGTCAGGTCGTTCTGGCCTTTTATCTGTTGTTCTCTTCTGAGTGGTTTGTTTTTCATAGATACCGTGCTTTGCTTTTGTCAGGATTTACCCTGGACTATCAAAACCCTTTTCTTGTGCCAGTGAAGCTTAAGAAACAGTCGGATGAGAGAACCAGGAACTCGAACAGATCATATTTATCCTGAATGTTCTGTCCAAAATGAAAAATACATTTCTGAGGAGACTCAAGATCTCTGAGAAGAGAAGTTTCACCAACTCTGTCATGTAGGGGCATCAATTCCGATTCTGTGTCAATTTTCCTACTTTCCCAGCTAATAATTCTCTACCTCATAAAGCCCAATCTCAACCGTTTCCTCTCTCAAATGCAGTTGCTCTTAGAGTCTTCACATGGCACTTGGGGCCTGCTGGTCATTGGCTACTGCGCTCTGTACTTTGGGTCTAACAGCTGCGCGGCATCAAGATGAGAACGTCTCTTGTTCTAAGACTTAATATAGTTTGGGGCACATGGTAAGCAATAATCACAATTTTAGTTGATCCAAGTGTTCGAACTTTTCTTAATTATTCTAGTACCACAATTTATAGTTCTAAGATTTTTCCACCCCCCCATTTTAATATCTCTTAAGATGGCACTCACCTTGCACTTGATGACATATCCTAGTTTAACTGACAGCATTTCTCTTTCTTATTCGAACATAAACTATAGTGCATCTTACCCTTGATGAAAGCTAGGATGCAATTAAATACACTATTATGGTTACGATTCTGATATTTGAAATCCTCCGGTAGCTCCCTGTGCCCCCACAGTGTAGTACCTCACCTCCTCGCCATAGTCTACAAACCATCTCACCCCCAGTGTTAACCCCGGGGCTCAGCCTCCATCCCCAGGTGATGCTGCCAGATCAGCTGTCGGTTGTCATGAACTTGCTGTAGTTTCCTGAATGCACTGTGCTGCTTCCTGGCACTTTGAAACTTGACACACTCATCCTCGTTCTTCACTTTGCCCTTGTCTATCACCTCCCCTGAAAATCTGTTCCTAAGTGGTTTTTCCTAGCTCCAACCTACCCTTGGCAGTCTTTTATATCCCTGTGGTAAAGCCTGTCACACTGCACCATGGACATGCCCGTTGTCCCTCTGAGAAGAGAAAAGGAACAGTGAGGGCCCCCCAGCATTTGCAGCTCTAGTGCAGAGCCCCATGCCTGGCTTGCAGGAAATGCCAGATCATGAAGACAAACGGAGATCATCCTCTGGCTAAAACCAGCTCTTCTTTGCCTACCGCAGGACCTGGATCAATAAAGAGCAGCCAGTTATTATAGCTGTTTTTCTAGGGATATTTCCCCCATATATTTCGGGGGTTTCTTGTTAGCCCCAGAGGGCAATGTTTTTTCTTCTGGAGGGCAGGCAGAGGGCTGCATTGTAGTTCTGGAACTGCCAAACTGGAGGGCTTGTGGGCCAGGAGTTGAGGACAGAAGTCTGAGAACACAAGCAACCTTAGGGTCTGGGCAAGGACATGGCAGGTACGCTCTGCAGATGAAACAAGATCTCGTGCATCTGAAATCAGGTGAGGATCTGACAAACGCTCAGGTTGGATTTTTTGTCCCTTATGGCCCTCTTCATGAAGAGGTGGTGGATCACGAGGCCATGGAATTTTTCCCACGATGGGAGTTGTGAGATTCTCCAAACCGTAAAGATTCTTCTGCAGGGCGATTGAGACCTGTTGGTTGGCTCCAGGACTTCCCATACGGATCGATTCCAAGTAGGGTTCTAAGGATGGATGGCTGGGGAGCCCGACTCTCATTCCTCTTGTGTCCTAGTGACAAGACAGGTTAGATCTGCTGGATCTGGGGGAGAAACTGAGAGGGTTGAGTTGAAATGGACTCTCTTGTGGATGGGTCCTAATGTGGGTTTGTGTCCATGGAGAACTTGGAATGAGGCAGTGGCACAGGGTCCCTGAAGGGTTCTCCTAACCAGAGGCTTTGACTCAGCTCCAACGTGCAAGATTCCCACGTGGAGACGAGATTTCTTCTGATGGGTGCCTCAAGAAACAGCCATATACTGCTATTGGAATCCAGGCCTCTGAGGAGAGATGCCTGGACAACAAAGCAATGGATCCGATTAAGATCTAGGGGCCTGCTCACTGCAATTTACCTCTGGGGACATCTGTCCACGGGTCTAAGTGCAGGTAGATGCTCAGCTGGTGTCAGACCGCCCTTGTTTTTCCTGGGCAGTCAACACTATTGGGATGGCCCCGGGCACTTTGGAGGTTTATCATCCTATTTCTAGGTTTGTGGCCAATGGAATGGGCAGAATTCCCAGGTACAGTCTTCAGGTTTGGCTCCAAGAACCTGTGCCTGTAGGTTTTGTGGGCCAGGGCTGTGGGGACAGTTGTCTGAAAACACAAACTCGGCTTAGGTTTCGGGTCGTAGGTATTGCAGGACTGATCTACAGACAGTGAGGAGAACTCTTCAGGATATGAACAAGGGGGCAAGTGTGAGACGCTTGCTCAAGATTTTGTCTCTGGATATTGTGTCACTGATGGCTGTGGAATGTCCGGGTGGCCTCATGGGCCATGGACGAGTCTTCCTCTCTGGGCATTTGGCCCGATCCGAAGAGTTTGGGGTTATTCTTTGAGATGGGAGGAGTTGGTTTTGTTTTGTTTTTACCTCAGGTGTCCCACCAAAAGAGAGTTTCCAGAGCAGAGCCCTGGGGAGGGGCGAGGGGACAACCAGAAAGCTGGTTAAAACTTGGGGCCTAGGGGCATGGCAAGCCCATTATGACGTCTAATGGTCCAGCCACTGAGAAGACTTACTAGAGGACAGGACTCACGCTGAGGGTCAAAATGCGTGTTTGTGCCCTCTTCGTACTTAAGCATGGGCGGGGCATAATGTGTCAGGGTCAGGGTCAGCGTTTGGGTTAGGGTTTGGGGCAGGCTCACAGTCAGTGTCAGGGTCAGGGTTAGTGGTTACTGTTAGGGTTAGCCCCGCTCCTGGGTCATGGACCCATCCGTTCAGGGTCTCAGGATAAACCCTGTGCAGAAGGGTGTAGACCCTCCACCCGATCCCACTTAACCAGCCTTAAACTGGTGTGTGAACATAACTTGCCCACCAGACATCTAAACCCTCATCAACCTGATCCTGCTTGGGGCATCTCCTCCCACGATGGCATGGCAAGTTCCTCTTTACACACAGACACACAGACACCCAGAGGCACACACACACACACAGAAATGGGGAAGAGACCTAGGGCTACACCCGTGGATCAGAAGGTGTGGGACTCTCTGACTCTGAGCCCCCTGGTGTCACCTTTTGATTTTATTAGCCAAAGGGTCTGAGGCATTGGGGAAACATGATATGACCTGAAGGGAGGCGACGTGTCTGGCGGGCGAGCTCTCTTCTCCCTGCATCCTCCCGGCTTCAGTACAGCAGAAGAACATGTCGCTTCCTTTAGGATGTGCCTAGAAATGAGCTGGGCAGGGGGTTTTTCTCTGTAATGGGTTGCCTGGATACATGGGTTGCAATTCCGTTGGGCTCTGTCGTCAGGGAAGTGAGGTCACCATGGCCTGGGGCTCCTTACCGAACTTCCTGCTGTAGCAAAGCTCCCTGAGCCACCGGTGCGCAAGCTGCTCAGGCTCACACTCCACTCAATGCAGTGCCCATCCAGTGACCCCTATTCAGACTCCACCCAGCCCTTGGGAGGCCTGGGTGCAGCTGTTGTCCCCGCTGGAGGCAACAGAGCTGGGTTTAGACTAGGTTAGTGTTAGGGTTAGGGTTTAGAAAGACTTAGGGTCAGGGTTAGGTTTAGACCTCGTTGGGGTCAGGGTTAGCGTAAGGCTTAGGGTAGGGGTCAGGGTTAGGGTTAGGTTCATGGTTAGGTTTAGGGTCAGACTCACAGTAGGGTCACGGTTAAGGTTATGGTCAGAGTCAGGGTCAGGGTCAGTGTTAGTGACGGTTAGGTTTAGGTTCAGGTTCAGGGTCATGGTCAGATTTAGGGTCAGGTTCAAGTTTAGGTTTGGGGGCAAGGTTCATGTCAGGGTCAGGGTTAGGTTTGGGACAGTTTTAGTGTCAGGGTTAGGTTCAGGTTCAGGGTTAGGTTCATGGTTATGGTAAGGTCAGCTTTATGTTTAGGTTCTGTTTTATGTGTAGGTTCAGGATCAGGGTTAGCTTTAGTGTTATGATTCTGTCAGGATCATGGATTGGGTGAGAGTTAGGTTTACAGTCAGGGTTAGGGTCAGTGTTAAGGTCAAAGCCAGGGTCAGGTTTAAGGTTAAGGGCTGACATAGGCAAAGTTCAGAGTTAGGGTTATGATCAATTTCAGGGAGAGGGTCAGGATTATTGTTAAAGTGGGGTTAGGGGTAGGGTTAGAGGTAGGTTGAGGGTTAGGGTTAGACCGGGTTAGGGTCAGGGTCAGTGATAATGTTAGGGGTTAGTTTTAGGGTTAGGTTCAGCGTTAGGTTTCGGGTTAGGGCCCGTGTTAGTGTCAGGGTCAGGGTTACGTTTAGGGTTAGAGTTAGGGTCAGGCTCACAGTCAGGGTCAGGTTCAGTGTTCAGGTCAGGGACGGGTCACTGTTAGGGTCAGGGTAAGATTTATGGTCATGGTCTGGGTCAGGGTCAGGGTGAAATCTTGGGCCAGTGTCAGGGTTACGGTCAGGATCAGGTATTGGTTTAAAGTCCACATTCGGGTCAGCGACAGGGTTATGTAGTGGTCAGTGTTAGGGTCATGGTTAGGTTTAGGCTCAGGGCCAGGGTCACGTATAGGGTCCGGGTCTGGTATAGGCAAAGATCAGGGTAGGGTTATGATCATAGTCAGGTATAGGGTCAGGGTTATTGTTAAAGTTAGGGTTAGTGTTAGGGTTAGCGTTTGGTTGACGTTTAGGGTTAGAGCTTGTTAGGATCAGGGTCTGTGGTAGGGTTAGTGGTTAGTGTTAGGGTTGGGTTCAGCGATAGGATTCTGGGGAGGGCCCGTGTTAATGTCAGGGTCAGGATTACATTTAGGGTTAGTGTTAGGGTCAGGCTCACAGTCAGGGTCAGTTTGTTGTTCAGGTCAGGGTCAGGGTCACTGTAAGGGTCAGGGTTATGTTTATGGTCATGGTCTGGGTCAGGGTCAGGGTGAAGTTTAGCGCCAGTGTCAGGTTTAGGGTCAGGTATAGGTATTGGTTTAAAGTTCACATTCCAGTCAGGGACAGGATTATGTAGTGGTCAGTGTTAGTGTCATGGTTAGGATTAGGGTCAGGGTCTGGGTCAGGTGAAGGTCAGGGACAGGGTCAGGTTTAGCGTCAGGCTTTGGTTTAGGGTCAATGTTCGGTTCAGTGTCACAGTTAGGTTTTGGCGGTAGGGTTTGGGATTGGGGTTAGGGTTAGAGTTAGAAGTAGGGTTATGGTAGGGTTAGGGTTAGACAGCGTAAGGTCAGTGTTAGGGTTTGGTTTAGGGTAGGGGTTAGTGTTAGGGTCAGGGTCAGCGTTAGGTTTAGGTTCCGGGTCCGTATTAGGGTCATGGTTAGAGTTACCTTTAGGTTTAGGGTAAGGGTCAGGCTCACAGTCACGGTCTGTGTTAGGGTTAGTGTCAGGGTTAGGTCAGCGTCAGGGTTAGGATTAAAGTCAGGGTCTGTGTCATGATTAGGTTTGAGTCATGGTTACGGTAAGGTCAGATGTAAGTTTAGTTCAGGGTCCATATCAGGGTGAGTGTCAGGATTAGGTTTAGGTTTAGGGTTCAGGTCAGGATCACATACAGGGTCAGGGTCAGGGCTTGGGTTAGGGTTTGGGGCAGGCTCACAGTCAGTGTCAGGGTCAGGGTTAGTGGTTACTGTTGGGGTTAGCCCCGCTCCTGGCTATGGACCCATCTCTTCAAGGTCTCAGGATAATCCCTGGGCAGAAGGGTGTAGACCCTACACCCGATCCCACTTAACCAGCCTTAAACTGGGGTGTGAACATGACTTGCCCACCAGACATCTAAACCCTCATCAGCCTGATCCTGCTTGGGTTATCTCCACCCATGATGGCATGGCCAGGTCCTCTATACACACAAAGACACAGACACTCAGAGGCGCACACACACACACACACACAAACACACACACACACACAGTGAGAGAGAGACTGCGAAGAGTCCTAGGGCTACACCAGTGGATCAGAAGGTGTGGGACTCTCTGACTCTGAGCCCCCTGGTGTCACCTTTTGATTTTATTAGCCAAAGGGCCTGAGGCGTTGGTGAAACCTGATATGACCTGCCAGGGAGGGGACGTGTCAAGCGGCGAGCTCTCTTCTCCCTGCAACCTCTCGGCTTCAGTACAGCAGAAGAACATGTCGCTTTCTTTAGGATATTTCTAGAAATGAGCTGGACAGGAGGGTTTTCTCTTTATGGGGTGCCTGGATACGTGGGTTCCAATTCTGTTGGGCTCTGTCGTCAGGGAAGTAAGGTCACCACTGCCTGGGGGCACCTTACCAAACTTTCTGCTCCACCAGAGCTCCCTGAGCCGCTGGTCCCCAAGCTGCTCAAGGCTCACACTCCACTCAATGCAGTGCCCATCCAGTGACCCCCATACAGCCTTCCCCCAGCCCTTGGGAGGCCTGGGTGCAGCTGCTGTCCCCACTGGAGGGAACAGAGCTGGGTTTAGACCAGGTTAGTGTTAGGGTTAGGGAGAAGAAAGACTTAGGGTCAGGTTTAGGTTTAGACCTCGTTGGGGTCAGGGTTAGCGAGGCTTAGGGTAGGGGTCAGGGTTAGGGTTAGGTTCATGGTTAGGTTTAGGGTCAGGCTCACAGTAGGGTCAGGGTTAGGGTTTCGGTCAGAGTCAGGGTCACGGTCAGTGTTAGGGTGACTATTAGGTTTAGTGTCAGGTTCAGGATGATGGTCAGATTTAGGGTCAGGTTCAAGTTTTTGTTTGGGGGCAAGGTCATGTCAGTTCAGGGTTAGGTTTAGGACAGGTTTAGTGTCACGGTACGGTCAGGGTCAGGGTTAGGTTCATGGTTATGGTAAGGTCAGCTTTATGTTTAGGTTCTGTTTTATGAGTAGGTTCAGGATCAGGGTTAGCTTTAGGGTAATGATTCTGTTCAGCATCACGGTTTGCGTCAGAGTTAGGATTACAGTCTGGGTTAGGGTCAGAGTTAAGGTCAAGGCTAGGGTCAGGTTTAAGTTTAAGATCTGACAAAGGCAAATTTCAGAGTTAGGGTTATGATCATGGTCAGGGAGAGGTCCGGGATTATTGTTAAAGTGTGGTTAGTGTTAGGGTAGAGGTAGGTTGAGGGTTAGGGTTAGACCGGGTTAGGGTCAGTGTCAGGGATAATGTTAGGGGTTAGTTTTAGGGTTAGGTTCAGCGTTAGGTTTCGGTTCAGGGCCTGTGTTAGTGTCAGGGAGGATTAGGTTTAGGGTTAGAGATAGGGTCAGGCTCACATTCAGTGTCAGGGTTAGTGTTAGGGTCAGGGTCAGGGTCACTTTTAGGTTCAGGGTTAGGTTTCTGGTGTTTTCCTTAGTCAGGGTCAGGTGAAGTCTAGAGCCAGGGTCAGGTTTACAGTCAGGATCAGGTATTGCTTTAAAGTCCACATTAGTATCAACGACAGGGTTATGTAGTAGTCAGTGTTAGAGTAATGGATTGGATTAGGATCAAAACCATAATAGAGTATTTGATTGATTCCTAGCTTTCATCAAGTGTAAGATGTACTATAGTTTATGTTCGACTAAGAAAGAGAAATGCTGTCAGTTAAACTAGGATATGTCATCAAGTGCAAGGTGAGTGCCACCTTAAGAAATATTAAAATGGGGGTGGGGGACAAATCTTAGAACAAGTAAATTGTGGTAGTAGAATAAATAAGAAAGGTCCAACACTTGGATCAACTAAAGAAGTGATTATTGCTTACCATGTGCCCCAAACTATATTAAGTCCTAGAACAAGAGACGTGCTCATCTTGATGCCTTGCAGCTGTTAGACCCAAGGTAGAGAGGGCAGTAGCCAACGACCAGCAGGCCCCAAGTGCCATGTGCAGACTCTAAGAGCAACTGCCTTTGAAAGAGAAAACGGTTGACAGTGTGCTTTCTGAGGTAGAGAATTACTAGCTGGGAAAGTAGTAAAATTGACACAGAATCGGAATTGATGCTCTACATGACATAGTTGGTGAAACTTCCCTTCTCAGAGATCTTGAGGCACCTCAGAAATGAATTTTTCATTTTGGACAGAACATTCAGGATAAATATGATCTGTTTGAATTCCTGGTTTCTCATTAGGACAGTTTCTTAAGCTTCACGGGCACAAGAAAAGAGTTTTGATAGTCCAGGGTAAATCCTGACAAAAGCAAAGCACGGTATCTATGAAAAACTAACCCCTCAGAGGAGAACAACAGATAAAGGGCCAGGCCTACCTGACCCTGCAGGATAGGTAAGGTTAGTCTGGCAACAGGGGTATTTGGGAACTGCCCATATCCTGCTAGAAGAGCTAGAGAAGACCCCTTCCGGAGAGACCACCAAGAGAGGAGAGCAGTAGGTGCTAATGATGAAGAATATTTTAATCAGGGGCGCCTGGGTGGCTCAGTGGATTAAGCGTCTGCCTTCGGCTCGGGCCATGATCTCAGTGTCCTGGGATTGAGCCCCACATCGGGCTCTTTGCTCAGCAGGAGCCTGCTTTTCTATCTCTCTCTGCCTGACTCTCCGCCTACTTGTGATTTCTCTCTCTGTCAAATAAATACAGAAAATCTTTAAAAAAAAAAAAAAGAATATTTTAATCAGCAGAGATGGTCAAAATGACAAAGTTCCATGATTAGAGTAAACATATGGGATTTAAAAATAAAAAATAAAAAAATTTTTTTGAAAGGACTTTTCTTTAAAGGAATTTAAACAAAAGACCTTTTTAAGAGACAATTGGCTGTTTAAACCAAAATACAACTCACTGAGAGAATCGCCGCATTATTTATTGGGGTAGAAAGGACCTGGAATGTAGAAAGACCCATTCTGCAGAGGAAAAAATAGAATCACTAACAGGCCTCATGCCTTGCACAGCCAGTGGCTAGAATACCTACCCCATCATACCCTGTGCTAGAAGGCCACTAGAACCATTTCATCTATGTTAGTTTTTCTTGGAAGCCAACAAGTGTTTGCCCAGTTAAGAGCGCGGTAACAATCAGTCACGTTATGTTATAATGATTGTCGATATCTTTAAAAGCCTTGTCAATTTCCTTTTTGAGTAACCCTCACCCCACCCTTAGAGAAATTTATCTATGGTTCACCTCTTTGAAGTACCTCATTGTTGTTCCACATTTACCATAGCCGAAAAACAAACAAACAAACAAAAAAAGCTTTTTATTAACAAAGTGTTCAGAAGGGGGCGCCACTGTAAACAATGAGAGTTTTCGCTGCCGGGACAATTTTGTTGCAGAAACAGCTGAAAGCAATCAGGTCAGACAGAGCCAAGGGCTGGAGGGATTTTTAAAATGACAAAAACCGAACCAAATCTAACCAAAACAAAAATCAAAACCAATGGCCAAGATTTCAAGTTTGTTACTAAAGGTATGACATTCTCCTAAGACATGCGAGTGACTTGATCACTTTATTTATATATTTATATTTGAAGAAGAAGGAACTATTTGATGCAGCAAATCCACGTTGGTTAAAAATTACCAGATATGGGGGCTCCTGGGTTGCTCAGTGGTTTAGGCCTCTGCCTTCGGCTCAGGTCATGATTTCAGGGTCCTGGGATGGAGCCCCACATCGGGCTCTCTGCTCAGCGGGGAGCCTGCTTCCCCCCTCTCTCTCTGCCTCCCTCTCTACCTACTTGTGATCTGTCTGTCAAATGGGTCAATAAGATCTTTAAATAAAGAATTACTAGATGTGAAATACATCGAGGGTATGGGAAGGAAAATGATTTCACCTGATCTGACTAGGAAGTGGTTGAAGCCTGAATTAAAGTGCTACAAAAAGAGTAGAGACCTGGGAAATATATGGGGTAAAAATCCCTAGAAAAACAGCAAGAATAACTGGCTGCTCTTTATTGACCAGATCCTGCGATAGGCAAAGAAGAGCTGGTTTTAGCCAGAGGATGATCTCCGTTTGTCTTCATGATCTGGCATTTCCTGCCAGCCAGGCATGGGGCTCTGCACTAGAGCTGCAAATGCTGGGTCCCTCATTGTCCCTTTTCTCTTCTCAGGGGGACAACGGGCATGTCCATGATTCAGTGTTACAGGCTTTACCACAGAGAGATAATAGACTGCCAAGGGTAGGTGGGAGCTGGGAAAAGCCACTTAGGAACAGATTTTCAGGGGAGGTGATAGACAAGGGCAAAGCGAAGAATGAGGATGAGTGTGTCAAGTTTCAGAGTGCCAGGAGGCAGCACAGTGCATTTGGGAAACTACAGCAAGTTCATGACAACCGACAGCTGATCTGGCAGCATCACCTGGGGATGGAGGCTGAGTCCCGGGGTTAACACTGGGGGTGAGAAGGTTTGTATACTATGGCGAGGAGGTGAGGTACTACACTGTGGGGGCACAGGGAGCTACCGGAGGATTTCAAATATCAGAATCGTAACCACAATAGAGTATTTCATTGCATCCTAGCTTTCATCAAGTGTAAGATGCACTATAGTTTATGTTCGACTAAGAAAGAGAAATGCTGTCAGTTAAAGTAGGATATGTCATCAAGTGCAAGGTGAGTGCCACTTTAAGAGATATTAAAAAGGGGGGGGGACAAATCTTAGAACAAGTAAATTGTGGTAGTAGAATAATTAAGAAAGATCCAACACTTGGATCAACTAAAGAAGTGATTATTGCTTACCATGTGCCCCAAACTATATTAAGTCCTAGAACAAGAGACGTGCTCATCTTGATGCCTTGCAGCTGTTAGACCCAAGGTACAGAGGGCAGTAGCCAACGACCAGCAGGCCCCAAGTGCCATGTGCAGACTCTAAGAGCAACTGCCTTTGAAAGAGAATACGGTTGACAGTGTGCTTTCTGAGGTAGAGAATTACTAGCTGGGAAAGTAGTAAAATTGACACAGAATCGGAATTGATGCCCCTACATGACAGAGTTGGTGAAACTTCCCTTCTCAGAGATCTTGAGGCACCTCAGAAATGAATTTTTCATTTTGGACAGAACATTCAGGATAAATATGATCTGTTTGAATTCCTGGTTTCTCATTAGGACAGTTTCTTAGGCTTCACTGGCAGAAGAAAAGGGTTTTGATAATCCAGGGTAAATCCTGACAAAAGCAAAGCACGGTATCTATGAAAAACTAACCCCTCAGAGGAGAACAACAGATAAAGGGCCAGGCCTACCTGACCTGCAGGATAGGTAAGGTTAGTCTGGCAACAGGGGTATTTGGGAACTGCCCATCTCCTGCTAGAAGAGCTAGAGAAGACCCCTTCCGGAGAGACCACCAAGAGAGGAGAGCAGTAGGTGCTAATGATGAAGAATATTTTAATCAGGGGCGCCTGGGTGGCTCAGTGGATTAAGCGTCTGCCTTCGGCTCGGGCCATGATCTCAGTGTCCTGGGATTGAGCCCCACATCGGGCTCTTTGCTCAGCAGGAGCCTGCTTTTCTATCTCTCTCTGCCTGACTCTCCGCCTACTTGTGATTTCTCTCTCTGTCAAATAAATTACAGAAAATCTTAAAAAAAAAAAAAAGAATATTTTAATCAGCAGAGATGGTCAAAATGACAAAGTTCCATGATCAGAGTAAACATATGGGATTTAAAAATAAAAAATAAAAAAATTTTTTTGAAAGGACTTTTTTTATAGGAATTTAAACAAAAGACCTTTTTAAGAGACAGTTGGCTGTTTAAACCAAAAGTACAACTCACTGAGAGAATCGCCGCATTATTTATTGGGGTAGAAAGGACCTGGAATGTAGAAAGACCCATTCTGCAGAGGAAAAAATAGAATCACTAACAGGCCTCATGCCTTGCACAGCCAGTGGCTAGAATACCTACCCCATCATACCCTGTGCTAGAAGGCCACTAGAACCATTTCATCTATGTTAGTTTTTCTTGGAAGCCAACAAGTGTTTGCCCAGTTAAGAGCGCGGTAACAATCAGTCACGTTATGTTATAATGATTGTCGATATCTTTAAAAGCCTTGTCAAGTTCCTTTTTGAGTAACCCTCACCCCACCCTTAGAGAAATTTATCTGTGGTTCACCTCTTTGAAGTACCTCATTGTTGTTCCACATTTACCAAGCCGAAAAACAAACAAACAAACAAAAAAAGCTTTTTATTAACAAAGTGTTCAGAAGGGGGCGCCACTGTAAACAATGAGAGTTTTCGCTGCCGGGACAATTTTGTTGCAGAAACAGCTGAAAGCAATCAGGTCAGACAGAGCCAAGGGCTGGAGGGATTTTTAAAATGACAAAAACCGAACCAAATCTAAACAAAACAAAAATCAAAACCAATGGCCAAGATTTCAAGTTTGTTACTAAAGGTATGACATTCTCCTAAGACATGCGAGTGACTTGATCACTTTATTTATATATTTATATTTGAAGAAGAAGGAACTATTTGATGCAGCAAATCCACGTTGGTTAAAAATTACCAGATATGGGGGCTCCTGGGTGGCTCAGTGGTTTAGGCCTCTGCCTTCGGCTCAGGTCATGATTTCAGGGTCCTGGGATGGAGCCCCACATCGGGCTCTCTGCTCAGCGGGGAGCCTGCTTCCCCCCTCTCTCTCTGCCTCCCTCTCTACCTACTTGTGATCTGTCTGTCAAATGGGTCAATAAGATCTTTAAATAAAGAATTACTAGATGTGAAATACATCGAGGGTATGGGAAGGAAAATGATTTCACCTGATCTGACTAGGAAGTGGTTGAAGCCTGAATTAAAGTGCTACAAAAAGAGTAGAGACCTGGGAAATATATGGGGTAAAAATCCCTAGAAAAACAGCAAGAATAACTGGCTGCTCTTTATTGACCAGATCCTGCGATAGGCAAAGAAGAGCTGGTTTTAGCCAGAGGATGATCTCCGTTTGTCTTCATGATCTGGCATTTCCTGCCAGCCAGGCATAGGGCTCTGCACTAGAGCTGCAAATGCTGGGTCCCTCATTGTCCCTTTTCTCTTCTCAGGGGGACAACGGGTATGTCCATGATGCAGTGTGACAGGCTTTACCACAGGGAGATAATAGACTGCCAAGGGTAGGTGGTAGCTGGGAAAAGCCACTTAGGAACAGATTTTCAAGGGAGGTGATAGACAAGGGCAAAGCGAAAAATGAGGATGAGTGTGTCAAGTTTCAAAGTGCCAGGAGGCAGCACAGTGCATTCGGGAATCTACAGCAAGTCCATGACAACCGACAGCTGATCTGGCAGCATCACCTGGGGATGGAGGCTGAGCCCCGGGGTTAACACTGGGGGTGAGAAGGTTTGTATACTATGGCGAGAAGGTGAGGTACTACACCGTGGGGGCACAGGGAGCTAACGGAGGATTTCAAATATCAGAATCGTAACCATAATAGAGTATTTCATTGCAACCTAGCTTTCATCAAGTGTAAGATGCACTATAGTTTATGTTCGACTAAGAAAGAGAAATGCTGTCAGTTAAAGTAGGATATGTCATCAAGTGCAAGGTGAGTGCCACCTTAAGAGATATTAAAATGGGGGGGGGCGACAAATCTTAGAACAAGTAAATTGTGGTAATAGAATAATTAAGAAAGATCCAACACTTGGATCACCTAAAGAAGTGATTATTGCTTACCATGTGCCCCAAACTATATTAAGTCCTAGAACAAGAGACGTGCTCATCTTGATGCCTTGCAGCTGTTAGACCCAAGGTACAGAGGGCAGTAGCCAACGACCAGCAGGCCCCAAGTGCCATGTGCAGACTCTAAGAGCAACTGCCTTTGAAAGAGAATACGGTTGACAGTGTGCTTTCTGAGGTAGAGAATTACTAGCTGGGAAAGTAGTAAAATTGACACAGAATCGGAATTGATGCCCCTACATGACAGAGTTGGTGAAACTTCCCTTCTCAGAGATCTTGAGGCACCTCAGAAATGAATTTTTCATTTTGGACAGAACATTCAGGATAAATATGATCTGTTTGAATTCCTGGTTTCTCATTAGGACAGTTTCTTAGGCTTCACTGGCAGAAGAAAAGGGTTTTGATAATCCAGGGTAAATCCTGACAAAAGCAAAGCACGGTATCTATGAAAAACTAACCCCTCAGAGGAGAACAACAGATAAAGGGCCAGGCCTACCTGACCTGCAGGATAGGTAAGGTTAGTCTGGCAACAGGGGTATTTGGGAACTGCCCATCTCCTGCTAGAAGAGCTAGAGAAGACCCCTTCCGGAGAGACCACCAAGAGAGGAGAGCAGTAGGTGCTAATGATGAAGAATATTTTAATCAGGGGCGCCTGGGTGGCTCAGTGGATTAAGCGTCTGCCTTCGGCTCGGGCCATGATCTCAGTGTCCTGGGATTGAGCCCCACATCGGGCTCTTTGCTCAGCAGGAGCCTGCTTTTCTATCTCTCTCTGCCTGACTCTCCGCCTACTTGTGATTTCTCTCTCTGTCAAATAAATTACAGAAAATCTTAAAAAAAAAAAAAGAATATTTTAATCAGCAGAGATGGTCAAAATGACAAAGTTCCATGATCAGAGTAAACATATGGGATTTAAAAATAAAAAATAAAAAAATTTTTTTGAAAGGACTTTTTTTATAGGAATTTAAACAAAAGACCTTTTTAAGAGACAGTTGGCTGTTTAAACCAAAAGTACAACTCACTGAGAGAATCGCCGCATTATTTATTGGGGTAGAAAGGACCTGGAATGTAGAAAGACCCATTCTGCAGAGGAAAAAATAGAATCACTAACAGGCCTCATGCCTTGCACAGCCAGTGGCTAGAATACCTACCCCATCATACCCTGTGCTAGAAGGCCACTAGAACCATTTCATCTATGTTAGTTTTTCTTGGAAGCCAACAAGTGTTTGCCCAGTTAAGAGCGCGGTAACAATCAGTCACGTTATGTTATAATGATTGTCGATATCTTTAAAAGCCTTGTCAAGTTCCTTTTTGAGTAACCCTCACCCCACCCTTAGAGAAATTTATCTGTGGTTCACCTCTTTGAAGTACCTCATTGTTGTTCCACATTTACCAAGCCGAAAAACAAACAAACAAACAAAAAAAGCTTTTTATTAACAAAGTGTTCAGAAGGGGGCGCCACTGTAAACAATGAGAGTTTTCGCTGCCGGGACAATTTTGTTGCAGAAACAGCTGAAAGCAATCAGGTCAGACAGAGCCAAGGGCTGGAGGGATTTTTAAAATGACAAAAACCGAACCAAATCTAAACAAAACAAAAATCAAAACCAATGGCCAAGATTTCAAGTTTGTTACTAAAGGTATGACATTCTCCTAAGACATGCGAGTGACTTGATCACTTTATTTATATATTTATATTTGAAGAAGAAGGAACTATTTGATGCAGCAAATCCACGTTGGTTAAAAATTACCAGATATGGGGGCTCCTGGGTGGCTCAGTGGTTTAGGCCTCTGCCTTCGGCTCAGGTCATGATTTCAGGGTCCTGGGATGGAGCCCCACATCGGGCTCTCTGCTCAGCGGGGAGCCTGCTTCCCCCCTCTCTCTCTGCCTCCCTCTCTACCTACTTGTGATCTGTCTGTCAAATGGGTCAATAAGATCTTTAAATAAAGAATTACTAGATGTGAAATACATCGAGGGTATGGGAAGGAAAATGATTTCACCTGATCTGACTAGGAAGTGGTTGAAGCCTGAATTAAAGTGCTACAAAAAGAGTAGAGACCTGGGAAATATATGGGGTAAAAATCCCTAGAAAAACAGCAAGAAAAACTGGCTGCTCTTTATTGACCAGATCCTGCGATAGGCAAAGAAGAGCTGGTTTTAGCCAGAGGATGATCTCCGTTTGTCTTCATGATCTGGCATTTCCTGCCAGCCAGGCATAGGGCTCTGCACTAGAGCTGCAAATGCTGGGTCCCTCATTGTCCCTTTTCTCTTCTCAGGGGGACAACGGGCATGTCCATGATGCAGTGTGACAGGCTTTACCACAGGGAGATAATAGACTGCCAAGGGTAGGTGGTAGCTGGGAAAAGCCACTTAGGAACAGATTTTCAAGGGAGGTGATAGACAAGGGCAAAGCGAAAAATGAGGATGAGTGTGTCAAGTTTCAAAGTGCCAGGAGGCAGCACAGTGCATTCGGGAATCTACAGCAAGTCCATGACAACCGACAGCTGATCTGGCAGCATCACCTGGGGATGGAGGCTGAGCCCCGGGGTTAACACTGGGGGTGAGAAGGTTTGTATACTATGGCGAGAAGGTGAGGTACTACACCGTGGGGGCACAGGGAGCTAACGGAGGATTTCAAATATCAGAATCGTAACCATAATAGAGTATTTCATTGCAACCTAGCTTTCATCAAGTTTAAGATGCACTATAGTTTATGTTCGACTAAGAAAGAGAAATGCTGTCAGTTAAAGTAGGATATGTCATCAAGTGCAAGGTGAGTGCCACCTTAAGAGATATTAAAATGGGGGGGGGCGACAAATCTTAGAACAAGTAAATTGTGGTAATAGAATAATTAAGAAAGATCCAACACTTGGATCACCTAAAGAAGTGATTATTGCTTACCATGTGCCCCAAACTATATTAAGTCCTAGAACAAGAGACGTGCTCATCTTGATGCCTTGCAGCTGTTAGACCCAAGGTACAGAGGGCAGTAGCCAACGACCAGCAGGCCCCAAGTGCCATGTGCAGACTCTAAGAGCAACTGCCTTTGAAAGAGGAAACGGTTGAGAGTGGGCTTTCTGATGTAGAGAATTACTAGCTGGGAAAGTAGGACAATTGACACAGAATCGGAATTGATGCCCCTACATGACAGAGTTGGTGAAACTTCCCTTCTCAGAGATCTTGAGGCTCCTCTGAAATGAATTTTTCATTTTGGACAGAACATTCAGGATAAATATGATCTGTTTGAGTTCCTGGTTCTCTCATTAGGACTGTTTCTTAGGCTTCACTGGCGCAAGAAAAGGGTTTTGATAATCCAGGTAAATCCTGACAAAAGCAAAGCACGGGATCTATGAAAATCTAACCACTCAGAGGAGAACAACAGATAAAGGGCCAGGCCGACCTGACCCTGCAGGATAGGTAAGGCTGGTCTGGCAACAGGGGTAGAGGGGAAGTGCCCATCTCCTGCTAGAAGAGCTAGAGAAGACCCCTTCTGGAGAGACCACCAGGAGAGGAGAGCAGTAGGTGCTGATGATGAAGAATATTTTAATCAGCAGAGAAGGTCAAAATGACAAAGTTCCACGATCAGAGTAAACATATGGGATAAAAAATAAAAAATAAAGAAAAAAGATTTTTTTGAAAGGACTTTTTTTTTAAAGGAATTTAAACAAAAGTCCTTTTAAAGAGACAGTTGGCTGTTTAAACCAATAGTACAAATCACTGAGAGAATCGCCACATTATTTATTGGGGTAGACAGGACCTGGAATATAGAAAGACCTATTCTGCAGAGGAACAAATAGAATCACTAACAGGCCTCATGCCTTGCACAGCCAGTGGCTAGAATCCCAGCCTCATGAGACCCTATGCTAGAAGGCCGCTAGAACCATCTGAACTATGTTAGTCTTTCTTGGAAGCCAACAAGTGTTTGCCCCGTTAAGAGCGCGGTAACAATCAGTCACGTTATGTTATAATGATTGTCGATATCTTTAAAAGCCTTGTCAAGTTCCTTTTTGAGTAACCCTCACCCCACCCTTAGAGAAATTTATCTGTGGTTCACCTCTTTGAATTACCTCATTGTTGTTCCACATTTACCATTTCCGAAAAAAAAAAAAAAAAGCTTTTTATTAACAAAGTGTTCAGAAGAAGGCGCCACTGTAAACAATGAGAGTTTTCGCTGCCGGGACAATTTTGTTGCAGAAACAGCTGAAAGCAATCGGGTCAGACAGAGCCAAGGGCTAGAGGCATTTTTAAAATGACAAAAACCGAACCAAATCTAACCAAAACAAAAATCAAAACCAATGGCCAAGATTTCAAGTTTGCTACTAAAGGTATGACATTCTCCTAAGACATGCGAGTGACTTGATCACTTTATTTATATATTTATATTTGAAGAAGAAGGAACTATTTGATGCAGCAAATCCACGTTGGTTAAAAATTACCAGATATGGGGGCTCCTGGGTGGCTCAGTGGTTTAGGCCTCTGCCTTCGGCTCAGGTCATGATTTCAGGGTCCTGGGATGGAGCCCCACATCGGGCTCTCTGCTCAGGGGGAGCCTGCTTCCCCCCTCTCTCTCTGCCTCCTTCTCTACCTACTTGTGATCTGTCAAATCGGTAAATAAGATCTTTAAATAAAGAATTACTGGATGTGAAATACATCGAGGGTATGGGAAGGAAAATGATTTCACCTGATCTGACTTGGAAGTGGTTGAAGCCTGAATTAAAGTGCTACAAAAAGAGTAGAGACCTGGGAAATATATGGGGTAAAAATCCCTAGAAAAACAGCAATAATAACTGGCCGCTATTTATTGATCCAGATCCTGCGGTAGGCAAAGAAGAGCTGGTTTTAGCCAGAGGATGATCTCCGTTTGTCTTCATGATCTGGCATTTCCTGCAAGCCAGGCATGGGGCTCTGCACTAGAGCTGCAAATGCTGGTGGCCCTCATTGTCCCTTTTCTCTTCTCAGGGGGACAACGGGCATGTCCATGATGCAGTGTGACAGGCTTTACCACAGGGAGATAATAGACTGCCAAGGGTAGGTGTTAGCTGGGAAAAGCCACTTAGGAACAGATTTTCAAGGGAGGTGATAGACAAGGGCAAAGCGAAGAATGAGGATGAGTGTGTCAAGTTTCAGAGTGCCAGGAGGCAGAACAGTGCATTCGGGAAACTACAGCAAGTCCATGACAACCGACAGCTGATCTGGCAGCATCACCTGGGGATGGAGGCTGAGCCCCGGGGTTAACACTGGGGGTGAGAAGGTTTGTATACTATGGCGAGGAGGTGAGGTACTACACTGTGGGGGCACAGGGAGCTACCGGAGGATTTCAAATATCAGAATCGTAACCACAATAGAGTATTTCATTGCATCCTAGCTTTCATCAAGTGTAAGATGCACTATAGTTTATGTTCGACTAAGAACGATAAATGTTGTCAGTTAAAGTAGGATATGTCATCAAGTGCAAGGTGAGTGCCACCTTAAGAGATATTAAAATGGGGGGGGGGAACCAATCTTAGAACAAGTAAATTGCGGTAGTAGAATAATTAAGAAAGATCCAACACTTGGATCAACTAAAGAAGTGATTATTGCTTACCATGTGCCCCAAACTATATTAAGTCCTAGAACAAGAGATGTGCTCATCTTGATGCCTTTTAGCTGTTAGACCCAAGGTACAGAGGGCAGTCGCCAACTACCAGCAGGCCCCAAGTGCCATGTGCAGACTCTAAGAGCAACTGCCTTTGAAAGAGGAAATGATTGAGAGTGGGCTTTCTGAGGTAGAGAATTACTAGCTGGGAAAGTAGGACAATTGACACAGAATCGGAATTGGTGCCCCTACATGAAAGAGTTGGTTAAACTTCCCTTCTCAGAGATCTTGAGGCTCCTCAGAATGGAATTTTTCATTTTGGACAGAACATTCAGGATAAATATGATCTGTTTGAGTTCCTGGTTCTCTCATTAGGACTGTTTCTTAGGCTTCACTGGCACAAGGAAAGGGTTTTGATAATCCAGGGTAAATCCTGACAAAAGCAAAGCACGGTTTCTATGAAAAACTAACCACTCAGGGGAGAGCAACATATAAAGGGCCAGGCCAACCTGACCCTGCAGGATAGGTAAGGTTAGTCTGGCAACAGTGGTACAGGGGAAGTGCCCCTTTAGGTTGGCATGGACAAAGCCCTCAATCCTCTTTCTGTGCCTTTGCGACAGTTACGAGAAGTTCTGGTAAGTCCCCAATTAATGAAAACAGTCTGCTCTGACGCCTGTTGTCCTCGTCGGCTTTTCTCTAAGAATTCTTTTTTTTTTTTTTAATTTTATTTATTTATTTGAAAGACGGAGATCACAAGTAGGCAGAGAGGCAGGCAGAGAGAGAGAGAGAGGGAAGCAGGCTTCCTGCGGAGCAGGGAGCCCGATGCGGGGCTCGATCCCAGGACCCTGAGATCATGACCCGAGCCAAAGGCAGCAGCCCAAACCACTGAGCCACCCAGGCGCCCCTCTAAGAATTCTTTTCATCTGTTAGTTTGGTGGTAATGGTGGTTGTATTTTAACGGTTCAGGATTATAATATTCACCTTCCGAAGTGTTGTAAATGATTTTGTTTTTGCATATGCTAAAAACCTAAAAAAACCTGTTCGATTTGAAGAAGACCTATTCTCAGAGTAGACAACCTTAAAATGTTAGGGGAGAGGAAGCATATTTCCAAATTCAACTTATTAATGCCACTTTGGTCATATGTAAGTGGTTTCTAACTTACGAATGACTTGTATTTTAACAGTTTGTAATCTTGTAAAGATCCCCCCCCCCCCCACCGCATGTAAGCTACGTGTGGTTAGGTTCCTGGGCTGATCTACAAAAACTGTGTAATCCCTAATGGAACTGAAGGATAATATAAATAAAATGTAATACTTAATAAATGTTACATTTGCATGTTCTCTCAGAAAAATCTCTGTTGTGGGAATGGGACTCCCCACCTCTAAGCCATTGGGAATAGGAACTCCACCTGGGTGAACAGTGGAGGGGCAGTTGTGGCATCACTTCTAACAGAAAACTGTGCTGCCCTGTCTCCCCTCCGGCCCCCCCCCCCCCGTCTGTGTCTGGTGCCCTGACTTACGGCCTCTGTCCATTCTGATGCCCTGTTGTAAACTTGACAAAAAACAACACCATCCTTCCTTGTGTGTCTCCTCTAGCTTGAGTGGCCTCTTGCGTCCCTCCCCTAAGACAGTGCCTGCATCCTAGAGAGAATATATAGAGAACATAATTTAAGGGAAGACACAGTACATGGTTAGAACCAAGAAAAATGCAAAGTAATGGAAATATCAGTGCTGAGAAGCCTAGGGGAGGGGCAGGCAGGAAAGAGTTCGTGAAACAGGTAAAAATCTTGAGTTGTGCCTTGAGGTAGCCAATACTTTCCATGGTTTATGTCTCATTTGAATTTTACAAAATCTTGTTAAAGATACTTTTCCTTGGAATGGAAGGGATTTTCATGGTCCGCTGTTGGATTCCACACCAGCCGCTGTGGGGCTCTCCCACTGCCTCCTTGGTGTGCCTCTTCCTCCCAGGGCCTCATAGTGGTGTTGTTTCCCAAGCCTAGCCTTCCTTTGGCCTCCCACTCTTCTCTCGAACCCCCTCCCTGGAGGCAGATTTGCTCTACTCACACAGGCTCCCGTCCCACCTCACCCCCTGCCATCACCATATACCCTCCCTTTTCCATGGCCTGTTTTTATGGCCACTTTGGTCCTGCTCAGCCACAGGCCTGACCTGCCTTTCTGGTCCCAACTCTGAAGCTGTTCTGTGAGATTCTCAGATCACTGAGGGGTACGACTATATCTGTCTTCATTGCATCCCTGTAGGCTGCCACAATACTGACGTCCAGGAGGTGTTTCATAATGTTGATGGAGTGAATTAATTCACCTTCCTGTGGAATTTTTGTGATCTGCCTACTTCATTCTAGTTGTTTCTGTTAACCTTTGTTTTGGCCCTAATTCCTAATTATCTCTTTATTCATTAGCTTCTGGACATGTTTCTCTACCTCTGTGCTCTGCCTTTTTCTGGTCTTCTGTTCTTCATTCTTGATTCCTGGTATTTCCATACCCACATTTTATCATCATGCATCAGTGCTTTGACATTCTTTCGTTCTCCAAAATATGCAGAATCTAAAGACTTCATCTCAGTGAAGTTGGCCCTCCATTCCTATTTCTGCTTCTCTCCAGAAGGAAGCCTGCAGTGCACATGGCTGTGTGCCTGTCTGACCCTGCCCCTGAGTGTGTGTGCACTTACATCTGCTCCCCATCCCCTCCCCACCTCGGCAGCTGTGTACACATGGCTTTCAGAGTCCGATTCGAGCCCCGTCGCATTTCCAGACTCTCCTGTACTTTGCTTCATATTATCTGTTCTCCATTCTAAGCCCCCTCATCCCCATAACTTTCACTGTATATGTCATTCTTCTTCTAGCCATGCGACCCTGCCTTCGTGTCATTATGCCCCCAGGTCATGAGTCCCCTCAACAGTAACTGTGTCTGGTATATCATGTTTTTTTTTTTGTCAATATCTGCATAGTACTGGTGCACAGGTATTAATTTCTGTGGAATTGAATGAGATGTAGGAAATTGATAATGTGACAAAACAATGTCTGTAATACATTTTCTTTATTATTCTTTTAAAGAGTCTCAGGTCATCAGTCAGTGAAGGAATTCGGGCAGTAGATGAACGAATGTGTGACAAGAGGACATAAGGAAGAAAAAGGTACCCTCCAGTAGATTTCTTATGCTGCATGCCAGTTGAAGCCCTCTCCTCTTGTCTCCGCAAACTTGTCAGCACTATTCAGCTTTTTTTCTTTTTTTTTTAATTTAGCTTTTTTTCAAAGCTCTCACGCATGTGCATTTTATGCATTATGTCACGTTATCTACCTGAAATAAGAAGACAGAATTTCAGAGGTACCCACACGATCTCAAGATCACCCACTTTTTCCAGAACAAGAAACAGTGATAACTGTTGTCAGTGCAGCGCTTTACAGTTAATGACTGTATAAATTGTCAGCGGCCCTGTAAAGAAAATAGGCCTATATTAGAGACTAGGGGAGAAGTGGGCTTTCCAAAGCAAACTCAGGATTCTGCCATAGGTTTGCTGTTATTTTCTGATCCTGTGTTCTTTATGTTCTGGTGTTCACTTTAATTTTTTCAATTCCCAGTAGTTAGCATGCGGTGTTGGCTTAGTTTCAGGTGTGTGAGACAGGCAATGGCTCTGTACATCTGAGGGCTCACCCCGGGAGTGTGCCCCTTAGTGCTATCTCCAGTTCCAAGTGTCCCCGATATCATTCATGAGCATAACGATGTAGGGGCACAGCGGGCATTGGGAGTCTGGGCTTCTGACTCTCGCCTGCTGCTCTGTACAATGTTTTCTATGTGTATTATTAGCATATTTGTTAAAATCTCAGTGGGGAGAAGCCTGTTTGAGGGACATTCTGTTTAATTCACCTCTGGATCTCCTCACAGCTTTTGTCCAAAGAATGCTTGTCGTGCGCTTCCAGACAAAACAGTAAGCTTTGTGAGAGCAGGGTGTATTTCTTGCTTTATTTTCTCGTGCCCCCCCCCACCCCCCGTCGGAATGAATATCGAGCTCCCAGGGGTGTTCATTATTATTATTATTTATTGAATGGATGACTTTGTATTTTTTTGTTCTTTAAGGATGAGAGTTTTCATAATGTCCCTCAACCTCTTTGATAATATTTGTAGTGTAAAAGGTCTTTAATGATTTGGTGCTTGGGCATATAGGTATATGCACATGTAAACTGAGAGGGCCAGTACAATCGGAAGCCAAAGTTAAAACATGAATAAAGGGCCATAAGAAAACAAATGGAGGGGCGCCTGGTGGCTCAGTTGGTTAAACGTCCGACTCTTGATTTTGGCTCAGGTCATGATCTCAGGATCATGAGATTGAGCCCCGCATGGAGCTCTGTGCTCAGCAGGATGTCTGCTCGAGATTCTCTCTCTCCCTCTGCCCCTCCCCTGCACGCGCACATGCAGTCTCTCTCTCTCTCAAATAAACAAATCTTTTTTAAGAAAATAGGAAAGAAATGCCCATAGAAAGATTCAGGATGGGGAAAAAAAGAAATAAGAGTATAGAATATGAGAAAGCAAAGTCTAGGGTTTTTTTTTTTTCCTCTATAAACTTGCAATAGAATATGGAAGTATGCTTATTCTAGAACTAAGATTTGCATTCTTGAAAATTCTGTGTTTCATAGAAATATTCAAAATATAGCATGCCCTATATATTTGAAGTTAACTTTTGGTCTTATATTTTCCTGCATTTAGCATGGGAAATAAAGATGATTAAGAGTAAAGATGGTGACGTTTTTTGTTTGCTTAATTTTTATTTTTATAGATGTGTGTGTTGAGGCTTATACAAGTTATTTGATCAGTGGAAAAGATTGAAAAAATCTTAAATTCACAAAGTTCGAAAGAAACTTCTGCACTAGAAGCAAGCAGGTAAGCATTTTTTTTTAACTAAGTAGCACATAAATTAATACTTCACATCCAATCCAATTAGGCGGGGACGGCTTAGTTAGAATTCATTTCTGAACAAGAAGAAAATCCAGGTTTGTGGCTAGAATGTAGCTCCAGGAGAGTGGAGAGCATGAAATGGTAAAATCTATAACACGTTCCTATAAACGCTTTGGTTATAGACCACAGTTCCAACACGTCATTATGCTTGCAGTGTAAAAGTATATTTGGAATCAACTTCCCTGAGGACTAGCAAAGTCCTGTTGATCTTTAAGGCATACCTACCATTCATCTTGGTTTTTCTCCATCTCATTTTTTTTTCTAGACATGCCCAGAGTATTACCATTGATGTATTTTGCACCAGCATTATATTATTATGAAACAGTATAGGACATATCCAGTTGAAATTTACAAACAGGAAAGGAAAAACTTATGAAATAGGAAAAAGATGATGGCTCTCTTTGTTACACTGTGATTGTCTTGTTCCCTTCCTGGTGTGAATTTTCAATCATCCAGGGTAGATGAGTGACTCAGAAAATGAGTAGTTAGCTCCTGTCAGCACTGTGAGACGCACAGTGGTGCAGTGGGAGTAGCCGGGGCTGGTCCTACACATACCAGCTGGGCTGCCTGCGTCAAGGTCGCCTGGTGCCCTGAGTGCTCTGTTGTGTGACGCTAACAGTCCCTCCCCTTGCAGGCGGAGTTAGGTTTCTAAATTTTAGGAATTAAGGTTTTAGATTTGGAAGGAACTTGAGAGACCATATGCTCCGCATGTCTCATGATGGAGATTAAGAACGGACACATCCCAAAGGAAGCGATTCTCTGGTCCTAGGTCTCTGTCCCCTTTCACATCAAGGCATTCAACTAAGTGGTCAGCCTCCACTGTGCTTGTGTCTCTAGCCCGTTGCACTCGTGCTTCTGCCCCGTTCGTCCACACATGAGATACCAGACACTTTATTGTGAAATAGGCTTTGTGTTAGAGGATTTTGCCCAACTGTGCAATACTGTAAGTGTTCTCAAGACATTTAAGTTTGGCGGGGCTAAGCTCTGATGTTCAGTCGCTTAGGTGTTTTCCATGCATTTTCAACTAAAGAGATTTCCAGCTGAACAATGGGTTTATTAGAAGCCGAGGCCGTCATAAGCCGAGGAATATCTGTCTATACTGTGCGCCTCTGTGTTTTCCTTCATTGCTTCCTGTCTCTTATTCCTTTGTCTTTCTGTTGATCTGTCACTCCACATGAAGCTCCAGTCAAATACAACTTCTTTTTTTTTTAGGTTATTCATTTATTTACTTATTAGAGAAAGCATAAGCAGAGGGGGAGGCAAAGAGTAAAGCAGGCTCCCCACTGAGCAGGGAGCCCGATGTGGGACTCAATCCCAGGACCCTGAGATCATGACCTGAGCCACCCAAGCGCCCCCAGGCTATGGTTATTTCAAGAAAAAGTCCTATTTGTGAATTCTTCATCTAGTGAAGATGAATTAAAATCAGAAAGTCAACTCTGCCACCTTTAAAAACCCAGGAACAGAAAAAAATTCCACGAGCAGGTATAACCCTATCCACAATAAATCACTTTCAATCCAGTCCTGAAAACTAATACAGAGTAGGAAGAAAGCATTACAGAAAATTTTTGTTTTCATTAATCAAGCTGGAAAATAACGGGCCTTACATGAATGCCCTTTAGGAAGACAGTTCTTATAGTTTTATGTTGATAGAAACTCACATTACATTCGAAATGCATGTTAAAACCATGACTGTAGATTCACTACCACTTTCAGTCGTCAGAAGATGAAAAATGGTCAAGAGTCACCCAAACTGAATCCTGGTTCCTCCTGGAAAATGTGTTCCTAAATATTTTCCCCCTGAACTACTGTGCTCTTTCTGTATCTTACACAGCAGACACTGCGATGCACAAACACATCCAGAAGGCCTTTGAGGGCTGACATCCTGCTGGAACAATGAGGAATTCACCTGGGTTTCTGCCTTTCTGCCGGGCCCAGAAAGTTCTGGGTAACCCAGGTGACGTGTCATGAGAATACATGTGTAGCTCACACCATATGTATTATCTCCTCAGGGTAGACACCAAAATCCATGTTCGTATATGAAAATCCGAGATGCGTACAGAAATCAAGAGTGATTCTGTCATCTTGAAAGAAAAACACACTGTTGCGCTGCCACATGCCTCGTTTCTCCTTGAGTGACTGCAGGAAGTAGCGATTGCAGTCAGAAATCTCAGAAAGAAAAATTAGAGTAAGGGCAACACCTGAAGTTTATTCCTGAAAATACTTGGAGAACGACTGTGACCAATAAACCAGGGCTTAGTTCATGAGACTGTCAATGAGCTTATAACATCCCATGTCCTGGTCAAACCCTCATGTCTGGGAGATGGAGGGACGTCTTCATCTTCCAGAACTACTATTAGGGAAAAAGCTGGAGACAATGCTGACTGAGTCCCTACCTCAGCAGGAGAGCCAAAAACACCTTGCCCCTCCATAATCCCAAATGAAAATAAACATCTTGGGGCGTCTGGGTGGTTTAAGCTTCTGCCTTTGGCTGGGATCAAGCCCCACGTCGGGTTCTTTGCTCAGCGGGGAGCCCACTTCCCTCCTTCTCTCTCTGCCTGCCTCTCTGCCTACTTGTAATCTCTGCCTGTCAAATAAATAAAATAAATAAAATCTTTAAAAAAGAAAAGAAAAGAAACATCTCATTTTACTAGTGTGCAGCAGTGACTATGCAGGAGAAATTATTATTATTTTATTATTAGATGATATATTATTATTATTATTATTATTATTATTGTACTATATTGTTAACCTTTTGAATTCGGACACCTAAAATTTTTAATAAAATATGAAGGCCTTTTTTTTTTAAGATTTTATTTATTTGAAAGACAGAGATCACAAGTAGGCAGAGAGGCAGGCAGAGAGGGGGAAGCAGGCTCCCCACTGAACAGAGAATCCGATGCAGGACTTGATCCCAGGACCCTGGGATCATGACCTGGGCTGAAGGCAAGAGGCTTTAGCCCACTGAGCCACCCAGGCGCCCCATGAAGGCTTTTTTTTTTTTTATAAGATTTTACCTATTTATTTGACAGAGAGATCACAAGTAGGCAGAGAGGCAGGCAGAGAGAGAAAGAGGAGGAAGCAGGCTCCCCGCTGAGCAGAGAGCCCGACATGGGACTTGATCCCAGGACCCTGAGATCATGACCTGAGCCGAAGGCAGCGGCTTAACACACTGAGCCACCCAGGCGCCCCATGAAGGCTTTTTTTAAAGAACAAAAACTTCAGACTATATCTTTATCCTATCAGTTCCCACTACAACTGGCTTCTGTCTTGGCCAACATTTAGCCATTCAGATAAAGTCCGTATTTAGTGCTTCGTGTGTATGCATGTGTAAAATAAGCGGACAGTCATAAATCTTTAAGATTGTGTATAATAACCGTGAAATAAGGATTCTTGATACACAAGGTCTCGTCTGGGGAAAACAGCTGGAGAACAGTATGCAGTTTTCAAATGACGAAGGGGAAATACGCATTCGGTTATGAGAAAGGGAAGGAGAACAAGACCAAATATTAATAAAAGGGAAAAAAGCTTTTTCTGCCATCTTTCCGTGCCGCAGTAACAGTGTGAACAAATGTCCCACAGATGCCCTCAAGAACATTAACACTGCTGAAAGGGGGGGCGAAGGTCAGGTTCTTAGGAGGCCCTGCACCAAAGTCATCGTCCCGTTTCCTCACTGTGATGACGAAACATGAGTACATTGGCAAATTTGAAATTATTGATGACCACAGAGCTGGGAAAACTGCTGTGAACCTCACGGGCAAGTTAAACAAGTGTGGCATGACCAGCCCTAGACTTGTATAACTGAAAGATCTAGAAAAGTGGCAGAATATTTCCATCCCCTCAGTTTGGTTTCACTGCATGGAAAAATTCTTCTGGCATCATGCACCATGAAGAAGGAAGAATCCAGGCAGGAGGGAAAATCCTGGGATTCCTTTTTCCTAGAAATATAATATACATGGCACGTGAAATGCCTCAATGGGGAAAAAAAAGGAAAATAAATTACAGTCAACTAATGTTTGACAAGACTCCCAAACAATTCAATGGGGGTAAGAACAGTATTTTACTCCCAAGCAGCCACATGCAAATAATGAAACAGGAGTCCTGCCTAACACCATACAGAGAAAATAACCCCAAATGCATCAAAGACATAAGTGTAAGCATTAAAATGATAAAGTTCGGGATGCCTGGGTAGCTCAGTTGGTTGGACGGCTGCCTTCTGCTCAGGTCATGATCCCGGAGATCCCGGATTGAGTCCTGCATCAGGCTCCAAGCTCCACAGAGCTTGCTTCTCCCTCTGACCTTCTCCTCGCTCATGCTCTCTCTCATTGTCTCTTTCTCAAATAAATAAAATCTTTTAAAAAATAAAAATAAAGTAAAATGATAAAGTTTTCAGAAGAAAACACAAAGGTAAATGTTAGTGGTCTTGAATCTAACAACGGCTCCTCAGCCAAACACCAAAGTACAAGCAACTTAAAAAAAATAATAAACAAATAAATGGGACTCAACCAAAATATCCCAGTTTTGTGCTTCCAAGGACCCCATTGACAAAGTCAAAAGACAAGCCACTAAATGGGAGAAAATATTTGCAGGTCATATATAAGGAACATGCATTCAGACTCTGTGAAGAATTCTTTTTTTTTTTTTAGATTTTTTTTTTATATTTATTTGACAGAGAGAAATCACAAGTAGATGGAGAGGCAGGCAGAGAGAGAGAGAGGGAAGCAGGCTCCCTGCTGAGCAGAGAGCCCGGTGCGGGCCTCGATCCCAGGACCCTGAGATCATGACCCGAGCCGAAGGCAGCGGCTTAACCCACTGAGCAACCCAGGCACCCAAGAATTCTTACAACTTAAATAAAAAGACAACCAAGTTAAGAAATGAGCAAAGAGGGGCGCCTGGGTGGCTCAGCGGGTTAAGCTGCTGCCTTCCGCTCAGGTCTTGAACTCAGAGTCCTGGGATCGAGCCCCGTGCTTTCTGCTCAGCAGGGAGCCTGCTTCTTCCTCTCTCTCTGCCTGCCTCTCTGCCTGCTTGTGATCTCTCTCAATAAATCTCTCTCAAATAAATAAATAAAATCTCTTAAAAAATGAGCAAAGAACTTGAATATACATTTCTCTAATATTCAAATGTATACATTAATATATAAATGTATATATAAATATATTTTACATGATCATATATTTATATAAACATATTTATGTAAATATATTTACATTATTAAATATGTATTTAAATATCAATAAAATATGAAATATATAATATATATTTAAAGATACATATAAGGTATATATAAAATATATGGGTCAATAAGCACGTGTAAATATGCTCAACATCACTAATCATTCGGGAAATGCAAATCAAAACCATGGTGAGATACCACCTCCCACCCACGTGGATGGCTACTATCAAAAACCCCAAAAGCAGGTGTTGGAAGGATGTGAAGAGCTGGAACCTGTAAATTGCTGGTGGGCTTGGAAAATGGCACAGCCACATTAGAAATGGTTTAGTAGCTCCTCAAAATGCAGAACACAGAGTTGCCATATGACACACCAATATCACTCCTGTGTATAGAGCCAAGAAAAAAACTATGCCCACACAAAAACTTGTGCATGAAGGTTTAGGATTTATTCGTAATAGCGACAAGGTGAGAACAACCCTGATGTTCATCAACTGATGAAGAGATAAATAAAATGTGATCCATCCAGCCTGTGGAATATTATTCAGCCTTGAAAAGGAATAGAATTTTGATATGTGCCACGACACAGAGGAGCCTTGAAAACATTCTGCTGATTGAGAGAAGTCAGTCACAGAAGACCACGTATTGCATAATTTGATTTATATGGAATTTCCAGAATAGCTAAATCTACAGAGACCGAAAGTAGATTAGCGGTTGCCTAAGACTGGTGGTGATGGCTAAAGTTTTCTTTTGAGGATGATGAAAATGTGTAGGTAGTTCAGTATAGTATAGTTAAATATAGTGAAAGCCATTAAATTGTCCACATTAGATGGTGAGTGGTATGGCCTGTGAATTATATCTCAATTAAGCTGTCATCGAAAAATGCAAAGAACTTCTCTATTTATCAAGTACAAAAAGAATGAACTTGATTAAAAACATCAAAAATGGGGAAAATAAAAACAAAATAAGATGGGAGGAATAAAATTATGACTGTTTATCATTAATTTAAATGTGTACAGAGTGACTTTTTCTATTAAAGCGCCTATCAGGAGGTTACAGATCCATGCTGTTCAAGAAACATACTTAAAATGCAAAAGGGATTGAGAATGTATCAGGTGAGAAGATACCATGCAAAAGAGAAAGCCGGAATGGCAAAATTCATCGCAGACAAGTTGGGTCTAAAGTTATAGGTACTAAGATGAAGAGGGACATTTTTAAAGGCAGAGTTTGGAAAGAAGATGTAAAAGGTATAAGCAGGTATACATCTAACAACATAATACCCGAAGACTCTAAAAATGCAATAACAAGGTAAAATTTTAGCTTTTCAAATGGGAGTATCTACTAGAAGGAGGGAAAAACAAGGACACACAGAAAATAGACATCCTGGGGCGCCTGGGTGGCTCAGTGGGTTAAAGCCTCTGCCTTCGTTCGGCTCAGGTCATGATCCCAGGGTCCTAGGATCGAGCCCCACATCGGTCTCTCTGCTCCGCGGGGAGCCTGCTTCCTCCTCTCTCTCACTCTCTGCCTGCCTCTCTGCCTACTTGTGATCTCTGTCTGTCAAATAAATAAATAAAATCTTAAAAAAAAAAAAGAAAATAGACATCCTTATTTCCCTCGGAAAACATTTCTTTCTTACACCTAAGGAAAGCCATATTTGTAAAGATTAATTGCATACTAGGCAACAAAGGAAACCTTTACAAGCCTTCCAAATTAAAGATTTAAAGAACAGTTCTTTGATCACAATCCGGTAGAATCAGAATTAGATAACCTGGTAACAAAAAATTGAAACTACATATAAGTTAAGAAATACAGTCTTCAGTCAAAGAAGAAATCATAAGACGACTGAAGAAAATCTTGAAAGCAATGGAAAGGAGACTATTTCATACCAAAACTTACAGAAGACACCAGAAGTTATACTCTAAGGAGACTTTAGTGTCAAATGTCTTCAATTTCAAACATTTTTTTAAATAAAAGAAAGTACTCATTTAAACCCATCAGAAAAGGGCAGCTCAATCCAAAGAAAGAAAGTAGTTATAATAAAGATAAATTTTTAAACTAATAAAAAATATCAGGGGCAAATAAACTCAAAGTTGTTTCTATGAAAGACTAATGAAATAATAATAATAAAAAAAACTTCACATGCCCTATTAAGGATAAGAGAGGGGGAAGATGGGGTGTGGGAGGTGGTGGGGAGAGGGAAGGGGAATGGGGAAAGGGGGGTTTCAGGGAGGAGGGGACAGAGAGAGGGAGAGAGTTGCAAAACAGATAAGGATTGGGAACAGAGATATAAAAGCAAATGCATAATATAAAAGAATCACTAAACTGCAAGGCACTTTATACTAATCAATTTGATAACCTAGAAGAAACGATGATTTCCTAGGAAAACAAAATCATCCAAATGATTCAAGAATGGAAAATTAAGAAGATGAGTTCCAAGATCAGACAGGTTTGCAGCTGGATAACTGTCATTCTACTGTTAAATGGCAACAGGCAATTAAACAATAATAAGTCAATTCACTTGATGAAGCTGAGCACAATTTTAATACCCAAACCTGAGAGGGAGGAACGGGGAAGCTATTAACAAATCTGGCTTAGGACAGATTAGTTAACAGAAACTGAACTAATGTTAGCAAATAACAGAAGTCAGGCATCTATCAAAGGACAATATCCTGAGACCAACTTGGATTCATTCCAGGAAAATAAAGGGAGCTCAAGACCAGAAAATCAATAAGATTTACCTCATCACTAAATTAACTGTGAAAAAACTCTTAAGACCATAGCAATAAATGCATTTGATAAAAAAATAAAGGCACCTGATAAAAGGTGAGCAACCATTCTTTATAAAAATGAAGATAAAAACAGAAGGACGTTATGCAGGAGGGATTATTAACTGGGAAGCACTAGATCAAGAGGTAGATAAAATGAGCCCATATTTGTTAAACAGTGACAGAGCCCCATGCGTGCGTGGATAGAGGCGAATGAGCTCATGGATGAGCACCAGGCTGTCAACAGGTATTATAGGGACAAAGGCAGCGGTGAGGAGAGGAGAGTCTTAACAACAGGGAAGAAGGTAAAAGTAGGATTGCAGTTAAAAATTGTGCATGATACAAACACATGCAAATAAGACCGGATATTTTCCGGTATATAGTTTTTTAAAACCCTGCACACATTACTGGAACTACCAACTCTTGCTTTCAGCTCCGCAGCCCTCGCGTGCTTTCCCAGTACCAGGATGCAGGGGTAGATCCTCCGTTGGTGACATCCTATGTCATTGTACTCCTAAAGGGACAGGTGAAACAGCGCAGGGGCTTGAGGTCGGAACTTAGGCATCGCTGCGCCCACCCCAGCTCCCTGCTCGCCCAGCCCCCACTCTGAAGCGGCGGGCACTTGGAGCTGTTAAGAAGCAGGGATCTGAGCAGTTCTCTGGTTTCCCCTGGAGCCATCTGCATCCATCATATTTCCCACAGCTCTCCCCAAGTGTTGGTGCTGGCTCCCCCCGAGTATTCCTTTAATTCCAGGCATACCCTTCTTATGACAGCACCTAGTACTCCCCGTCACAGTGCTCTGTCTGTCACATGCATCCATTGATCAACTTTGTGCTGGTTGAGGGCTGGAGCCCCCTCCTGTTAACTTCTCAAGTCCGTTTCTAATGCAGCAGCCCCTGGCACTTAAGCACCCTGTCAGTACCTGCCAAATGAATGAAATGTACTCAAAACATAGTATGAAGTCTGCGTTCTGAAACTCCTTTTTGGAGCTGTTTGCTATCATTTTCCCAGGCAATTAAAAAAATTTCCAGCCTTGCTGCCAACAACCTGAAGGGGTAAAGGAATGCCGGGATGCCCCATGGGACATGTCACTCTGGATGGTCCTTCAGCAGCAGAGACTTAGATAGCGCTCTTCCAAACCCAGCAGGATGGTGGAATGGGTACATGGCTGAGTGCCTCCTGGGTCTGACCCTGTGTGACGCCACCCGGTGCCTGCAGCTACCCTCTGGAAGGTGTTGCTTTTGCGGCAGAGCCAGAGGGCACCAAGCATGTGTCTGTCTCCAAAGTCCTGGGCACCACATCACAATGCCTTCCTGAGAAGCAGAATCAAGGACAGTTGCTGATCTTCATTCCTTCCCACCAAAGGTATCTCCTACACCATCTTTGGAAGTTGGAGCCAGGCGGTGCCTGGGTGGCTCAGTCGGTTAAGTGTCTGCCTTCAGCTCAGGTCATGATCCCAGGGTCCTGGGATCGAGTCCCACACATTTGCCTCCCTGCTCAGCGGGGAGCCTGCTTCCCCTTCTCTCTCTGCCATTCCCCCCACTTGTGCTTTCTGGCTCTCTGTGTGTCAAATAAGTGAATAAAATTTTTTTAAAAAGTTTGGGCCATACTCTTTAGCCATTCTACTTTTTCTGGGGTAATTTGCCACCTCCCTGAATTTACCTGAATCTTTCCCAAAATCTACTTATCTTCCAGCCTTCTTGACCATAATGAGTCTATAAATTTTCAATAGACAGTGTGAACTTACACTTGCTAATATTTGCATAACATGCACCTCTTTCGATCTCAAAGAAAAGCTTTGCACCGCAATGGTCTCTAATCTCCAATTAGGTTCTGTTCCAGGATCCCACTGGAATTCTACGCGCCTGTCCCCTAAGATCCCATAAATTGTGGTCCAGTTTCCCAGCCAGCCAAGGAAAGCACATGGGAAATCTTGCTGAAGTATGAGTAAGAGCCAACGAAAGGGAACATATTTATCTGCCTCGAATGCTGGGACCTGAGGAAAGCAAGTTTCATTACAGACAAATCAGGAAGGAGGTGCAGATTGCTTTTTATGTCACTCTGGAGTGGAGGTCTGCCATTGATCATTAAGGCCATTTCCTGCAATGCACTCACCAAAGTGATACTCACTTCGGAGTGGACAAAACTTAGGAAATGGCCAAGGGGAGCTCTGCTTACACTTTACACTCTCAGCATTTATTTGTATTATTTTCTTTATAGGGCAGTATAGAGACTTGAGACCACATTGAAAAAGCAAAGCTTGTCATCCTGTGGCCTTGGGTCAAGAATAGAGATAGTGCTGCTCATGTCAGTTTCAACCTCCAGTGGCCAAGGGTTTGATCTGATGCTCTTTCAAGTTTTCACCATAGCCTTTCTCAAGCTCAATGGCCAATAATCCCACAGGAGGAGATTTTAGGGCCCTCTCAAACTTCTGTTTTGCTATCTCTCCCCAGCCTGCTTCCTCTGCAAAAGTCACCACTTTGCCTGTGCATCTACCACCTCTTAGAGCCTTTGGAATCAGCCACGAATTGCAGTGCTGATTCCTTCCATGACCACATATTGTTTACAGGAAAACTCTTCTTCGTTATGCCTTGCCAGTCAGAGTGACGGTTTCATCCGCAACCTGGACCAGGTTCGGGAATGTTCTACACATAAATGTGAGCAAATGTCTTCTGTATTGAGAGACATGTACAATCTGTAAATGGAATCTATTGAAAAACCAATACATAGGGTACACTTATGTCCTGACCCAGCTGGAAGGAGGCAATTCATTTCTATCTTTCAGAAAATTGGTGTAACACATTGATTTTCATAACAAAGAAAGCAGTTTTGTGTCCTCTACCAAAAGACTGTCATAGTAAGCAATAAATTGCCTCTTTGGGGTGAACAAATTAATAAGATATTTTCTAAATTTCAAAATAACAAAGACAGAACGATGTCTGTAATGCTAAGTGCATCCCCTTAGTGGCAGGGCACTGTGTCATGGACCACCTGAGCAATGACACATGGCGGCCGGTAGTCTGATTTGTACATCAATTCACCTGGCAACCTGTTAAAAGAAAGTCTTGCACATGACAAGCTTTCAATAAGACACTGACAAGATGGCCAGGAAGCCCCATTAGCTGGCTTTTTCAGGTGTCCAGACATCTAGTCAACCTACCTCACCAACTCATCACCATGCTTACTGGAGTAAACCCAATCTCTTCCTTCCCCCCTGGAGATGGGAGAAGAGCCACTCACACGTTTGTATGGAATTCTCATTCCCCCTCGCTCTGTCCCAACATGGCGCTGTCCGTGTAATAAATAAACAAATCTTTATGTCACCCGGAAGTTCCTGGGTCACAACTCGGACAATTTTGGGTCACTACAGCCTTTTGTTTTTCTCTCCACCTTAAGCCTTCTGGGTGACCAACAACTGTCTAAAACTCATGCTGCTGCCATATGCTGTTGTTCTGCTTCATCTTCCCAGTAAAGTTCAGTATTTTTCCCTAAAGTTTGGTTTATCAGTATCTCCAGCGTCTATCTCCAGCTAGGGTCATGATCCCAGGTCCTGGGATCAAGTCCCACTCTGGACTTCCTGCTCTGCGGGAAGCCTGCTTCTGTCTCTGCCTCCCATCTCTTATGAATAAATAAAGAAAATCTTTAAAAAAATTTAAAAAACCATTTCTATCTTCCCACTTTTAAAGATTAATTCTAGGAATTATTGCTATAAATCCAGTGTCCTATCTCTTTCTTAAAAAGTCTTCTCCAGGGCACCTGGGTGTCTCAGTTGATTAAATGTCTGACTCAAAATTTTGGCTCAAGTCATGATCTCAGGATCATGGGATTGAGCCCTTAGTGAGGCCTCTGTGCTCAATGGGGAGTCTGCTTCTCTCCTTTTCCCTTTGCCCCACCCCCCCTACTCACATGTGCACACACGTGTTGTCTCTCTCTCTCTCAATAAATAAATAAACAAATCTTTAAAAAGTCTTCTCCAAAGGGAGTTTGACAAATAGTCCAGTAAGGGGCTGGAAGAAAATATTATAAGTTTTATTCATATTTCATGTCATCCATTTAACTGTTTAGCTTTTGCATGCCTTTTATAATAATTTAGTAGAGTAGTAGAGTTTATAATTTATCAAAAATTTGCTTAAATTTGTGCTATGTCCGCAAATATTTTTTGTATGTATGTATGTATGTATGTATGTATGTATGTATTTATTTTTGTGAAAGAGAGGTGCACAGTAATAAAAGGAGATCACTGCTCCAGGGACCCAGATATTTCCCCAAGTCCTGTTTCCTTCCATTCCCTCTGGGCTTCATTAGACCCCCTTAACACCAATCTTGTCCCTAAAACACGCCCTCTGCAGCACCAAGTTCAAATGCTTAACTCGGGCCATCACTGCAGGCTGTACCGGGATGACCTTAGGGAAAAGGGTGGTGGGTCTCACGGGTTAGCTGTGTCACCTCCATGAACAGTCCTTTGTTCTGAACAGCTAGTGCAGCCCACGTTTGCAATCACAGGCTCTGGCACCAGAGTGGGCGTAGATCCCAGCTGGCCCCTCAGTAGCAATATGGCTTTGGGAAAGTTGTGTCATTTCTGGCCCAGACTTAAGGCTCATCCATAACGTGGAGGAGAAGACAGTGTGACCCTCAGTGGGCTGTTGAAAGGATCACGAGATGGTTCGACTCAGGTGCTCCGAGGTACCCAGCACACAGTAGGCCCACAGTAGAACAAAAAGTTGTTCTATTGATCTTATAGTTACTATTACTCCTACTAACAAAACTAACTGATCATTTGAGATGATTTTCAAGCGAAGTGTCTTCGCCTGGATTTCTAAGATTAACCTACTTCAAAATGAATTCTGCTCTACTGTGAAAAACGAGCTAACCAGCAGGTTTCTTCTGCATCTTTTCTGAACTTTTTAGGATCCTCTCTAGAGAAAGGTTCTAAAGGAAGGCAAAGTGCAGAAATACTCTTGCTTCAAAGGATGTGTAGGAAATGATTAATTTTGCCAAAAAACAGTGCCTTGAACATAAAAGATGTTTGACGAAGCTCACTGTAGACAGTGTATCCCTCCAGGATTCATAAGTTGAAAACTCAATGTCCAAAGGGACATAACTAGGAGATGGGGTCCTTGGGAGATGTTTAGGTCATGAGGGTGGAGTCCTCATGGGCGAGATTAGTGTCTCCATAAGAGAGACCCCACAGAGATCCCTCGCCTCCTCCACCTTGGAGGTTATAGGGAGAAGATGGTCATCTGTGACCCAGGAAGTGGGCACTTGAACAGACACGGAATCTTCCAGGGTCTTGATCGTAGACTTCCCAGCTTCCAGAACTGAGAGAAATAAGTATGTCTTTAAAGCACCTAGTTTATGGTGCTCTTGTTACATCAGCCCAAACTAAGATAAAGCTTGTCTCTTATACTGAAAAATAACACAAATGTTAACAACAATTTAAAAAAGGAACATTGTGGCCAATGACATGTAAGGAACATCATCTCTCCTCTACAGAGCCAAGAGCTTAATTAGTTTCGGGCAACTCAGTAGAGTATGATTAAACCAAAGAGCAGCAAGATGTCTAAATGCTCAAGTCCTCTGCCTCCTACTTTTCTGCCAAAACAAAAGAAAAGCCCTAGGCTGGTTTTGGTTACCACCAAGCACAAAACAGCCAAATTCCAAATTAAAAAGCTCTGGGGTTTAATTGTGGATGTATGGAATTACATAGAAGCGCTCTTTGATCATTCCAAAGGATTTTTCCCTCAAAGGTTACAAATACATCTCAGCCTACCAACCATCTCAGGCCTACCACAAAAATTATATATATACACTTTTAGCATTTTAAAATGTGTCTATATTTCAGTTTCGGATCCAGTTTTGACTATTGTTATGGGCTTAGTTGGATGCCCCCAGATTCCTACGTTGACGTCCTAACAACCAGCATCTCAGAATGTGGCAGTATTCAGAGACAGGATTTTTAAAGAGGTGATAAAGGGAAAACGAGCTCACTGGGGGTGGGCACCAAGCCAACAGGACTGGTGTGCTTACAGGAAGAAGAGATTAGGACACAGACAGTACAGACTGAAGGACAATCGTTTGAAGACAGAGTGGAGAACACAGCTATCTGCAAGCCAAGGAGAGACGTTTGAAGAATCAAACCCTACTGCCACCTTGATCTTGGACTTCCAGCGCCCAGAACCATGAGAAAATAAATTGTATGTTGCCTAAGCCACCCGGCTGTTATTTTGTTTACGACAGCCCATGACTCAGAAATTTGAGGACCTCCCCCCCAGACTTTATCCTGAAGTTCTGTTTCAGCTTCAGGGGCTTGTGTAATACTACTGTATCAAGGAGGGAGGCTCCTGCCATTCCCTGCACTGGGTCATTGAGACACTGCACAGCTGTCCCCAGGGCTGGCTACATAATTTACAAGCCCCATGCAAAATGAAGATATAGGGCCCTTTGGGCAAAAACAGGGAGGAAGTGTTTGTTAAAGGTACTAAAATAGAAAGCTCATTTCCTCCACCATCTGTCTTCTGAAGGGGCATGGCTGCTGTTTTCTATTTGCATTTAATGTCATTCCAAGCAAATAAAAATTTTATAATGTGATTATGGGCATGATTTATGCCATTCATCTTCGCAGGGTGCAATGTCAGTGTTAAATAATTCACGCAGGGAATTCCACAGCTGGGGCACACCCACGTGCCCTCTTCTTATCAGAACCGTAGAAATCCTGCACAAGACCAGCTCTGCCATCTTTACCTCACCTGGGGACTCACACCTGTTCCACCAACCCTGCTGCCCTCGGCTTCCTGATGATTACGGAACTTGACAGGATCAGGAGCCAGGGGCTGCCTTTCTTTCCCTTCCCTCCTAAGTCACCACTTCCAAGGCTTGGCTAACACAGGGAGGTGACATGAGTGAGAAAGGACAAGACAGGGTTCTGGGCTGCTCACAAGAGGCCACCGCCTCCTGCCGGTGCTCAGAGCAAGCTCTGGTCTGTAGGGAAGGCGAGCTCCGGTTGACTCGGTCATAGACATCACGTGGTCAGTGAGTCTCGTTGACCACCACTCACGAAGTGTCCATTTCCATGCTGTGCTCACCGGGCAGGGCGAGCAGTACATGCAAATGAGCAGTACAGGCAAGGAATGGTGGATACCCACAGTGGGCTGTCCCCTCCACTATGTACGTGCTCCACTATCCCACCTGTTATGCCCCAATAATGGGTCCATGATTAAAAGAGCGAGACTGATACAAAGCGAAGGTCAAACAAAGCTTTATTTTGCACCAAGCATCAAGAATCAAACTGACCAGCCAGGGCCGCTTTTCTTACAGAGAAGTCAACCCCTCTCTCCTTTACAGACTAGCTTTTAAGGACATAGGCCATGCGGTTGGGCCTGGTCATGCACAGGTGGCCAATGAAATTGTAACACACAGAGAAAGCTGCACAGTGATGCTAGGTGACCAATTGAATTACAACTTACCTTTTAGTAGATATTTGACCTAGCCTATCACCTTGGTTAGGATTTTCGCCCAAAAGACTCACAAAGGCGGGACCCATACTCCTTGGTAGCTAGGGAGACAGTATGCAGCCCTCCACTGATCAGATGTCTTACCTGGCCTGACCCACCCTTGTATTTGGGCTTTGTTACCTGAGGTTGATTTCCGGGACTTGTTTTTAAGTAAGTCCCCTGGGAGAAGGGGAGCAGGGACAGCTTAAGGGTTAAACAACAAGGTTATTGTGTAACCTCAATGGAAGCCTCTGGCTAAAATATAAAAATATAAAGTAGGTCCTTACACCACCCACTTCGCTCAAAAAACACAAAGTCAAAAATAAAACTGAGTAATTCCTAGACATTGAGAGAGAAGCACACTGACTTCACCTTAGAACCCTTCTGAGGGCGGTGCTTGGCAGAGTAGGGGGGTGTGAGGGGGTTGGGGGTGGATAATGGGACCTCTGAGGGTGTGGCCAAAGGTCAGGGCCATTTGGGAAGGGGCTTTCTGGGGGAGGGTCCCTTCTGGGAGCAAAGCCCTGGGTGGGGGCATTCCCTCTGGGGGCAGGGCTGGGAGCAACCCCAGAAACCTGGCCCACAGAGAAGCTGGTCCTTTCTCTCCCTCTACCCCCTTTCCCCAGGGACCCCTAGGCTTTGGAGACTAAAGTCAAAATTAAAGCCATATGTCTAAATGGTTCATACTGTGGTTGGGTAGTGTTTTTAACATATTAATTGACTGGTTTTTCTCAGTATTTGTCAAACCTTAACCAACTCAAGGCTTTCTCTTAAGCAGCAGCGCAAGGCAGGCCGTTCAGTTGGGTCAAGCTGTTTGGTGATTCTTTGTAAAAACCCACCCTCTTGCGCTGCTCAGGAGGGCAGTGTTGCATCCTAGGATAAACATAAATATATATCAAATGTGTTTACAAGTTATATTTATATGTATACATTCAATTCTCTGTTTACATATATATGTATAAAATAAAAATAAAAATATTGTTTAAAAGGCTGTTTTCCAGGGTGCCTGGTGGCTCGGTGGGTTAAAGCCTCTGCCTTCAGCTCAGGTCATGATCCCAGGGTCCTGGGATGGAGCCTCTCATTGGGCTCTCTGCTCAGTGGGGAGCCTGCTTCTCCCTCTCTCTCTGCCTGCTTCTCTGCCTACTTGTGATCTCTGTCGGTCAAATTAATAAATAAAATCTTTTTAAAAAATGCTGTTTTGCAGGGAACCTGGGTGGCTCAGTCCTTAAAGCGTCATTTTTCCACTCAGATCATAATCTTAGGGTCTTGGGATGGAGGCCCACATTGGGCTCCCTGCTCAACAGGAAGACTTCTTCTCCCTCTCCCACTCCCCTGCTTGTATTCCTGCTCTGTCTCTCTGTCAAATAAATAATTTTTTAAAAAGAAATACTTTATTAAAAAAATATATGTAAAATGCTATTTTGCCCTCTATCCTGGTAAGATTAAACACATTCCTAACAAGAGATCTTTCTTGACTCCGTGATAAAAATTTAACATTGGATTAATGAATCCTCACAACATCCGCCTCCCCAACCCTTCTCAGATGTTACAATTAAGGTTCAGTGAAGTCCAAACACTGGGCCTGAGGTAATATATCCAGTATGTGGCCTCTTGGCATAGTCTAGCAGCCCAAATTGGGGGCGAGGGTGTTTGAGTGTCGTTGGCCAGGATGAAAAAGCTGAAAGATGAAAAGAAGGGTAGTCTTGATTTTTGTCCCAAAAAAAGAAGAATTAGAAAGAAAGAGACCTGTCGCCCAAAGGAGGAGGCTCCCCACTGATCCCGGCTGGGCAGGAGTCAGAGCAGAAGGAAAACTCCCATCACCAAGGAGAATGGGCTTCTCCTTCATACAAAAGCATAGGATCCCTCTCACCTGATATGTTTCTGTCCCATAGTCATCCCCCTGTGCCTGCCCCATAATAGCATTCACAGGAAATGGCTGAGAGATACATTCAACTTGCAGAATTATAGCAAATAAAGTAATCTTTGACCCATCCTGGGAGCTTCTGATTACTGGGAGGGGCCAAGCCATCCTAGGGCAAGTGCACTCATTTCAAGAACCAGTAAAATGACTCCAAGAGTATCATAAGGGCTAGTGATCATGACTGGTCCAGAAATATTTCTGGGAGTCCCTTTTAACATCCCTCCCATCATTTCTTCTCATCTCCAAGGGAATGGTACTTAGGTATTCTGAAAGAAATATGCATGACTAGTAAACTGTGTGTGACCCCTGCCGCCTAATTCATCCCTCACCAGCCATTAACACTGATGGTTTGAAGGATGGCTACTCCCCTGGCAGGGCAAGAGCTGAAGCAGAACGTATGGGGCGAGGCGGCTCTTCCCCCTGGATATAAATAATTAAACCCAGTAGCCACCCTTCCTGCCTGGCCACTGTCATTTAGGTATGGCTGATTATCCCTAAATGGGAATGAGATGGGGGCGGGGGTGGGGGAGGGAAGCAGGTGATGGTCAAAAAAACTACAGTAGCTGCCACTGAGGGTCCAACCTGGCATTAGACTGAGCTCAAGTCCTGATTCCATCATATACGAGCTGTATGAACTTGGAAAACTGAGTTCAACTCTCGAAGCATCTGCTTTGCCCCCCTCTTGGAGTGAGAATAGTCAGTAGTATTGACTTCACAGGGCTTGTTAGGAGGATTAAATTAGATACTGTTCATTTAGCACAGTTCCTGGCCTATAGAAGGCACACATAAAAGTTGATTATCGTTTTTATGGACCTCCAACTTTAAGCCTTCTATAAAGAACCAAATGATATCTCTGAAAAATACCAACTGCCTACAAGGTTGTAGGGAAAGTGGTATCTATGTTGACCTGATTAGAAAAAAGTGGAAAATCTCTCTTGTTTAAGCCTTGTTGAAAATTTTCTAAACTCTGTCCACTCTTCTGCTTTAGTAATTAGAACAAACGTTGGAGACTCGTGATTTTCTGATAATTGAGTTGCTCGTTGTAACGCAGGGCAATTCGACATTAGTGTTTATTTAAAAAATTACCGCAAATGAAGATAAATGGTGAGACGTGCACTAAATTTGATGAAAATCCTGACGTGAGTGTTTCTTCTTGGGATTCTCTCTCTCTCTTTTTTCTCCTATGATCTGAGAGCGGATTACATTCTACTTGGGTGATGGCTCAGGTCAAATGTGTGGTTTTGCAGGTGCCTAGCCTTTCACAGACAATCTTGGAAGAACCATCATTGTCTCTGTAAGAAAACGGAGGGAAAGATGTGATTTTAACACTCAGCCTACAACAGTTCAACAATCTACCAATGTGAATTTAGAAACGCTGAGCAAGTCCCCCTTCTAGTAACGAATATCTCTCCCGTTTTCTTATAATAGCTGAGTTTCTACAACTGAGCAATCTACTCTTTTGTGTAAAACAGCTTCCCAGGATTGTTTCTCCTTTAAACGCAAGTGAACTTTGGGGATGGCACTCAGATCCCTTTCTTTTACTGGACAACTGTGGAGCAGGGGTTGGGTGTGCTTCAAGAGGGAAAATATCCACAAGGGGACAGAAAAAGGACATAAATGTACAAAATCCCATTTTCCAAGAATGTAAAAAGCTAACTTCCAGGGGAGCCTGGGTAGCTCAATTGTTAAGCATCTGCTCTTTGGCTCAGGTCATGATCCCAGGGGCCTGAGAATCCAGCCCCGCATCGGGCTCCCTTCTCAGAGGAAAAACCTGCTTCTCCCTCTCCCAATGCTTGTATTCCCTATCTCATTGTGTCTCTGTCAAATAAATAAATAAAATCTTAAAAAAAATGCGAACTTCCAATATTTATTTTTTTTCCTTTGCTCTAAATATCTCAATGTTCACTTGTTGAAAGCAATTGATTGAAGCCCTGGGAAGAAGTGGTAGATTGAAGCACTCATCAGAGTTGTTTGTGCTGCTTTGCAGGGGTCTGGCTGCACTAAATTATTTCAAGAAGTATTAATTATCTAAGTCACTCAGAAGAATCCATTTACCTATTTCATTTTCTTTTTTTGAAGAGAATCTTTTTTTTTAAGATTTTATTTATTTGTCAGAGAGAGAGAGGGAGCAAGAGCGAGCCCAGGCAGACAGAGTGGCAGGCAGAGACTGAGGGAGAAGCAGGCTCCCTGCCGAGCAAGGAGCCTGATGTGGGACTTGATCCCAGGACGCTGGGATCATGGCCTGAGCGGAAGGCAGCTGCTTAACCAACTGAGCCATCCATGCGTCCCCCTATTTCATTTTCTGTGGTTCTTGATCCTTACCCCAAATTCTCACAGGCCTCCGCAGCTGGCACAGAGTCCACTCCCATAACTATAATCCCTGTCCCATACTCTCACCTCCATCATACATCATACATACCTGATAAAACCCCACCCTGGTAAAAACCCAACCTTCTGTCCACCCTATGTCTGCCCCTGGCAGCTGAAGGTGGTTGGTGAGAAAAGCAACAATGCTGGAAGCTTTCACATTAAATTCTTTTTTTTTTTAAGATTTTATTTATTTATTTGACAGAGAGAGATCACAGTAGGAGAGAGGAAGGGAAGAGATCACAAAAAGAGGAAGGGAAGCAGGCCCCCTGCTGAGCAGAGAGCCCAATGTGGGACTCGATCTCAGGACCCTGAGATCATGACCTGAGCCGAAGGCAGCGGCTTAACCCACTGAGCCTACCAGGCGCCCCTTTCACATTAAATTCTCAGCCACAAATCCAAGTATGTTTCTCTGACCGACAGAATCTCCATTCTTCTCGTGAAATATTTTGACTATTTCACATCTTCTTTCCTCCAACCTTAAGCCAGGGCTTCTCAACACTGGCCACACTTTTGAATCACCTGGAAGACTTTAAAACACAGGAGTGCCCACCTCCAAAGGACCTGATCTAATTGGTGTAGAACCAATTAGATTAATATCCAATTAGGGTCTGGATATAAGTGTGCTTTTAAAATTCTCCCAGTGATTCTAATGTACAGCCATTTTGTTCAGAGTGAGAATTGAACACCTTCCATCAGATACAGCTGATGACCGACCATTCTGATGACTTCACTGAGAAAAGTAAATTGAGGGCACCTGGGTGGCTTCAGCTCAGATCCTGGTCTCAGGGTCTCGGGCTCTCGCATCAGGCTCTCTGCTCAGCAGGAAACCTGCTTCTCCCTCTCCCTCTGCCTGCCTCTCTGCCTACTTGTGATCTCTCTCTCTCTCTCTTTCTCTCTGTGTCAAATAAATAAATGAATAAATTATTTTAAAAAAAGAATGAAAAACAAACTGGGTGGGTGTCTAGGTGGCTAAGTGGTTAAGCGTGTGAATCTTGGCTCAGGTCATGAGCTCAGGGTTATGGAGTCAAGCCCCACGTCAGGCTCCATGCTCAGCGGGGAATCTGATTGAGATTCTCTCCCTCTCCTTCTGTCTCTTCCCCCTGCATGTGTGTGCTCCTGCTCTCTCTCTCTCTCTCTCTCAAATAAATCTTGAAAAGAAAAATCGGTAAGGAAAGAAGACCCACAGAATCCCACTAAGTTTACCTGGGTGGAACCCTTACTCCAATCCCTTCTGAGTGAGGACAAGCCCCTCCACTTGGGGTTTCTTCTCATTTCCCTGATCTCTGAGTATGAATGTGCTCCAGGACCCAACCTCAGACTTCTCCTCTGTCTACACTGAGTCCTTGGTGACTGTCCCTCTTCTACCATCTATCTCCTGATGACTCCACATCTCCACCTCCAGTCCAGACCTGGATTTTGAGCTTTCTTCCACTGCCTGCTTTCCAGATCTACCTAGATGAGTTAAACCCAACATGTTCAAAACCAAGCTCTTATTCTTCTCGAGCTCTGCTGGTCTTGCAATAGCTCAAACAGGAAACTGTAGAGTCATTCTTGATTCATCTCTTTCTTTCACTGCCCATGTTTAATTCTTTGGTAGAAGCTGTGGATTCTATCTTCAAAATATATTCTAAATCTGACCAGTTCTCCACATTTCAGTTACTCCCACTGTGGTCCAAAACACCGTCTTCTATGAGTTATTGTAATAGTCTCCTATCTGGTCTTCTGGATTCCATCTTTGCTCTGTTCTAGTTTATTTTCCACTCAGCAGTTAAAGCAATCCGTTTAAGACAAAAGTCAGACCTTGTTATTTCTCTGCTCTAAGATCTCCAATGGCTCCCCAATTCACTCAATACAAAATTCAGTCTTACAAAATTTAACACTCAACTTCCTTCTCAATTCATCTCCTACCTCTTCACTCAGCTGTCTCTGCCTCCGCTCACCAGCCTCCTTAGTGTTTAACAGAGTACAGCAAGTGCGTGCCTTTCTTGGGGCGTTGCACTTGTTTCCTCTTCTTAAATGTACCCGTCTTGTTCTCTGAATCCACTCAAGGATCTGCCAATGTCTTCTTATCAGAGTAATCTCCCCTAACTGCACACACAGCCAGCACCAGCACCATCACAATCAACATAGTTTCTGTCCCTCTCTACTTTTGACTTCTTATCAACAGCTGACATATTATATATTTATTTATTTACTGTCTGTTCTCTCTCTTCTATTTGAATGCATGTGCTATAAAAATGGTATTTGTGGGTTTTTTTCCTTATTTATTCTGTGTTCAGAAGAGGATTTGATACATAATACTCAGTACATAATTGTTGAACGAATGAATGAATGAATGAATGAATCAATGGAAATATCAGGTTATCTCAATCATAAGAGAGATTTCTCTCAAGCATTTTCTATAGTATTGCCCTATTTCATTCTCTGCATCTCTGGGTTGATTAGTAGATAAAATCATCATGTAAAATCAGTTTGAGCAAGGTTGGATCCTTAAGCTTCTATGTCACCTAGGACTCCAAATGTCACGGTGTACCATGCACATTTGCCTCCAGCCTTCTCCCCCATATTTTGGTCATGGTTCAGCAGCTGTGGCATCGTTCAGCTTTCTTTTCCCCTCCCCTGTCTCAGTTCCAGGAGGTCCTCCTTGGCTTTGGGCCCCCTTCCTGTGGGTGATGAAGGCAATGTAGGGAGAAGCAGCAGCTTCCCTGACTCACCCCTGCTTTCTCCATTCATACTGATCCAGTAACGCATAGCCTGTGCAGTACAGGGCTGACCAGGTCAGTCTCTGCCACCTTAGGACCTCATTTTTGTTCCCTGCGGCAGCTTGGCCATTTGCAAAATCAGAAATTGTAAAAGTACAAACAGGAGACAATATGCCATATTTTATGGATTTTAAGATGCCCCTCCCCTCCCATTTTCTTTCACATCTCCAATGTCAGGAATTGTCTTATAGTTGGGGCTGAGCAGGTGGAAGTCCCTATAAAGTGACCACAGCTTGACCCTGTGCCATGTGGTTACTGCTCCTAGGGCACAACTGATCATCTACATCCCTTGGCATGCCAAGCCACAGGCCTTTTGAGGACCATTTAAAGAAAGAAAATAAACTGGTTATTATATGAAAATCTCAGATAAGGAAAAAAAAAAAAGAAAAAAGAAAAAGAGAAACCCTACCAGCATCAAACCAAGCAGAATGGATGACCTCAGAATACTTTTATAAGAAGTGTAGCGTGCAAAACAATCTTGAGAAAGGAGAACAAAGCTGGAGGTATCAGTTTCTTGGATTTCAAGATATACTACAACGTTATAGTAATCAAAACAGTAGGGTACTGGGAGAAAATATACGCATAAATCAACGGAAACAGGATAGAGAGCCCAGAAATAAATCCACAATTATATGGTCAATTAATCTTTGACAAAGGAGGCAAGTATATGTAACAGAAGAAAGTCTCCTCAAAAACAGTGTTGGGAAAACTGGAGAGCCATTTGCAAAAGAATGAAACTAGACCACATTCTTTTACCATACACGTAAAGAAACTCAAAATGGATCAAAGATCTAAATGTGAAGTGTGAGGTGTGCCTGTCTTGCTCAGCCTTTACAGCATGTGACTCTTATTCTTGAGGCTGTGAGTTTAGGTCCCACATTCAGTGTAAAGCTTACTTAAAAAAAAAATTAAATGAATAAATGAGAGCCCTGAAACCATAAAACTCCTAAAAGACAATAAGCAGTAATCACTTGGAGATTGGTTTTAGCAACATTATTTGTGGGTATGTCTGCTTAGGCAAGGGAAACAAGAACAAAAATAAATTATTAAGACTACAACAAAATAAAAAGCTTTTGCACAGTAAGGGAAACCTGCAACAAAACCAAAAGGGAACCTACAGAATGGGAGAAGACAGTGGTGAATGATAAATAAAATAAAGAATTAATAACCAAAATATGTAAAGAACACACACACACACACACACACACACACCAAACCCCCAAAAAACCCAAACCCCAACATATAATCCAATTGAAAAATGGGCAGAGGACTTAATAGACATTTTTCCAAAAAATACATACAGACACCCAATAGACATGTGAAAAGATGCTCAATATCACTCATCATCAGGAAAATAAAATCAAAACCACAGGGAGATCTATCACCTTATACTTGTCAGAATGGCTAGTATTAAAAAGACAAGAAAGAACAAGTGTTGGCCAGGATGTGGAGAAAAAGGAACCTCTGTACATTTTTAGTGGGAATGTAAATTGGTGCAACAACTGTGGAAAACAGTATGGAGGTTCCTCAAAAAATTAAAAATAGATTTACCATATGCTTTAGTAATTCTAGTACTTGATATTTACCCAAAGGAAATAAAAACACTTGATTCAAAAAGATATATGCCCTCCTAGGTTTTCTGCAGCACTATTTATAATAGCCAGTATATGGAAGCAGTTCACGTGTTTATCAGTAGATGAATGGGTAAAGATATGGTGTATATAGATATATAATGGAATATTATCCAGCTATAAAAAAGAATGAGATCTTGCTATTTGTGACAATATGGCTGGATCTAGAAGGTATTAGGTTAAGAGAAATAAGTCAGACCGAGAAAGGCAAATACCATATGATTTCACTTCCTTTTTTTTTTCTTTTTAAGATTTTATTTATTTATTTGAAAGAGAGAGAGATCACAAGTAGGCAGAGAGACAGGCAGAGAGGCAGGTGAAGCAGGGTCCCCACCGAGCAGAGAGCCCGACTCGGGGCTCGATTCCAGGAACATGGTATCATGACCTGAGCCAAAGGCAGAGGCTTTAACCCACTAAGCCACCCAGGGGCCCCTGTAATTTCACGTCTATATGGAATATAAAAAAAGAAACAAGTGAACAGACAAAAAAAACAAAACAAAACAAAAATAGACTCTTAAATACAAAGAACAAACTGGTGGTTATGGGAGGGAAGGTGGATGGGGGATGAGTGAAATAGGTGAAGGGGATTAAGAGGTACAAATTTCCTGTTATAAAATAAATAAAATAATTTCCTGTTCTCATCTGGAGATGAAAAGTACAGCATTGGGAATACAGCCAATGATATTATAATAAGTTTATATGGTGACGTGATGATATACTTACTGTGGTGATCACTGAGTAATGTATAGAATTGTCAAATTACTATGTTGTACACCTGAAACTAATTTAACATTGAATGTCAGGTATATGTCTAATAATAATTTTTTAAGTGCAGCATGACAAAAGCTCTGGGTGGCTCAGAGGAACATATTGTGAGAAAAATCTGGGCACTGAAATCTCTCAGTTAGAAAGTAAATAAAAGTAGTGAGATTCTTAATGTGAGGTTTGGAAAAACGTTAACCCAAAATTTTAACTTTTATTTTATGTATGCATTAAGGCCATATGTAATAAAAATCTGTCTAAATACTTACCAAAGAGCTTTTTGAATACATTTAAATTAAAATATTAATGAAAAGAAAACATTGTATCATAGTTTGAATGGTAGCATTTTTTGTTTCTTATTAAACTATACCAGGAAAGGAGGCCAAGACTCAATGAAATATGGCTATTATCCCCAGTTTCACAAGAGCATGAACCTCTCTGGCTTAACAAAGCCTAAGGAATCTACTACAGAAATGGGTTGTTCTTACTACCCTGGAGCCTTTTGTGCAGACTATGAACCAAAAGCTCAATATTAATTATAATTAATCTTAAAATTAATTATATTACAAAGTTGTATTATTTGGAAGATGTGTTTAAATGACTCAAAGTTAAAAGATCTCAGTATAATGCTGGTTCTATAATTATCCTGTCAGAAAACATTACTTGTAAAACTTAATGATGTAGAACCATAATCATAGCATCGAGTAGGAGGTTGCCAAGCAGATGGGAAAGTCTTTTGGTTTTTGTTTTCCAGTTGTTTTCTTCCCTTTCCTCCCCTCCTTTCACAAGGAGAATCAGCCACCTGTTTTTAAAGGCTGAAGTATTTTTACTGTTCTTGGTCGGAAACATTTGTTTAAACAAAGTAGCACTGGGTTGCTAAACCCTTGATTCTAAATGGACATAGCCATCTCATTTTTGTTGGGCCAGGGTTTGGATAACAATTTGATTTCCCAGTCTGTTTCTTTTGTGACCATATAATCCTCTCCCAGTGTTGCATGCTCTGTGAGCTACAAGCACTTGAGAGCTCAGAAGCACAAAGACTCTAAGGTTTCTTTGGGATTAGCACCATACAAATGCAGATTTGGCACAATGGAAGACTGATTCCATCCTTGTAACTGTTACTGCTCTACTTCCTGCTTCCTCTGGGTAGCAAAGCTAGCCACTGTTTTTAAAATACTTACTTTAGCTGCTGACTTTTTCATTGGCTGCCTGGAGAAGAGGAGTTCTTGCCTATGTATTTCAGTGTTTTGATCCCTTTCAATTATTTTTTAAAATATATGTCATTAAATTTAACAGGAGTATTACAGAATTCCTAATTGCAGAATTTGAACTTGAGCTACGCAATCTTACTTTTCGTCTTTAATCTATGTGTCAATGACCTTTTTAAGTCTGATTACCTGTATGAACTCTCTTCAGAATCTTTCCCTGGTTAACACAGTATAGAGAAGTGCTGGAAACCAGTTCTTTTCTGTGACACAATTCTTCCAACGGAGTTGAAATGCTTTGCAAACAATTTCACGTATATCAGCCAATTCATATACAAAGCAATGTCATGTGAATCTTTTCCTTTTTATATATCATCTTTCAGTGATGATCAGGAATTCATGCTGGTACAGAGACTCTGGTTTGGGAGGAGGAAACAGGGGCTTGCGAGGGGAGGGCGAGAGCAGAAGCTGCTCACCTGCTGTTAGAACGACTTTAGCTGGTGGTACCAACATCTTCACCCTTTATGCATCTGCATCCTTTATGCATGAAATAGCAATATGCCTTTCCCTGTCGTGTAATCCTTATTTAGTTAATACCCAGTAGGATTCGCAAGCCCTTCACATCTCTGTGGATTTATTTTATTTCAGAGTGCAAGTGACTTTATGGCCCAATTACCATCATTGTGACTTATTGCATTATTGTGGGAGGGAGAGAGGAGCAAGAAACGCCTGATCACGTGTATCGTCATCAATGGAATGAGTGCCACTCACTCCTGGCCAAGGCAGAGGATGAAACCTTTCTGATCTATTGTTTATCAGAACACTGAAGCCTGGGTGATTGTGCCGTACTTTAACAGACAAGTGTGTCAAATGTATGGGTGAAGATGTTGCAGTGGTGGTGTTAGAGTAATTAATATTTGGAAGGTAATGAATATTTTGATTTTAAAGATGTCAAAGGTCAAAGACGGAAGGAATGACTAAGATCAGATGTTGACCCCCTCAAATTACAGGGGTATTGAAGCGAGACTGAGTCACCACCTGACCCCAGGAATGAACCAGCGAGGAGGGCTCCTTATTAGAGCAAGGCTCCCGGAAGCCAGATAGCCCTTGTGCTTGCAAGAGCTCAAGGTACAGCCGGCTGTGGAGCACCGAAGCAGCAGCAGCCACAGCAGCCACGGGAATCGTGACCCTCAGGCCCGGCGCCTACCTGGAATTTCCGCAGCGCCTGGTTCAGAACCACCGGGGCGGACAGCTCCCCGCCGCCGCCGGTGCCAACTGCGGAAGGGGACCGAGAGCGCGGGCTTCACGCTCCGCGAGCCGGCTGGGGCGGCGGGAAGACCGGCTGCGTCCCCCCCAACCCCCGACACTTACTCGGTTCCTCCCTTCCCCCTGCGGGGCCACGCGGGGCCTGCGGGTGGCCGTCCTGGGCCACACGTCCCGCAGGCGAGGAAGCCACGGCCGCCCTCCCCCCTGCCGCCACCGCCGCCGCAGCTGCTCTCCTTGCCCCGCTGGGCCGAGGGGTGTGGGGCGTGCCCCGCGCGGGCCCCGCCCCGGCCTGCTCCCCATTGGCCGGCGGGCGGGCCGGATGTGCGAGGAGGCGGGGCCATCTCTGGCGGCTCGCGCCCGGGAAGGTCGGCCAGGGAGCGCGGGGTGCGGCGGGAGGGCGCGCGGGGACGCAGCGGGCGCGGAGGAGACGCAGCGGCGGCGGTAGCGGCGGCACCTGGGCCCGGCCGCAGCCCCTGCCTCCCGCCCTCGCGTTCTGCGTCCCTCCGCGGCCTGCAGCCTGCGGCGCCCGAGCTCCGAGGGCGCTTCCGAGGGCACTGGGCCCGAGGCGGCCAAGATGGCGGGCCGGCCGGGCGTGGGGCGGCAGGCGATGTGCTGCGGGCTGCGCTGGTGGGGGGCGGCGGGCCGCGGCGCGGGCCCGGTGCCCGGCGCGTGCGGCTGGGAGGCGCTCTGGGGGGCGGGCGCGCGGGCGGCGGCCGGGGCCAGGGCCCAGGTCGGCGGGAGCGCGCGGAGGAGGGCGCCGGCGCTGCTCGAGGCGGCCCTCGCGCGCCACGAGAGCCTGCACATCTGGGACGAAGTGTTCCGCGAGTCCGGCCCGGACAGCGGCGGGAACGCCTTCTACAGCACGTCCGCCGCCTCGCGCTCCAAGTCCGCCGCCTCGCGCTCCTCCTCCGCCGCCTCCTCGGACGCCAAACACAAGGGCCCCGGCCCCCTGCTGCCTCCCGACACCCCGAAGGGCAGGAGTCCGACGAGGACGAGGCCAGCGCGGGTTGGAGTGCCACGCTGCGGGACCGCCCGCCCCCGCGCTTCGTGGACACTGGCGGTAAGGCGCGGCCCGCGGGGGCGAGGGCTGCCTGGGGAGGCGTGAGCGCGGGGCTGGGAGAACTCCAGATGCTCCGCGGGCCGGCTGCTTGAGGGCGGCTTTTCGGTCAGCACACAGATGGGGCCCTGGCAGCGGGGATTTGAAGTGCCAGAATCTGGTTGCGTGGTGGTGGTTGGTGGGGGCCGCTCCGACTTCTTCGTGGATGAAGAGGATGAGGCGGAGGCCCAGGTGGCACCCTGCCGCTGGCAAGGACCCAAGGGGAGGGCCTTCCCTCCCTTGCTGGGAGAGTCCAACCCAGTCACACCTGTGGGGTTGTTGTTAGGGGTGCGTTTGAGTTAGGTTCCTAAAGCCCGATGCAGCTTGTGTGTGTGTGTGTGTCTGTGTCTGTGTCTGTGTGTGTTTGTTGCGGGTGGGGGGTACGTAAATCGTTTTGTGTGGATGGCCCCAGAGCAGCGTTACCCAGGTGCCAGGGGTGGGGCAGCCAGCCTTTGGAGGGAGGCCTAGTGCGAGCCGGGACGTCTTCACTGGCTCGTGTTTTCTCCAGTGAATCTGACCAACTTTGTCCATCCCTTTCAGGATCACTTGGTGAGAGCAGAGAAGAGTGAGAGGACCAGTTATCAGCGTTAAGCTGTCTTCTCTCGCTCCAGAAGGCACTTGTGTGTTCTGCTTACCGACACGGTCATGGTCAAGCCCCTGATATCTGGAGGTCGCAGGCCTGCTGGTGGTTGTGGCTGCTTGAAATCCTCCTTTACTGCCTACTTTTTGGGAAGGTAATTCTGACACGTCTCTGCTTAGCCTGCAGAAGCTCTGCGGCCTCTGCCCTCTGGGAGAGGTGGAGACCAGCCAGCAGTCCCACCTGTCCCCTGATGCTTTCTGTTCCTTGCTCGACAGCCTACTGTGGCAGGCCCTTGTTTCTGCACACCATTTTCTAGTGTTGAAGAGTGTGCAACCAGTGTTGTGGAGGACCAGGGAGTGGCCATACTGGACCCAATGCCGCTCTCCCTGTGGCTCTCCATGATTGTTGTTCAACCATAAGAGGGCAGGCCAAAGGGAACCCTGGCTGGTGCCTGGGCTAGGATCTGGACCTTGTGCCACAGCCTGCTGGTAGGCTGATTGGGTTGGCTGGACTCTCTCAGCAGGGAGTGGTCTGCAGACCTCCCACAGACAGGCCGCAGTGTGGACACCCTGAGCTACAGCTGGGCTCTAGGGTCCGAGTCAACTGTGCTGTGTTTTGGAATGGGTGAATTTAACATATTCTCATTTAGGCCTCAGTTCAGAGTTTGGGAATTTTGAAAGTCACATCACCCTGCATAATCCTTTTAAAGCCCATACATTTCCCAGAATGTCATAAGGGTTTCCAGCCCCAGATGGCTGTTTTCCATTCAATTAGCTCTTTAAGAATTGTACGTACCCAGAGCTCTGGTTTGGCAGACTTGATGCTGTGAGTGCTGTGATCCAGTTTTTGATCTTGGAACATGAGAGACATGTCCTCTTGTTTCCCTCCCTCTCTGGGGAAAATAGGGGAATCGTGTTAGCTTAAGCCTGGTTATGACTAAGAGCCCAGGAGTGTTGGTCTGAGAAGGATGAGCGCACCTAAATACATTTTCAAGCAATATTCTGTTTCTCAGTAACCTATACTTGGGAGAAATTCTGCATCAGAGCAATTTAGTCTAGCCACTGTGGCACTTAAATGGTCATGAAGTTCAGGATCATTTGTCATTTAGCATCAGGTTCAAATTCTGCTTCCTTTGGATGTGCACTGAGCTCACATCTGGACCTGAGAATCACAGGCAGGCAGGTGCTTTAGCCAAAGACATTTAGTGGTTATTGGATGGTATTTATACCCAATTTTGTTTTCTGGTTTTTTGTGGAAGCTTGCTTTTAAAATCCAGCCCTAATGAAGAATTTCCTTTTCTTCTTGAAACAGTCTTTCCCTGTGGGAAATTCGGGGTGGTGGCGGAAGGGTGAGGTGGATGGTTTATTAAGCATGAGTTCAGATGGCCTGGAACAATGGGATATGATTTATGGGGCCTGGAAATAGATGCCGGGCAGAGAAAACCCTTGTGCCCCGCGGTGGGGGGAGGAGAGATGGACGGGTTTGGTAAGAGTGAGAGCTGCACCCTGGCCAGTCTGAGAGCAGAGAGGCTCAGGCTCTGAGGTTTATTAAAGTGTCAAATATAACCCCACTTTAGGAAGGCAGCTTGGGCCTGTCTTCCATCTTTGTTCCCTGGTTCACTGACAGACGTCAGCGGGCCGGTGGGGTAGGAAAGGGTGGCAAACAGGATGGTGGCATTTGGATCTGTGATCAACCCTCGAATAGGAAAATCCGTAGCAGAAATGGCTGTTGCTGCTAGAAGCAGATGAGGAAAGCAAAGGACTTAGGGAACAGGTTTCATGCCTGCCTTCTGCTGCAAAAGCGTGTGTGTGTGTGTGTGTGTGTGTGTGTGTAGATAAGTGAATGTGTATGTGTGCATAGGTGTCTTACACATAAATATGTATTGCTTGTGCTGGATTGGGCTGGTTGGGGATTTTGGTTTTGGTTTTAAATTAGAGATCACAGGTGCTGTCTAGGAGTCCCGCTGATGCCCTAGAGTCCTTGCGCCGGAGAGAGGCATCGGCACTGGGCACCACTGAGCTTGGATCTGCATCTGGAGTGCAGTAGGGAGGCACCTGGTGCCCAGCCGAGGGGAGGAGGGCAGGGAGGCAGAGGTGTTTCTGTGGTTCAGGTTGAGACTAGTCCACGAACAGCTCTTCTAGTCTTCCAGTCTTCCCAGATTCTTCCTTCTGTTCTGTCCACACATTTAGCTTCCTGGATCAGGCGCTCCAGAAGTGCAGCCAGCAGATAGGAGTGGAGGTACCCTCTCCCTCTCCCCCTTCCCTCTCCTCCCTGGCTTCTGGTTGTGCCTGGAGATATGGGCCCCCTTGAGGTGATTTAAATACAAAGACCATGCTTGCCCTGCTGCCTCTTAAACCCTGTCTGAAGGGAGGGTCAGCTTGGAAGCTGGAGATGCGTGCTGGGACCCCAGGGTCCAGAACCTTCTCCTGATCAGACTTACAGCTCTCCCTCTAAAATAACCCCTTCAAGCTGTCAGCCTCACCTGCCCACTGTGTAAATAACTGACACAGCAGCACAGCAGGCGGGCTCACTCCTTGGAAGCAGCACGAAATTCAGGACGCGCTGGTTTCCGGGCTTCTGCCCTTCTCATTTCCCATTCTGAGCAGTCTTGTGACTCGTTTCCTCTGAGGAGGCAAAGGAACAGGCAGATTTCCCAGATGCTCAGGGGCCCCTCTGTGTTTGGCTTTGTCGGTGGTTCCTTTGCCATGGCTGGCTGCATTCTGAGCTGTTTGCTTTTTCTCTTAGAGGCTGGACATCCTAAGAGTTTTTTTTTTCTGTGTACCATGTCAGCAACCCTCGGTAATCATTCAGCAGGGAGGTGTGACCTTGAGAAGCTGAAGACGACCGTAGGCCTTAGGAAGTTAACACGGTTAAATGTTTTATCTTAGGGTTTGTTGTTGGTTTACTCAGCTTAAAGTCTTTTTTGACTGAGAAGTAAGAGGAGAAACATCTTAAAGCTAGAGTTAAATGTATATGCTTGTAATGGGTTTGTGAGCTGAGGTACCTGAGCCCTCATCATTGGTGTCCACGGTGAGCCACTGCTCCCAGCTTTAGCTCTGTACGGCGTTCGGTGGCATTCGGTGGCTCCGGGAGGAGCTGTGCGTCTGGGCGAGCGACAGGTACGCCTTATGCAGTGCTCCCTAATAGTCAGCCACGTGCCCCTACCACACAGAATTCAGAGAAGGGAGCTTCCTGGAGGGAGGTGGTGTTCAGGCTGTGGGCATGACGGTGACCACAACCAGCGGGCCCCGGTCATAATGTTCCGTTTCATAATCACGCCAAACCTTTGTGAGTACTCCGAGAGAGCTGCGATCACCTCCACTTCACAGAGAAACATGGATTCGTCTGAGGCGATGAGATTACCTGGGGAAGTGGTAGCCTTCTCTCGAGGGAGACTTAATTAATCAGGGAAGGTCGTGCCTTTTTAGTTTTTTTTTTCGTTACAGCAATCTGAAAACTTTTGCTGTCAGAAATACTTTCGTATTTTTACAGGGAATTGCTTTACAGGGTCTTTTTCTCAGGGCGTACGCAGTTCAGTGAGATCTAATGCATGTATGGATTTGGATTTGTTTAACCAATCTGCACAGTCGGATAAGAGACAGGAAATCTGCAATGTTATCTCTTTATTTAATCTGTCTCAGCCACTGTGATGAGCGTCGATAGAGCGCTTCTGCAGGCAGCAGGGCTCTGAATCCATGGGGAATCTGGGAGTTGTGTGGGGTCTGGTACTCAGTTTTATTTTATTTATTTAAAGATTTTATTTATTTTATTTGACAGATAGAGATCACAAGTAGGCAGAGAGGCAGGCAGAGAGAGGGACGAGGAAGCAGACTCCCTGCTGAGCAGAGAGCCCGATGCGGGGCTCGATCCCAGGACCCTGAGATCATGACCTGAGCCGAAGGCAGAGGCTTTAACCCACTGAACCACCCAGGCGCCCCTGGTACTCAGTTTTAGAGTTGAAAACTCACCTTTATTTTTAAGAAGTGTGATTGTGTATTTTTTCTTATTAATAAGTAATATATGTACATTTTAGGGGAAAATGATAAAATTTTAAGAAATCCCATAAACCCTCATGACCTTAGCTAATCATAGTTAATCATATTGAGTATATTCTTCATATATCTTAGGTGTCAGCTTGTTGGGTGACCTGCTCTTTAATTGTAATTAATATATTGTAGTCGTTTTCCATTTACATTTTTAAATGTCGATTTTAATGAGTCCGCGGTATCACACAGTTTCCTCTGGGTCCGTGTTGTTGCTGCCTCCCTCTTGTATTTGTTCTGCTGTGATAAATATTCTTGAAACCTAAGTCTGTGTGCACATCTGTAGCACAATCCTTAGCAGAAAATGACCGAAGCAGAATTGAATCAAGGACCCACTGTAAGGGTTTTGGTGTCTGTGGTGAAATAGGTCTCCATAAACATATCTACAATGCTCCTGCCGACTGTGCACAGAAATCCTTAGAAAGTCATGCTCGGAGGACCTGCTCCAGTGTGTGAATCCTGCCCGCCGGGGCTCTTAGAGGACCGTTGCCTTTGGTAAAGCTTGCTGAGGTGTAATACACACACACAGCACATGAGTCCTAGCATGCGGCACGCTGTGTGTAACTACTACCCAGATGAGGATCAGGAACATTCTGAACACACCAGAGGTTCTTTCCTGCTCCTTCCCAGTCAGTCACTCCCTGCCCCCTGCTTCTCTTCCATCACCAGCGATCAAGTTTGCCTGTTACCTTGCACTGGTGGTTCGGTTCCTCAGGACATCTGTGGATTCCTTCTTGTTGTCGCGTATGATGCATCTTAAATTTCGTTATCGTCTGTTGTCTTCCATCACGTAGGTACTGTAGTCAGTTATCCGTTCTCCTGTTAATGGTCTTTTACATGGCATCCAGTTTGGGGCTTCCGAGGATAAGCTGCTTTAGACATTCCTGTGGTTTTGATGGACAGATACATTTCCCTTGATCATGTAAACCTAGGAAAAGGTTTTCCAGGTCCTAGATTAGATGCGGGTCTCCCCTGTCGACCTCGTGGACTGGGTGATGTTTTGCTGAGGCCTGTCTTGTGCATGGCCAGATGTTGGCCACCTCCATTTGGCCTCTCCCCACCAAATGCCCAGTGGCGCCCTTTCCTCCAATTACATCAACCAAACGTTTCTCCAGGCATTGCCATATGTCCCCTGGGGAGCCAAATCACCTGCAGCTGAGAACAACTGCTTAATTTTTTTTAAATTTATTTAAAATTTATTTTTTGAAAAGATTTTATGTATTTATTTGAGAGGGAGGGGAGAAGCAGAGGGAGAGGGAGAAGCCAACTCGCTGTTGAGTAGGGATCCCGGTGCAGGCCTGGATCCCAGGACCTTAGGATCATGACCTGAGCCGAAGGCAGATGCTTCACCGACTGAATCCCCTGGTGCTCTGAGAACCCCTGCTTCAGTACATGCTGCCACACTGTGTTCCAGTTCATCCAGCTGCCAGCGATGTGCGGGACATGCCATGTGTTAATTCAGCAACATACTGAACCCTGCTGGGATAAAATGATGAGTGAGACCTGTCTCCTGGGGTCCAGCAGGAGAGACAAAGTAAAGACAAGGAGAAAGAGCCTCTGGGAAGCAGTGGGATCAACGTTAACAGGGATTTATATGGAATTCTGGGGAGGGTCACCTGGTCCAGCGGGGTTGGGGAGGAGGTGGCCCCTCGGATGGAGGTGGCCCCCTGAGCTGCTTCTGGAAGCAGAGATAATGATTACTCAGGTGAAGAGGAAGGAACAGGGCATCTCCAACTCGGGCAAAGGCCAGGAGGAGAGAGAAGGTATGCCACTCTGCCCAGGGGTGAACCCACCCTTTTCCTACCCTGAGCATCCCGACCCGAGGCCTTATATACGAAAATGTCCTGAAACGCGACATGATGTCCTTGTTACCACAGCACAAGTAACTGTAGCTGGGATCCAAGGTCCCATGTTCAGGTGCAGATACAGATGTTTACAGTGTTTCCTGGCGCCCACAGGGAGGGGAATGTGGTCGGCTCGGTGAGATCTATGAACTTAGGATGGAATCTCTGGAGAAGCCCTGAGCTCTGCCCTCGAAAGAAGGAAGAGGGAAAGGGAAAAACTCAACTTCTGTTGGCGGAAAGAGGCACGGTGTTGTCTCGGGGTGGGAGGGATGTCGTACTAAAAGGATAACAGGCTCTGAAAACACCCTGTAATGTGACGATGATGTTCCGCCCTGACTGGCACGTGGTGCAGAGAGCCCCTCTCCCCTTTTTTAGTTTCAGAAAAAACTTATTACAAAAGTAGGAACCCCGGGCAATAGTTAGCTGTGTGTTTAATAAGCCACTTTACTAAAAAGTTTAGAACTGCAAATCTTGACACTCTCACTGCGACAGACTCACTCCTTGGCCAGGATATTGGAAACTTCATCTGCTTCCATTTCCAGCTTCTAGGCTCGTGGACACCCCCACCCCATCCCCATGTCTTCTGTGGAAGAGGAGCGATCTTTTACAAATATAAGCTAATCTGATGATTCCCTGCTTAAACCTTCATGTAGCTTCTGGCTGAAACCAAAGGGAATTCCAGAGTCCTTCGCAAGGCCTCCAATGCCAACAGCTGCTCCGCAGCCTTCCTTTCCAGTGTCCCCTTAGTCCCCTGTCCTGCTGTCTGCACATAATCTATTCATTTCCGCCTTCATGCCTATGGGGCCCATACCTGGAATGTTCTTCATGGCAGGCTCTGCTTGTTAGTTTGATCTTGATTCAGATGTCACTGCCTTACCCCATCCCTCTTTGCTGCCACATTTGCTAATATGTTTCCTTTGTGGGATGAGATGCTGGATGTCTTGGTCACAGTTAGGACACGGTGAGTCCTCTATGTTTGTTGGATAAAGGAACTAACAGAAGACCAGATGAACACACAGCTAGATTGTTAAAAATGAGGATGGAATGAGCACCAATGGAGAAATGTCTAAACGTTTTCTACATCCCAAATAGTGGAAGAGAGGTTGGACCACTCTTGAGGGAACGGATTCCCTACTAGGAAGGCAGCGAAGCAAGTCTGGGATGTGTTTTACAGGTTTTCTGTCCTGCATAGAAAACTGAACTTGGCCTCGGAGGAACTCTACAATCTTGGGCTTCTGAGGCCTCCCCACTTCCTAAGAGCTAGAGACCCCCAGACAGGAGCCTATTAGAAATCTGAAGGGAAGCCAACCTCTTGTACCCTTTTATCTGTTTAACAAGTGCTTGTGTGTCCTGTACTATGTGCATATCGTGTTCTAAGAACTTCGGTTTTTTTAAAGATTTTATTTATATATTTGAGAGAGAGAGAGAGAGGGCAGGAAGTGAAGAGGGAGGGAGAGGGACATGCAGACTCCTCGCTGAGCAAGGAGCCTGACACGGCCCTCTCCCAGGACCATGAGATCATGACCTAAGCTGAAGTCAGATGCTTACCCACTGAGCCACCCAGGTGCCTCTAAACACTTTGTAACGTGTGTGCTCCTCAAAACAATCTTGTGATGTATTGTTATCCTCATTTTTAGTATAAGGAAACTGAGTCACTGATTGGTCAAGTGATCTCAGGTGAAAGAGTTCCTTTGATTAGGGCTCGAGGAAACCCCATCCTTACGGCGTGAATGTGGAACACAGTATATCTGTTCAGATCTGCTACTTAATGGTATTTCCCTTGTGAGGGGCCCTTGAAGGCCAGTGTCATTCTCCAGATCTGTCTGACCTGCTGCCTCTCTTCCTGGTGGCAGTACCTCATTACTCAGCACCCTTTGTCGTGAGACGGGACCGCTGCCTGGATTCAGCGCGGTGGAAAATGAGCCCAAGGGTGGGCTCCACTCTCAGGCCTGGCCGCAGGGAGGCCCCTGGGAGCCACACGTCAGGGATGTTGTGGGCTGGCAGGTAAAACGACCTCGTATCGAAATCACCATTTGGAGAAAAGCTGCTCCTGCATCAGCCACAGCTCTCAGGGATTAAAGGCTTGTCGGCCAGAAATGAACTTCTTCCCCCGTTGGTTCTTGGTACGTTTGGTGGGGGGTGTTAGAGGAGCCGGGTTTGCAGACACAGATGCTGAAGAAATGCGGATTCCTCCAGGGAAGTGGATTCAGAGCAGTAGGGCCCACGCGGCATTGCTGCGTGGGGACTCCTGAGGGGCTACGAGGGAAGACAACCCAGAGGATAAAAATCGATTCCCTGTCTCCTTGCTGCGACATTCCCACGGTGATTTTGGGAGCGGACACGGAAGGGTGCTGGGAAGCCACGTGCATCCTGCGCTCTGGAGATGGGTGCTGAACCGCACGTCAGTGGTTTGAGGCTGTAGATGGTTTGGAAGGGGCTAGGGGGTCAGTTTATGGCTGGAGAGGACCTGGGGCAGGAGGCCTGGGCTGTGCGTGGGCTCCCCCTGTGACTTTGCACCAAGGGGCTCCTTCCCAGGGTTCTGAAGGTCAGGAAAGATGTGCGGGGAAGCCCAGAGCTGCTGGCTCATTCTGGGGAGCTTTATCTTTCTTCCTTTAAACTCCCTCTGTCCCGTGTGGCCAAAATGCACATGATGGCTTTTGTGCTACTTAGGAGATTTTCAGACCTTTGCAGCAACCAGGAACCTTAAAGAGGGCAAACCCAGGGTACCTATATGAGGCAGGGGAAAGCAGGCGCTGTCTTTGAAGTTGGGAGTGGGAGGGCCCCAGAGCCCCCCACCCCAGGGTGCTTCCACACCCCATCCCGCTCAGTTCCTCATACTCTAATGTGAAGGACCTTTGGCTGGGACCTGGGTCAGGAGGGGAGAGAGGCCTCTGAGAGGCACCCAGTCCTTTTCTGAGATGGTGAAGAGGACACTGATAAGTCCATGAGATTCTGGTGTTTCAAAGCCACCCAAAAGTGTCTATGGCAAAGTGATTAAAAATTGAATTATTTGGGGGCTTCCTAGGTGCCTCAGTTGGTTAAGCATCTGCCTTCGGTTCAGGTCATGGTCTCAGGGTCCTGGGATCGAGCCCCAAATCGGGCTTCCTGCTCAGTGGGAGAGTCTGCTTGTCCCTCTGCATATGTGCTCTGTCTCAACAAATCACAATTTTTTTTTTAAATTTTAAAGATTTTTATTTTATTATTTTGGATGGAACTGGAATGGGAGGACATCTGTTTCCTTCTTTAGGAAACTGTTACAAAAAGAAGATCATGGATTGGGAGAGAGGATGATTTTCTAGGAAGAAAAAAGGTAAATAAGTGTAATTGCCTAAAAGTGGTGACAGTCTTGCTTGTAGATGTTCCTCCTGCATTTTGGGAAGTTGGAGAATCCGTAATACTTTCAATTAAAGTTTTCCTGAGAATCCCCAGCTGACTTTGGGGGTGGGGGACATTGTCCTTTGTGAAGATTTTGAGTTTCTGTGAGTGAGCAGACCTCCACTCCAGAGTGACATAAAAAGCAATCTGCACCTCCTTCCTGATTTGTCTGTAATGAAACTTGCTTTCCTCAGGTCCCAGCATTCGAGGCAGATAAATATGTTCCCTTTCGTTGGCTCTTACTCATACTTCAGCAAGATTTCCCATGTGCTTTCCTTGGCTGGCTGGGAAACTGGACCACAATTTATGGGATCTTAGGGGACAGGCGCATAGAATTCCAGTGGGATCCCAGAACAGAAACTAATTGGAGATTAGAGACCATTGCGGTGTGAAGCTTTTCTTTGAGATTGAAAGAGGTGCATGTTATGCAAATATTAGCAATGTGAGTTCACACTGTCTATTGAAAATTTATAGACTCATTATGGTCACGAAGGCAGGAAGATAAGTAGATTTTGGAAAAGATGCAGGTAAATTCAGGGAGGTGGCAAATTTGACAGAGAAAAATCACAAGTAGATGGAGACGCAGTCAGAGAGAGAGGGAAGCAGGCTCCCTGCCGAGCAGAGAGCCCGATGCGGGACTCGATCCCAGGACCGTGAGATCATGACCTGAGCTGAAGGCAGCGGCTTAACCCACTGAGCCACCCAGGCACCCCCTGGCCCAAACTTTTTAAAAAGATTTTATTCACTTATTTGACACACAGAGAGCCAGAAAGCACAAGTTGGGGGAATGGCAGAGGGAGAAGGAGAAGCAGGCTCAGGGGAGCTGAGCAGGGAGGCAAATGTGTGGGCCTCCATTCCAGGAGCCTGGGATCATGACCTGAGCTGAAGAAAGACACTTAACCAACTGAGCCACCCATGCGCCCCCTGGCTCCAACTTCCAAAGATGGTGTATGAGATACCTTTGGTAGGAAGGAATGAAGATCAGCAACTGTCCTTGATTCTGCTTCTCAGGAAGGCATTGTGATATGGTACCCAGGACTTTGGAGACACACACACGCTTGGTGCCCTCCGGCTCTGCCACTAAAGCAACACCTTCCAGAGGGCAGCTGCAGGCACCGGGTGGCGTCACACAGGGTCAGACCCGGGAGGCACTCAGCCATGTACCCCTTCCACCATCCTGCTGGGGTTAAAAAAATTACCTATATATATATATAAAAAGAACCAGAATAGTGGGAATGAATGAAAGATAAAAGTGTCCTATGTAGTAGTGGTAGTTCTCTTGTAGTACTTTTTCTCTCTCTCTCTCTCTCTCTGTTTTTTTTTTTTTCTTTCTTGGTTTGTTTTCTGGGGAAGGGGCCTGCCATGTGGGTTTTCAGTCAATGATGTTCCCTGACTTAAGTCCTACCGCCCCCCTCAAGGGGGTGGGCTCTGAGGAAACTTTTTTTTTTTTTCAGGCTTTTGTTCTCTGGCGGTTTTTTGTTTGTTCACTTTTTTTTTCTCACTTTGACCGCTTTTGATGGTTTTTGTAGTTTTAGAGGAAAACAAACCGCACCCTGATCTCCCTCTCAGAGAGAAGCCTCAGTCTGGCTGCAGAGCCCAAATAAGTTCCCCCTTGGCTGCTGGCAGAGCAGGTTCGAAGTCGCTGTCCCTGGGGATGGAGGATCTTTTGCTTGTACCCAAAAGCACGGCAGCAGCTTTTGGGCACCTCTAGACTGCTAGAGAGGTTCCAAGCAGCAATCGCACACTGAGATTTTCCCGCTGGCCCGGGCTGCGAGTGCCCGGTCTTTCTGGGTCTAAGAGCGCCCACCTTACATGCACCAATTTCAGGGAAGGCAGAGGTTCGCGCGTGGGTCTCAGGCTCTGAGAATGGGGCACAGGTCCCAGAGCACCAGGCTGGGCTTTTGTGCACCTCTCTGGGGCGAAAGTTTGGTGCAGGCTCTGAAACAAGGGCGTGTATCAAAGGGCACCTGCTGGGCCTTTATACCTCTCTCAGGGGAGTATCTCAGGCTCTATAGCAGGACTCTTGCATTCTGCCGCCTGGTGTGGCTCCCATTCCCTCACAGGAAGCGGACCCCATGCATTCTCCTTGCACTGGCAGCTTAGGGACCAAGAGCTGGTTTCTCTGCCGCACTCTCTCTGACTCAGTGCCAAGGGAGGCTGTCCTGGGACCAGGGACTTAAGCCCTTGTCCCTAGCCGCCCCGATTCCCACAATTTCCCCAGAGATGCTTTGCTCTTTTGGAGTGCTTTCAACCAGTCTCCGAGTTAATGCTGGTCCCCAGACGCAGGGCACTCTCGCTTGTATTGGGGTATTACTTTCCAACTGTTTGCCTCTGGTAGCTCCCTCCCCCTTTTGTTTATCTTCTGATATCAGTTCACAGTTCCCACTCCGCTTTACCTGCCCACTGGCTTCTTCTCCCCCTGTAGAGATCCACATGTGTATAATTCTGATATCAGGCTGATTTCATGGGTGATTGGAGTTCATGGGTGATTGGTAGGTAATCAGCTCATTTTGGGGTACAAGTTGAAAAGACGCCTTCTAATTCCGCGCCATTTTGTCCCCCCTCTTAACTTTTTTTTTTTATTTTATTTGACAGCACAAGTAGAGGGAGAGGATGAAAGAGAAGCAGGATCTGCACTGAGCAGGGAGCCAGATGCAGGGCTGGATCCCAGGACCCTGGACAGATGCTGCACTGAGGGAGCCACCCAGACACCCTTTTAGACCTAGGATGCAGGTAGGAGAAGCAAGCCAGGGGTTTCTTGGCCCAACACTAATGACCATGGCTCAGACAAATCCATCTTCCACTTCAGGCTTCCAGATACTCTGCGAAGGAGACATTCCCCTTCCTGTCCCTGAATGCTCTGCCAGGTCAAGGCAGATCCATGTTTCTGAGGGTTCCTCTTTGGCCATTCTGTCAGGGACAGCCAAGAGGGCTCCAAGCCTGTGTGGACCCCAGGCCTGGGGATCCCAGCCCTGAACTCTTTGCTCTGCCCTTGATGACCCCAGAATAGATCAATTCAGCAACTGTCAATCCATGCCAGGCCAGGGAACAAACACAGCAGTACACAAGATCAACTCGCCTTGGTCCCAGGAGCCTGGATTCCCCAAGGAGGGCTTCACCTGGTCTCTGAAGGGGATTCCAGGGGTTCCAAGATGGTCATGGGTGGAGCCCACCAGGTAGAGAGGCCCCTGGAGAGTGTCCACTGGCACTGAGCAGACGGAAGATCCCCTCAGGCCTTCCCTCGTGGCTCCACTGTGCCCTGGGGAGAGAAAAGGGCCAGCCACACCGCACCAGGGCCGCAGCTCGGCCACCCAGGAGCAGCAGCGGGCCTAGACTGGAGCTCAAGCAGTGGCAGGGAGCGGCAGGGAAGCCAGGACTGGGCAGGGCCTGGGGTCCTGGAGTCAGCAGAAGAGCAGCGGGAAACAGCAGGGGACGCAGCCAGCCCCCTCACCGGACAGGACAGAACAGGAGGCTGGGCGAGGGTGCGCAGGCCTGCAGAGAGGCCTGCACTGCTGTTTGCCGCCCCCCACCCGCCACAGCTCGCCCGCACCTGCCTGCCCCGCCCACCGCCTTCTGTGGGCCCAGCAAACTCACTGCGCCAGTAGCGCCTCCCGGGAAGGCAGGGGTTCTGGGCTGGCTGGGCAAGGCGCAGGGGAGTGCATCGGTGGCCCGCTGACTCAGGTACTGAGGGGCTGGGGAGGGGTAGGGGCGCTAGGCAGAGAGGGAGACTGGGGCCCTGCTGCCCGCTGCCACCTGCTGCTTCGTCCAAGGGAGTGGGAGGGGGGCCTGGCGGACAGGCTCCTGGCGGCCTGGTGCTCCTACGCCCCATAGCCCTTGCCCCACAGCCCTCGCTCCACTTCCCGGTATCCAGGGAACCCGCGGGGCCCTACTGACATCAAGGGGCCCAGCACCACTGGGCTCGTCTGGACCCCGGAGAGACGCCTGTGCTGACAGGCTTCTTTTCCAGAACTTGATGGAAAATTTTGTCCCTCAGAATCGCCGGGCTCCCCAGCCTGAGAGGCGCTGGCTCAGCCCGCGCAGCCTGGGCCCCACTGGGCCCCCTCCACCTCAAGTTCCTTTTACCCAGGAGCCCCAGGATACCATTTTTTTCTGGCCCATGGACCCCTTTCCCCCACCCCCACCCCCACACCTCTACTTTGGGCCTGCAACCACCCTGGGATCACTTCCATCTCCGGGCCCCTACCCCTTGTTGGTGGTCCTTGTCCACCTCCAGGCCTGACCCCTGGCCCCTCTCACCTCTGGAGTTACTGAAACCCTTCCACTTGGGGGCCACTGGCATCTGTGATCCCAGACTCCCGGGACTCCCCTCCACCTTGGAGCTCCCTACCCTGTTTCCTCTAGGAACTGCTGTGCCTAGAGCACCGAAACCCCACATTCTCAAGCCAGCTGTCTTTGGGCCAAGGACTCAGGTATCCTCAGGGACCTTCCTTTCCAGGGCACATACTCCTCTCTGTGCAGGAGAGACCAGAGAGAGCAGGCTTGGGGATCCTTCACTCCAGCTGGATGGAGGGGCAGAAGCTGGGGTGTGTGTGAGGGGGTGCTGACAGGTGGCCTCCCTGGGTAAGGAGCTTCCAGGATGAAACTTCAGAGTGAGGCTATGATGTGGAAGCCTCAGGAAGCACTGGCTGCACAGACTCCAGGCTCCTGGCTTGGGCAGTGGGCATTTAGTGGCCAGAGCCCTACAGGACCAACCCTGTCCAAACCCACCCCACCATGGCCGGCTTTTTTGTCTTTAATTTGCACAGCAACCTTTTCTCCAGTATGAAATTGAAAGCTTTGCTTTGGAAAGTTTTGTGTCCAGTAGGCTCCTGGGCATCCACTTACTTTATTTCCGGAGGCTAGTTGAGGAGGGTGGAGTCTTTGGGACCTTCACAGCAGGTCTCCTGATCCTTCCTGACTTCCTTTTTTTTTTTTTTTTTTTTTTTTGATTTATTTATTTGAGAGAGAGAGATAAAGAGCACACCACAGAACACATGCAGGCACAGGTGAATGGGCCAGGTGAATGGACCTGTGCCAAAACAAAGAGTCAGATGCTCAACCAGCTGCAACCACCACCCCCCGTCCACCTTTTACAGATGGGTTACATCTACACACTGTTAGGCGCTTTGCCTGGACCCGGCTAGTCTTACAGAAGTCCTAGGACACTGTCTCTTGCCCAGTGTCTCTGGTCAGTACCAACCCATGCCTCAAGTGTGGGAATGACTTCTTCCTGACTCCTTTTTTTTTTTTTAAGATTTTTTATTTTATTTTATTTATTTGACAGAGAGAGATCACAAGTAGGCAGAGAGGCAGGCGGAGAGAGAGAGAGGAGGAAGCAGGCTCGCTGCTGAGCAGAGAGCCTGATGCGGGACTCGATCCCAGGACCCTGAGATCATGACCTGAGCCGAAGGCAGCGGCTTAACCCACTGAGCCACCCAGGCGCCCTTCCTGACTCCTTCTTAACTCCCTGTCCAGCCTGGGTTGCCCACCCCCCTCCAGGCTGTCCTAGTTGTATATATTGGATCTCTGTAGATAGTGGGCACCATCAGATCCTCACCTGTCGTGGCCGGCGCAACAAATCAACCAGGAACATGAGGGTAAGAGGATGAAGAAAAGAACTCGAGAAGCAGAGAGATGGGGGACAGGAGGAGCACTGAGGAGGATGTCCAACAGTGCTAAGTTTATTCAAAGCCTTAAGGCCATATATATAGTGACATTACATCTGTGTTTAGTTAAGCAACTATGGTTCCTCATGACGCCAAATGGCTGATGCCAGTACAAATACAGCAAACCTGAAAGTAAATTATGGGTTGTACTAAGGCAGCAAGGACCAGCAACGAACTTTTTAGCCCAACCGAATTGTTCTCATTTGTTTAGTAAGCGTGTGGGAAGTCACGTAGGCGAGCGCACAACACATAGCACAGACTCTTGCCCAGTGCTACTGAACTTTTCCCGTCCTAAACCTTTTGTTAGGTTATTTGGACTTTAAAGGAGGCACAAGTCAGGGTCTGGTTTGGTTCTCGTCTCAAGCCTTATTGCGGCCTCCCACACTCACCGAAATGAGAACATGGCTCAGGGTTATGGAGTGAATATACCCTTTAGGAAACATTAAAGGACATAGCATAACTGGTCCGGGGTCACCCAGCCTGTGAGAGGCATGGGTGAGATTCAGACTGCACTGGGTGCCACAGCCATTTTCAGCTCACCTTAGTGTCCAACCTGGTCCCAGAAGGTTCCTGCTCAGGACTTTGCTTTGTGCTGAGCTGGGCTTGCTTCCTGCCTTTGAAGCCATTTTCACAGTGTATCCCCAGCCCACCCTCTCACATTGAGCATCAGTGCTGCCTTGGCTGGCCTCTGTTGATCGTGCCATTCCTCTCAATCCCTCTGTCACTCCTCCGGCCCACTGTCCTACTGCCCTCTGTCCGGTGGGCCAAGTTCTGTGTTTCTTACCTGCACTTCCTCTTAACTGTGCTCTGTTGAAATCCTCTCTAACAGGGAAGACCTGCTTATCAGAGCAGCTTGATTTGGAATCCATCTCCCCTGGAGGTCAGAGCTTCTGACCATCATGTCCCCAGCCTCAGCACTGGGGATGCCTGCCCAGCCTATTCTGGGTGCTCGTGGAGCTCTGGGATCTTGGAGAAGATTTGCCATGAAAATAAGCATTTATACATAACACGGAAGAGAAGATTTGAGGAAATTGAGTGAGTGTCATCTGGTAATGTTTGTGTTAGGACGGTTCTGAAATTTCTGGGCCCTGAGTTACCAAGAACCCTAGGTTGCCCAGCTGGAAGGACCTCAGATAGATCAGCTGGGCTCCTCACCTCATTTGACAGATGGGAAGTTGAGGCCCAGAGCTTAGTGCCACAGAGCAGGAGTGAGGAGAGATGTTAGTGACAGGAAGAAATCATAGGGTAAGCACAAAGTGGCTGAGCCTGGGCTTTGTTTATGCAAATGAGTTTCTAAAACTGTGGGCCTGAGGCTGCTGACTCTATCTAGTGGCCAGCAAGAAGTAACACCAGCCCACACCTTCTGAGGTTTAACTCATGCCAGGAATGATTCTCAATGTTTTATTTGTGGGCACCTGGGTGGCTCAGTTGTTCAGCTGAGGTTATGCTCCCAGGGTGCAGGGATCTAATCCTCACCAGGCTTCCTGCTCAGTGGGAAGCCTGCTTCTCCCTTTCACACTCCCCCTGTGTGTGTTCCCTCTCACCCTGTCTCTCTCTCTCTGTCAAATAAATAATAAAATCTTAAAACAAGAACAACAATACCAAAATGCTTTATTTGCCTTAGGAGATAGGGTCTGTTATGGCTACCATTTTAATGCATGGAAATATGGGCACAGGGGAGCTAAAGGAGTCCAAGGTCACACAGCTTTCAAGTGGAGGAGCCAGGATTTGAACCCTGGGCAGCCTGCCTCCAGAAACTGTATTATTTTTTCCCCTTGTGTATGTCATTTTTAAAAACCTTTCCCTGAATTCTAACAGAGATGTGTAAACATTGTTAAGCATGCAGTTTATTGATCATCACAAAGCTTAGGTTCTGAAGCATTGCAGCAAGCTGGGGTGGGCTATGATGTCAGAACCGGTTGGAATCCAGTTTCTGGTGCTGCATGATCTTAGGTGACTTACTCAGCCTCAGTTTCTGCACTGAGTTTGGCAGCCTTGTGATGAGTACAGCGTGTGACAGTGCCTAGCGGGTTTGGTGCCTGGCGAGTGTTTAATAAATGGTTTTCTCTTCTTAATAATGAAAATTCTAAGTTGTGTTGGTTTTGTTAAGCAGTCCGAATACCTTCCTCATCGGTCAGTTGCCTGTCAGTCGCCTTGTAGGTACTTGTGATGAGTCACTTTGGTAAGTCACTATATATAGCTGAAACATTTGGGGGTAGTTGGGGGACAACCCCCCCGCCCCCACTGCCCCTGCATTGAAAGTCTGTAATTTAAAATGTTCCACCTGTGCCTTTTTTTTTTTTTTTAAACATAACCACTTTGGGACAGTGAAAGTTATATGTCTTCTCCTTAGGATTGTGACGGAGCCTTTGGGGACCTGCAACAGCTTACTTCCAGTTTCTGTCTGGCATACTGATGGGCCAGAACTTATTTTAACAACATTCCATCACATTCCAGGCACCTGGAAGGAGGAATATGTTGAACTTCTCGGAAAATTTTTTTTGGAACTGTTTTTATCCTGAGGAATAACCCATTTAAAAATTGAATGACCTTTATGGTTGACTTTTCCACTCTACATAATGCAAACTGAAAAACTCTTTGTTTTCAGCTGCTTCTGCAGCAGTGGGAAGAGCAAGCCTGTGGGAGTCCTCCCCCGGTTGGCCCCAGCACAGAGCTGCATCATTCTACACACCCCTCATGCCTTGTCTCCTTGTCTGTGAGGTGGTAATGATGGTGCAGGGAGCTCCAGGGGTTGTCGTGAAGGTTACAGAGATGGGGGGTGTAAACTTTGAACAGTGTGCCCCACATAAAATGCAGATCTGGTGAGCAGAGGCAGCTGCTCATATTAATTGTTGATGCCAAGGCACTGGAGTTCCACAACAGTCTATACCTTTCTTTCCTGGGTCCTTTTTGTCTCAGCCACCACCTTAGAGAAAGTGACTCAGCAAGGCTGGTGCTTGTGGAGCCCTCTACAAATCCAGCTAATTCACACGGGCGATGCCCTGGAGATAAGGGTGTTTTCCTGGGTGGTAGGACCCCATTTCAGAGGCTTAACTAGCCCGTTTCTCCTAACTGGTCCTGTCCTCCAGGGTCAAGATGAAGGCCTGCCAGGAGACTGGTGGTCTCACCAGAGTTTTCCACTGGAAGCATGAAGGACCCCATGGGGCCTCGTGCAGAATGACATGGGTGTTGGGGGGAGAACAGAGGGGACATCGCCTGTACCATCGTGGGCAGGTCACTATATCTGGCTCACGCCGGCTTTCTTCCCATCTGGGAAATGGCAGAAGACCATGCTTTTTCACAGGAGGGATGAGGGTTTAGGGAGGTATTTGATGACTGTGTTGGGGCTGCATGAGTAACAGAGTTGACGGAGGGGCCTTGGAGTCACAGACTTGGGTTCAGGCCCCTGCTGCTGCCACATAAAAGTAGATCGCTTGGGTAAGCCATGGACCTCAGTGTCCTCCTCTGTGCACTGTGGATAATACCTAGCATGTAGGTCTGTGACGGGTACCAAATAGAAGGCCATATTAGGAGCTTAGAGCAGAGCCTGATACTCACTAGATTGTAGTTTTATGGAGATACTCTGGCATCACTGGTGTTGCAGACCTGGTCCTACCCTCTGGAAACTTTGGCTGTGTGACAGATGGCTTATGAGGCCGTGGCTGACAGAAAGAAGCGGTGTCTGTCTTTTCTTAAGATTAAGGGTACAGAGGGGTGCCTGGTGGCTCAGTCGTTGAAGCATCCAACTCTTGGTTTCAGCTAAGGTCATGATCTCAGGGTGGTGGGATTGAGCCCTGAGGTGTGCTCTGCTCTCAGTGTAGAATCTGCTGGAGGTTCTATCTCCCTGTATTTGTGTGTGTGTGCTCTCTCTGTATCTCTCTCTCTGTCTATCTCTCCCTAAAATAAATGAAGCTGTAAAAATAAATAAATACATACATGCATAAGTTAATTAATTATGGGTACAGAAATCAGTGATGGAGCTGGGCTGATGGGATACTTGGCAGCAAATACAGGTGCACCCTGCTTGAAGGCTCGGAGGTAGCTGCAGTGTCACCAGTGGTGATGGGGGTGTGAGGAAGTTGCCTCGTGCAGCATCCAGAGAGGAACTTAGATTGGGGGGTTCCAGGGAGTAAATGCCCATGGGTAGGAAGCATCTTCAGATGAATGTCAGAGGGTGTCCTCATGGATGGGGAGGCACCCTTTCACCCTGAAGCTGCCCACGAGTGGAGGTGTGCCTGCTGGGGACATAACTAAATCATTGGGGTTTAGCCTCCTAAGCTGTTAATTTATGAAGATGTGGCCAAGACCTTGTCTCACTGCTTTTTAAAGAGAAGTAAATTAAACTGTTGTTTGGGATGGTGTTGTCTTCCAAAGGCTCATTCAGAGTCAGTGGCAGAGCTGCTGTGGGCTTTCCAACTTGTCTTGAAAGCCTGGTCCAGGCAAGGGTGAGGGATATTCCCATCTCTTGGGGTCTCTTGCCTTCTCTGTTTATGGAAGAACGTGGTTTTGTGACTGGTAAATAAACAGGCATCCTGTGCAGATCCTTCAGCTCTTCGTGTGGCTGCAGTAGAGGAAATTCCCATTCACCTGGCACAGACTGTGGCTGGACGGGCGGTGTGGCGGGGCTCTCACTGAGCATTCTCCTTTCACGTAATCCCCGACCAGATATGAATTTTGTGGTGCTGCCACTTTCCTGCTGGCCAGGAGGGAAGTTGAGGCCCAGGAAAGTTACACTTTCTCGCTGTGGTAAGCGGCAGAGCCATGTCAGCCGGTCCAGGCCCTGGCTTTCAGGTCTGTTTGCTGTGAGCATTTCCTCTTGTGTTTCCAGCTTTTGGCCTGTTTGACCTATCAAACTACTGATGGTGTATTGATAATTCTAATACTCTCGACATTGTGAAAGATTAGCTCTTCACTTTGTGCTAGAAATGTTTCTTGCTGTATTTTTCTTTTAAATAAAAAAAAAAGTCAAAGTCCCACGTTTCTGCCCATTTGAATCTCCCTGAGTCTCCCTGTTGTGAAGTGGTTGGGTTTGGGGATTTCTAGGGCAGGGGCCTAGTTGGTGGTGGCTTTGCCTGGAGGAGCCCATGGCTCAGGACTTAGAGTGGGGACTGGAGCAGTGTGAACTGTGGCCTGAAAATGTGTTCATGTGTGCTGAGGTGGTGCCCAGATTCTTTTGGAGGATGAACTGAGGTTTTGATCAGTAGGTTAGAGAAACACTTGATGGAATAACACTGATAATTTTGTTTTTGTATTCAATCCTAATTTTGTGTTTTCGTTTTCGTGTAGTGCAGTGTGCTCTATGTTCTAAGAAAAAATTGGCAATCAATTCATACAGTATCATGATTTAATAATCCTTCCTCACTCACCGGGTCATATTTCAGGTTTTTATATGTAGTTTTTATATCTGTAGTTCTGTTTCTGAATTCTGCATTTTGATTCATTCCTTCATTTTTAAATTTCTTATTTTAAAGATTTTATTTATTTGAGAGAGAGAGAGAATGAGCTAGGAGCAGGGGCAGAGGGAGAAGGAAAGGGAGACTCCTCACTGAGCATGGAGCCTGATGTGGGTCTCAGATCCCAGGTCTCTGAGATCAGGACCTGACCCAAAGGCAGATGCTTAAAAGACTGAGCTACCCAGGTGCAGCCACATTCCTTCATATTTTTATATTTACTCCAGTGCTGCACTGTTTGGCTGGTTGCTTCAGTTTCTGGGAGGGAGGGAGATGACCCCCTCCCCTGTTCTTCTAACAAGTTTGCTTTTGCTGCATTGACTGGAGAAGGGCCAGGCTTCCTGAAGATGAGTAGGATGATTCAGTGACACCCAAAAGGCAGTGGCTATCATTGTTCCCACTGTGCTTCAACAACTTCACCCACTGACTCTTTGATGATGGCAGCCACCAGCAAATCTTCTGCAGAGGACTGCTGCCTTGGGATGCTTTTCTTGTGGTGCTGGACTTCATTCCCCTGGCAGCCAGTACAGCTAGGATTAGAACCTAGGAAAAGTCCCATTAGAACCCAAGAAAGTGGGGTGCCTGGGTGGCTTAATCGATTGTCTGCCTTTGGCTCAGTTCATGGTCTTAGGGTCCTGAGATCAAACCCTGCACTAGTGCCCGTGCTGGCTGTGGAACCTACTTAAAATCAAACAAACAGAAATCAGCCCAAAAAAGTACGATCCTTTGTGTTGTTCTATACTGTGGATCAGATTTTATTTTTCTTTTCTTTTTTTTTTTTTTTCTTTTTAAAGATTATTTATTTGTCAGTGAGAGAGCACAAGCAGGGGGAGCAACAGGCAGAGGGAGAGGCAGGCTTCTGGTTGGGTAAGGGGTCTGATGCCGGACTTGATCCCAGGACCCTGTGATCATGACCTGAGTCATGTTAGGCTGCTGCCTAACAGACTGAGCCAACCAGGCATCCCCCAGGATCAGACTTCAATAACCCTACCAGATTTCTTTAGCTTTGACATTTTAAAGGACAATGAAAGCTAGCTAAACCTACACCAGGATTCTGCATCTGCTGGGGCTGTGCTGTCCGGGCCTATGTGCCTCCTGTTCTTCTAACCCCATCAATTCCACCCATGTTTTAGCCAGTGAACTGTAGGCAGGTGTGGGTGTGTCACTGAAAGCTTTGACTCATCATTCATATCTTTATTGTAAGCTTATAATCTTTATTTTTTTCTTTTTTTTTGGGTAAGATTTTATTGATTTGTTTGTTTATGAGAATGAATGGGGAGCAGAGGCAGAGGGAGAAGCAGACTCCCTGCTGAGCAGGAAGTCTGACATAGGGCAAGATCCCAGGATTATTTATGACCTGAGCCCAATGTAGATGCTTAACCGACTGAGCCACCCAGGCGCCTCTTTATTTTTCCTTTATTGATTATCTGCCTTTCTGAGGCAGCGTTCTACCTGGGTTTTCATAACTCCACACTAAGGTATTCTTCCACTAGTGTGGCCTGTTTTGAGGTAATTCCTATACATTCTGGCTATGCTGCTAAATGATGCTATGATCTTGGACTCTTTTTTTTTTTTAACCTCTCTGAGCCTTGGTTTCCTCTGTGCTAATGTGGATAATATACCCTCTCTTGCAGATGTGTGGAGGGCCATGGCTGACTTGGATGCAGTTGGAGTCATCTCACGGCACATGGAATACACAATTTATCTTGCTTCCTGTCTTGCTAACGACATCTTGGTTTTCATGCTGTCTTAGAACAAGTAGAACTTGACTTACATGTAAGTTGTGAATTCACGTACTTTTGACAGAGGTGTTATTTTAGTTTAGTTTAGTTTAGTTTAAAGCAGGCTCCACACCCAGTGCAGAGCCCGGTGCGGAACTCAAACTCACCACCGTGAGATCAAGATCCGAGCTGAGATCAAGAGTTGGCCGCTCAACGAGCCTAGTCACCCAGGCATCCCTTCTGTTTATCATTTTTCAAAAAATGTGACAAGTAACACTTTCTCTGCTTGGACCTGTCCTCACACCTGCTATGCTGGTCTGGGGGTCAGACGTGTAGCTAGTGTAGTGCTGGTGATGTTGAGCAAGACAGTTGTTAAGTCTTTTTACCCTAATTGCTGTTGTCCTATTATTTCCTTTTTTTTTTTTTTAAGATTTTATTTTATATCGTGGTGATATATGCTAAAACTGTTGCTTCTGGTCCTGCCTTAAAACTTGAATATGTAGGGCATTTTTTAAGAATTCATCCCTGGAGATACAGTATTTGTTTTTCTCTGTCTGACTTATTTTGCTTAGCACAATACCCTCTAGGTACATCCATACTGTTGTAAATATCAGGATCTCATCCTTTTTGATGGCTGAGTAATATACCATTGTGTGTATGTACCACTTTGTCTTCTGTTGCTGGACACTTGGGCTGCTTCCATATCTCGGCTACGGAAAATAAAATGCTGCAGTAGGCTTAGGGGTGCCTCCGTGCTTTCAGAATGTTGAGTCTGATGTGTCAACTGCCACAACAGTCGTGGCAACTCAGGAAGGGAGCCAGGTGCAGGAGGTAAGAGGAGGAGTGCAGCTTTAGGCAATCTGAGTTGAGGTGTCTGTTGGACGTGCAGGTGTAGGTTCTGGTTGGACAGTCAAAATGTAGGAATGGGTGCTTGGGGGAAGAGAGATGCAATCATGCTGTTGCCAAGGGATATATTCCTTGTAGAGAGAGTGACAGTTAAGGATTTAGGGTAATTCCTTCTTTTCTTGGGCAGATAAAGGGGAAGAATAAAGGAGTAGTGGATGGAAGGGGAGGGACATGGCTTTGATGCCAGGAAGGCATTTTTGCACAGATGTCTAGAGAAGAGAGATTTCAAGGAATGAAATGTCAGCAATGTTCGATGATGTGAAAAGTTGCAAAGCAGCTTGATTAGGGGGTGGGGGTAGATCGAGGAGGTTGTCACTGAGTACTGAAAGAAAATGGGAGGTGAGTAGTGGAGTCCTAAGCCAGACATAGAGATAGAGTGCCTGGGCGTGAGACCATGGAGGTCACACACAAGAATAGCCTTTTAGAAAGTTTGATGGTAAAGACACAGACGATCATAACTCCAGACATAGCTTGGACAAGGGTGGGTTTTACAGGCTGTGTTTACCTATTTGCAGGTTGACTGAAGGGAGATGACAGATGGTGCATGCTGCTGGATGTTGTGGGTTGAGATGGGATCAGGTATACAGAAAAGCACACAGAGAGGAGTGTATGGATGCCCTGACTGCTTCTGTAGAACACAAGGCCAACATTAGGCATGGAGGGAATGGAACGTGGCTCAAGGAGATGTGCAGTCTCAGATACAGACCACATGGCTCAGAGTCTTACAGGGCTCTCCTTGCCTCCGCGTGGCCCTTCTCACAGGGTTTAAGTTTTGAAGAGTCCTTTTGTTTCTCTGGGTTTGGGGTGTGACTGGAGAGACATAGCAGAGAGCAAGGGCTGAGGAAAGACCAAGAGGGCAGGAACTCACAGAGGGGAGTCTACTACCCTCTCTGCCTTTTCTGGTATGGGCTCTCTCCTGATCTGGATGGACGGATGACCTGCCATTACTTCTTTTAAAAATGCATTTGGCTTTACCCTGCCAGAAAGCAACACATGTTTATTGAAGAATAGTGGGAAACCCCAGAGAAACTGAAGGAAGAAAATAAGCACTCAGCTGAAGACAACCATTCAAAAGTTCTGGCCCTTTTCCTCCCAACTTTCACTGAAGTTGAACAGATAAATGTATATATATGAAGTGATTTCTGGGAAAGACCAAAAAAAAAAAAAAAAGATACCAACAACAAGAAAACAAAAAAGAGAACAAAGCAGAAGAAAACGGTGTTCATTTTCTTCCTGAGGCTGCCCTTCCTCGATACTGCTACTTGGTTTTACTACCTGCTTTTCTCCCTGGGATTTCTTGACAAAACATGGTTCCACTACTTTTACCTTCTTCAAAGTGTTTGACAGAGTCGTTTGCTTTCAACATGGAGTTTGAGCAAAATGGACTATTGTTTTAAAATATTCTATCATGTGTGCTGTAATATCTCATCCTGGACATGATACAAATGCTATGATAAAAAGAAGAGATGCTTTTAAAGTGATCACCAGAGTTGTGAAATTCATTGGCATGATCCTTCTTTTTTTTTTTAAAAAGATTTTATTTATTTATTTGACAGACAGAGATCACAAGTAGGCAGAGAGGCAGGCAGAGAGAGGAGGAAGCAGGCTCCCTGCAGAGTAGAAAGCCCGATGCGGGGCTCGATCCCAGGACCCTGGGATCATGACCTGAGCTGAGGGCAGAGGCTTAACCCACTGAGCCACCCAGGCGCCCCAACATGATCCTTCTTTTGAGGGTCATAATTCGTTTAATTTTTTTCTGCTCCAGCTTAACCTTCGCAGTCTTCAGTTGTTATGTGCATTAGACACAGTATTAGCAGTAGTGGCAGTAAAAATACTCCTGTCACCCTTTACAGGTACCATTTTACTAGCATCTCCTTACCACTGTAGCAGCTTTAAACCCTGTTTCCACCCTGTTCATTCCTTTAAATGCCTTTTCCTTAAAACCTTTTCTTAGTTTTTGGTGTTCTATAGCTTTACCACAAAATGTTTAATTGAAGATTTCTCATCTTGCTTGGTATCTGTGCATTTCCTGTATTTCTGGATTTATCATTTCTGTAATATCCTCAGCTGTTTTCTTCTGAAATTTTGACTCTGTCCTTCTGCTGTACTTCCCAGGATTCTTATTTAAACCTCCCGTCTGTTGTTCGTGTCTCTCAAGCTGGTGTTCATCTTCTTCTCCTGCCTCCTTGTGTTGCATTCTGGGGAATGTCTTCACTTCTTGGTGCAGTGTTGTGAAGTCCTTCATTCGGGGCTCATCTACTGCCCCACCATTCTGGTGTGTTTTCTGTTGTGTTTTACGTCTCAGTGATTTTTGGTCCCTGTTTAACTTCCTTCAGTTCCATGTTCACACTTGGCCTGTTGCTTTTGATAGGCTCTTGATCCTTCTTTATTTTTAAACCTCTTTTGTGTTCTTAAACAATTAACATGTAATATTTTCTATTCTGTATCTGATCATTCCAGTGTCTAAAGTCTTCATTTTCCCTCAGTCTTCTGTCTCTCACAGTGGCCTCATTTCTTGCATGCTCTGTGAAGGGATTTTGAGACCAGATTTATTGGAACATAGATGTAATCTCTTTTAATTCTGTTTTTTGGTGTGTTTTTTTTGTTTGTTTGTTTGTTTGTTTGTCTGTCTGTTTTTTCCTGGAGGGTTTGTCTTTCCTTTGCCAGGAGGCTGGGAGTGTTCTTGGTTGGGATCACTTTGGTTCCATTTGAGGGTCCTGGTTTATTAAGGAAATCTCAGGTTCAGTTCCCCCAACTTACCGTGTGGTGGGAACGGGGTCTGGAGGGCACAGGCCTGTAGAGATCCTGCAGTGAAAATGGCATTTGTTCTCTGGCACCCTGATTTGTTTTTCTTGAGCTTGTTGCTTACAGATCAGGTTTTGGCTCACTTGTTTCTGCCACCTCCCTCTTCCTGCTTCCTTTCCTACCATTTTCTAAGTCCTTTGCTAGTTTTCCAATGTCTTCTAAAGCCCAGAAATGTTTTGTGAATTCCATTTGCCATCACTAATTGCAAGTCTCCTCCTGCAGCAGGAAGGCCAGAGCCAGACACTGTAATGCTCTGCCTCCCACAGAGGAGATTTTAATACCCTCTCCTCGTGTTCAGAAATTCTAGATTGGAGATGGAGTTATGGATACATTACCATCTACAGAGGATTAGTTGCCTATATAATAGAACAAGTATGCATTATTCTAATCTTCCTAAAACTTCCATTTTGCATAATAAATATGAATGAATAAGGAACCCGCATTACTTTAGTTTATGCAGATGTTCGCTTTCTGTCTCTGGCTTTAGATGGTAGGTTGTCATTTGTATGGTTCATTCTGAAAATTGGGTAACTTCATTCTTATTTTCTACATGTTGGTGCCATATAAAGTGATGATTTATGGAGATTCAGAGGTAAATATTTATCAACATCTAAATAATTGGGGAAGGCTTCCTTTACAAAAGGTAGAATTATTAAGACCTGTTTAATCACAGAAGGGATATCCTGTAAAGCTAGCCCATAAATAAAAAGTGGATCAGAAGAAAGCAGAGAGAGGAGAGAATTTGGAAGGAGCACGTGGAGGGACACCTACTGCCTATCCCTGTAAGTCAGGGGCAATCTGGAAGGAAAACCTTGTTAAAGGAGGCAGTAGTGTTTAGATGTAATGAGCTACTGGAAACCTCACAGTGTTGTGGTGAAGCAAGTGGTGTGCAATCAAGTCCGCAGCCCAGTTGAAGTTGTGGCTTCAGGCAGCAAGCGAGCAGGCCTTTCTGTCTGCCTTTATCTCCAGTGGGAGCGACTTGTCCTCCTTGAAGTCAGCCTCCAGACATCTTTTCCTGTCGCTACACATCTGTGCATCACTGAGAATTTCTGCGGTTGCTGCTTCATGGAGATGTTTGTCAGTTTTGGGTTTTGTTTTGTTTTGTTTTTTACCGAGGTTCACTTGCTAACTTTTCTCTTCTCTTAAAAAAAAATTATTTAATCTAGGGGTGCCTGGGAGGCTCAGTGGGTTAAAGCCTCTGCCTTCGGCTCGGCTTGAAGGCATGATCCCAGGGTCCTGGGATTGAGCCCCACATCAGGCTCTCTGTTCAGCAGGGAGCCTGCTTCCCTTCCTCTCTCTCTGCCTGCCTCTCTGCCTGTTTGTGATCTCTGTCTGCCAAATAAATAAATAAAATCTTTAAAAAATATATGTGTTTAATCTAGGGGCACCTGGGTGGCTAAGTGGGTGGGTTAAGCCTGTTTCTTCAGCTCAGGTTATGATCTCAGGGTCCTGGGATTGAGTCCTGCATCAGCAGGGAGCCCTCTTCCTCCTCCTCTCTCTCTGCCTCTCTGCCTACTTTTGATCTCTCTCTGTCAAATAAATAAGTAAGTAAATAAATCTTTTAAAAAAATATATATATAATCTCTTCCAGGAAGAGATTATGCTGAGTGAAAAAAGTCAAGCAGAGAGAGTCAATTAACATATGGTTTCACTTATTTGTGGAGCATTACAAATAGCATGGTGGACAAGGGGAGATGGAGAGAAGGGAGTTGAGGGAAACTGGAAGGGGAGGTGAACCATGACAGACTATGGACTCTGAAAAATAATCTGAGGGTTTTGAAGGGGTAGGGGGTGGGAGGTTGGGGGAACCAGGTGGTGGGTATTAGAGAGGGCACGGATTGCATGGAGCACTGGGTGTGGTGCAAAAACAACGAATACTGTTACACTGAAAAAAATATATATATATATTTCATCTCTTATTACCATGTATTTCAAATGGTAGTGAGGGATGATGGTGTGGGACCCCATGAAGTGAATTCACACTGCCATCTTGACCACAATATAAGTGTCGTACACAGCCGTCCTGTGTCCCCTTTCGTTCTGAAATGGATTCTCTCTTCCCAGCTGTTATCAATAGAAGACAGGGGTCTTTGTTCTTGTAGGTGACTTGTCCAAGATCGCACAACTTTCGAGGTTTAACCTTTGGTCTGATTGTAGGACCCATTTTCTTTAACTCAGTGCCATGCAACCTACCATGTAGGACTCTCAATACTCTCCTGCTTTTGAAGCTGTACTCCACAGGCCACATCTACCAGTGCATATCTATTTTTGTCTAGTTCACTCATTTATTGCACACATTTACTGGATGCCAGCTATGTGTTTCAGGCACCTTTCTAGGTGCTGGAGATATGGCAGTGGGCAAGTCAAACACAACCCCCTGCCCTCATTGAGCATGTTCCATTTCCTACTACTGGAAGCATCCACCAGGAACAATGGACTTATGCCAGAAGTCCAGCAATGATATGAGTTCCAGAAATTTCTGAATGGTTCTTTGTGGAAGTGATGATTTGGCGGCAGCCCTCAAGGTAGCTACCTGCACGGGCAAAAAAAAGGAGGGCTGGTGTAGAAATGCCTGATGAATGGGCTTCAAAGTCAAATAACTGAGCCAGGTCTTTAAGGTCTTATTAAGCTCGGAGATTTTTCAAGAACTTTCCATGATACATAAGCATATTATAGAAAAAACCCTATTCAAAGCACACTGTAAATTTGGAGGATGATTGTCTTTGCATTATTTTTGTGATTAAATGACAGTTGATGATACAGGCACTGTTGTAAGTCACTTATCCCTGTGCAAACACTTTGTGGTAAATTCTTTTATCATCCTTATTTTTCAGAGGTAGAGACTGATGCAAAGGGAGAAGTCTGGTGGTTCTCCACTGGCCACAGCTAAGCAAGCAAAAAGCAAAAAGCAGAGCCTGCATTGGAACCAGGCACTGTGGCTCCAGACCCCAACTCTTCACCCTTGGGCTTCTTGCAGCACGCCTGATTTCTTGTCACTAAGAACTTGGTGCAGGAGTTTAACGGTACCTTTAACTTCTAGTTTTTCTTTCTCAGAACTGAATCTGCATTGCAGTGCATCTCTGCATAAACATGTGTTTAATTTTGTCACCTTTAATTTTGTTTTTAGGTAAGATCTGAAGGAGTCAATCTGTTTCTTCTGTGGCTTCAAGCACTTCAGACAAACTTTGCAGAAGAGCAGGTGCTGATTTTTGCTTGCCTCGTGCCTGGTTTCCCAGCGATCATGTCATCCAGAGGGACCTGCATGGTGGAGACACTCATCAGTCCTAGCCCCGGTGTGGCGGATGGTGAGGAACATTTTAGCCAGCCTTATAGGTTGAAATGACTCTGGAAGTTCTCTTGAGGGATTCCTCAGCTTGTCATGATCCTGAATAGAACCCTTTATTTCATAGATGGGTTTGGAGGAGGAATTATCCCCTGCTCTTGTTCACAGTAATGTCTTACAGACATTAGAATAGAAAGAATCAGAGCCTTTTTTATATGCAATGAGGATGGGAGACATTTACTGAAGTGGTGGAAACAGGAATGGAAGGGAGGACTCAGATGTTGGAAACAACAGGAAGTGGAGACACATCATGTATCTGGAGTGTTTACTTGGCTGTGAATGAAATTTAAATCTGCCATCCAAAACTACTGTTTATTGTCCTCAGCATGATTGTCTCACGAGTGGACATTCATCTGCTCACCCAGCCCTGTATTTTCATGCCGCATTCATGGAAAGACAGTAGCTGCTTCCTGGGAAAGTCATGGCAACCATCTGTGTCCCATGAGTTTTTAAGGAACTTGCCAGTTAGGGCCATTGATTGATTAATGCACATCACTTTATTGCCCAAAGACAGGTATTTGATCCTTAGGCTGACCGAAGCAGAATTTGGCAGAGAGAAGAATAGTTTAGAGGGAGAGGTGGCTTCATGGGAGTTTGTACCGTATTTCCAACCCCTTGATGCTCGCTGGCCTGGAGTGTAGCGTGAGCAGGTTCCAAAGGAGGGGCAGATGTATTTTAATGAAGGCCATTTTTTAAAAACCCTTTGAACGTTGGTGAAAGAACTCCTTTTTTTCCCCACTCTGGAGCAAAGATATATCCACAAGAATCACTCCACTCTTGCCGGCCATATCAGGGGAAAGGATCGCTGAGGACCAAACATGCTTTTTCCTTCAAGTCCTATTGAACTGTATGGTTATTCAGGTAAAAGCAAAATCTTGGATAATTCAGGAATGGTCTTTCTCTTGATAGGAAAGAGGAAACATTGCTTATTTTCTCCCAGCTCATCCATATTTTGTATGTTTGCTTGTTTGTTTGTTTGTTTGTTTTTTGAGTTGACTCTTTATGATATTTCACTAGAACTTGAATATGTGCTATATCACATCAGCAAAGACCTGGCATACATAATATTTTGTGTGAGAGTGTATGTCAAGCAAACATTTCAGTTCTCCCATCGGCTTTTATATTACCATATTCACACAGAACACTTTACTTCTAACACTGTGGCTGAGGCTGTGGATTTTTCCCTCACCAGGCAACTCTGCAACACCAGCTGGGTGTCCTGTAGTTTTACTCAGCTTTGACACTGTCTGCCTTGATATGGCATCTGATCCCACAGGTTAAGGGCTCAGTCCCGTGAGACTGTTCCATCACATTCAGGTGCCAGTCATAAGTAGGAGGAGCCCAGGTTACCCACAACTTCTCTACAACTTGGCTACAAATCAGAGGTTCCTTCAACTCCTCCTCTGGTTCAACTGAGTGGCTCGCAGAACTCTGGGAAACATTTGTTTTCATTTGCAATTTATGAAAGATATGATAAAGGATACAGATGAACAGTCAGATGCAGAGACACAAAGGGCACAGTCTGGGAGGGTCCCAAGCACAGGAATGTCTATTCCTGTGGAGCTGGGTTTTATCCCCCTCCTGGTACCTGGATATGTTGACTTACCTGGAAGTTTCCTGAAACCCCTGCTATGAGGATTTTTTTTAAAAGATTTTATTTATTTATCAAAGAGAGAGAGGGGGAGAGAGCGAGCACAGGCAGACAGAATGGCAGGCAGAGGCAGAGGGAGAAGCAGGCTCCCTGCTGAGCAAGGAGCCCGATGTGGGACTCGATCCCAGGACGCTGGGATCATGACCTGAGCCGAAGGCAGCTGCTTAACCAACTGAGCCACCCAGGCGTCCCTGCTATGAGGATTTTTATGGAGGATTCCTTACATAGATGTGCTCTGCTTTTAGCCCCCTCCCCTCTCTGGGGGAATGTAGGGGTTGGGGTGGGGGTGCCGAAGATTCTAAATTCTAATCATGGTGTGGTCTTCCTGGTGATGTGTCCCCACTGAGGAGCCATCTCGGAGCCCACCCAGAGTTGTGTTATTAGAACAAAATATTAAACTCAAAATGGATGGAAGACCTCAATGTAAGATAGGAATTCTTGCCAGTTTTCTTAAGGTGATTCTTTCTCTCTGCTATCCCTCAAGATTCTATCCTTGCCTCCCTTCCTGACTGCACTGTCCTATTGGGCAATCTTGCCTATTGGGCAGGTGGAATGGACCAGTAGGGTCAAAATGCACAGCTTCTAGAAGGCAAAGGGATACTCCAGTCTGCTCTAAGGACTTTGGAGTCTTTGTGTTTTTGGTGCTGGTGAAAGGAAATGAGAGAGGAGAGCAGACAAGAGAGAATGCTAAGTCATTAGAGAGAACTGGTAGGATAAAATACAGGCATGATGAGTAGAATGAGTTTAAAAACATGATACCATTGGGTGATTTTTTTAATACTCAGTAAGAATATTTTTAACAAAGTGAACCATTTAGTTTTGAAATATTCATTCTTAGCATAATTTGAGTTTTAAGATAGGATTACATTACAGGATTGTCAACATTATTTGTCACCATGACTTTTTTTTTAATTTCGGATAGGAATTTTAATAAGATAGCATTTTATTTCAGTAGACATTTAAGTTAAAATTTAAATGTATATATGTTCTTTCCCACATATTATCCAAAGGCTACAAATTAGAGTGGAAGAATAAGGAGAATCAAGATACTTGTTTTAAAGTTCTTTTTACACTGTTTTGAAAATATTGTCTTCCTCATTTATTTCCATCATTTACCATGTTAGCAAAATCTACAAACTTGTACTTGGTAAGTACTGATTGGGCTGGGTATAGAGGATGTCCACAGGGAAGCTGCCATTCTCTTTCAAAGTGACCTTTGTTTATTTTTAAGCAAAATAGTCACTTTATTCTTATATTTAATGGTAACTTTATTGTAAGAGGTTTAAAGTTTCCTAATAAATGATTTTACCTATTTGTACAAACTATTTATTTGTACCTCAGGAAGACTGTGGCTCCTAAAATAATTCAACATGTGTCATGATTCTTCTTGGTATAATTATATTTAAAATTAAGTTTTAAAATTTTAATTTTTAATTGAAACTGTTTATTGAAGGCAGTGTTTATTTTCTCATGCAAAGATGTTGAAATAAACATTCTCGTTGAAGTCTTCTCTTAACGGTGTTGAGGTACGGTGACCCCAGGCCCCAGACCTTGCCCAGTGGTGAGGCAGACCATCCCAGGCCATGCAACTGCCCAGAGTAGCCCTTCCTTATATCCTGGATCTTTCATCCACTACGTGCTACTTACAGCTTCTTATGGAGGGGCCAATATTTGGGCAACTGTGCAACCTAAGTGCAGTAAGCTCCAGAAAGGAAGGAAACATGAGGGAATTTCTAGTTTCACTGCTCAGGGTTTTTTGGGTTTTTGTTTGTTTGTTTGTTTGTTTTCCCCTATGAAAAATGAAGGCTCACAGGACATAAGTATCCCTTTGATTGGTGCTGGGGTGGGGAAGCAAATTTTCTTCTCCCTATTATTGGAAAGCAGGCAAAATTAGTTAAAGTGAATAATCAGAAACAATTTGGGAGGGAAAGAGATCACAACAGGCATTAATCCATGTGGTGAATGTGGACTACTAATTCAGTTGTCTTTGGGTGTTTACTTACATACACACAAATGTGCATGCTTGGATCAGGGGAAAGCAGCAAAAACTTGATGCCTTTTGAAATATGTAGAAGTACTAACCTTTAGAGGTACCGGGCTGTGTATTTGTTAGCTATCTGTATATGGGTATTTTTTTCAGAACTTGATTCTGATTTGATAAATAGTCTATATTCACTGTGGAAAACATAGTATACTTTAATATATTGAATTAAAGTTCTTTATTGAGAACTTGTCTGCCTCATGCAAGTGCCTCCAGGTATATAAAAGGTGGGAGGTCGGGGTACCAGGTGGTGGGTAATATAGAGGGCATGGATTGCATGGAGCACTGGGTGTGGTACAAAAACAATGAATACTGTTATGCTGAAAATAATAAAAAAAAAAGAAAGTAAGAGAGCTGGACATACAGCAAGTAGTAGCTCAAGTCCAATACCATGTAACTTTTTGTATTGATTATGAAATTTAAAGGAGAAAGGGACTTTTTTTTATTATTCTATTTCTTTTCAGTGTTCCAGAATTCATTGTTTATGCACCACACCCAGTGCTTCATGCAATATGTGCCCTCCATAATACCCATCACCAGGCTCACCCAACCCCCTACCTGCCTCCCTTCTAAAGCCCTCAGTTTGCTTCTCAGAGTCCACAGTCTCTCATGGTTTGTCTCCCCCACCAATTTCCCTCAACTCACTTCTCCCCTCCATCTCCCAATGTCGTCTGTGTTATTCCTTATGCTCCAGAAGTAAGAAACCATATGATAATTGACTCTGCTTGACTTATTTCACTCAGCATAATCTCTTCCAGACCAGTTCATGTTGATACAAAAGTTGGGTATTCATTCTTTCTGATGGAGGCATAATAATCCATATTGTATATGGACCACATCTTTATCCATTCATCCATTGAAGGGCATCTTGGTTATTTCCACACTTTAGTGACTTTGGCCATTGCTGCTATGAACATTGGTGTACAGATGGCCCTTCTTTTCACTACATCTGTATCTTCTTGGTATATACCGAGTGCAGTTGCAGGGTCATAGGGCAGCTCCATTTTAATTTTTTTGAGGAATTTCCACACTGTTTCCCAATGTGGCTGCACCAAGAAAGGGACTTGTTATTAATTCTGTGGAGCTGGTCAAGTCAAAATTCAAAGATGAATTTTTTCAGACATAAAGTAGTTTATACTGATTCTATTCTTCAGATTCACCTACAAGGAAAAGGCTATGAAACTAAAGTCTCATGGATTTGATTAGGGTAGTATTGGATGTTAAAGTACCTGAAATGATGAAGAATGTCTGTACATTCTTCTATATTTGTTTCAGTCCTAAAATATTAAATTAGTTATAATGTATGTGAAAATATCCTTACTATTAGAATTGCTTATCCTTTCTCAAATTTTCTAGTGGCTTAGTACTTAGTACTTCCAAAGCTGTATGCCATAGCTATAATAAGCAAGCAGTAACAGGAGTCACCATCCCACCTTTGTCAGGTCACAAGGCAGAATCAGAAACAAGTCTACCAAAAAATGTCATCCCTAATAATTTCTGGTACTTTAATTTTAAAGTTTTAGTTGATATTCATCCAATCAAATATAGAGCTGAGGTATATGTTTGTGAGAAATTGAACTGTTTAGGGTGGTGGCTTACACTCACTCCCCTAATCATGTATTCTGTTTCCTTCCAGACATCCCCCATTTGAGACCAGCGCCAGTGTATGTACATTACTACAACTCAAGACAATGAAAACATTTATAGTATAAAAATTCCATACATGGCAATTCACATTGTTTTTATTAAATGGATTATAAATTTCTTTTTGGAAAAAAGTATCTAGCTATAATCCAAAACACTCAAAATCGAGTTGCTGTACTGCCCCAAATCATACAGGTATGTCATTCCTCTTTTTATTATATTTTACATAGGTAAAAATATACTAACACATACCAAAGTAATTGACTCATAGGGGTTTTGGTTCCTAAAGGATGCTGGTTCTAGGGATTATGTTTATGGGTGGGCTCTCTCTCTGTTGCTGAGGCGTCAGAGGGACTTCTGAGATAGCACTTGCCATGCCCTGCTGACATTGCCATGACAAGGTGATCTTGGGGGCCAGGGAGATGTTCTGAAAACATGATGTTGTGTGCAGTCTCCTGGACCCTCTCATTTTCCTTCCTTTGCTCAAGAGCCAGTGACATCAGAGCATAAGACCAGGGGCCTGTGTTGCCTTCACCCATCCCCAGCACCAGGCAGGCCCTCAATAATCATGTAGGTGGGCTGTGGGAAGGACCTATTTGACTGCCAAGTGCCTCTTGGCATCTCAGAGGGAGCAGTGGAAGAGATCTCAGGATTTTGAGGTGCCATGATGGAATGCCTGGAAGAAAAGGCAGACTCTCTTTAGAAGGCTTTCAGTGAAGACCTCTTTCTGTGTGGGGCCCATGGTATACCTTCCCTCTCTTGTGGTCCTTGGTCATAGAGAAATGGGCTTTCCCAGCAGGTTGAGTTTCTTAGAGACTTTGTGCTGTGTAAGGAAGGACAACTTGGGGAGGTTTGAGAGGGGCTGCTTCATGGCAGGGGCCTGCTTTTATGCACAAAGCATGGTCCCCTTAGAGTAGCTTCGCTGATGCCCCAGAGTTCCCCAAAGTGTGACTAGGCCTGAGCTGCAAGAGTTCACACACCTGAGTGGCAGGTAGCATCTTGGTGGAGGAGCACCAAACTGAGGTCCAGAGCCCGTGTCCTCATTGATTAAGAACTGACTACAGAGCTAGACAAACTTATTGTCAAGAAGTCTGAGGGGGATACAGTTACAGTAAAGAGCAGCAAAATACTTACTAAGATTTTGAAAGGGAGCTTTGGGGTGCGTGGATGGCTCAGTTGGTTAAATGTCTGCCAGAGATCAAACCCTGTGGTGGGGGGTGGGGAGTCCCTGCTAAGTGAGGAGTCTGCTTCTCCCTCTCCCTTTCCCTATGCCACTCTCCCTGTCTGTGCTCACTTTCTCTCTGTCTCTCTGTGTCAAATAAATTTTATAAATCTTTTAAAACATAAAAATACAAGAAAGATTTGAAACTTAAATTCACTAGTTGTAACATGTAATAGGAACCCTGTAAACAGTAATGATCACTGCTGAGAACAAAATTGATTTTTTTAAAGATTTTATTTATTTGGCAGAGAGAGATCCCAAGTAGGCAGAAAGGCAAGCAGAGAGAGAGGAGGAAGCAGGCTCCCCACCGAGCAGTGAGCCCAATGCAGGACTCGATCCCAGGACCCTGAGATCATGACCTGAGCTGAAGGCAGTGGCTTAACCCACTGAGCCACCCAGGTGCCCCACAAAATTGATTTTCCAAAGGAATATCCCAGAACACTGAGGAAAATTTCAAAGAGATGGAAATGAGAAACGAATAAGTAAGATCTGAGGTCAGGTCCAAATCTACCTTGCAAGTACCCTGAGGACAAAAGGAGAAAATAACAGAAGTTATAACTGAACTAATGCAGCATTTACTTGAACTGAAAAACAGTCATGCCTTCAGTTCATAAAGCCTTCAAGTCCCAGGGAGAATTAGCTGAACAGACTCAAACCAAAACAGACGTAAACCTATTTGACTTTCAGGGACTAAGAAAAAAATTGTCAGAGTTCCAAACAGAAACCACCAGTTCCTTCTAGAAAATGAGACAGAGTATCATTGAATATTGACTTTAAGCTCTATCCCTCAGAGCTGAAAGAACTCTCTTTCTTAGAACTCTTGCTTCCTATCACATATGTAAGCAGATGTCAGATTGATTGACCTTGTAAATTGGTTTAAGTTCTAACTCTACAAACAAAATGATAAAGAATTTGGAGACAATCTAGGGGCATGTAAAAATTTGGGAAGTGGTAGACTACCTTAGGTAGAGATAAGACCCACAGGCCATAGAAGAAATGACATGCCACTTTATTTTAAAAATTTGAAAAAGATTTGTATATCAAAAAAGAGTAAAGCTGCATGTGGGCAACAGGCTGTGAAAAGCATCTGTAACATCAGCTGTTCAAGGAGTTCATGTCTCTGACGTGCCTACAAATTGAGAAGAAGACAAACAGTCCGATTGAAAAACAGACAAAATGAGAGGAAGGAGAAGTTCATGGAAAAGGAAACAGAAATGACCCTGGATTTCATAGTGAGCCAGGGAACACCATTAGTTCTGGACCATGTTGAGACACCTTTATTCACTCACCCTGTAGACAAAAACTAAAAATCATCAGGTAGACAAAAATTTGCATGAAATCATATATAAGAAACTCAGCCCCACTCTTTGATAAATTTTACAGTCTATTTTGTGTGATTGTTAAGTCAATTCAAAACAATCTGTTTAGAGACTCTGACTGTTCCCTACTTGGTTACAAATTTTCAGGGAACCATCACTGTATTTATTGAGAATAATTTCCTCATTCTTGAAAAATACATTTGAGTGATGAAAAATAGCAAGAATAATGGAATAGCCACAAATTCAAGGTTCTAGTTTTCCCCCCGCCCTTAGTGGGAAAGGAAACTTTTCACACATGTGAGTCATCTAATTTTATTATCTGGATTTCTTAGTTTCCGTAAAGTCTGACCTCCTGAATCAGTTTGGATGGTTGTCTCATCCTAACTCAAACTGTCTTAAAGATTAAAAAAAAAAAAAAAAACCTTCAATCTCATGAAGAAGCAGCTCATGGCAGTGCTTGCGGAGAATGTGTTTTATTCACACTGTCTCCATGATTTTCTCCATTTTTCCCTACTGTGCCATTTCCCTCTGGCCAGTTTGTCTTCCACCCCCTGCTGACTGTGTGATGGCTGCCCGCAGTGGGGGCACTGCTTTTCTTGTTCACATTCAGAGACAACCCAGATATTTCTGTAAAGCCCTTCCCGTTTGTGTGTGTGGGACAACCTAGGTTACTGTCTCTCATAGAACAGTAACAAGGCACTGACTGTCGTGCAGCTGGCTGTGTGAATGGCCCAGGAGGAACATGACTGGCTTCCATGACAGACCCCTTCCCTGTAGTGTGGATGGGGCCAGCTTCCTGTGAGTCACCTGGGCTGCAGTGGAGGAGGCACACAGTGCACTGGGGTTCAGGGAGGGGGAGGGAGGAAGGATGCTGGCAGTCAACTCTCCAGATCCAGTACTACCACACCCTGAAGATAGTCCTACCTAGAAATGGTCCCTGCCATTGTACAGACTCAATATGTCTCAGTGAGTTCTTCTAGTAGTTTTTAGTGCCACTGTAGCAAATGACAAATTCTCAGTGGCTTGAAACAACACAAATTGATTATCTTGCAGTTCTGGAGGTCAGAAGTTCAAAAATCAGTCTCCGTGTGGTAAAATCGGGGTGTTAGCAGCCTGTGTTCCTTCTGGAGGCTCTAGAGGAGAATCCACTTTCTTGCCTTGTCCTGCTTCTAAAGCTGCCTGCATTCCCTGACTTGTGGCCCTTCATTGCACCACCTTTTATCCCTCTGTTTCCAACTTCACATTGCCTTCTGATTCTGATCCTCCTGTCTCCTTATGGATCCTCATGATTACATTGGGACCACCGAGGTAATCCAGGATAATCTCTCCCCCCTCACACCTTAATTTAATCATGCTTGCTAAATCCCATTTGCCAGGTAAGGTAAAGTACTCAGAGCTTCTTGGGCTCAGGATATGGTCATCTTTGGGGCAGTCGCTATTCAGCTGGTCAGTTGCCTCCTGTGCTCCCTTTTATGCCTCACACCTCATCTCACATGTGTCTGCTGTGTTCCTCTCTTCATCTGCATTGCAAATGAGAAATGCAGCAATTTAAACCATTGAATATTAGATTTTGGAGATAGTTGCAGGAATAAAAGCACATATAATTTTATTTGTGTCCTAAAAGTTTTTGTTTGGAATTTTAAATTTTATCTAATTGTCCCTAGGTAAATTAAATATGATTCAATCAGTTGATCTGAAAAATCTTTTCAAAGAGTATACCGCTGTTGTAAAGGCCCTTCAAAACAGTATTTTGAGTGCTGTTTCCAAATGAAGTTTACACTTTCACCCTTATCACTGTATTAAAGGTCATGTTGCAGGGTTTTGTGTGTGTCTGCTTTTTTCCAAAGTGAACTTGCTTCTCTATCTAAAACTAATACCTCTAACAGTATTTTTCACCAGGGAGGAGAGGAATTAGTGTATCTTCTAGACTAAGTTTTCTTTCCACGTGAAGAATCTGTTAGGACTAATATTCATGGGAGAAGGAAAAGACAGTAGCTCTTACACCCCATATACTATGTTGACAACAACAGTATAAGCCTGACCAAAGCTGTACATCTTGGTGCATCATTTCAGCTGAAACGTGTTCAGTGAAGTATGATTTATTCCTTAGTAATTCATTTTTGTGTGAGATAAAAGTACATCAACAGAAATTAGGGAAAGCAGAGTGGTAATTTTAAAATTTCATCATTGACTGTTTTTTTTTTTACCAGTTCTATAAGCACATTAATTGATATTAAAACCCATAAAAGCTCATTTGGGAATGAAAAAGAAAGTTTGAGGTGGTATTGATTTTTTAATGATATTTGTATTTATTTGTATGATTACGCTTAGTTACACTTTGATTGAGTCCGAATGTGCCCTTCAACAATAATCCATGGGCTCTGGGTTTCCTGAAGTTGTATGTCATGGGGTGAACAGTTAGAAAAAGTGAATCCCACCAATTGACAACCCTATGGGGGTTTATATATTACACAAACACATTTGTTTGTTGACTGCCACTCCAGTACTTTCTGTGTCCTCGAGCTCCACCCACGTGGTGCAGGCTGCCCCCATCTGTGCTGGAGAATCATGACGGGGCATTCAGTGGCCTTAGGCATCCCCAGAGAGCTGCAGTTGCATCCTCTCATTTCCCACCTAGTTTGTGGGCATCCCCCTTTAGCTTGACCCTGACAGTGGACAGGTCTCAGTATGAGCTGTCTGTGGGAAGAAACAAGATGTTGGGGGGGCAGCGGTAGTTGTTGATGGGAAGTTTTAAGTGTCAGGTTGTATCTTGCAATTTTCTGAACCCTGGCAGTGCAGGCCTGGGCCAACCTGGTATGTCTGTTTCACCAACCAAATCTTCCTCATGTGCCCAAGAAGTGAAACCATATTTGCATTTGCCACCAGAATCAACTAATACTAAATAATAGTTGAGAATTCCAGCTTGATTATAGTGAGTGGAAAATGGACCTCTCTGGTTAATTCTTACATATGATTTTACTGTTCATCTTCATAAAAGGGATAAGAAATGAGGAAACGTGGATTATCAGTTTGTTTTCACTCTCATCACTCACTGCAGTTATAATTTTCAAAATACCAAGATGTTTTTCAAAAGTAGTTGTTTTTTTGTTTTTTGTTTTTTTGTTTTGTTTTGTTTTGTTTTGTTTTTGTGGAGGGAGTAGGGACTAAGACTAAGGAAAGCATTGTTCTATCAAGAGAAGTCGTTTTCAATTTATGGTATGATGGGAAATCCATCTCGTATGTCCTATTTGGATAACAGAGCTCACTCTTAATTTTTTTAAACTTCCTTTGATTTTTTAATTGAATTATAGCTGACCCACAATGTTGCATTCGTTTCAGATATAAAACAACAAGATTTGACAAGTCTGTATGTTATGCTGTGCTCGCCGTACTGTACCACCAACCATATTCCCTATGCTGTGCCTTTCGTCCTGCAACTTATTAATTTTGTAACTGGAAGCCTGTTATCTCCCACTGTATTTCACGCATTTTGCCTGTCCACCCGCTGCCTCCTCTTTGGAAACGATCAATTTGTTCTCTGTAGTTATGGGTCTTTTTCTGTTTTTCTGTGTGTTCAGGGAACTTTTTAAGATAACTTGGTGCCTTTAAACATATTCCTTGATTTCCATTAGTTTGGATACGTATTTGCCATGTTACCCAATTAGTTATGTAATGACTTCAAAATTTGGGGGCTTAAAACAACCCTTTTGTCATATTACATATGTTTTGGGGGTCAGAAATTGGGGCAGGATCTCATGGGGCAATTTTTATGCTTAATACGGCATTAACTGAGGTCAGTGGGTGGTGGCCTTCAGCAGGCGGCTGCTTGGTCTAGAGGATTCAGGATGACTTTATGCACATGCCTGTCACTTTGATGGGTACAGTTGTGAGACGAGGCTCAGATGGCCCTCCACTTCCGTGCAGTCTTTGTAACAAGGTTGTTGGACTTATTTCCTGTCCACTCAGAGCTCCAATAGCAAATGTTCCAAGAGAGGGGTTCCTTTTGGACTTGGGCCTGAAACTGACACGTTTATTTCACTGTTTAACACAGTCACATAGCCCATGTGAATCAAAGGGAATGGGGAGTCATAGGATTTGTGATCATTTTTTAACGTGCTACATATGTTCATATGTGCATTTTTTTCCCATTTCTCTGACCTGTGGGAAAATGGAAGTTATTGATCAAAGAGTCACAGGTTATCAAGCGGTATGAGAGACTTCAGACTTAATCCAACCTCCATACTTTATAGATTAAAGAATATATATGTAGGTGCACATGTACATCTCCATATCAGTTATTATATATACACTTGTATATCACTAAAAATGGTATCTGTGGATTAGCCAATTCTTCTATCTTCATAGGAATGAAAAGGACTCGTCATTCCCCGGCAAATCTGAAGAAAGAAGCCAGAGCAAGAGTAAGGGAGAAAGAGAGTGAGAGGAGCATCTGATGGGATAGGATTTCTTACAAAAGGACTCCTGAAGTGACCAGAGAAAACAGACCAACAGAAAAGGGCAGACTTTGACCAAGCGGTGCTCAACGACGTGAATATCCACATGGAACAGAAGAGGTTTTAACGCTATTCCCTACTGATGTAGCCTACATACTGAAGAGGACATCAGAAGTTTTCTGGAAGATACCATAGAAAACCATTTTGAGGACCTGGGGGCGGTGGCAGAGATGAGTGGAACAGAACACCAAAAACAGGAAGCCCAAGAAAGCTTGGGTGCCGCTTCCAGATGGCGACGAGAGAAGAATTAGGCACGAACCAGTCAGCTGGAAAAGACTGGGAGCAGGGGACAACAGTCGAAAAGGACGTCTGCCAAGAGCAACTCGACAGTCTCACTTTTATTGGATAGAAAACAATAGCCAAAGAAGGATTGAGGAAGGTCAAATGTTAATCCCATCTTGCTGACAAGCAAGAAGGAGGATAAAGTTTATAGTTAAACAAGCACATTGAAAGAACTCTTCTAACTAGCAACAGGCACTTCTGGGAAGAGAAAGGCTCTATGGCGGATAAGGGAGGCAGGCGGTTTTCATTCCACCCTGAGCTAACCTGTCGTTCCCGGGTGCTCTGCTTTCCTGAAGCAGGCGGCATTCCGCCCTGGGCTGGCCGGGCTTCCAGCCAGCGCAGCTTCTGTGAGGGGGCTGCATTCCGCCATGAGCAAGCGAGGTATCCCCCGCTGCCCAGCTTCTGTGAAGGGGCGGTGTTCCGCCCTGAGCAAGCTGGGCATCCCCAACTATAAGTGCTACCATTTTACTTAAAACTGTGAAATTGGGTCAGATTTAAATTTCAATTTATGTTAAAACATTCTGTAAACTGTGTTAAACTTTGACATTTGTTCCCTCTGTTCAGTGAATAACACTATATCATATTCTGAAAAATACGCTAATTTTCATTTTGAAAAATATCCCTTTTTCCTCTTATGGTAATTATTAATATGAATTAATAGTAGAATTTGATATGGTTCCATATGCCCATAAATACTTTATTGTATATTATCAAATTTAATAATGAATATAATGTACTTCTTTGGACAATTTTTAAAGACCAGTCTACTCTTAAAACAAAAAAATGGAGACGCACTTCTTTAGTTCACACAAATTTCATTTTATTATATATAACCTCAGATAAATTTCAACAAATCATAATTTATTAAAATTATGTCTACTTAAAAATCTCATAGAAGAGTAAAACCATCAAAAATAATAATAAACACACACAACACACACACATCACCCATGTATTGGCAAATGACAATTGCTGTAACAATACATTAGGCATTCCACTGTTAAGGGCTATCAAAATTTCCATCAGTGGCAAAAAGATTTGTATCCAAATTTTAGTAGAATTTGATTTTCCAGAATCCAAGAAAAAGTCTCCTAGGGTTTATTTAAAGATAAATATTTGAACAAATACTTCTTAAATTTAGGAAATTCAGAACATACGATTAAAGAATATTTGCAGTGCAGACTATATTCAATCCTTCCTTCAAAATATGCCTTTGAGTACATAATTCTGTTTTCTCTATCTAAATTGAGCTGTCCTCCAAGGAAGTTTTCTAAAATGTGTGTCTCTGTGTGATAAATGTTCTAAGACCTAACATGCTTCATTGTATTTTTACTGTGCTCTCAAATTTAATCAATAATTTGGCTTGATGTATAATATCTAGTTTCAAATATCTTTTCCATCTATACAAACCCCCAGCTGTCTCCTTTATATGCTATTACTATTGAGAATTCTGCTGTCAGTATTATTCTTGTACATTTTAGGTGATCTGTTCTTCTCTTGGGCATCATTTATGCTCTTCTATGTTTTTGATATTCTTAAAACTCACCATAATGTATATGAGTGGTTTTGTGTGTGTTTTGTTTTGTTTCTGATTTCTCATGTTTGGCATCATTTTAAGTCTGGTAATTTTTATCTTTCTTTAATTCTCCAAAATTTATCTCAGTACTTATTTAAATATTTTCTTTATTTTTTTTTCTTTTCTGCTGCATTTGGGCAGAAGTCATTAATTTGTTTGTTTGTTTTTCCCAACTCATTTATTCATTTTACAGCTATATTCATCTTAGTCTCCATTTATTGTATTCTTTATTTCAACAATTTTCACTTAATTTATATTCACAGTATAGTATCTTTTCTTTGTATATGTATATCATTATTTTATCATATACTTTTAAGCTATTTTTAAAAATATTTTACTTATTTATTTGACAGTGAGAGATCACAAGTAGGCAGAGAGGCGAGCAGAGAGAGAGGAAGGGAAGCAGGCTACCTGCTGAGCAGAAAGCCCGATGTGGGGCTTGATTCCAGGACCCTGAGATCAGGACCTGAACCGAAGGCAGCAGCTTAACCCACTGAGCCACCCAGGCGCCCCTTTTAAGCTATTTTTTAAAAGTACAGTCATTCCATTTTTTTAAGATTTTCTTTATTTATTTATTTGACAGAGAGAGATCACAAGGAGGGCAGGCAGAGAGAGAGAGAGAGGGAAGCTGACTCCCTGCTGAGCAGAGAGCCTGATGCAGGACTTGATCCCAGGACCCTGAGATCATGACCTGAGCTGAAGGCAGTGGCTTAATCCACTGCACCACCTAGGCGCCCCTAAGCTATTTTTTTAATTCCTGTTCCAATAACACTTGGATTGCCATATAAAGTTAACCACATCATCTTTTTTAGGTAAGTAATTGTACTTTTTATATGCATAGTTATTTTGGTCCATGAGTTCAGCTCCTCTTCGGATCATCAAATCTCTGTAAAGTCTGGGTATGCTAGGATTTTCTAAGCAACAATAAAATACATTGAAACCTGGTAGCTTAATTATAATAATGTTTTCTTTCTCAATCATTCACAATAGTATTACATTCTGAGTAGCTTCCTTCTATTTTGCAGCTATAGTGTTTGGAAAAACTTGAATTGTGATATTACTGTGATAATGTGAATTAGTCAGGGTTTTTCAGAGAATCGGGAAGAGAAAAAAAGGAAGATATTCTCCAGGGCCAACTCTAGAAGTGACTATTAAAACAGCTGTCCAAATTCAATTGAACAAAACTCAGAAATGCCATCTCCAGTGAAATACAAAGAAGATTATATATAGTTCTGGGCACACACATCTCATTTGACCCAATGATGTACATCAATGAAAGACTGAAGGCCAATCACCACTCCATGGGAGAATTTAAAAATAAATTTACTAATGAGGCCAAGAATTCAGAATCACAAATACTTCAAAACTAATAATAACTGCCTTCACTTGATGTTATTCTATAAGATAAATCCTACGATCAAGTTTCAATTTTAAATTCTTACAATTTTAAATTCTTAAATCCTTATGAAGAAACATCATTTGGAGGGAGCAGTTTTCATAATTTATCATCCATCAGCCTTTTTTTAAAAGATTTTATTTATTTATTGGACACAGAGAGAGATAAAGAGAGGGAGAGATCACAAGTAAGCAGAGATGCAGGCAAGCAGGGAGGGAAGCAGGCTTCCTTTTGAGCAGAGCCCGATGTGGGGCTGGATCCCAGGACCCAGAGACCATGACTTGAGATGAAGGCAGAGGCTTAACCCACCACCCACGTGATGAGAGAGCCACTCAGGTGCACCTCATCCATCAGTCTTAATTGATTGGAGGAAAACGTGTGGAGGAATAATGCCTTAGGGAGCTAATCTCTCTAAAGAATTTTCAAGTCTTTACCCCTTCAAGGTTTTTGTACAGTTCTGATAGCCTCTAAACATCCAGCTGATTTCTACAGTGACAGGCCTGTTAAAACCTGTCTTCAAACCAGGAATAGAGCTTGAAACATACCAGTCAAGAGCAACTTTGAGTCTTTTAAGGAATTTATCATCATTTCTTTGTTTTTGGTTAATATCTGAAATAGTTCCATATTACACTTGCATAATTTCTCCAGAGCTGACTTTGAAGGAGGCATTCAGTTCCAGCTAGTTCCATATTTTGGCAAGAACTATAATTCTATATATATATATTAAAAAAAAAAAACATATTTTAGGGCGCCTGGGTGGCTCAGTGGGTTAAAATCTCTGCCTTCGGCTCAGGTCATGATTCCAGGTTTCTGGGATTGAGTCCAACAGTGGGCTCTCTTCTCAGCAGGGAGCCTGCTTCCATTCCTCTCTCTCTGGCTGCCTCTCTGCCTTCCTGGGATCTCTGTCAAGTAAATAAATAAAAATTTTTAAAAAACATATTTTATATCAGTTATTCATGTTTATTAACTAAGATATCACAATACAAATAATACAAAAAGTTGCTCTTTATTAATACCTTCAACCAAGATCAAAAAATATGTCATATTTTCTCCAAAAATTTTATATCATCTGATAGGTCAGATATATATAAAATTACATTTAAAGTTTTAAAAATATCATCAAATATTTTCATTTAAATGCAAATTTGAAAAAAAACCTACTTTCCCAAACACGACTTTTTATCCTATTTTTTTTTGAATTTTGTCGACAACTGATAAAATGTTTAGCGAGACTATAAATGTTAGATCGAAAAAAATGATTAATACATGTAGGTTCAAATTATTATGTTCCATTAAAAATGATTTAGTCTTTGATGAACATCTGTTTGGTAATATGTTGTATCCAGATATAGTAAATTAATGATATATATATAAAATTATAGGGAAATGACACCTTCCGTTCTATTATGAGTAGAGCTTTTAAAATGCTATTTGTCACAACCTGTCATCTTGTCATTATGTAGCATTATGTAACATTTAAAAAATGTATACTCTTCACTTCGAAGTCTTTTAGAAATCTAAAACATGACTTTCTATGGTTTGTGTTTCCATATTCCTTTATTGCCAGTTTGAACAAATCCACATCCTTGGATTCAAAAGTAATAAATTCCTCTTATTTGGAAAAATGATGTTTATTTTTGTTCTCTCACCCTTCACAGGTGGTTTCATTTTAGCATACTTCAGAGTTATAATTTCATGCTTATTAAAAACATTTATTATGATCTACATAGATGAATGAAACTTTTATTTTATTAAATTATTTGACAAAAAAATCTGTTATTTTTAAAAATGTATTTCCTTTGAAGGGTTAATTTAGAACGTTCAGAGAGGATCTAGGAGTGCGGTATTATGCAGTTTTTAAGTAGGTATGAAATGGTTATTTATATGATTGTTTCTTTAAGGCTTATGTATATTGTCCATTATATGCTATAAAATATTTTGAAAGTAAATTTAAGGTATGTTTTACATAGTTTATATTTTGGAAAAAAAATTATTGAAATGACTTATGAAATTCAGTATACTCTCAACATTAATTTATTCTGAAATTTACCAATTGTCTATTGAACCTATTATATGGCAGATATTACTTCAGACTACACTGGTAAATGAAATACTTGGCTTTGTAGAACTTTTATTTTCATGGGTGAGACAATTAAAAGCTATAAACCTTAATAAAAATTGCATAGTGCATTCAAAATTGATGAGTATAATGAGGAAAAAGAAAAATTCGATCAGGGTGAGAAAAATCAAGGTTGCTAGGCAGGGGATGGGGAGTTAAAATTTTTAATAGGAAGATCAGGGTAGTTACAATGAAGCTGACAATTGAACAAAGGTATGGAAAGGTGATGAATTTGCCCAGAACTATCAGCAATAAGGTCACTCCAGACAAAGGAATTGGCTATCTTGAAGGCCATAGGTTGGATCATGCCTGGCATATCTGAGGAATAGCAAGGAGGCCACTGTGAGTGACTGAAGAGTAGCAGGGAAAGAGGTCACAGAGGTTAAATGAGTGGCTAGATCATGTAAAAGCTTAGAAGTCATTGTAAAACTCTGGCTTTTATATTTGGAAACTTACTGTGTGATAGAATTTCTGCTAATAGCTGAGAGTTCAAATGTCCATAAAATTTCAAGGATTCTTATTCTAGTAAGACAGAATAAAGAAAAAGAGTTCATATTTTCACATGGTGTAACAAATGCTCAGAGATCCAAGTGTAGGAAGCTATGGGAGCACAGAAGAAGGCACTAAAATCTCACCAATATATTTGGTGACTGTGACTATATATAAATTTGTATTTTCTAGATTTTTTTATAGTCATGGAATCACACAGTATATACTATTCATTGCCTGGCTTTTCTTTTCTCAGCATCATTATTTTGAGAATCTCCAACTGTTAATAGTTCATTTTGATGTTGAATAGTAATCTCTTTAATGAATAGATCATAATTTGTCTTTGCTCTATTGATGGACATTGATGAACATTTCCATTGTTTTCAATTCTTAAAAATAAAGCTGCTATGAAATTCATATACAAGTCCTTGTATGAACATAGGGTTTGTTTCTCTTGGTTAAATGCCTAGAAGTAAAATGGCTATTTGTGTAACTGCAACATATTTTGCATTTAAAAAAATGTTCAGACTATTTCCCAAAGTGGTTGTATCATGATATATGCCAACAACAGTTTAGATTTTTTGTTGCTTCTCCATCTAGCTCAGACGAAGTACAATTAGCCTTTATAATTTTAGCCATTCTAATAGATATGTAAGCATGTCTCATTATGATTTTAATTTGTATTTCTTTAATGCCTAAATGTTGAGAAATTTGTCATGTGCTTATAAGCCATCCATATCCTTTTGGTGACATGTCTCTTCCATTATTTCCTTCACATGTAAAATTGGATACTCTGTTTGGTTATTAGTAAGGTTTTTTATTTTTATTCATTTTTTAATAATCAGAGTAGATGTCCATTATCAGATATATAATTTGCAAATCCCTTCTCCATCTTTACGGTTTCTCAATGGAGCTTTGATAGCTGTGTCTTTCAAGAAATATGCTACTTCTTTCCTGGTACACGGAGGTATGACTAGAACATTATCAATGTTGACCTTTGCAAAGAAAATCATGGCTTAAGATATATGTAGTCCAGGCCTCTTCCTGAAGAGTTAGCTCTGATCAGAACGTCACTTTTCTCGAAGACTTTGCAAAGTTAAGGGAAAACCAGGTAGACAGAGCCCTAATCCCTTAACCTTGTGTTTCAGAACTCTAGGAGATGAGGACAAAGGCAGTAGCATATATCCATGCCCTCACCTTTTTCCTCAAAAAGGGACTTTCTGTCCGTTAGTCATCACTGACCCGTTGGGAAAAGACACTGACAATGGACTTGCTCACCCACAGGATGACAAACCCCATGGAGAGCTGTTGGTACCCAAGATGCCTCACTGTTTCTTGAGATCTAGAAATTGTAGTGGAAATAGGACACCTTGCTGTCTCTGGAGAATTGTTGGCCTAAAGGAAGGTATAATGAACATCATTTTTTCCTATTTATCTAGAAAGGGGAAATGGGACATTAACCCACAAGACAACCTGAGTTCCTGATCAGGCTCAGAGGACTCTTGTTCTATCCTTCCCGGGGCTTCCTACCTAAAGCCATAGGATACCAAGGTCATGGGAGAGGGACAGTTGCTTCAGTGAAGCCAGCATCTGTGATGTCACAACGCTTTGAGGTCATAGCAACCAATCCTCATAAACCCATGCCTGATCACTACACTTGGTTGGAGTATTCATGGGTGTGCCAATAGGACCCCTAGCCATCCCAAACCGCTGGAGCCGCCTGGGTCTCTCACAAAGGCAATTTGTGAAGCGAGTCGGTATCACCATCTCCATGGCCCGATTCGTAGTGTTTGGTCCTGACTGTCAGCACCAGCCCTCTGGATTTCGGAGAAAGGCAAGAATCCACCATTCCATCTTAGCCAGGAAAGGTCAAGTAACAATCAGGCCTCAAGCAAACCTCAGGGGAGGGAATCTGAGCCCTGCACAGGGGTTAGGCCCTCCCACCCATTCACCAATCTTCTGAACAGGAGAAGGGCCACCCAAGGAAAGCTCAAAGGGAACACCCCCAATCATGACATAGACATGTCTGGAGTCTTCCACAGTGCAGACACAAGTGTTAGGGTTTTTAATCAAAGGAGCAAGACTGATACAAAGCGAAGGTCAAGCAAAGCTTAATTTCATTCCAAACATCAAGAATCATACTGACTGGTCAGGGCCTTCTCTTCCAAATTCGACCCCCTCCAGCATCACAGACTAACATGTATAGATGTAGTTTAGCTGGGCTATACACAGGTGGCCTTGAGATTGCAATACACAGAGAAAACTGCACAGTGGTGCTAGGTCTGCCAGACATAGAAAAAAACTGCTAGTAACACACGGATGGACAATTGAATCTCAATTTACCTAGTAGATATAAGCTCCCCACTGACTGGATATCTTCATCTGCCCTGACCTGCCCTTATATCTAGGCTTTGAGAGTAAATACCTTTGGAAGGGGCAGTATCAATCTAAATTTACTGCATGAGGTCAATCTATGTATACTGCATAAACACAAAATGATTCCCTCTGGCCACCCAGGCTCTTACATTCCTCCCTATTCTTTGGAGATTAGTCCAATCCTTGACTTTTCATCCAGTTCTACATTCTCTGGTTATAAAGGGTTTATTGAGCATGTAATTCTAACATTTTTATCGCTCTCATTTTCTTTTGTACATGACACTAGTGTACAGTCGGCTGTATATTTACACTAGTGTAAATGACACTAGTGCACAGTCGGCTGATGACTTACCCATTTACCGCTTCATAGAACCCTTTCCATTTTTTTTTCTAATTTCCTTTATCTAATTAACTACCTATACTTTACATAAACAGGTAAAAATAGGAGCAACAACAAACTCATAGTCTTTTCAGTCTTAGATTTAGTCCACAGTGAACGGGATCTTTGGCTGTGGCTTCCACCTTTTGGGGTCATCTTCATCCTTGGCTCGTTTGATGTGACATGCGTGAATCCAGGCCCTGATGCATTCTACTTTTACTGCTGTGGTGTGGTCAGGGTAACAGTAAAAGGTCCCATCCAGCGAGGCTCCAAGCTCCCCACTTGATAATGTCATATCCAAACCAAGTGATTGGGTTGGAAAGGAAGTGGTTCCACCTCCTTCTCCATACCAGTGTGGGCAGTCTGGATCCCTGCATTTTTTTTTTAATACAGACTGTAATGCCTGCAGTGACTGGAGTACAGACTGATCAGTCATTTCTGCTAGGGCAACCTTTTGTAGCTGAAAACAGAGCGGAAGCAGGGGTTCTCCCAAACATTCTAAATGGGGTCACCCTGTTTAAATAGTGTGTACATCTTGCCCTGAGTAGGGTGAAAGGAAGCAGATCCACACATCCACTGCCCGTCTCCAGGGTTAGTTTTGTCAAGGTCTCTTTAAGAGTCCGGTTCATTCTCTCTACATGCCTAGAACTCTAGGTCTGATAGGCAAAATGTAGTTTCCAATTTGTGCCCAGGGCCTTGGCCAATTCCTGTGAGACTGAACTCAAAATGCAAGGCCATTGTCTGACTCAACCGTGAGAGGCAGCCCAGACCTAGGAATTATTTTTCTTGTAGCTTTCTGGCTATCACTCCTGCCGTCTCATGTTTCTCGGAAAAAGCCTCAACCTGGCCTGAAATGGTATCTACAAAAACTAACATATACTTGTCCCCATATTTTCTGGGTTTTATTTCTGTAATATCTATTTTCCAATAAATTCCTGGTACCCTACCTCTTTCTCTTTTCCCTCTTCCAATTCTAGTTCCTCCCACATTAACTGCCTGGCACTGAGCACATCTATCAACTATATCCTGAACTATACATCGTAATTTAGAAGCCTGGAAGTTCCTTGAGTTTGAGTGACCCCAGGTGAGTACCCTGATGTATCTGGTCTACTAATTTCTTACCTAGTCTTCGAAGAAGAATTAAATTTCCTCTTTTAGTCTTAGCCCAGTCTCCTTTATAATATAATTTAGCCATTTTTGTAAATACTTTAAATCTTCCTCTGAATACTCCAGTTTATCTGGTAGGAATAGATCCAGGTGTGTAACCAGCTCTTGCATTGTTTCTCAGGCTGCTTGCTTTAAATCTCGATCTGATAATTGGTTTCCTTTTGAAATCAGATCAGTCCCCTTTTGGTGTCGCAAGACATGCATAACAGCCACCTCTTTTGGGTCCCAATATTTCTCTTCTGTTTTAATTCCTTTTCCTTCTGCTGTTAATAGGCTCCTTACTTTGTAAGTAGCTCCATGTATATGGAGAGTAGCAAAGACATACCTGTTGTCCGTATTGATGTTGGTGGTTTTACCTTTAGCCATCTGCAGTGCCTTAGTGATTTCAATCAGTTCTGCTTGTTGTGCCGAAGTTCCATGTGGCAGGGTGCTGCCCAGAATTCCTGCTCAGGATAAACTACCACAGCCCTCACATACCTCACATACCTCTTTCCATGAACAGAGTCATGTCTGCATCTGGGAAGAGCATGTCTCTGAGATCCAGTCTTATTCCTGTGACTTGGTTTAGGACCTCCGCACAGTTGTGTGGATGTTCAGCCAGCTCCTCTGGGAGCAGTGTGGCTGGATTTAGCACCACTTGTGGCTGTGAGATCACTCTTGGTTTGTTGAGGAGGAGGGCCTGATACCCTGTCACTCGGGTGTTCACCATCCATCAGTCAGTTGGAGTCTACGAAGGTCCGCGATAGCATGTGTGGTGGTCAAGATGAGATTTTGACCTAATGGTCTAGCATTATATCTCATTTGGTTAAGACCTACATGTCCAACGAATTTAATTCCATTTGTCATTCAAGCAACCCTTCACAGTTTCAGGTTACCAAAGACTTTGGAAGCCACTTTAACAATTACCCATTAAAACCTTGAGACAGACAAATAACTATCTCCACTTCAGATGCCATGCTCTCCCGCCAACAAGGGGGAGGGGCTAGGCAGTCCACATCAGGCCAGAGAAGGCAAAGAATTCCCCAAAACAAAGGGGGTTTCGGCAGCTGCTGGGGAATATTTTTTAAAGTCTTTGGCTCAAGGTCGGTTCATCCCACAGTGCCAGTTCTGCTTACCAAAAGTGGTCCAATAGGCACTCATATTCCATGCTCAGCTCCAATGAGCCTCAGCATGGGCACCTTAACTCACTCTTAGACTAACCCCAGTTGGCTACAGTCATAGCCCTTAACACACGAAATGAGTGAATGAGAAGCCTCACATCTATTATGAAGAACAGAGAGATGAAAGTCAGAGTCCCTTTACTCTCTGCTTGCCCCATTCCTTCAATCATAACAAACAATACAACAGACAACAAAAGGACCAGGCAAAGACAACCATAGGCCCAACGATTCTTACCCATAACCTGCCACTGGTGGGGGCTTTCTTTATCCCCTGATCGCCTAGGAGGACTCGAACCCCCAAACCGCCCAGGGGGACTTGAACCCCCTGAATGTCTAGGGGTACTCGAACCCCCCTGACTATCCAGGGGGACGAACCCCCTGGAGTTCACCTAGGGGTATTTGAACCCCCTCTAACCGCAAAGGGGAACTCGAGCCCCCTGACCATCTAGGGGGACTCGAACCCCCTGACCACCCAGGGGGACTTGAATCCCCATACGATCTACCAGCAGAGGATGGGGCATCTCCGCATCCACACCAGCTCTGGGGAGCATGGCTGCTGCCAACTTCTACCAGTGGGCCATAGCCTGCAGCTCCATGCAGGATCCCATGATCTTACCTCCAGAGGCTTTTCCAAAAATTCCAATGCTGTTTCAGTTCTCATCATTTGAATTCGGGTGGCCCTCCAAAGATAGGGTCCTTATTCAAAGGAGCGAGACTGATACAAAGTGAAGTTCAAGCAAACGTTAATTTTGCACAAAGCATCGAGAATCATATTGACCGGTCAGTGCCTTCTCTTGCAAAGAGGCGACCACTCCCAGCCTCACAGACTAACATTTATAGCGGTAGTTTAGCCAGGCTATACAGAGTTGGCCAATGAGATAACAATACAGAAAAAACTGCACAGTCGTGCTAAGTCTGCTACACCACAAAAACAAAAATGCTAGGTAACACATGGGTGGACAATTGGATCTCAATTTACCCTAGTAGATATATGCGTGCTCCTCTAATGGGATGTCTTCTCCTGGCCTGATTCACCCTTGTATCTAGGCTTTGAGAGTAAGCTCCTCTGGGAGGAGTAGGGTCAATTTAGTTTACTGCATGGGTTCAATATAAGTTTACTGCTGAAACACAAAATGACTCCCTCTGGCCTAGCGGCCCTTATAACGAGTACTTGTAGCGTCTCTAGAAATCGAGCCAAAATGACTTCCAAATCTTCAAAACTGACGATGTACCAAAGGCAGATTCTACATCCTAGAACCTTAGGTCCAGAATGGACTCATGTACTTGGAGTCCACAGGAGCAAGCATGGAGCATGTTGGAAAAGACCCATAGCCCAAGAAGCCATCTGAAAGACGTCCGTACCCGTTTCAGGAAGACAACTTGTATCTTCAAAAGGACGCATTGAAGAGGATTCAAATGTCAAAGAACCTGGAGCATTCCCACAGGGTCCTGCAGATACCCTCTGGAGAAGTACATGTAGATGTGACAGCACAAGCCTACCTTCACCCTCTCATGAACATCCCCCAAATGGTTTCATGGGATAAGCAAACAATGCCTCTTGTGGAAGATGGGCGTGTTCTAATGGAGGCAGCAGAAGATGAACAGTGGGACAACAAAGGGCCATTAGAGAGCCACAGACAGCGTATGCTACAGGTTGGTGAGGATATTCAGGAAGACAAGGAACTGGAGAATGAACATTGGAGCTCTGAGTGAAGGTCTGGCATTTGAGGATGGTGGGAGGTTCTCTGAACCTGGCTGCCTTCCATAGAGATCTAGGTCCAAATTAAAGAAAACATCCCCTGGCCACAGTCAATCCTTGTACCCCGGTTATGTTTTTGTCTTTTTGTCAAACAATGCACATGCACATATTTGACAGAGAGACAGAGAGATCACAATCAGGGTGTAGAGCTGGAGAGGGAAAAGCTGACTTACCCCTGAGCAGGGAACCTGAGAACAGAGTCGATGCCAAGACCCTGGGATCATGAGTTGAGCTGAAGGCCGCCTCTGAACTGATAGGCACAATCCATGACACAATCTTTGACTTCTGAATACGTCCTAGTTCTAGACGTGAACCACTGCTCTGTCATTGTTCACAAATGCAGGGGAAATGGATTTTGGCTTGGGCTGGTGTTGCTTGAGCTATCTGGCCTGCTTCGAGAGCTGGTATAGTTTGTCCTCTTGAGGTAAGTGACTTGGCTATGTACAAACTACACTCCCACGCATATTTAGGTAAAGAGAATTCCTCCATTGATAGCTTTTGCAGAGGGAATGAAACTATGTCTTGTTGTTCTATGCTTCTGTGGATGGTGATGTGAGTCCTCCTTGCCTCTGAATCTGGATCTCTGTTTCTGCTCCCAGATGAGGGACAGTTTTAGCTCTGAATTCTCAAATCCATGTTCAGCCCTCTTTTTTTTCTCTCACTCCTACTTCTCCTACAATAAGCACCTCTTTCTATTCCTTGGAGTCAATGACTTTCCTAAGCTCATTGTCATGTTTCATCATTCTTCCTTCTTTCTTTGGATTTGTTTCCTTATTTACCAATCCTTTTCTGCCAGGTCAAAAATTTGGTCCTTTGCTTCTGCCAGCTTCTTGGACTTTTCCTTCAGTCTGCTACCAATCTTTTAATGATGATTCTAAATGTTATTTAGAGAGACATTCTGTTCTTAATATATTTCAAATATTCTACACAAGGCAAAGTGGATCCAAGTAATCTGTAGGCAAAATAAGATTTTAGAGAAGTATATATTTCCAACAGTATTTATAAAATATTACCTTTATGTAAGGCATCATCCTGGACTTTGTGGAAAACACACAAAGGAGTAAGAAGTGGCCCTTCAAGAAACATATACAATATCAAGGTTTAACATGAAGCAGCATGTCTTCTCTAAGTAAAAAAACATTGTACCAACTGACTTTACTGAAACTTTATATTTATTGCTCTCGTTTTAGGTCATAGTGTCCTTCTGCATGCAGGCTGCTATAACGGACATGATATAGACTGAATAGCTTATAAAGAACAGGAATTTATTTCTCACAGTTCTAGAACTGAGAAGTTCAAGATTAAGGAATGGGCAGATCCAGGGAGAGCCCACTTCCTCATAGATGGCTATCTTCTCACTGTAAACGTACATGATGAATGAATCAAGAGAACTCTCTGGGGTCTCCTTTAAAAGGACTGTAATCCCACTTATAACCTAATCACCTCCCAAAGGCCCCTATGTTTTAATACTATCACTTCCAGAGTTAGATTTTGTAATATGATTTTGGGAGACATAAACATTCACACCATAGTATATATAAACAAAAGAGACACAAAAACAACAAACAACAAAAATTATTTTAACTACCTATTATTTTCAACTACATAAAATTTTAATTTGTTTCTATATAATATTAAATAACTCATTTGAGTGATTCACTTATATCCAATGCATCTGAGTGCAATTAAATTTGCTTACCCAACATATCCAGCAGCATATTTCTTCAGACTATCCCATTCCCCACCTTACAGGTTTTACCACAATTAGAAGACAGGGGATAGAGGATAGATAGATAGATGTATACATAAACACACTTGTACATACACATATGCATATTTTTTCCTGTTAATGATACTCATGCAAATAAAATTTAAGCTCAAGGAAACCTGTCTTGTGTGTTACTTAATATCCAGTTTTTAGTCAACATCCAAAAACAAATAATCCAATAAAAACATGGATAGAGGACATGAACAAGTGTTTCCACAAAGAACACATTCAAATGTTCAGTAGATACATGAAAAGATGTCCATCATCATGTATCATCAGGAAATTGCAAAGCAAAACTAGAAAGAGATACCACCTCACACCTGTCAGAATGGCTAACATCAACACTACAAGAAACAAAAGGGGTTGGAGAGGATGTGAAAAAGTAACACTTGTGGGGGCTGCCTGGGTGGCTCAGTGGGTTAAGCCTCTGCCTTCAGCTCAGGTCATGATCTCAGGGTCCTGGGATCAAGTCCCACATTGGGCTCTCTGCCAGGCATGGAGCCTGCTCCCTCCTCTCTCTCTCTACTTGTGATCTCTCTCTGTCAAATGAATAAAATCTTAAAAAAAAGAAAAAGTAACAATTGTGAACTGTTGGTGGTGATGCAAACTGATACAGCCATATTTGAAAACAGTATGGAATGTCCATAAAATTTAAAAATAGAAGTCCTTTGTGATCCAACAATCCTGTTGGTGTGTATTTACCCAATGAATTTAAGAAAACTTATTCAAAGGGATGCTAGCACCCCTATGTTTATAGCAGCATTATTTGTAAAGCTAAGATATGGAAAGAACCCAAGTATCCATCAATTGATGAATAAATAAAGAATAAGTGGTATGTATATACAATGGAATATTATTCTGCCATAAAAAAGACTGAAATCTTGCCATTTGCAATAACATGGCTGGAACTAGACAGTATAATGCTAAAAGTGAAATAAGTCAGAGAAAGACAAATACCTTTACTCATATATGGAATAAAAGTAACAAAACAAACAAGCAAAGGGGAAAATAATAACACATAGAAAGAGAAACAAAGCTAGAAACAGACATTTCATAACGGAGAACAAACTGATGGTTACTTGAGAGGATCTGAAAGGAGTGATGGATTAAATAAGTGATGGGGGTTAATTAGAGCACTTGTCATGATGAGCACCGAGTGCTATATGTTATATTGTACACATGAAACTAATACAACCATATATGTTAACTAACTGGATTTCAAATGAAAATTTTTTAAAATCCCAGTTTTTAGCTCACATTCTGGCTTACAAAAGGGATTTAGTCAGGAATTTGGAGATTAGTTAATGAACAAATAAGGGGTGAACAGGCAGTTGTTAGATAAAATTACTATCCTTTCTGGCATGACTTATACCTTTTATCTAGAATTAATTTTAGCACTTTAGACTCTTCCTATTTTATTTTGAGTCATTAAACAAAAATTTCCTCAAAGGACCTTAGACTCCATCCAATTTGAGCAACAGTGTGAGAGAGGAAATGGTGTCCAGGAGGAAAAAAAAAAAGATAAAACTACTTTTGTTTACTAGTGAATGCATAGTTCTTCCACAGAAGAAGCTCTAAATGGTCATGGCTCCAGCTTTATATGTGTTCAGTCATATGTTCAGAAGTAGGTAACACTATCAAAAAATATAAAGCATCTGAGATTATTTTCCCTTATTTGAAAGCAGGTGTATGAGTCTGCCGTGGTTTCTTGGGTGTTCATAGAAGACGCAGACTCATGGTTCAGAAATAATATAGTTTATTATTCACAGCATTAGAGGTAGCCAGAATATTAACAGTATTTGTGTGTGTGTGTGTTTCTGTGTGTGTGTGTGTGTGTGTGTGTGTGTGTGTGTGTGTGTGTGTAGGGGTGGGAGTTATATATCAGTTCTGAGCCTCAGTTCCCACAAGAAGAATCAAAACAGAGGCAGATAATATTTGCAAACACAACAGGTTAAGTTAAAAAAAAAGATACTATTTCTGTCCTCCAAGTCTATTCAATACAACCATCTTCAAAGGACGGTCTAGAACAAATAATAAATGCAGAAATGTAAGCAACCAATTGAAAAGTGTCTCCCAAGAAACACACTTTGAGAGTCTTCCTTTGACAAAAATACTATAGGATATTACATGAATCAGGTGCATTAAATACTGGAAGGTTAAAATTACAAGGGACCAAATATTTTTAAGCAGACTGGCATCCAGTAGAGTTCAAATAGGTTTTATAAGATTGAGGAAAGAAGCCATCAAAACCTGGGCCCAGGGGCGCCTGGGTAGCTCAGTGGGTTAAGCCTCTGCCTTTGGCTCAGGCCATGATCTCAGGGTCCTGGGATCGAGCTCTGCATCAGGCTCTCTGTTCAGCAGGGAGCCTGCTTCCCCCTCTCTCTCTGCCTCTCTGCCTACTTGTGGTCTCTGTCTGTCAAATAAATAAATAAAATCTTAAAACAAAACAAAACAAAACAAAACAAAAAACCTGGGACCAATTTTCCCAAAAGTATGATTCTGATTCTAGTCTCTATGATGTTATCCCTTGAAGACAATGTCTCTAATTGAGTTGAATTAGTTTACTAAAGAGCATACCCCCATTTGTTGTAGGAGATGAACAATATGCAAGAGGCAAAATGCCACATGGAAGCCACCTGGTCTTCAGTGGAATATAGAATCAGTTCCTTTGGGATGAATTTGTTCCACATTTGACTTCCCACTTAAGGGAAAATAAGAGTGCCTTCCAATAGATTATAATAGGAAATGACAACGGAAGCTTATACAAGATTATAAAATGGGAAATTTCATTTAGATAAGCAATAATTTCAAAGTCATCTTCTTAATATTACAGACTCTTCACATAATCATAATTTTATTTTGGTATTATATGGTAATTTCAAATATAGTAAATATAAAGAATTTACCTCTGTAATTATAGCGATTCTGGTCGTAGTTTAATGGCAACAAAACTTCAAGTTAGAAGTATGGTCTACCAATTATGAATACATTTGGTAATGGTGTGTCATCTTCACTCCACTTGTCTCACTAAAACAGTGAGCCAAAAAAAGTAGGTCCAAGCTGTTTACTATGGTCAAAATGAGTTGCTTTTTCACTTGGTAAAGAAGCAGTCATATTTTGGAAAAAGAAACTGAGGCTATTAATATTTTCAACTTATTTTCAGAAAAGGAAAGAAAGGATAATCTAAGCTAAAGCCAAAATCTTACACAAGGTGGCAGGAGAATGGTCTTTTCCCAGATAAAGGGTTTTTCAACTTAGCCATGTTAGGAGGAAGAAGAGATGAGACATTGTGGACTTGACTAACGTTTGTACACTGTTCAAAAAGTTTTCAAAATAATGTGTATTATTTTTCTTCTTTTAGTTGAGACAAAAACAAACAAACAAACAAAAAACCACTAATGAGCTTACTCTTAAAAGGAGGTAAACAAGAAACTAGCAAAGATTGAGTGTTAGGTATTGTCCCCCTCCTTTTTTTTAAAATTATGTTATGTTAGTTACCATACAATACATCATTAGTTTTTGAAGTAGTGTTCCATGATTCATTGTTTGTGTAAAACACCCAGTGCCCCATGCAATATGTGCCCTCCTTAATACCCATCACCAGGCTCACCCATCCCCACATCCTTCTCATCTTTAAAACCCTCAGTTTGTTTCTTGGAGTCCATAGTTTTTCATGTTTCATTTCCCCCTCCAATGCCCCCACTTCATTTTTCCTTTCCTTCTCCTAATGTCCTCCATGCTATTCCTTAGGTTCCACAAATAAGTGAAACCATATGATGATTGACTTTCTCTGCTTGACTTATTTCACTTAACATAATCTCCTCCAGTCCCATCCATGTTGATGCAAAAGTTGGGTATTCATCCTTTCTGATGGCTGAGTGATATTCCATTGTATCCATAGATCACATCTTCTTTATCCGTTTGTCTGTTGAAGGGGATCTTGGCTCTTTCAACAGAATGGCTATTGTGGACATTGCTGCTATGAACACTGGGGTGCATATGGCCCTTCTTTCCAGTAAAATAGAGCTAGCCTATGACCCAGCGATTGCACTACTGAGTATTGACCTCAAAGATACAGATGTAGTGAAAAGAATTAGGTATTGTTAAAGCACAAATGCAGGGGATAGAAGTTATGGTACAGAAGAGGGAAGGGCAACCATATGGCAGAGTAGAATAAAGTAGCTCAGGAAGAAATTAGTCATATCCAGATATTGGAAGGCATGTGGGGTTGGCAGGGAGAGCATGAGAAATCATGAGAGAAGAGAGAGAAAATGGACCAGGCAGGAGGGTTTATAACATTTTAACATCTAAGGTAAGCATATGCAAAGCAGAATAGGGAAAGAAATAAAAGTTTTTATAAGACTCAATACATAAGGAATAACGTGGAGGACACTGGGAGATGGAGAGAAGTGTGCTGGGGGAAATCGGAGGGAGAGACAAACCATGAGAGACTGTGGACTCTGAGAAACAAACTGAGGGTTTTGAAGAGGAGGGTGGCAGGTGGTTGGGTGAGCCCAGTGGTGGGTATTAAGGAGGGAATTTATTACATGAAGCACTGGGTGTGGTGCATAAACAATGAATTTTGGATCACTGAAAATAAATTAAAAGAAAAAAAAAGACTGACTACAGACATGGACCTCAGTGTAACACAGATATGGAACTCACTGGAATACCAGCCACTTCCCACTGACACACACAGACTATGATAATAATAAATAATAATTCAATTAAGAAAATTGCCTGCCAAATAATTTTTCCTCTTTTTATTTTTATGATTATTATTTTTATTTTATTTTTAAAGTTTTTATTTAAATTCCAGTTAGTTAAAATAAGGTTAATATTAGTTTCAGGTGTACAATATAGTGATCAACACTGCCATACAACGGCTTAAATATAAAAATGAAAAAAAAATTTTTTTAAAGATTTTATTTTTAAAAACCTCTACACCCAAGGTGGATTTCAAACGTACAACCCCAAGATCAAGAGTTACATATTTTACTGACTGATCCAGCCAGGCACCCCAACAAATAAAAATTTTATAAAATTGTTGAGTTTGTGGGAGTCTCATTTGCTCAGTCAGTTAAGTGTCTGCCTTTGGCTCAGATCATGATCTCAAGAGTCCTGGGATCGAGCCCCATATTGCTCATGCGCTCTTTCTCTCTCTCTCTCTCTGGCTTTTGCTCTTAAATAAATAAATAAAATATTTTTTAAAAAAATTGTTGAGTTTGTTTAACTAGTTTTAAACTAGTAGACAGAGATGAAGATAAAGTATGATCTCATGGCAGGGAAAAATACAACTTACACGTTTTAAAAATAAAATGTGCAATGCAAGTTACATCACTTCTTTTATCACCACACAGGGACTTTCCCTACTGAGTTGTTGTAATGTAAGGACCTATTTTATATTTTTATATTTTAGCAAGAGGCTTCCATTGAGGTTAACCCTGAAACTGTCCTTGCTCCCCTTCCCCCAGGGGATTCACTTAAAAACAAGACCTGGAAATCAGCTCCAGGTAACAAAGCCCATATACAAGGGTGGGTCAGGCCAGGTGGAGACATCAATCAGCGGGATTGTTTGCATATTGTCTCCCTAGATACTAAGGAGTATGCCCCACTCCTCTGCCCTTTGGGAACCGTTTTGGCACCAATCCTAATCAAGGTGTAATAGGCTGGGTCAAATGTCTATACTAGGGTAAATTGAACCTCAATTGGTCACCTAGCCTCACTGTGGAGTTTCCTGTGTGTGTTAAAATCTCATTGGTCACCTGTGCGTGGCCAGGCCTGACTTCATGGCCTTTGCCCTTAAAAGCTAGACTGTGAAACAGTGAAGGGTTGCCTTCTCTCATAAGAGGTGTGGCTCTGAACGTTCGGTTAGATTCTTGATGCTTGGCATGAAATAAGGCTTTGCTTGACCTTCGCTTTACATCAGTCTCGCTCCTTTAATTATAGACCCATTATTGGGGCATAACAGTATTAATCTTATAGTTATAAGTCCACAATGCATCCATCATCCATTCTACCCCTTAACATTCCCCTTTGGACAGACCCATGATCTAGAACAAGCCTTATTTTATAGTGCCTTGTAGGAGATTTTTGCTGCTGCCTAAATTGCCTACTTTCCTCTCACCATTACCACAGAAATTGGTTCCACTGAAACAAAGGGGTAGTGTAAGAAATTAACAACTTTCATAAATCTCTTTAAATCATAAAGTATAAGATAGTGATACCTTTTTTTCTGCCACATAACCAATTCTTGCAAGAATAAGGTCATATAAGAGAATTTACAACACATGCTAGCATTATCCTACTGGACCCAGATCATTTGTATGTTTCTCTGTCTCTGAGAAATGTAGTTATTTACATGACTGAAACCTACAAATTGTTTGATATGACTACTAATATCACCTACATTATTTTAAAGCCTGTTTAAGGCTTCTGAAATACATAGGTTTTGTAAACACTTATTAAGCATCTTGTATATATCAAACACTTTAAAAATCTCTGCTTTAAAAACAGAACAAAAAAACTCTACCTCAATGGAACTTTGAGTCTGAAAAAGATACAGGCAATATACAAGGCAACAGATAGAATAATTACATATTTGATTATATACTCCGAGGATGTCACATTAAATTGATATGAAAATGATGAGAAGGATCTGGATTTCTTGTCAAAATTTTTTGCCTTAAAAAGAAATTGATATTTAGGGAAAGTTGTTACTGAAAGAGGTCCTGTGTCAACCAAAAATGTTAAACCATGATCTGAATAAATTTTCCAGTTGTGATCATTGCTTTGTTTAAGTGTCTTATATTAAGACTGAATTTAGTAATTCAGTCTCAGATTTCAGTAAGTCTTTTTTTTAGTGATTTTTTTTTATTTATTAGAGAGAGAGAGGGAGGGGCAGAGGGAGAGGAAGAACCAGACTCCTTGCTGAGCAGGCAGCTGATGCAGGACTGGATCCTAGTACCCTGGCATCATGGCCTAAGCTGAAGGAAGACACTTAACCAACTGAGCCACCCAGGCACTCTAGACTGTAAACTTCTTAAAGGTAAAAAAGTTTATTCTTCTAGAAGTTCCACAGACATTTCTAACATCCATAAGAAAGCATGTACTGATGTAAAATGCCAGCAAATCAAATTATTTAGAAAAGAAAGAAAGAAAGAAAAGATATATCTGGATAAAGAGAAAAACAGAAAATCTAATAATACATTGAATTATTAGAGCAAAGAGTGGAGGAAGAGAAAATAAATATGAAATAGAGATTTCCACTAAAAGAAAAAAATTGAATAAGGCAGGAGATTTAGAAAATTATTATGACAGACTTGAGAAAAAATAAAATAGGAATTTTTAGAAAATAGCAATGAATGAAAAGGTAAATTGTTCCTACCTCTATAATATTAGCTGTTTGTTGTTGTTGTTGTTGCTAATTTACCTATTTAAGCTAATAAACAAAGAAAGGTTTCATTTAGGGATAAGGTTTCTATATATATATATATATTTTCCATTTAGGGATAAGGTATATATATATATATATATATATATATATATATATATATTTTCATTGTTAGAAAATGTGTCACAGAAAGTGTTTAAACTTTAAGATACAGATGCAACATGTAAAAAACTACATTGTTTGAACGTCTAATTTGTAAATGCTGTTAGAGGAAACTTGGTGGAAATGTCCTTATGTGGTTGTGTTTCTGGAACTAAGTATATTTATTAATAAGGAATAGTTTAAAATTATTAAATGACCAGGAGTGGACAATTTTCCTAATCCTATCAGCTCTTTGCAGCTCTTTTATTAGCCCCCTTCAGGAATACCAGCTTTATTTATATAATTAAATTTTATATTAATATGCTTTTGACTTTTGGCCTTTCTCTTCATTCTGTTCTTTTTTTTTTCCCGTAAATTACATGTTTCTGCTTAACAGCTACTATCAATTCTTTGATATGAATTCTCAGCATCAATTTACTAACTCCAGAGATGAAGCAGCATCAATATTTAGAAGCAAAGAATACAAAGCCTTGGGCATCTGGATGGCTCAGTCAGTTAAGCATCTGCCTTTGACTCAGGTGGTGATCCCACGGTCGTGGGATGGAACCCCAGTTTGAACTTTCTGCTCAGCTGGGAGCCTACTTCTCCCTCTCCCTCTGCCTGCAGCTCCCTTTGCTTGCGTTCTCCCTCTCTTTGTCAACTAAATAAAATAAAGTAAAATAAAATAATGTAAATAATACATTTATTTATTTATTTATTAAAATGCAATTATTACACAATACATAATGTATTGCATAATTATAATAATGATTAAATAATTTATTAAATATTTATATTAAATATATCGATTTAATTAAATAACTATTTTTTAGAATTTAAAATATTTCAAATTTAGATTGTTAAATATTAAATCATTAATTTAATAAATAAATATCTAAACATAATTAAATAAAATAATTTATTTATTAAAATAAATAAAATAATGTTGTCATTATCTGAGCATGTATTTTTAAATAGTCTAAAAACAACCATCTAATAAAGTCTAAATACATTGAGATCAGATATTTATACAAGTTAACCCAGACACTCAACCCACAGACAGTTTCAAAACATTTGTTTTTTTTAAAGATTTTATTTTTTTATTTGACAGAGAGAGATCACAAGTAGGCAGAGAGGCAAGCAGAGAGAGAGAGGAGGAAGCAGGCTCCCTGTGGAGCAGAGAGCCTGATGTGGGACTCGATCCCAGGACCCTGAGATCATGACCTGAGCCAAAGGCAGTGGCTTAACCCACTGAGCCACCCAGGCGCCCCTCAAAACATTTGTTTTTATCTACTACTCAAAATACGATTGTAATGTATTTATTTATAACTTTGATGTAGCAAGGAAACTTGGAGGAAAAGGAGACATTTGGTTTTAATATTTGAAAATTATTTTGTTGATTAAAAAAAAATAAAAACCTTACCACATGAGCATTTCTTCTTAAATAACACTGTGAAGTTTCTGAGTCGCATTCTATTAAAAGTGCTGATAAAATGGCCTCAGTTACTCATTTAAATTATCAGCTGAATGGGTAACAAATGAAGTAGAGAGCTTTTTAATTATTTATGAATGTATTGCTTGTGGATGGAGTGCCACATAGAGTCACCTCTCTTTTTGGCTTTGTTTTGTGAGCAGCAGTGGAATCTATGAATGAGATTAAACATAAGGACATTCACAGAAATTCTTAATGAACTTCTGGGGAAGGGCAATAAGTGCAAGGAAAAACTGCAGCAAGACTAATTACAAATTTCAAGTGGTCATTGCTTAATTATAGAAGCTTTTAAGTTCAAGTAATATATCTTTTTTATGAGCCTATCATATTGTATTAATTACCACAAACTGCACTCTTGAACACTTATCTTTTCACATATTTCTTATTCTTAGTACTTAAAAGTACCCTTATGATTGATAAGTAAATGGATTTTACTGACAATGCATTTATTTACATAAAAAAATAATGCTGTTTATATATATAAAAACAATTGAATATGTGTATGTGTTCAATGAAATTTTTTTTTCAAATTAACATCTTAATTCTACCACATTGGTTACAAATAGATATAGACTTTATAGATTCATCAAATATTTTATTCTCAAATTTATACCTCCTTTGTGAAGTAAATGAAACTGTATATATTAAATATAATCCTATCACATGTAACAGTTACTAGTGCATCCCAGGACATACATAGGTCAGGTCCTACTCAAGGCATCACGGATAACTGGATTTAACTTTCTATCCTGGGAGTCTTCTGTATATTTCTGTGGCTTTTATACTACAATCAGGAGGAAGAATTCTTTTGCTAAAAGCTTCCAAATCGGGCGCCTGGGTGGCTCAGTGGGTTAAGCCACTGCCTTTGGCTCAGGTCATGATCTCAGGGTCCTGGGATCGAGTCCCGCATCGGGCTCTCTGCTCCACAGGGAGCCTGCTTTCTCCTCTCTCTCTCTGCCTGCCTCTCTGCCTACTTGTGATCTCTCTCTGTCAAATAAATAAATAAATAAAATCTAAAAAAAAAATAATAAAAAAAATAAAAGCTTCCAAATCACTATGTGAGTAGATTATTTGTAGACTAGTGATATAATATTATAGTTTAATATGTAAAGCATGATAAAATAAAATGCTATTGCCATATTTAATTTATTCAGAAAAGCATTCATTTAGTTATCAAGCATTCATTTGCTTTTTTTAAAGATTTTATTTATTTATTTGACAGCACAAGTAGACAGAGAGACAGGCAGAGAGAAAGGAAGGGAAGCAGGGTCCCTGATGAGCAGAGAGCCTGATGTGGGGCTCTATCCCAGGACTCTGGGATCATGACCTGAGCAGAAGGCAGAGGCTTTAACGCACTGAGCCACCCAAGAGCCCCAAGCATTCATTTTCTTTATACAGAAGAGATAGAACAATATTATATAGTAGAAAATACAGTAAATAATCTAGAAACCTTGATCATTGTGTTTTGGCAATTTTAGAACATAAAATTAGCTAAAGCTCAAGTGCAAGTTATATTTGTATCCTAGGAGGAAAAGTTAATTAAAAGTTTGTTTATTACCATAGTTTAACACTTCAACAAAATGATAATGAGTCAAAAATTAATGAATATATGAAGTATACAATAAAAACAATAATCTTGAGTGTATGTGACTCACTGTAGGTATTGATAGGCTAGAAATCAAAGGGAAAGTATCTATAGGGTTTGTTCAGTTCCATGCTCATCAGATTAATAGGCTTTCTCATATTGCTTCCTTCATCACATTAATTTGTCTAATGAAGTTTTCAAGAGTTAAAGACAGTGATAGGTTCATGACTGGAGAGAAGGTACAGAATCTAAGATAGTTCAGAAGTGCTTATTATTTAAGAGAAAGACAGCATGGGAGGTGAGGGGTGGAAGGAAAGGGATAAGAAGAGAGAATCTTAAGCAACCTCCTTGCCCAGCACAGAGCCTAAAGGGGCTTCATCTCATCGCCCTGAGATAACAACCTGAGCTGAAATCAAGAGTCAGATGCTTATCTAATTGAGTCACCCAAGTGCCCCATTTTTTTCCCTGTATCTTTATTTTCATCTCTTTCTGTAACTGAGTTTCCCTTCAAAATCAGGACTTGCATACACAACCTAAATAATTATTTTGGGATTTGATCACGTGGAAGAGGAGAGAATGAGAAGAGCTAAGTGGTCCAGGAGAAACATATATGAGTTCAGACTGAGTGGATTATGATTGTGGACAACTGAGCATCAATCCTAATGCACAGAATACATCTCAGAATTATTTTCCTGAAACAAGAAAGAATCTGTTTAACCCACTGGCTTCTGCATCCTATCCACAGTGGTTAAAATTCATCCCAGAAGTAATTAATGTTCCTGACTTTTCTATTAATGGGCATGAGAGAGGAGCTGAGTGGGCTTGGTCAGTGTCCCACCTAATGAAAGGCAGAGCAGATTCAGGCAAAAAAAAAAATATTAGTTCTTTCCAAATTAGATTTAATGGGATTCTGTTTTTCATTCATGAATTCATTTTACATTTTATATTTTATCGATTTTTCTAAGCTTTGGCCAATATTCACTACATTTTTGAATAGCTTTTATCTATTATTGTAAATCATTTTTCTGCTACATTTGATTAGTCATGGTTATCCATTTCTTCTTCCAAGTTTTTCAGATATGTGATATCAATTTCCAAATAAATTATTTAAAATGTTCATTTTTTATACTAAACTTCTATGAAAAACATTGATATATGTATTATGGCATATTGTTCCCCTTTCAACTTATTTTTTAAAATGTGAATGTGCCTTGGCAAATATATATTGTTTCATTTTATGTTTATGTAGATTCTTCATAATTTTTCCAAGTTCATTGGCTTATGGTTTATATTTTTTTAATAATTTTCCTACTGCCAATTAATAGATTTTTTTCCATTACCTTGTCTAAGTTGCTATTGCCATTATAAGTAAAAAGCATCTGGAAATCTATATCCCTGTCCAGTTTCCTCAAATCACTCATCATTTTCAGGATCTAGTTGGATTTTCTTACAGGTTCCAGGTGGACAAGCTTTTGAACTGGTGCTAATTATTATTTGTTTGTTTCTGGCTTCCTGCATTTACCAGCTTAGGGATCATTTTTAACAATTATGATGAAATGAGGCATCATATTCTTATTCTCAACTTCATTAATAATGATATTAGTGTAACATGTCCTACAAGATAATAATAGATACATGTAAAATAATTTCATTGACCAAAAAAGTGGTGGAAAATGTAAATAAAACACAGTGGCAGCCAACTAGTCATTTCAAGTTGAGCTATTTTTCCCCCTTTATCTCCCTGTCTCTTTAATTTCCTGTAGCACATTCCTACAAAGTATTTTAAGGTGTTTTATATGCACATACATAGAGATCATCATGGAGTCTAAATCTAATAATTCCTTGTCAGTTTTAAATATTTTAAGTATTGTTCATTCCTATGTCAGTTGTCTAGTAACTTTTTCTCCACACTGCACTTAATTGCAAGGAAATATTTAATTTTAATATAAATTAATTAATCACTTTAATAAATATTTTTACCTTATGGATTAATCTTTGATGCTTATTTCTTAATTTTTTTTAACTTTTAAAATTTTATTTATTGAGAGAGAGAGTGAGAGAGAGAGAGAACAAGCACAAGCAGGGGAAGCTGCAGAGGGAGAGGGAAAAGAAGAAGCAGGTTTCCCACCAAGCAGGGAGTCAAGCTCAGTCTCAGGGCCTTGGGATCATGATCTGAGGTGAAGGCAGAGGCTTAGCTGACTGAGCCACTGAGTCTAATTGTTATCTTGATATTTAAGGAAATACTTTATCATCTCTAATTGATCCCCTATGTCACAAATACAGTTTTCTCTATGGTGCTATTAATTTTATTGTCTTCAAATGAGACTCTTTTTCTAGAAGCATTTTTAATCAGTCTCTTAGGTCTATAATTTAGTTTTTATACATTTCATTTAGTATTTTATTTTATCTTCATCATCTCTGAGTATTCCTGACCAGTACTCATTGGTCAAATCTTTCTTATTAATCTATTCCAAAAATTTGCTTGTTTCTATAATATTTTGTTATGACTGCTGTCGTTCTTAGGTTTTGCCTTTATATTCTTTTTGTTTTGTTTTGTTGTTTTATGCTTTGGTGTTTTTGTTGTATTGTTTTGTTTTTCTTTTGAATTAATACAATTAAACCTTTAGATTTCTTTCATACCTTTAATTATTGTCACTTATTTTCACAAATGATATTACCGTAGTACAGTAATTCTAAATATTTCTGAATTAGCTGTATTTCTTTTTAGGTATAAAGTTAACTTCCAGTTACATGGACTTAATATTTTGGTCATTCTATTCTAGTTTTATTGCCTTATTATTGGAAAATATAGCCTGATACTTAACTCTAGGGAATGATGTGGGAGAGCTAGGTTCTTGTCTCTTGGAGTCAAAGAAGGAATCTCGTGGGCAATGGAGAGTGAGGAAGTGACAGAAGTTTATCAAGTGAATATATAGAAAAAGCTCTCACAACTAAGAGGGGTCCCCACACAGTTAACAATGAGTGCCTTCAGGGTTTATTTTTTATAAAAAGGTAACCAGGCAACTTTAATCCTTTTAACATCTCTATCAATAACTCCTGCAATGGCTTACCTCCTTTTGAGGGTCTGATTATTCTTTTTTGGTTACAGGTGTTTATCATAGAGACACCCACCCCACATGACCCACTCCATACACCTAGGGCAGGGTGGTTCTCCATCCCACATGCCTAGATCAGGGTGCTCTTCCCTGGGATAGGGTGGTCCAATTTATCTCTTTACTCTGGTTTTCCCACACCACATTTTGGGGATTTCTGAGAGCCTGTTCACAAAGTTCCCTATGGATCTCTTCCTCCCTAGCCTCACCTGTCCGTTACTCATTTTGAGAGTTGATATTACCAAAGTACTGTAATTCTAAAAATTTCTGAATTAGCTGTATTATTTCTTTTTAGGTATGAAGTTAACTTCCAATTATATGAATTTAATATTTTGGTCATTGTTTTCTAATTTTATTGCCTTATTCTTGGAAAATATAGCCTGATATTTAACTCTAGGAATTTATTGGCATATACTTCTGGCCTAAATAATGGCCTGTTTGTGTAAATGTTCAACTTATGCTTATATACTTACTGAAGACTATTGTTTTGGGGTCAGGATGGCTACATTTATTAATAGATCAGGACTATTAGATTCTCTAAATTTTGATGTCTCTTAATTTAATCTAATTAAATTATCAGTTAATGAAGAAAGTTAAATTTTTTATGTACTACTGTATCTAAACTTATCAAAGTCTTTTGCTATTATTAGACAAGTATGTCATCCTGTTTTTATACCAAGTCTTACATTAAAAAAAATCATACTATATGAAATATTACTTATTATTATTATTATTATTATTTTTAAAGATTGTATTGATTGGGGTACCTGAGTGGTTCAGTCAGTTAAGTGTCTACCTATAGCTCAGGTCATAATACCCGGGTCCTGGGATAGAGCCCCGCAGGGGGTTCCCTGCTCAGTGGGGTGCTTCTCCCTCTCCCTCTGTTATTCCCCCTCCTGTGTGCATGTTTTTCTTTTCTCACTCTCTCTCAAATAAATAAGTAAAATTTAAAGATTATCTCTCTCAAATAAATAAGTCAAATTATTTTTCTCAATGGGAGGGAGAAGCAGACTCTCCAATGAGCAGGGAGCCTGATGCAGGGCTCAATACCAGGACCCTGGGATCATCACCTGAGCTGAAGGCAGACAACTTGAACCGACTAAGTCACCCAGGCACTCCAGTTGTTTATTTATTTATTTATTTTTATTATGCATATGTTTTATCTCTCTTTTCTTCAAGTCTTTTTTTCGATCGTTTTACTTTTTTACTTTTTTCATAAAACTGAATTATTTCAAGATGACTTGGTCATCCTCTTTTACCCCACCCCATAGGTCATAGAGTACATTTTAACTGTTAAAATATTAGTATTTAAGTGCTGCCTACACAAATTAAGGCAAATTATCTGTGGTCTGTATTCCTGAAAATATTTTTTTTTTATTATGCCTTCCTATTCCAATGACATTTTATAAGGATCTAAATGTTTACATTTGTGATTATTTTTTTCAAAATAATAAAGCTATTACTTCATTCTTTTTTATATCTGATGTTATTTAAAAAATTTCTGTCAGTCGGATTCTTGTTTCTTTATTAATGAATTATTTTTTTTCTCTCTAACACTTATGATTTTTTTTTGTCTTTGGTATGTATGCCCTAGTTTGGGATTCATAGAGTCAACTATAGTTATGAATATTTTCTTTCTTTTTTTGTATGTAAGTTTTAATCCAGTGTCTTGACTATTTTATGCTTGAGAAATAGATGTACATTAATATTCAAATATTTCTTTCCTTTTTCTTCTTTCATTTTAAAAAAACGTCATTTATTTTATTTTATTTAAAAAAATATGTATTCATTTATTTGGAGTAGAGAGAGAGGGTCATGAAGAGTGGCTGATTATATACTTTCAATTTGGGAGGAGGTTAGGGATAGCACAAGCCTCCAAGGTATTTTATAAACAAGGTTTCCAGGACCTTGAGGGGGCTAGCTATTGTTAGGGAAAGGTCATTTCTTACTATTTAGTAAAAACTCAGGGAAGAGACTCTTCTGATGTGTATCAGTGGGTATATGCTTGGGAGATGATTGCCAATGTATATCTTGAGGGCAGGGGTGGGGAATAGAGATAAAGAAGTTTCCAAAGTAATTTTTACATGTGAAAGTAGATTTTCAGTATCCTGGGGGGGTGGACTAAGAATGCTTTTTGCCCTGAGTAGATGTGTCCACATGGAAGCAGCTGAGTCCCCAGAGGAACTTCAAGGACTTGTCAACAGGCTATGAGTAGTAAGGAAATCTAATTTTTTCTCTAGCTTTTGTTCCACACGTATCACCTACATCTTACACCTCTTTTATATTGATAATTTTAATGCTTTGCTGGTATCCAGATGACTATGTCCTTAAGTGACTTCTTTTTTTTTTTTTTTTTGGCTTAAATAATAGAAATTTATTTCTCATAGTTCTAGAGGCTGGAAGTCCAAGATCACAGTGTTGTAGGTTTGGTCTCTCCTGAGGCCTTTCTCATTGGCTTACTAAGAGCCATCTTCTTAGTTGAACTAACATAGCCTCTTTCTCTGTGTAGACTCATCCTTATGTCTCTTTCTCTTCATATAAGGACACTAGTCCTATAAGTGCCCCATCCAAACGAACTCCTTTAATCTTAATGACCACTCTAAAGATCCTGTCTCCATGTACTGTCACATTGGAGGTTAGAATGTCCTTGTGGGGGACACAATGCAGGTTTTAAGATGGTCCAAGTCTGTGATTTTTGAGGATGTATGTTTGGGTTGTTTTTATATTCTTGAGGCAACCTATACATTTTACTCTTTCCTAATGAATTTCCCTTTTCTTCAAGTCTCTGTCAGCTTCAGTTCTTATTGGTAGCTATGGTTTCTTCATGTTCCCTGATATGCATTGCAAAAAAGAGAGAGGAAACCAATGGGCCTAACTCTCTCTCAAAGAAAGATGATACCATAGTTCTCTAAGGAGAGAAGAGATTGTCTTTTTTTTTTAAATATAATTTTTTATTTTTTATAAACATATATTTTTATCCCCAGGGGTACAGGTCTGTGAATCACCAGTTTTACACACTTCACAGCACTCACCAAAACACATACCCTCCCCAATGTCCATAATACCACCCCCTTCTCCCAAACCCCCTCCCCCCAGCAACCCTCAGTTTGTTTTGTGAGATAAAGAGTCACTTATGGTTTGTCTCCCTCCCAATCCCATCTTCTTTCATTTATTCTTCTCGTACCCACTTAAGCCCCCATGTTGCATCACCACTTCCTCATATCAGGGAGATCATATGATAGTTGACTTTCTCCGCTTGACTTATTTCGCTAAGCATGATACGCTCTAGTTCCATCGATGTTGTCGCAAATGGCAAGATTTCATTTCTTTTGATGGCTGCATAGTATTCCATTGTGTATATATACCACATCTTCTTGATCCATTCATCTGTTGATGGACATCTAGGTTCTTTCCATAGTTTGGCTATTGTGGACATTGCTGCTATAAACATTCGAGTACACGTGCCCCTTTGGATCACTACGTTTGTATCTTTAGGGTAAATACCCAATAGTGCAATTGCTGGGTCATAGGGCAGTTCTATTTTCAACATTTTGAGGAACCTCCATGCTGTTTTCCAGAGAGGTTGCACCAGCTTGCATTCCCACCAACAGTGTAGGAGGGTTCCCCTTTCTCCGCATCCTCGCCAGCATCTGTCATTTCCTGACTTGTTGATTTTAGCCATTCTGACTGGTGTGAGGTGATATCTCATTGTGGTTTTGATTTGTATTTCCCTGATGCCGAGTGATATGGAGCACTTTTTCATGTGTCTGTTGGCCATCTGGATGTCTTCTTTGCAGAAATGTCTGTTCATGTCCTCTGCCCATTTCTTGATTGGATTATTTGTTTTTTGGGTGTTGAGTTTGCTAAGTTCCTTATAGATTCTGGACACCAGTCCTTTATCTGATATGTCGTTTGCAAATATCTTCTCCCATTCTGTCAGTTGTCTTTTGATTTTGTTAACTGTTTCCTTTGCTGTGCAAAACCGAGCACACCGACCGGAGTGAAGCGGGGTCTTTTATAGGAAGGTACAAACAAGTTATGGGTGGGGCGCAACTGATTGGTGGACAGTTTGAACTTTTGAAAAAGGCATACTTGGTGTTAGTGGATTGGCCCTGGAAGACCCCCCTCGCGGGAAGAGAAAAGCGGGAAGGGGAAACAAAGAGGGGAAGTTTGACCTTATTACTGGGCAGAAAGGCATCCTGTCTACGTGACCTATGTGACCATGCAGCCCCCTTGCCTACGTGATCTAGGGGACCATGCAGCCCCCTTGCCTACGTGACCTACGGGACCATGCCCCGGCTATTAGGAGAGGGTATCTTGTTCAAACAGGAGTCAAGTGTCATGCCCTAAAAGCCAAGCGGTTACAGAAAGGCAAAAGAGCAGTTACATTGAATTCAACCCTGGGGGAAGGGTCTTTTCATTGCAAGGGGAGGAGGGGTACTTTTACACAACAAAAGAGCAGATAATTACTTAACGACTGGGGGGGGGTGTCTTTCAAGGACATCATACCAACAATGCCAAATAATTTTCAGACAACAGCAAGATATCCAAGAATTCAACTAAATTCTGACACTATCTACCTGAACATAGCGTAAGATTTCATCAGTTAAGGGATCAGTCCTCCAAGACTATCTCCAACCCCATCTCAGATGCCAGTCTCACTGTAGGCCCCAGGTTATTACCTGTGCTTGTGACTGAGCAACTACAGGTTGGAGGTCCCAATGGCCTACTTCTTACGTTCTTTTAATTTGCTACAGGGGCTCACAAAACTCAGAAAAATACTTACTTTATGTTGCCAGCTTATTAAAAGATATAATAGAAGATTTAAATCAATAGATAGATAAAGAAGTGCCCAGGGCAAGGTATGGAGAATGGGCACAGAGCTTCTATTACCTTCTGTAAGACTGCCACTCATCCTGCCTTTTTATACATTTAACAAACTAAAAGCTTTCTGAACCCAGTCCTTTCAGGTTTTCTGTGGAGGCTTCATGACATAGTCATGACTGACTAAATCTTTGTCATTTGCTGATCTAATCTCCAGCTCCTCTTCCCTCCCCAAATAATCCTGAATTGGGAGGAAGGGGAGGCATGTTGGGCAAAAAGTTATGAAGGCTTTCACCAAGTGGTTGGTCCTTCAGGCAAACAGCCCTTGCCTTGAGTGAGGTCTGAAGGTCACTTCATTAACATAACAAAACACACCTCTCTCACCCTTATCACAGGAAATTCCAAGAGTTTTAGGAGCTGTGAGTCAGTAGCCATGGTTGAAAACCAAATATTCAGATGACCAAAATATATTTCTTGTAAACCCCTATATTACCCTACATGCTTAAGTATTTAATTATGTGATCTTTTAAACTAATATTTTTCTAAGAGTCTAAACTGTTCTGTCAGTAATCTGGATTGGGGAGTGATGTATTGCCAAATTTCTGTCGTTTCAGTCCAGGAAGTCAAAGAGAAACAACAGGAGAGCCCCTTAGGGCAGGAAGTTCAAAGTAACAATGTTGACTACTACTCCCTTTTCTTGATTTTTTTTAAAACAAGCAAAGCATCTCTTCAGAGTTGCAGTTTAAAGCCAAGAACATGCGGAATTGGGAGAAAAAAATAGTTAAATTTGGAGACTTGCAGAGGTAGAATCAGAGTAGTGAAAGCCATTACAGTAACGGAACTAACTGAGGTCAGTCTTTGGTGAATCACAGAAACAGGTGGAGTTGTCAAACAAAGGAATCTTTGTTTACAACATACAAGGAGATCACAGGGAATAAGTTCCAAAGCCTTGACTGTTTGAACAGGAGAGAGATTTTTATTTAGTATTTAAGAAGGGAGAGTTTTATTATCCCGTGTATGGTTGGTCATAGGGTTGTGGATGCATGCACATCCACATATGTATTTGTGCAATATGTATTGCATGTTCACCTGAATGAAGCTTGTATTCCACCGAGGGCAGAAACTTCAACGTTAGAATAAAGCAGAGGTAACTGTTGGACAAGGGAAAGGGACTCTGCAGGCTTCAAGAGCAGATATAAACTAGATGGGGTCTTGGACTCATTTTCTGGGACAAGGAATGCAAGGCCTTGATTACTTTTGAAATAGCACTAGGAGTTTTACCACTGATTTATTGTCTCAATAGCTTAGGCTATTTCCTGGTCTGGTGGTGACTGTTAGTTTTCCCATTGCCTTGTTCCCTCAAAATCCTTAACTAGTGAGGTTTTTGCATTTCTTTGTAAGAGCCTCCCAGGAAATTTTGGAAGAAGTGTGCTTGGGCAAGTACACAGGTGGGGTATAGATCATTGAAAATAGCTGGGGACAAAAAATGACTTTTCTTATGTCAGGAAAACTATATCTCATCTTTAATTTTCTGGGAACCTCTAACTCTTTCTGCTGATGTTACCAGCAGGCATCTGAGATATTACTGATTGTTCTCTTGAACCTAAGGAAAAGGAAATGTAGAAAGCAAATGACAAAACTTTAAAATCTATCCTGCAACTCATAATTCACTGCAGCCACCTCTCTGTCTTTCCCTTTCTCTTTTTCTCTCTTTCTATTTCTCTCTCACTTTCTCTCTCACATACGCACAACACACGCAAATCAACTTAAAACAATTTTTAATTTTACCTATTCCATTTTAATATACTTGAGGCATGATCATTTTCTTAGTAAATACAAGAAAAAAAATCTAGGATTCCATCATTCTGTGTGATTAAAGTATTGAGGAATTTACTTCCAATAGCACTTATAAAAACATATTTTATTTAAGTAATATTATATAATCAGGTGCCTGCATTTTTCTTATTCTCCAACTAGTGTTATTTGGCAATTAATATTTTGTCAATCAATATTCCCCTATATCTGAATGTGTGGGCAGTGAGAGATGAGTTAGAGGCAAGGATGGTGAACACTCCCAACAACTGCTGACTACATATATCTTAAGCCATGATTTTCTTTGCAAAGGTCAACATTGATAATGTTCTAGTCATACCTCCGTGTACCAGGAAAGAAGTAGTATATTTCTTGAAAGACACAGCTATCAAAGATCCATTGAGAAACCGTAAAGATGGAGAAGGGATTTGCAAATTATATATCTGATAATGGACATCTATTCTGATTATTAAAAAATGAATAAAAATAAAAAACCTTACTAATAACCAAACAGAGTATCCAATTTTACATGTGAAGGAAATAATGGAAGAGACATGTCACCAAAAGGATATGGATGGCTTATAAGCACATGACAAATTTCTCAACATTTAGGCATTAAAGAAATACAAATTAAAATCATAATGAGACATGCTTACATATCTATTAGAATGGCTAAAATTATAAAGGCTAATTGTACTTCGTCTGAGCTAGATTGAGAAGCAACAAAAAATCTAAACTGTTGTTGGCATATATCATGATACAACCACTTTGGGAAATAGTCTGAACATTTTTTTAAATGCAAAATATGTTGCAGTTACACAAATAGCCATTTTACTTCTAGGCATTTAACCAAGAGAAACAAACCCTATGTTCATACAAGGACTTGTATATGAATTTCATAGCAGCTTTATTTTTAAGAATTGAAAACAATGGAAATGTTTATCAATGTCCATCAAGAGAGCAAAGACAAATTATGATCTATTCATTAAAGAGATTACTATTCGGGGCGCCTGGGTGGCTCAGTGGGTTAAGCCGCTGCCTTAGGCTCAGGTCATGATCTCAGGGTCCTGGGATTGAGTCCCGCATCGGACTCTCTGCTCAGCAGGGAGCCTGCTTCCTCCTCTCTCTCTCCATTGAGAAACCGTAAAGATGGAGAAGGGATTTGCAAATTATATATCTGATAATGGACATCTATTCTGATTATTAGAAAATGAATAAAAATAAAAAACCTTACTAATAACCAAACAGAGTATCCAATTTTACATGTGAAGGAAATAATGGAAGAGACATGTCACCAAAAGGATATGGATGATCTATTCATTAAAGAGATTACTATTCAACATCAAAATGAACTATTAACAGTTGGAGATTCTCAAAATAATGATGCTGAGAAAAGAAAAGCCAGGCAACGAATAATATATACTGTGTGATTCCATGACTATAAAAAATCTAGAAAATACAAATTTATATATAGTCACAGTCACCAAATATATTGGTGAGATTTTAGTGCCTTCTGTGCTCCCATAGCTTCCTTTCACCATGTGAAAATATGAACTCTTTTTCTTTATTCTGTCTTACTACAATAAGAATCCTTGAAATTTTATGGACATTTGAACTCTCAGTTATTAGCAGAAATTCTATCACACAGTAAGTTTCCAAATATAAAAGCCAGAGTTTTACAATGACTTCTAAGCTTTTACATGATCTAGCCACTCATTTAACCTCTGTGACCTCTTTCCCTGCTACTCTTCAGTCACTCACAGTGGCCTCCTTGCTATTCCTCAGATATGCCAGGCATGATCCAACCTTATGGCCTTCAAGATAGCCAATTCCTTTGTCTGGAGTGACCTTATTGCTGATAGTTCTGGGCAAATTCATCACCTTTCCATACCTTTGTTCAATTGTCAGCTTCATTGTAACTACCCTGATCTTCCTATTAAAAATTTTAACTCCCCATCCCCTGCCTAGCAACCTTGATTTTTCTCACCCTGATCGAATTTTTCTTTTTCCCCATTATACTCATCAATTTTGAATGCACTATGCAATTTTTATTAAGGTTTATAGCTTTTAATTGTCTCACCCATGAAAATAAAAGTTCTACAAAGCCAAGTATTTCATTTACCAGTGTAGTCTGAAGTAATATCTGCCATATAATAGGTTCAATAGACAATTGGTAAATTTCAGAATAAATTAATGTTGAGAGTATACTGAATTTCATAAGTCATTTCAATAATTTTTTTTCCAAAATATAAACTATGTAAAACATACCTTAAATTTACTTTCAAAATATTTTATAGCATATAATGGACAATATACATAAGCCTTAAAGAAACAATCATATAAATAACCATTTCATACCTACTTAAAAACTGCATAATACCGCACTTCTAGATCCTCTCTGAACGTTCTAAATTAACCCTTCAAAGGAAATACATTTTTAAAAATAACAGATTTTTTGTCAAAATAATTTAATAAAATAAAAGTTTCATTCATCTATGTAGATCATAATAAATGTTTTTAATAAGCATGAAATTATAACTCTGAAGTGTGCTAAAATGAAACCACCTGCGAAGGGTGAGAGAACAAAAATAAACATCATTTTTCCAAATAAGAGGAATTTATTACTTTTGAATCCAAGCATGTGGATTTGTTCAAACTGGCAATAAAGGAATATGGAAACACAAACCATAGAAAGTCATGTTTTAGATTTCTAAAAGACTTCGAAGTGAAGAGTATACATTTTTTAAATGTTACATAATGCTACATAATGACAAGATGACAGGTTGTGACAAATAGCATTTTAAAAGCTCTACTCATAATGGAACGGAAGGTGTCATTTCCCTATAATTTTATATATATCATTAATTTACTATATCTGGATACAACATATTAACAAACAGATGTTCATCAAAGACTAAATCATTTTTAATGGAACATAATAATTTGAACCTACATGTATTAATCATTTTTTTCGATCTAACATTTATAGTCTCGCTAAACATTTTATCAGTTGTCGACAAAATTCAAAAAAAATAGGATAAAAAGTCGTGTTTGGAAAAGTAGATTTTTTTTCAAATTTGCATTTAAATGAAAATATTTGATGATATTTTTAAAACTTTAAATGTAATTTTATATATATCTGACCTATCAGATGATATAAAATTTTTGGAGAAAATATGACATATTTTTTGATCTTGGTTGAAGGTATTAATAAAGAGCAACTGTTTGTATTATTTGTATTGTGATATCTTAGTTAATAAACATGAATAACAGGTATAAAATATGTTTTTTAAAAAATTTTATTTATTTACTTGACAGAGATCACAGGAAGGCAGAGAGGCAGCCAGAGAGAGAGGAATGGAAGCAGGCTCCCTGCTGAGAAGAGAGCCCACTGTTGGACTCAATCCCAGGAACCTGGAATCATGATCTGAGTCGAAGGCAGAGATTTTAACCCACTGAGCCACCCAGGCGCCCTAAAATATATATATATAGAATTATAGTTCTTGCCAAAATATGGAACTAGCTGGAACTGAATGCCTCCTTCAAAGTCAGCTCTGGAGAAATTATGCAAGTGTAATATGGAAGTATTTCAGTTATTAACCAAAAACAAAGAAATGATGATAAATTCCTTAAAAGACTCAAAGTTGCTCTTGACTGGTATGTTTCAAGCTCTATTCCTGGTTTGAAGACAGGTTTTAACAGGCCTGTCACTGTAGAAATCAGCTGGATGTTTAGAGGCTATCAGAACTGTACAAAAACCTTGAAGGGGTAAAGACTTGAAAATTCTTTAGAGAGATTAGCTCCCTAAGGCATTATTCCTACACACATTTTCCTCCAATCAATTAATACTGATGGATGAGGGGCACCTGAGTGGCTCTCTCATCACGTGGGTGGTGGGTTAAGCCTCTGCCTTCATCTCAAGTCATGGTCTCTGGGTCCTGGGATCCAGCCCCACATCGGGCTCTGCTCAAAAGGAAGCCTGCTTCCCTCCCTGCTTGCCTGCCTCTCTGCTTACTTGTGATCTCTCTCTCTCTCTTTATCTCTCTCTGTGTCCAATAAATAAATAAAATCTTTAAAAAAAAGGCTGATGGATGATAAATTATGAAAACTGCTCCCTCCAAATGATGCTTCTTCATAAGGATTTAAGAATTTAAAATTGTAAGAATTTAAAATTGAAACTTGATCGTAGGATTTATCTTATAGAATAACATCAAGTAAAGGCAGTTATTATTAGTTTTGAAGTATTTGTGATTCTGAATTCTTGGCCTCATTAGTAAATTTATTTTTAAATTCTCCCATGGAGTGGTGATTGGCCTTCAGTCTTTCATTGATGTACATCATTGGGTCAAATGAGATGTGTGTGCCCAGAACTATATATAATCTTCTTTGTATTTCGCTGGAGATGGCATTTCTGAGTTTTGTTCAATTGAATTTGGACAGCTGTTTTAATAGTCACTTCTAGAGTTGGCCCTGGAGAATATCTTCCTTTTTTTCTCTTCCCGATTCTCTGAAAAACCCTGACTAATTCACATTATCACAGTGATATCACAATTCAAGTTTTTCCAAACACTATAGCTGCAAAATAGAAGGAAGCTACTCAGAATGTAATACTATTGTGAATGATTGAGAAAGAAAAAATTATTATAATTAAGCTACCAGGTTTCAATGTATTTTATTGTTGCTTAAAAAATCCTAGCATACCCAGACTTTACAGAGATTTGATGATCCGAAGAGGAGCTGAACTCATGGACCAAAATAACTATGCATATAAAAAGTACAATTACTTACCTAAAAAAGATGATGTGGTTAACTTTATATGGCAATCCAAGTGTTATTGGAACAGGAATTAAAAAAATAGCTTAGGGGCGCCTAGGTGGCGCAGTGGATTAAGCCACTGCCTTCAGCTCAGGTCATGATCTCAGGGTCCTGGGATCAAGTCCTGCATCAGGCTCTCTGCTCAGCAGGGAGTCAGCTTCTCTCTCTCTCTCCCTCTCTGCCTGCCCTCCATCTACTTGTGATCTCTCTCTGTCAAATAAAGAAAGAAAATCTTAAAAAAAAATTGAATGACTGTACTTTTAAAAAATAGCTTAAAAGGGGCGCCTGGGTGGCTCAGTGGGTTAAGCCGCTAGCTTCGGTTCAGGTCATGATCTCAGGGTCCTGGAATCAAGCCCCACATCGGGCTTTCTGCTCAGCAGGTAGCCTGCTTCCCTTCCTCTCTCTCTGCTTGCCTCTCTGCCTACTTGTGATCTCTCACTGTCAAATAAATAAGTAAAATATTTTTAAAAATAACTTAAAAGTATATGATAAAATAATGATATACATATACAAAGATACTATACTGTGAATATAAATTAAGTGAAAATTGTTGAAATAAAGAATACAATAAATGGAGACTAAGATGAATATAGCTGTAAAATGAATAAATGAGTTGGGAAAAACAAACAAACAAACAAACAAATTAATGACTTCTGCCCAAATGCAGCAGAAAAGAAAAAAAAAATAAAGAAAATATTTAAATAAGTACTGAGATAAATTTTGGAGAATTAAAGAAAGATAAAAATTACCAGACTTAAAATGATGCCAAACATGAGAAATCAGAAACAAAACAAAACAAAATCCACACACACACAAAACCACTCATATACATTATGGTGAGTTTTACGAATATCAAAAACATAGAAGAGCATAAATGATGCCCAAGAGAAGAACAGATCACCTAAAATGTACAATAATACTGACAGCAGAATTCTCAATAGTAATAGCATATAAAGGAGACAGCTGGGGGTTTGTATAGATGGAAAAGATATTTGAAACTAGATATTATACATCAAGCCAAATTATTGATTAAATTTGAGAGCACAGTAAAAATACAATGAAGCATGTTAGGTCTTAGAACATTTATCACACAGAGACACACATTTTAGAAAACTTCCTTGGAGGACAGCTCAATTTAGATAGAGAAAACAGAATTATGTACTCAAAGGCATATTTTGAAGGAAGGATTGAATATAGTCTGCACTGCAAATATTCTTTAATCGTATGTTCTGAATTTCCTAAATTTAAGAAGTATTTGTTCAAATATTTATCTTTAAATAAACCCTAGGAGACTTTTTCTTGGATTCTGGAAAATCAAATTCTACTAAAATTTGGATACAAATCTTTTTGCCACTGATGGAAATTTTGATAGCCCTTAACAGTGGAATGCCTAATGTATTGTTACAGCAATTGTCATTTGCCAATACATGGGTGATGTGTGTGTGTTGTGTGTGTTTATTATTATTTTTGATGGTTTTACTCTTCTATGAGATTTTTAAGTAGACATAATTTTAATAAATTATGATTTGTTGAAATTTATCTGAGGTTATATATAATAAAATGAAATTTGTGTGAACTAAAGAAGTGCGTCTCCATTTTTTTGTTTTAAGAGTAGACTGGTCTTTAAAAATTGTCCAAAGAAGTACATTATATTCATTATTAAATTTGATAATATACAATAAAGTATTTATGGGCATATGGAACCATATCAAATTCTACTATTAATTCATATTAATAATTACCATAAGAGGAAAAAGGGATATTTTTCAAAATGAAAATTAGCGTATTTTTCAGAATATGATATAGTGTTATTCACTGAACAGAGGGAACAAATGTCAAAGTTTAACACAGTTTACAGAATGTTTTAACATAAATTGAAATTTAAATCTGACCCAATTTCACAGTTTTAAGTAAAATGGTAGCACTTATAGTTGGGGATGCCCAGCTTGCTCAGGGCGGAACACCGCCCCTTCACAGAAGCTGGGCAGCGGGGGATACCTCGCTTGCTCATGGCGGAATGCAGCCCCCTCACAGAAGCTGCGCTGGCTGGAAGCCCGGCCAGCCCAGGGCGGAATGCCGCCTGCTTCAGGAAAGCAGAGCACCCGGGAACGACAGGTTAGCTCAGGGTGGAATGAAAACCGCCTGCCTCCCTTATCCGCCATAGAGCCTTTCTCTTCCCAGAAGTGCCTGTTGCTAGTTAGAAGAGTTCTTTCAATGTGCTTGTTTAACTATAAACTTTATCCTCCTTCTTGCTTGTCAGCAAGATGGGATTAACATTTGACCTTCCTCAATCCTTCTTTGGCTATTGTTTTCTATCCAATAAAAGTGAGACTGTCGAGTTGCTCTTGGCAGACGTCCTTTTCGACTGTTGTCCCCTGCTCCCAGTCTTTTCCAGCTGACTGGTTCGTGCCTAATTCTTCTCTCGTCGCCATCTGGAAGCGGCACCCAAGCTTTCTTGGGCTTCCTGTTTTTGGTGTTCTGTTCCACTCATCTCTGCCACCGCCCCCAGGTCCTCAAAATGGTTTTCTATGGTATCTTCCAGAAAACTTCTGATGTCCTCTTCAGTATGTAGGCTACATCAGTAGGGAATAGCGTTAAAACCTCTTCTGTTCCATGTGGATATTCACGTCGTTGAGCACCGCTTGGTCAAAGTCTGCCCTTTTCTGTTGGTCTGTTTTCTCTGGTCACTTCAGGAGTCCTTTTGTAAGAAATCCTATCCCATCAGATGCTCCTCTCACTCTCTTTCTCCCTTACTCTTGCTCTGGCTTCTTTCTTCAGATTTGCCGGGGAATGACGAGTCCTTTTCATTCCTATGAAGATAGAAGAATTGGCTAATCCACAGATACCATTTTTAGTGATATACAAGTGTATATATAATAACTGATATGGAGATGTACATGTGCACCTACATATATATTCTTTAATCTATAAAGTATGGAGGTTGGATTAAGTCTGAAGTCTCTCATACCGCTTGATAACCTGTGACTCTTTGATCAATAACTTTCATTTTCCCACAGGTCAGAGAAATGGGAAAAAAATGCACATATGAACATATGTAGCACGTTAAAAAATGATCACAAATCCTATGACTCCCCATTCCCTTTGATTCACATGGGCTATGTGACTGTGTTAAACAGTGAAATAAACGTGTCAGTTTCAGGCCCAAGTCCAAAAGGAACCCCTCTCTTGGAACATTTGCTATTGGAGCTCTGAGTGGACAGGAAATAAGTCCAACAACCTTGTTACAAAGACTGCACGGAAGTGGAGGGCCATCTGAGCCTCGTCTCACAACTGTACCCATCAAAGTGACAGGCATGTGCATAAAGTCATCCTGAATCCTCTAGACCAAGCAGCCGCCTGCTGAAGGCCACCACCCACTGACCTCAGTTAATGCCGTATTAAGCATAAAAATTGCCCCATGAGATCCTGCCCCAATTTCTGACCCCCAAAACATATGTAATATGACAAAAGGGTTGTTTTAAGCCCCCAAATTTTGAAGTCATTACATAACTAATTGGGTAACATGGCAAATACGTATCCAAACTAATGGAAATCAAGGAATATGTTTAAAGGCACCAAGTTATCTTAAAAAGTTCCCTGAACACACAGAAAAACAGAAAAAGACCCATAACTACAGAGAACAAATTGATCGTTTCCAAAGAGGAGGCAGCGGGTGGACAGGCAAAATGCGTGAAATACAGTGGGAGATAACAGGCTTCCAGTTACAAAATTAATAAGTTGCAGGACGAAAGGCACAGCATAGGGAATATGGTTGGTGGTACAGTACGGCGAGCACAGCATAACATACAGACTTGTCAAATCTTGTTGTTTTATATCTGAAACGAATGCAACATTGTGGGTCAGCTATAATTCAATTAAAAAATCAAAGGAAGTTTAAAAAAATTAAGAGTGAGCTCTGTTATCCAAATAGGACATACGAGATGGATTTCCCATCATACCATAAATTGAAAACGACTTCTCTTGATAGAACAATGCTTTCCTTAGTCTTAGTCCCTACTCCCTCCACAAAAACAAAACAAAACAAAACAAAACAAAAAAACAAAAAACAAAAAAACAACTACTTTTGAAAAACATCTTGGTATTTTGAAAATTATAACTGCAGTGAGTGATGAGAGTGAAAACAAACTGATAATCCACGTTTCCTCATTTCTTATCCCTTTTATGAAGATGAACAGTAAAATCATATGTAAGAATTAACCAGAGAGGTCCATTTTCCACTCACTATAATCAAGCTGGAATTCTCAACTATTATTTAGTATTAGTTGATTCTGGTGGCAAATGCAAATATGGTTTCACTTCTTGGGCACATGAGGAAGATTTGGTTGGTGAAACAGACATACCAGGTTGGCCCAGGCCTGCACTGCCAGGGTTCAGAAAATTGCAAGATACAACCTGACACTTAAAACTTCCCATCAACAACTACCGCTGCCCCCCCAACATCTTGTTTCTTCCCACAGACAGCTCATACTGAGACCTGTCCACTGTCAGGGTCAAGCTAAAGGGGGATGCCCACAAACTAGGTGGGAAATGAGAGGATGCAACTGCAGCTCTCTGGGGATGCCTAAGGCCACTGAATGCCCCGTCATGATTCTCCAGCACAGATGGGGGCAGCCTGCACCACGTGGGTGGAGCTCGAGGACACAGAAAGTACTGGAGTGGCAGTCAACAAACAAATGTGTTTGTGTAATATATAAACCCCCATAGGGTTGTCAATTGGTGGGATTCACTTTTTCTAACTGTTCACCCCATGACATACAACTTCAGGAAACCCAGAGCCCATGGATTATTGTTGAAGGGCACATTCGGACTCAATCAAAGTGTAACTAAGCGTAATCATACAAATAAATACAAATATCATTAAAAAATCAATACCACCTCAAACTTTCTTTTTCATTCCCAAATGAGCTTTTATGGGTTTTAATATCAATTAATGTGCTTATAGAACTGGTAAAAAAAAAAACAGTCAATGATGAAATTTTAAAATTACCACTCTGCTTTCCCTAATTTCTGTTGATGTACTTTTATCTCACACAAAAATGAATTACTAAGGAATAAATCATACTTCACTGAACACGTTTCAGCTGAAATGATGCACCAAGATGTACAGCTTTGGTCAGGCTTATACTGTTGTTGTCAACATAGTATATGGGGTGTAAGAGCTACTGTCTTTTCCTTCTCCCATGAATATTAGTCCTAACAGATTCTTCACGTGGAAAGAAAACTTAGTCTAGAAGATACACTAATTCCTCTCCTCCCTGGTGAAAAATACTGTTAGAGGTATTAGTTTTAGATAGAGAAGCAAGTTCACTTTGGAAAAAAGCAGACACACACAAAACCCTGCAACATGACCTTTAATACAGTGATAAGGGTGAAAGTGTAAACTTCATTTGGAAACAGCACTCAAAATACTGTTTTGAAGGGCCTTTACAACAGCGGTATACTCTTTGAAAAGATTTTTCAGATCAACTGATTGAATCATATTTAATTTACCTAGGGACAATTAGATAAAATTTAAAATTCCAAACAAAAACTTTTAGGACACAAATAAAATTATATGTGCTTTTATTCCTGCAACTATCTCCAAAATCTAATATTCAATGGTTTAAATTGCTGCATTTCTCATTTGCAATGCAGATGAAGAGAGGAACACAGCAGACACATGTGAGATGAGGTGTGAGGCATAAAAGGGAGCACAGGAGGCAACTGACCAGCTGAATAGCGACTGCCCCAAAGATGACCATATCCTGAGCCCAAGAAGCTCTGAGTACTTTACCTTACCTGGCAAATGGGATTTAGCAAGCATGATTAAATTAAGGTGTGAGGGGGGAGAGATTATCCTGGATTACCTCGGTGGTCCCAATGTAATCATAAGGAGACAGGAGGATCAGAATCAGAAGGCAATGTGAAGTTGGAAACAGAGGGATAAAAGGTGGTGCAATGAAGGGCCACAAGTCAGGGAATGCAGGCAGCTTTAGAAGCAGGACAAGGCAAGAAAGTGGATTCTCCTCTAGAGCCTCCAGAAGGAACACAGGCTGCTAACACCCCGATTTTACCACACGGAGACTGATTTTTGAACTTCTGACCTCCAGAACTGCAAGATAATCAATTTGTGTTGTTTCAAGCCACTGAGAATTTGTCATTTGCTACAGTGGCACTAAAAACTACTAGAAGAACTCACTGAGACATATTGAGTCTGTACAATGGCAGGGACCATTTCTAGGTAGGACTATCTTCAGGGTGTGGTAGTACTGGATCTGGAGAGTTGACTGCCAGCATCCTTCCTCCCTCCCCCTCCCTGAACCCCAGTGCACTGTGTGCCTCCTCCACTGCAGCCCAGGTGACTCACAGGAAGCTGGCCCCATCCACACTACAGGGAAGGGGTCTGTCATGGAAGCCAGTCATGTTCCTCCTGGGCCATTCACACAGCCAGCTGCACGACAGTCAGTGCCTTGTTACTGTTCTATGAGAGACAGTAACCTAGGTTGTCCCACACACACAAACGGGAAGGGCTTTACAGAAATATCTGGGTTGTCTCTGAATGTGAACAAGAAAAGCAGTGCCCCCACTGCGGGCAGCCATCACACAGTCAGCAGGGGGTGGAAGACAAACTGGCCAGAGGGAAATGGCACAGTAGGGAAAAATGGAGAAAATCATGGAGACAGTGTGAATAAAACACATTCTCCGCAAGCACTGCCATGAGCTGCTTCTTCATGAGATTGAAGGTTTTTTTTTTTTTTTTTAATCTTTAAGACAGTTTGAGTTAGGATGAGACAACCATCCAAACTGATTCAGGAGGTCAGACTTTACGGAAACTAAGAAATCCAGATAATAAAATTAGATGACTCACATGTGTGAAAAGTTTCCTTTCCCACTAAGGGCGGGGGGAAAACTAGAACCTTGAATTTGTGGCTATTCCATTATTCTTGCTATTTTTCATCACTCAAATGTATTTTTCAAGAATGAGGAAATTATTCTCAATAAATACAGTGATGGTTCCCTGAAAATTTGTAACCAAGTAGGGAACAGTCAGAGTCTCTAAACAGATTGTTTTGAATTGACTTAACAATCACACAAAATAGACTGTAAAATTTATCAAAGAGTGGGGCTGAGTTTCTTATATATGATTTCATGCAAATTTTTGTCTACCTGATGATTTTTAGTTTTTGTCTACAGGGTGAGTGAATAAAGGTGTCTCAACATGGTCCAGAACTAATGGTGTTCCCTGGCTCACTATGAAATCCAGGGTCATTTCTGTTTCCTTTTCCATGAACTTCTCCTTCCTCTCATTTTGTCTGTTTTTCAATCGGACTGTTTGTCTTCTTCTCAATTTGTAGGCACGTCAGAGACATGAACTCCTTGAACAGCTGATGTTACAGATGCTTTTCACAGCCTGTTGCCCACATGCAGCTTTACTCTTTTTTGATATACAAATCTTTTTCAAATTTTTAAAATAAAGTGGCATGTCATTTCTTCTATGGCCTGTGGGTCTTATCTCTACCTAAGGTAGTCTACCACTTCCCAAATTTTTACATGCCCCTAGATTGTCTCCAAATTCTTTATCATTTTGTTTGTAGAGTTAGAACTTAAACCAATTTACAAGGTTAATCAATCTGACATCTGCTTACATATGTGATAGGAAGCAAGAGTTCTAAGAAAGAGAGTTCTTTCAGCTCTGAGGGATAGAGCTTAAAGTCAATATTCAATGATACTCTGTCTCATTTTCTAGAAGGAACTGGTGGTTTCTGTTTGGAACTCTGACAATTTTTTTCTTAGTCCCTGAAAGTCAAATAGGTTTACGTCTGTTTTGGTTTGAGTCTGTTCAGCTAATTCTCCCTGGGACTTGAAGGCTTTATGAACTGAAGGCATGACTGTTTTTCAGTTCAAGTAAATGCTGCATTAGTTCAGTTATAACTTCTGTTATTTTCTCCTTTTGTCCTCAGGGTACTTGCAAGGTAGATTTGGACCTGACCTCAGATCTTACTTATTCGTTTCTCATTTCCATCTCTTTGAAATTTTCCTCAGTGTTCTGGGATATTCCTTTGGAAAATCAATTTTGTGGGGCACCTGGGTGGCTCAGTGGGTTAAGCCACTGCCTTCAGCTCAGGTCATGATCTCAGGGTCCTGGGATCGAGTCCTGCATTGGGCTCACTGCTCGGTGGGGAGCCTGCTTCCTCCTCTCTCTCTGCTTGCCTTTCTGCCTACTTGGGATCTCTCTCTGCCAAATAAATAAAATCTTTAAAAAAATCAATTTTGTTCTCAGCAGTGATCATTACTGTTTACAGGGTTCCTATTACATGTTACAACTAGTGAATTTAAGTTTCAAATCTTTCTTGTATTTTTATGTTTTAAAAGATTTATAAAATTTATTTGACACAGAGAGACAGAGAGAAAGTGAGCACAGACAGGGAGAGTGGCATAGGGAAAGGGAGAGGGAGAAGCAGACTCCTCACTTAGCAGGGACTCCCCACCCCCCACCACAGGGTTTGATCTCTGGCAGACATTTAACCAACTGAGCCATCCACGCACCCCAAAGCTCCCTTTCAAAATCTTAGTAAGTATTTTGCTGCTCTTTACTGTAACTGTATCCCCCTCAGACTTCTTGACAATAAGTTTGTCTAGCTCTGTAGTCAGTTCTTAATCAATGAGGACACGGGCTCTGGACCTCAGTTTGGTGCTCCTCCACCAAGATGCTACCTGCCACTCAGGTGTGTGAACTCTTGCAGCTCAGGCCTAGTCACACTTTGGGGAACTCTGGGGCATCAGCGAAGCTACTCTAAGGGGACCATGCTTTGTGCATAAAAGCAGGCCCCTGCCATGAAGCAGCCCCTCTCAAACCTCCCCAAGTTGTCCTTCCTTACACAGCACAAAGTCTCTAAGAAACTCAACCTGCTGGGAAAGCCCATTTCTCTATGACCAAGGACCACAAGAGAGGGAAGGTATACCATGGGCCCCACACAGAAAGAGGTCTTCACTGAAAGCCTTCTAAAGAGAGTCTGCCTTTTCTTCCAGGCATTCCATCATGGCACCTCAAAATCCTGAGATCTCTTCCACTGCTCCCTCTGAGATGCCAAGAGGCACTTGGCAGTCAAATAGGTCCTTCCCACAGCCCACCTACATGATTATTGAGGGCCTGCCTGGTGCTGGGGATGGGTGAAGGCAACACAGGCCCCTGGTCTTATGCTCTGATGTCACTGGCTCTTGAGCAAAGGAAGGAAAATGAGGGGGTCCAGGAGACTGCACACAACATCATGTTTTCAGAACATCTCCCTGGCCCCCAAGATCACCTTGTCATGGCAATGTCAGCAGGGCATGGCAAGTGCTATCTCAGAAGTCCCTCTGACGCCTCAGCAACAGAGAGAGAGCCCACCCATAAACATAATCCCTAGAACCAGCATCCTTTAGGAACCAAAACCCCTATGAGTCAATTACTTTGGTATGTGTTAGTATATTTTTACCTATGTAAAATATAATAAAAAGAGGAATGACATACCTGTATGATTTGGGGCAGTACAGCAACTCGATTTTGAGTGTTTTGGATTATAGCTAGATACTTTTTTCCAAAAAGAAATTTATAATCCATTTAATAAAAACAATGTGAATTGCCATGTATGGAATTTTTATACTATAAATGTTTTCATTGTCTTGAGTTGTAGTAATGTACATACACTGGCGCTGGTCTCAAATGGGGGATGTCTGGAAGGAAACAGAATACATGATTAGGGGAGTGAGTGTAAGCCACCACCCTAAACAGTTCAATTTCTCACAAACATATACCTCAGCTCTATATTTGATTGGATGAATATCAACTAAAACTTTAAAATTAAAGTACCAGAAATTATTAGGGATGACATTTTTTGGTAGACTTGTTTCTGATTCTGCCTTGTGACCTGACAAAGGTGGGATGGTGACTCCTGTTACTGCTTGCTTATTATAGCTATGGCATACAGCTTTGGAAGTACTAAGTACTAAGCCACTAGAAAATTTGAGAAAGGATAAGCAATTCTAATAGTAAGGATATTTTCACATACATTATAACTAATTTAATATTTTAGGACTGAAACAAATATAGAAGAATGTACAGACATTCTTCATCATTTCAGGTACTTTAACATCCAATACTACCCTAATCAAATCCATGAGACTTTAGTTTCATAGCCTTTTCCTTGTAGGTGAATCTGAAGAATAGAATCAGTATAAACTACTTTATGTCTGAAAAAATTCATCTTTGAATTTTGACTTGACCAGCTCCACAGAATTAATAACAAGTCCCTTTCTTGGTGCAGCCACATTGGGAAACAGTGTGGAAATTCCTCAAAAAAATTAAAATGGAGCTGCCCTATGACCCTGCAACTGCACTCGGTATATACCAAGAAGATACAGATGTAGTGAAAAGAAGGGCCATCTGTACACCAATGTTCATAGCAGCAATGGCCAAAGTCACTAAAGTGTGGAAATAACCAAGATGCCCTTCAATGGATGAATGGATAAAGATGTGGTCCATATACAATATGGATTATTATGCCTCCATCAGAAAGAATGAATACCCAACTTTTGTATCAACATGAACTGGTCTGGAAGAGATTATGCTGAGTGAAATAAGTCAAGCAGAGTCAATTATCATATGGTTTCTTACTTCTGGAGCATAAGGAATAACACAGACGACATTGGGAGATGGAGGGGAGAAGTGAGTTGAGGGAAATTGGTGGGGGAGACAAACCATGAGAGACTGTGGACTCTGAGAAGCAAACTGAGGTCTTTAGAAGGGAGGCAGGTAGGGGGTTGGGTGAGCCTGGTGATGGGTATTATGGAGGGCACATATTGCATGAAGCACTGGGTGTGGTGCATAAACAATGAATTCTGGAACACTGAAAAGAAATAGAATAATAAAAAAAAGTCCCTTTCTCCTTTAAATTTCATAATCAATACAAAAAGTTACATGGTATTGGACTTGAGCTACTACTTGCTGTATGTCCAGCTCTCTTACTTTCTTTTTTTTTTATTATTTTCAGCATAACAGTATTCATTGTTTTTGTACCACACCCAGTGCTCCATGCAATCCATGCCCTCTATATTACCCACCACCTGGTACCCCGACCTCCCACCTTTTATATACCTGGAGGCACTTGCATGAGGCAGACAAGTTCTCAATAAAGAACTTTAATTCAATATATTAAAGTATACTATGTTTTCCACAGTGAATATAGACTATTTATCAAATCAGAATCAAGTTCTGAAAAAAATACCCATATACAGATAGCTAACAAATACACAGCCCGGTACCTCTAAAGGTTAGTACTTCTACATATTTCAAAAGGCATCAAGTTTTTGCTGCTTTCCCCTGATCCAAGCATGCACATTTGTGTGTATGTAAGTAAACACCCAAAGACAACTGAATTAGTAGTCCACATTCACCACATGGATTAATGCCTGTTGTGATCTCTTTCCCTCCCAAATTGTTTCTGATTATTCACTTTAACTAATTTTGCCTGCTTTCCAATAATAGGGAGAAGAAAATTTGCTTCCCCACCCCAGCACCAATCAAAGGGATACTTATGTCCTGTGAGCCTTCATTTTTCATAGGGGAAAACAAACAAACAAACAAACAAAAACCCAAAAAACCCTGAGCAGTGAAACTAGAAATTCCCTCATGTTTCCTTCCTTTCTGGAGCTTACTGCCCTTAGGTTGCACAGTTGCCCAAATATTGGCCCCTCCATAAGAAGCTGTAAGTAGCACGTAGTGGATGAAAGATCCAGGATATAAGGAAGGGCTACTCTGGGCAGTTGCATGGCCTGGGATGGTCTGCCTCACCACTGGGCAAGGTCTGGGGCCTGGGGACACCGTACCTCAACACCGTTAAGAGAAGACTTCAACGAGAATGTTTATTTCAACATCTTTGCATGAGAAAAAAAACACTGCCTTCAATAAACAGTTTCAATTAAAAATTAAAATTTTAAAACTTAATTTTAAATATACTTATACCAAGAAGAATCATGACACATGTTGAATTATTTTAGGAGCCACAGTTTTCCTGAGGTACAAATAAATAGTTTGTACAAATAGGTAAAATCATTTATTAGGAAACTTTAAACCTCTTACAATAAAGTTACCATTAAATATAAGAATAAAGTGACTATTTTGCTTAAAAATAAACAAAGGTCACTTTGAAAGAGAATGGCAGCTTCCCTGTGGACATCCTCTATACCCAGCCCAATCAGTTCTTACCAAGTACAAGTTTGTAGATTTTGCTAACATGGTAAATGATGGAAATAAATGAGGAAGACAATATTTTCAAAACAGTGTAAAAAAAACTTTAAAACAAGTATCTTGATTCTCCTTATTCTTCCACTCTAATTTGTAGCCTTTGGATAATATGTGGGAAAGAACATATATACATTTAAATTTTAACTTAAATGTCTACTGAAATAAAATGCTATCTTATTAAAATTCCTATCCGAAATTAAAAAAAAAGTCATGGTGACAAATAATGTTGACAATCCTGTAATGTAATCCTATCTTAAAACTCAAATTATGCTAAGAATGAATATTTCAAAACTAAATGGTTCACTTTGTTAAAAATATTCTTACTGAGTATTAAAAAAATCACCCAATGGTATCATGTTTTTAAACTCATTCTACTCATCATGCCTGTATTTTATCCTACCAGTTCTCTCTAATGACAGCATTCTTTCTTGTCTGCTCTCCTCTCTCATTTCCTTTCACCAGCACCAAAAACACAAAGACTCCAAAGTCCTGAGAGCAGACTGGAGTATCCCTTTGCCTTCTAGAAGCTGTGCATTTTGACCCTACTGGTCCATTCCACCTGCCCAATAGGCAAGATTGCCCAATAGGACAGTGCAGTCAGGAAGGGAGGCAAGGATAGAATCTTGAGGGATAGCAGAGAGAAAGAATCACCTTAAGAAAACTGGCAAGAATTCCTATCTTACATTGAGGTCTTCCATCCATTTTGAGTTTAATATTTTGTTCTAATAACACAACTCTGGGTGGGCTCCGAGATGGCTCCTCAGTGGGGACACATCACCAGGAAGACCACACCATGATTAGAATTTAGAATCTTCGGCACCCCCACCCCAACCCCTACATTCCCCCAGAGAGGGGAGGGGGCTAAAAGCAGAGCACATCTATGTAAGGAATCCTCCATAAAAATCCTCATAGCAGGGACGCCTGGGTGGCTCAGTTGGTTAAGCAGCTGCCTTCGGCTCAGGTCATGATCCCAGCGTCCTGGGATCGAGTCCCACATCGGGCTCCTTGCTCAGCAGGGAGCCTGCTTCTCCCTCTGCCTCTGCCTGCCATTCTGTCTGCCTGTGCTCGCTCTCTCCCCCTCTCTCTCTTTGATAAATAAATAAAATCTTTTAAAAAAAATCCTCATAGCAGGGGTTTCAGGAAACTTCCAGGTAAGTCAACATATCCAGGTACCAGGAGGGGGATAAAACCCAGCTCCACAGGAATAGACATTCCTGTGCTTGGGACCCTCCCAGACTGTGCCCTTTGTGTCTCTGCATCTGACTGTTCATCTGTATCCTTTATCATATCTTTCATAAATTGCAAATGAAAACAAATGTTTCCCAGAGTTCTGCGAGCCACTCAGTTGAACCAGAGGAGGAGTTGAAGGAACCTCTGATTTGTAGCCAAGTTGTAGAGAAGTTGTGGGTAACCTGGGCTCCTCCTACTTATGACTGGCACCTGAATGTGATGGAACAGTCTCACGGGACTGAGCCCTTAACCTGTGGGATCAGATGCCATATCAAGGCAGACAGTGTCAAAGCTGAGTAAAACTACAGGACACCCAGCTGGTGTTGCAGAGTTGCCTGGTGAGGGAAAAATCCACAGCCTCAGCCACAGTGTTAGAAGTAAAGTGTTCTGTGTGAATATGGTAATATAAAAGCCGATGGGAGAACTGAAATGTTTGCTTGACATACACTCTCACACAAAATATTATGTATGCCAGGTCTTTGCTGATGTGATATAGCACATATTCAAGTTCTAGTGAAATATCATAAAGAGTCAACTCAAAAAACAAACAAACAAACAAACAAGCAAACATACAAAATATGGATGAGCTGGGAGAAAATAAGCAATGTTTCCTCTTTCCTATCAAGAGAAAGACCATTCCTGAATTATCCAAGATTTTGCTTTTACCTGAATAACCATACAGTTCAATAGGACTTGAAGGAAAAAGCATGTTTGGTCCTCAGCGATCCTTTCCCCTGATATGGCCGGCAAGAGTGGAGTGATTCTTGTGGATATATCTTTGCTCCAGAGTGGGGAAAAAAAGGAGTTCTTTCACCAACGTTCAAAGGGTTTTTAAAAAATGGCCTTCATTAAAATACATCTGCCCCTCCTTTGGAACCTGCTCACGCTACACTCCAGGCCAGCGAGCATCAAGGGGTTGGAAATACGGTACAAACTCCCATGAAGCCACCTCTCCCTCTAAACTATTCTTCTCTCTGCCAAATTCTGCTTCGGTCAGCCTAAGGATCAAATACCTGTCTTTGGGCAATAAAGTGATGTGCATTAATCAATCAATGGCCCTAACTGGCAAGTTCCTTAAAAACTCATGGGACACAGATGGTTGCCATGACTTTCCCAGGAAGCAGCTACTGTCTTTCCATGAATGCGGCATGAAAATACAGGGCTGGGTGAGCAGATGAATGTCCACTCGTGAGACAATCATGCTGAGGACAATAAACAGTAGTTTTGGATGGCAGATTTAAATTTCATTCACAGCCAAGTAAACACTCCAGATACATGATGTGTCTCCACTTCCTGTTGTTTCCAACATCTGAGTCCTCCCTTCCATTCCTGTTTCCACCACTTCAGTAAATGTCTCCCATCCTCATTGCATATAAAAAAGGCTCTGATTCTTTCTATTCTAATGTCTGTAAGACATTACTGTGAACAAGAGCAGGGGATAATTCCTCCTCCAAACCCATCTATGAAATAAAGGGTTCTATTCAGGATCATGACAAGCTGAGGAATCCCTCAAGAGAACTTCCAGAGTCATTTCAACCTATAAGGCTGGCTAAAATGTTCCTCACCATCCGCCACACCAGGGCTAGGACTGATGAGTGTCTCCACCATGCAGGTCCCTCTGGATGACATGATCGCTGGGAAACCAGGCACGAGGCAAGCAAAAATCAGCACCTGCTCTTCTGCAAAGTTTGTCTGAAGTGCTTGAAGGCAGAGAAGAAACAGATTGACTCCTTCAGATCTTACCTAAAAACAAAATTAAAGGTGACAAAATTAAACACATGTTTATGGAGAGATGCACTGCAATGCAGATTCAGTTCTGAGAAAGAAAAACTAGAAGTTAAAGGTACCGTTAAACTCCTGCACCAAGTTCTTAGTGACAAGAAATCAGGCGTGCTGCAAGAAGCCCAAGGGTGAAGAGTTGGGGTCTGGAGCCACAGTGCCTGGTTCCAATGCAGGCTCTGCTTTTTGCTTTTTGCTTGCTTAGCTGTGGCCAGTGGAGAACCACCAGACTTCTCCCTTTGCATCAGTCTCTACCTCTGAAAAATAAGGATGATAAAAGAATTTACCACAAAGTGTTTGCACAGGGATAAGTGACTTACAACAGTGCCTGTATCATCAACTGTCATTTAATCACAAAAATAATGCAAAGACAATCATCCTCCAAATTTACAGTGTGCTTTGAATAGGGTTTTTTCTATAATATGCTTATGTATCATGGAAAGTTCTTGAAAAATCTCCGAGCTTAATAAGACCTTAAAGACCTGGCTCAGTTATTTGACTTTGAAGCCCATTCATCAGGCATTTCTACACCAGCCCTCCTTTTTTTTGCCCGTGCAGGTAGCTACCTTGAGGGCTGCCGCCAAATCATCACTTCCACAAAGAACCATTCAGAAATTTCTGGAACTCATATCATTGCTGGACTTCTGGCATAAGTCCATTGTTCCTGGTGGATGCTTCCAGTAGTAGGAAATGGAACATGCTCAATGAGGGCAGGGGGTTGTGTTTGACTTGCCCACTGCCATATCTCCAGCACCTAGAAAGGTGCCTGAAACACATAGCTGGCATCCAGTAAATGTGTGCAATAAATGAGTGAACTAGACAAAAATAGATATGCACTGGTAGATGTGGCCTGTGGAGTACAGCTTCAAAAGCAGGAGAGTATTGAGAGTCCTACATGGTAGGTTGCATGGCACTGAGTTAAAGAAAATGGGTCCTACAATCAGACCAAAGGTTAAACCTCGAAAGTTGTGCGATCTTGGACAAGTCACCTACAAGAACAAAGACCCCTGTCTTCTATTGATAACAGCTGGGAAGAGAGAATCCATTTCAGAACGAAAGGGGACACAGGACGGCTGTGTACGACACTTATATTGTGGTCAAGATGGCAGTGTGAATTCACTTCATGGGGTCCCACACCATCATCCCTCACTACCATTTGAAATACATGGTAATAAGAGATGAAATATATATATATATTTTTTTCAGTGTAACAGTATTCGTTGTTTTTGCACCACACCCAGTGCTCCATGCAATCCGTGCCCTCTCTAATACCCACCACCTGGTTCCCCCAACCTCCCACCCCCTACCCCTTCAAAACCCTCAGATTATTTTTCAGAGTCCATAGTCTGTCATGGTTCACCTCCCCTTCCAGTTTCCCTCAACTCCCTTCTCTCCATCTCCCCTTGTCCACCATGCTATTTGTAATGCTCCACAAATAAGTGAAACCATATGATAATTGACTCTCTCTGCTTGACTTTTTTCACTCAGCATAATCTCTTCCTGGAAGAGATTATATATATATTTTTTTAAAAGATTTATTTACTTACTTATTTATTTGACAGAGAGAGATCAAAAGTAGGCAGAGAGGCAGAGAGAGAGGAGGAGGAAGAGGGCTCCCTGCTGATGCAGGACTCAATCCCAGGACCCTGAGATCATAACCTGAGCTGAAGAAACAGGCTTAACCCACCCACTTAGCCACCCAGGTGCCCCTAGATTAAACACATATATTTTTTAAAGATTTTATTTATTTATTTGGCAGACAGAGATCACAAACAGGCAGAGAGGCAGGCAGAGAGAGAGGAAGGGAAGCAGGCTCCCTGCTGAACAGAGAGCCTGATGTGGGGCTCAATCCCAGGACCCTGGGATCATGCCTTCAAGCCGAGCCGAAGGCAGAGGCTTTAACCCACTGAGCCTCCCAGGCACCCCTAGATTAAATAATTTTTTTTTAAGAGAAGAGAAAAGTTAGCAAGTGAACCTCGGTAAAAAACAAAACAAAACAAAACCCAAAACTGACAAACATCTCCATGAAGCAGCAACCGCAGAAATTCTCAGTGATGCACAGATGTGTAGCGACAGGAAAAGATGTCTGGAGGCTGACTTCAAGGAGGACAAGTCGCTCCCACTGGAGATAAAGGCAGACAGAAAGGCCTTCTCGCTTGCTGCCTGAAGCCACAACTTCAACTGGGCTGCGGACTTGATTGCACACCACTTGCTTCACCACAACACTGTGAGGTTTCCAGTAGCTCATTACATCTAAACACTACTGCCTCCTTTAACAAGGTTTTCCTTCCAGATTGCCCCTGACTTACAGGGATAGGCAGTAGGTGTCCCTCCACGTGCTCCTTCCAAATTCTCTCCTCTCTCTGCTTTCTTCTGATCCACTTTTTATTTATGGGCTAGCTTTACAGGATATCCCTTCTGTGATTAAACAGGTCTTAATAATTCTACCTTTTGTAAAGGAAGCCTTCCCCAATTATTTAGATGTTGATAAATATTTACCTCTGAATCTCCATAAATCATCACTTTATATGGCACCAACATGTAGAAAATAAGAATGAAGTTACCCAATTTTCAGAATGAACCATACAAATGACAACCTACCATCTAAAGCCAGAGACAGAAAGCGAACATCTGCATAAACTAAAGTAATGCGGGTTCCTTATTCATTCATATTTATTATGCAAAATGGAAGTTTTAGGAAGATTAGAATAATGCATACTTGTTCTATTATATAGGCAACTAATCCTCTGTAGATGGTAATGTATCCATAACTCCATCTCCAATCTAGAATTTCTGAACACGAGGAGAGGGTATTAAAATCTCCTCTGTGGGAGGCAGAGCATTACAGTGTCTGGCTCTGGCCTTCCTGCTGCAGGAGGAGACTTGCAATTAGTGATGGCAAATGGAATTCACAAAACATTTCTGGGCTTTAGAAGACATTGGAAAACTAGCAAAGGACTTAGAAAATGGTAGGAAAGGAAGCAGGAAGAGGGAGGTGGCAGAAACAAGTGAGCCAAAACCTGATCTGTAAGCAACAAGCTCAAGAAAAACAAATCAGGGTGCCAGAGAACAAATGCCATTTTCACTGCAGGATCTCTACAGGCCTGTGCCCTCCAGACCCCGTTCCCACCACACGGTAAGTTGGGGGAACTGAACCTGAGATTTCCTTAATAAACCAGGACCCTCAAATGGAACCAAAGTGATCCCAACCAAGAACACTCCCAGCCTCCTGGCAAAGGAAAGACAAACCCTCCAGGAAAAAACAGACAGACAAACAAACAAACAAACAAAAAAAAAAAACACACCAAAAAACAGAATTAAAAGAGATTACATCTATGTTCCAATAAATCTGGTCTCAAAATCCCTTCACAGAGCATGCAAGAAATGAGGCCACTGTGAGAGACAGAAGACTGAGGGAAAATGAAGACTTTAGACACTGGAATGATCAGATACAGAATAGAAAATATTACATGTTAATTGTTTAAGAACACAAAAGAGGTTTAAAAATAAAGAAGGATCAAGAGCCTATCAAAAGCAACAGGCCAAGTGTGAACATGGAACTGAAGGAAGTTAAACAGGGACCAAAAATCACTGAGACGTAAAACACAACAGAAAACACACCAGAATGGTGGGGCAGTAGATGAGCCCCGAATGAAGGACTTCACAACACTGCACCAAGAAGTGAAGACATTCCCCAGAATGCAACACAAGGAGGCAGGAGAAGAAGATGAACGCCAGCTTGAGAGACACGAACAACAGACGGGAGGTTTAAATAAGAATCCTGGGAAGTACAGCAGAAGGACAGAGTCAAAATTTCAGAAGAAAACAGCTGAGGATATTACAGAAATGATAAATCCAGAAATACAGGAAATGCACAGATACCAAGCAAGATGAGAAATCTTCAATTAAACATTTTGTGGTAAAGCTATAGAACACCAAAAACTAAGAAAAGGTTTTAAGGAAAAGGCATTTAAAGGAATGAACAGGGTGGAAACAGGGTTTAAAGCTGCTACAGTGGTAAGGAGATGCTAGTAAAATGGTACCTGTAAAGGGTGACAGGAGTATTTTTACTGCCACTACTGCTAATACTGTGTCTAATGCACATAACAACTGAAGACTGCGAAGGTTAAGCTGGAGCAGAAAAAAATTAAACGAATTATGACCCTCAAAAGAAGGATCATGTTGGGGCGCCTGGGTGGCTCAGTGGGTTAAGCCTCTGCCCTCAGCTCAGGTCATGATCCCAGGGTCCTGGGATCGAGCCCCGCATCGGGCTTTCTACTCTGCAGGGAGCCTGCTTCCTCCTCTCTCTGCCTGCCTCTCTGCCTACTTGTGATCTCTGTCTGTCAAATAAATAAATAAAATCTTTTTAAAAAAAAAAAGAAGGATCATGCCAATGAATTTCACAACTCTGGTGATCACTTTAAAAGCATCTCTTCTTTTTATCATAGCATTTGTATCATGTCCAGGATGAGATATTACAGCACACATGATAGAATATTTTAAAACAATAGTCCATTTTGCTCAAACTCCATGTTGAAAGCAAACGACTCTGTCAAACACTTTGAAGAAGGTAAAAGTAGTGGAACCATGTTTTGTCAAGAAAGCCCAGGGAGAAAAGCAGGTAGTAAAACCAAGTAGCAGTATCGAGGAAGGGCAGCCTCAGGAAGAAAATGAACACCGTTTTCTTCTGCTTTGTTCTCTTTTTTGTTTTCTTGTTGTTGGTATCTTTTTTTTTTTTTTTTTGGTCTTTCCCAGAAATCACTTCATATATATACATTTATCTGTTCAACTTCAGTGAAAGTTGGGAGGAAAAGGGCCAGAACTTTTGAATGGTTGTCTTCAGCTGAGTGCTTATTTTCTTCCTTCAGTTTCTCTGGGGTTTCCCACTATTCTTCAATAAACATGTGTTGCTTTCTGGCAGGGTAAAGCCAAATGCATTTTTAAAAGAAGTAATGGCAGGTCATCCGTCCATCCAGATCAGGAGAGAGCCCATACCAGAAAAGGCAGAGAGGGTAGTAGACTCCCCTCTGTGAGTTCCTGCCCTCTTGGTCTTTCCTCAGCCCTTGCTCTCTGCTATGTCTCTCCAGTCACACCCCAAACCCAGAGAAACAAAAGGACTCTTCAAAACTTAAACCCTGTGAGAAGGGCCATGCGGAGGCAAGGAGAGCCCTGTAAGACTCTGAGCCATGTGGTCTGTATCTGAGACTGCACATCTCCTTGAGCCACGTTCCATTCCCTCCATGCCTAATGTTGGCCTTGTGTTCTACAGAAGCAGTCAGGGCATCCATACACTCCTCTCTGTGTGCTTTTCTGTATACCTGATCCCATCTCAACCCACAACATCCAGCAGCATGCACCATCTGTCATCTCCCTTCAGTCAACCTGCAAATAGGTAAACACAGCCTGTAAAACCCACCCTTGTCCAAGCTATGTCTGGAGTTATGATCGTCTGTGTCTTTACCATCAAACTTTCTAAAAGGCTATTCTTGTGTGTGACCTCCATGGTCTCACGCCCAGGCACTCTATCTCTATGTCTGGCTTAGGACTCCACTACTCACCTCCCATTTTCTTTCAGTACTCAGTGACAACCTCCTCGATCTACCCCCACCCCCTAATCAAGCTGCTTTGCAACTTTTCACATCATCGAACATTGCTGACATTTCATTCCTTGAAATCTCTCTTCTCTAGACATCTGTGCAAAAATGCCTTCCTGGCATCAAAGGCATGTCCCTCCCCTTCCATCCACTACTCCTTTATTCTTCCCCTTTATCTGCCCAAGAAAAGAAGGAATTACCCTAAATCCTTAACTGTCACTCTCTCTACAAGGAATATATCCCTTGGCAACAGCATGATTGCATCTCTCTTCCCCCAAGCACCCATTCCTACATTTTGACTGTCCAACCAGAACCTACACCTGCACGTCCAACAGACACCTCAACTCAGATTGCCTAAAGCTGCACTCCTCCTCTTACCTCCTGCACCTGGCTCCCTTCCTGAGTTGCCACGACTGTTGTGGCAGTTGACACATCAGACTCAACATTCTGAAAGCACGGAGGCACCCCTAAGCCTACTGCAGCATTTTATTTTCCGTAGCCAAGATATGGAAGCAGCCCAAGTGTCCAGCAACAGAAGACAAAGTGGTACATACACACAATGGTATATTACTCAGCCATCAAAAAGGATGAGATCCTGATATTTACAACAGTATGGATGTACCTAGAGGGTATTGTGCTAAGCAAAATAAGTCAGACAGAGAAAAACAAATACTGTATCTCCAGGGATGAATTCTTAAAAAATGCCCTACATATTCAAGTTTTAAGGCAGGACCAGAAGCAACAGTTTTAGCATATATCACCACGATATAAAATAAAATCTTAAAAAAAAAAAAAGGAAATAATAGGACAACAGCAATTAGGGTAAAAAGACTTAACAACTGTCTTGCTCAACATCACCAGCACTACACCAGCTACACGTCTGACCCCCAGACCAGCATAGCAGGTGTGAGGACAGGTCCAAGCAGAGAAAGTGTTACTTGTCACATTTTTTGAAAAATGATAAACAGAAGGGATGCCTGGGTGACTAGGCTCGTTGAGCGGCCAACTCTTGATCTCAGCTCGGATCTTGATCTCACGGTGGTGAGTTTGAGTTCCGCACCGGGCTCTGCACTGGGTGTGGAGCCTGCTTTAAACTAAACTAAACTAAACTAAAATAACACCTCTGTCAAAAGTACGTGAATTCACAACTTACATGTAAGTCAAGTTCTACTTGTTCTAAGACAGCATGAAAACCAAGATGTCGTTAGCAAGACAGGAAGCAAGATAAATTGTGTATTCCATGTGCCGTGAGATGACTCCAACTGCATCCAAGTCAGCCATGGCCCTCCACACATCTGCAAGAGAGGGTATATTATCCACATTAGCACAGAGGAAACCAAGGCTCAGAGAGGTTAAAAAAAAAAAAGAGTCCAAGATCATAGCATCATTTAGCAGCATAGCCAGAATGTATAGGAATTACCTCAAAACAGGCCACACTAGTGGAAGAATACCTTAGTGTGGAGTTATGAAAACCCAGGTAGAACGCTGCCTCAGAAAGGCAGATAATCAATAAAGGAAAAATAAAGAGGCGCCTGGGTGGCTCAGTCGGTTAAGCATCTGCATTGGGCTCAGGTCATAAATAATCCTGGGATCTTGCCCTATGTCAGACTTCCTGCTCAGCAGGGAGTCTGCTTCTCCCTCTGCCTCTGCTCCCCATTCATTCTCATAAACAAACAAATCAATAAAATCTTACCCAAAAAAAAGAAAAAAATAAAGATTATAAGCTTACAATAAAGATATGAATGATGAGTCAAAGCTTTCAGTGACACACCCACACCTGCCTACAGTTCACTGGCTAAAACATGGGTGGAATTGATGGGGTTAGAAGAACAGGAGGCACATAGGCCCGGACAGCACAGCCCCAGCAGATGCAGAATCCTGGTGTAGGTTTAGCTAGCTTTCATTGTCCTTTAAAATGTCAAAGCTAAAGAAATCTGGTAGGGTTATTGAAGTCTGATCCTGGGGGATGCCTGGTTGGCTCAGTCTGTTAGGCAGCAGCCTAACATGACTCAGGTCATGATCACAGGGTCCTGGGATCAAGTCTGGCATCAGACCCCTTACCCAACCAGAAGCCTGCCTCTCCCTCTGCCTGTTGCTCCCCCTGCTTGTGCTCTCTCACTGACAAATAAATAATCTTTAAAAAGAAAGAAGAAAGAAAAAAAAGAAAAGAAAAATAAAATCTGATCCACAGTATAGAACAACACAAAGGATCGTACTTTTTTGGGCTGATTTCTGTTTGTTTGATTTTAAGTAGGTTCCACAGCCAGCACGGGCACTAGTGCAGGGTTTGATCTCAGGACCCTAAGACCATGAACTGAGCCAAAGGCAGACAATCGATTAAGCCACCCAGGCACCCCACTTTCTTGGGTTCTAATGGGACTTTTCCTAGGTTCTAATCCTAGCTGTACTGGCTGCCAGGGGAATGAAGTCCAGCACCACAAGAAAAGCATCCCAAGGCAGCAGTCCTCTGCAGAAGATTTGCTGGTGGCTGCCATCATCAAAGAGTCAGTGGGTGAAGTTGTTGAAGCACAGTGGGAACAATGATAGCCACTGCCTTTTGGGTGTCACTGAATCATCCTACTCATCTTCAGGAAGCCTGGCCCTTCTCCAGTCAATGCAGCAAAAGCAAACTTGTTAGAAGAACAGGGGAGGGGGTCATCTCCCTCCCTCCCAGAAACTGAAGCAACCAGCCAAACAGTGCAGCACTGGAGTAAAAATAAAAATATGAAGGAATGTGGCTGCACCTGGGTAGCTCAGTCTTTTAAGCATCTGCCTTTGGGTCAGGTCCTGATCTCAGAGACCTGGGATCTGAGACCCACATCAGGCTCCATGCTCAGTGAGGAGTCTCCCTTTCCTTCTCCCTCTGCCCCTGCTCCTAGCTCATTCTCTCTCTCTCTCAAATAAATAAAATCTTTAAAATAAGAAATTTAAAAATGAAGGAATGAATCAAAATGCAGAATTCAGAAACAGAACTACAGATATAAAAACTACATATAAAAACCTGAAATATGACCCGGTGAGTGAGGAAGGATTATTAAATCATGATACTGTATGAATTGATTGCCAATTTTTTCTTAGAACATAGAGCACACTGCACTACACGAAAACGAAAACACAAAATTAGGATTGAATACAAAAACAAAATTATCAGTGTTATTCCATCAAGTGTTTCTCTAACCTACTGATCAAAACCTCAGTTCATCCTCCAAAAGAATCTGGGCACCACCTCAGCACACATGAACACATTTTCAGGCCACAGTTCACACTGCTCCAGTCCCCACTCTAAGTCCTGAGCCATGGGCTCCTCCAGGCAAAGCCACCACCAACTAGGCCCCTGCCCTAGAAATCCCCAAACCCAACCACTTCACAACAGGGAGACTCAGGGAGATTCAAATGGGCAGAAACGTGGGACTTTGACTTTTTTTTTTATTTAAATGAAAAATACAGCAAGAAACATTTCTAGCACAAAGTGAAGAGCTAATCTTTCACAATGTCGAGAGTATTAGAATTATCAATACACCATCAGTAGTTTGATAGGTCAAACAGGCCAAAAGCTGGAAACACAAGAGGAAATGCTCACAGCAAACAGACCTGAAAGCCAGGGCCTGGACCGGCTGACATGGCTCTGCTGCTTACCACAGCGAGAAAGTGTAACTTTCCTGGGCCTCAACTTCCCTCCTGGCCAGCAGGAAAGTGGCAACACCACAAAATTCATATCTGGTCGGGGATTACGTGAAAGGAGAATGCTCAGTGAGAGCCCCGCCACACCGCCCGTCCAGCCACAGTCTGTGCCAGGTGAATGGGAATTTCCTCTACTGCAGCCACACGAAGAGCTGAAGGATCTGCACAGGATGCCTGTTTATTTACCAGTCACAAAACCACGTTCTGCCATAAACAGAGAAGGCAAGAGACCCCAAGAGATGGGAATATCCCTCACCCTTGCCTGGACCAGGCTTTCAAGACAAGTTGGAAAGCCCACAGCAGCTCTGCCACTGACTCTGAATGAGCCTTTGGAAGACAACACCATCCCAAACAACAGTTTAATTTACTTCTCTTTAAAAAGCAGTGAGACAAGGTCTTGGCCACATCTTCATAAATTAACAGCTTAGGAGGCTAAACCCCAATGATTTAGTTATGTCCCCAGCAGGCACACCTCCACTCGTGGGCAGCTTCAGGGTGAAAGGGTGCCTCCCCATCCATGAGGACACCCTCTGACATTCATCTGAAGATGCTTCCTACCCATGGGCATTTACTCCCTGGAACCCCCCAATCTAAGTTCCTCTCTGGATGCTGCACGAGGCAACTTCCTCACACCCCCATCACCACTGGTGACACTGCAGCTACCTCCGAGCCTTCAAGCAGGGTGCACCTGTATTTGCTGCCAAGTATCCCATCAGCCCAGCTCCATCACTGATTTCTGTACCCATAATTAATTAACTTATGCATGTATGTATTTATTTATTTTTACAGCTTCATTTATTTTAGGGAGAGATAGACAGAGAGAGAGATACAGAGAGAGCACACACACACAAATACAGGGAGATAGAACCTCCAGCAGATTCTACACTGAGAGCAGAGCACACCTCAGGGCTCAATCCCACCACCCTGAGATCATGACCTTAGCTGAAACCAAGAGTTGGATGCTTCAACGACTGAGCCACCAGGCACCCCTCTGTACCCTTAATCTTAAGAAAAGACAGACACCGCTTCTTTCTGTCAGCCACGGCCTCATAAGCCATCTGTCACACAGCCAAAGTTTCCAGAGGGTAGGACCAGGTCTGCAACACCAGTGATGCCAGAGTATCTCCATAAAACTACAATCTAGTGAGTATCAGGCTCTGCTCTAAGCTCCTAATATGGCCTTCTATTTGGTACCCGTCACAGACCTACATGCTAGGTATTATCCACAGTGCACAGAGGAGGACACTGAGGTCCATGGCTTACCCAAGCGATCTACTTTTATGTGGCAGCAGCAGGGGCCTGAACCCAAGTCTGTGACTCCAAGGCCCCTCCGTCAACTCTGTTACTCATGCAGCCCCAACACAGTCATCAAATACCTCCCTAAACCCTCATCCCTCCTGTGAAAAAGCATGGTCTTCTGCCATTTCCCAGATGGGAAGAAAGCCGGCGTGAGCCAGATATAGTGACCTGCCCACGATGGTACAGGCGATGTCCCCTCTGTTCTCCCCCCAACACCCATGTCATTCTGCACGAGGCCCCATGGGGTCCTTCATGCTTCCAGTGGAAAACTCTGGTGAGACCACCAGTCTCCTGGCAGGCCTTCATCTTGACCCTGGAGGACAGGACCAGTTAGGAGAAACGGGCTAGTTAAGCCTCTGAAATGGGGTCCTACCACCCAGGAAAACACCCTTATCTCCAGGGCATCGCCCATGTGAATTAGCTGGATTTGTAGAGGGCTCCACAAGCACCAGCCTTGCTGAGTCACTTTCTCTAAGGTGGTGGCTGAGACAAAAAGGACCCAGGAAAGAAAGGTATAGGCTGTTGTGGAACTCCAGTGCCTTGGCATCAACAATTAATATGAGCAGCTGCCTCTGCTCACCAGATCTGCATTTTATGTGGGGCACACTGTTCAAAGTTTACACCCCCCATCTCTGTAACCTTCACGACAACCCCTGGAGCTCCCTGCACCATCATTACCACCTCACAGACAAGGAGACAAGGCATGAGGGGTGTGTAGAATGATGCAGCTCTGTGCTGGGGCCAACCGGGGGAGGACTCCCACAGGCTTGCTCTTCCCACTGCTGCAGAAGCAGCTGAAAACAAAGAGTTTTTCAGTTTGCATTATGTAGAGTGGAAAAGTCAACCATAAAGGTCATTCAATTTTTAAATGGGTTATTCCTCAGGATAAAAACAGTTCCAAAAAATAATTTCCGAGAAGTTCAACATATTCCTCCTTCCAGGTGCCTGGAATGTGATGGAATGTTGTTAAAATAAGTTCTGGCCCATCAGTATGCCAGACAGAAACTGGAAGTAAGCTGTTGCAGGTCCCCAAAGGCTCCGTCACAATCCTAAGGAGAAGACATATAACTTTCACTGTCCCAAAGTGGTTATGTTTAAAAAAAAAAAAAAGGCACAGGTGGAACATTTTAAATTACAGACTTTCAATGCAGGGGCAGTGGGGGCGGGGGGGTTGTCCCCCAACTACCCCCAAATGTTTCAGCTATATATAGTGACTTACCAAAGTGACTCATCACAAGTACCTACAAGGCGACTGACAGGCAACTGACCGATGAGGAAGGTATTCGGACTGCTTAACAAAACCAACACAACTTAGAATTTTCATTATTAAGAAGAGAAAACCATTTATTAAACACTCGCCAGGCACCAAACCCGCTAGGCACTGTCACACGCTCTACTCATCACAAGGCTGCCAAACTCAGTGCAGAAACTGAGGCTGAGTAAGTCACCTAAGATCATGCAGCACCAGAAACTGGATTCCAACCGGTTCTGACATCATAGCCTACCCCAGCTTGCTGCAATGCTTCAGAACCTAAGCTTTGTGATGATCAATAAACTGCATGCTTAACAATGTTTACACATCTCTGTTAGAATTCAGGGAAAGGTTTTTAAAAATGACATACACAAGGGGAAAAAATAATACAGTTTCTGGAGGCAGGCTGCCCAGGGTTCAAATCTTGGCTCCTCCACTTGAAAGCTGTGTGACCATGGACTCCTTTAGCTCCCCTGTGCCCATATTTCCATGCATTAAAATGGTAGCCATAACAGACCCTATCTCCTAAGGCAAATAAAGCATTTTGGTATTGTTGTTCTTGTTTTAAGATTTTATTATTTATTTGACAGAGAGAGAGAGACAGGGTGAGAGGGAACACACACAGGGGGAGTGTGAAAGGGAGAAGCAGGATTCCCACTGAGCAGGAAGCCTGGTGAGGATTAGATCCCTGCACCCTGGGAGCATAACCTCAGCTGAACAACTGAGCCACCCAGGTGCCCACAAATAAAACATTGAGAATCATTCCTGGCATGAGTTAAACCTCAGAAGGTGTGGGCTGGTGTTACTTCTTGCTGGCCACTAGATAGAGTCAGCAGCCTCAGGCCCACTGTTTTAGCAACTCATTTGCATAAACAAAGCCCAGGCTCAGCCACTTTGTGCTTACCCTATGATTTCTTCCTGTCACTAACATCTCTCCTCACTCCTGCTCTGTGGCACTAAGCTCTGGGCCTCAACTTCCCATCTGTCAAATGAGGTGAGGAGCCCAGCTGATCTATCTGAGGTCCTTCCAGCTGGGCAACCTAGGGTTCTTGGTAACTCAGGGCCCAGAAATTTCAGAACCATCCTAACACAAACATTACCAGATGACACTCACTCAATTTCCTCAAATCTTCTCTTCCGTGTTATGTATAAATGCTTATTTTCATGGCAAATCTTCTCCAAGATCCCAGAGCTCCACGAGCACCCAGAATAGGCTGGGCAGGCATCCCCAGTGCTGAGGCTGGGGACATGATGGTCAGAAGCTCTGACCTCCAGGGGAGATGGATTCCAAATCAAGCTGCTCTGATAAGCAGGTCTTCCCTGTTAGAGAGGATTTCAACAGAGCACAGTTAAGAGGAAGTGCAGGTAAGAAACTCAGAACTTGGCCCACCGGACAGAGGGCAGTAGGACAGTGGGCCGGAGGAGTGACAGAGGGATTGAGAGGAATGGCACGATCAACAGAGGCCAGCCAAGGCAGCACTGATGCTCAATGTGAGAGGGTGGGCTGGGGATACACTGTGAAAATGGCTTCAAAGGCAGGAAGCAAGCCCAGCTCAGCACAAAGCAAAGTCCTGAGCAGGAACCTTCTGGGACCAGGTTGGACACTAAGGTGAGCTGAAAATGGCTGTGGCACCCAGTGCAGTCTGAATCTCACCCATGCCTCTCACAGGCTGGGTGACCCCGGACCAGTTATGCTATGTCCTTTAATGTTTCCTAAAGGGTATATTCACTCCATAACCCTGAGCCATGTTCTCATTTCGGTGAGTGTGGGAGGCCGCAATAAGGCTTGAGACGAGAACCAAACCAGACCCTGACTTGTGCCTCCTTTAAAGTCCAAATAACCTAACAAAAGGTTTAGGACGGGAAAAGTTCAGTAGCACTGGGCAAGAGTCTGTGCTATGTGTTGTGCGCTCGCCTACGTGACTTCCCACACGCTTACTAAACAAATGAGAACAATTCGGTTGGGCTAAAAAGTTCGTTGCTGGTCCTTGCTGCCTTAGTACAACCCATAATTTACTTTCAGGTTTGCTGTATTTGTACTGGCATCAGCCATTTGGCGTCATGAGGAACCATAGTTGCTTAACTAAACACAGATGTAATGTCACTATATATATGGCCTTAAGGCTTTGAATAAACTTAGCACTGTTGGACATCCTCCTCAGTGCTCCTCCTGTCCCCCATCTCTCTGCTTCTCGAGTTCTTTTCTTCATCCTCTTACCCTCATGTTCCTGGTTGATTTGTTGCGCCGGCCACGACAGGTGAGGATCTGATGGTGCCCACTATCTACAGAGATCCAATATATACAACTAGGACAGCCTGGAGGGGGGTGGGCAACCCAGGCTGGACAGGGAGTTAAGAAGGAGTCAGGAAGGGCGCCTGGGTGGCTCAGTGGGTTAAGCCGCTGCCTTCGGCTCAGGTCATGATCTCAGGGTCCTGGGATCAAGTCCCGCATCAGGCTCTCTGCTCAGCAGCGAGCCTGCTTCCTCCTCTCTCTCTCTCCGCCTGCCTCTCTGCCTACTTGTGATCTCTCTCTGTCAAATAAATAAAATAAAATAAAAAATCTTAAAAAAAAAAAAGGAGTCAGGAAGAAGTCATTCCCACACTTGAGGCATGGGTTGGTACTGACCAGAGACACTGGGCAAGAGACAGTGTCCTAGGACTGCTGTAAGACTAGCTGGGTCCAGGCAAAGCGCCTAACAGTGTGTAGATGTAACCCATCTGTAAAAGGTGGACGGGGGGTGGTGGTTGCAGCTGGTTGAGCATCTGACTCTTTGTTTTGGCACAGGTCCATTCACCTGGCCCATTCACCTGTGCCTGCATGTGTTCTGTGGTGTGCTCTTTATCTCTCTCTCTCAAATAAATAAATCAAAAAAAAAAAAAAAAAAAAAGGAAGTCAGGAAGGATCAGGAGACCTGCTGTGAAGGTCCCAAAGACTCCACCCTCCTCAACTAGCCTCCGGAAATAAAGTAAGTGGATGCCCAGGAGCCTCCTGGACACAAAACTTTCCAAAGCAAAGCTTTCATTTTCCTACTGGAGAAAAGGTTGCTGTGCAAATTAAAGACAAAAAAGCCGGCCATGGTGGGGTAGGTTTGGACAGGGTTGGTCCTGTAGGGCTCTGGCCACTAAATGCCCACTGCCCAAGCCAGGAGCCTGGAGTCTGTGCAGCCAGTGCTTCCTGAGGCTTCCACATCATAGCCTCACTCTGAAGTTTCATCCTGGAAGCTCCTTACCCAGGGAGGCCACCTGTCAGCACCCCCTCACACACACCCCAGCTTCTGCCCCTCCATCCAGCTGGAGTGAAGGATCCCCAAGCCTGCTCTCTCTGGTCTCTCCTGCACAGAGAGGAGTATGTGCCCTGGAAAGGAAGGTCCCTGAGGATACCGGAGTCCTTGGCCCAAAGACAGCTGGCTTGAGAATGTGGGGTTTCGGTGCTCTAGGCACAGCAGTTCCTAGAGGAAACAGGGAAGGGAGCTCCAAGGTGGAGGGGAGTCCCGGGAGTCTGGGATCACAGATGCCAGTGGCCCCCAAGTGGAAGGGTTTCAGTAACTCCAGAGGTGAGAGGGGCCAGGGGTCATGCCTGGAGGTGGACAAGGACCACCAACAAGGGGTAGGGGCCCGGAGATGGAAGTGATCCCAGGGTGGTTGCAGGCCCAAAGTAGAGGTGTGGGGGTGGGGGTGGGGGAAAGGGGTCCATGGGCCAGAAAAAAATGGTATCCTGGGGCTCCTGGGTAAAAGGAACTTGAGGTGGAGGGGGCCCAGTGGGGCCCAGGCTGCGCGGGCTGAGCCAGCGCCTCTCAGGCTGGGGAGCCCGGCGATTCTGAGGGACAAAATTTTCCATCAAGTTCTGGAAAAGAAGCCTGTCAGCACAGGCGTCTCTCCGGGGTCCAGACGAGCCCAGTGGTGCTGGGCCCCTTGATGTCAGTAGGGCCCCACGGGTTCCCTGGATACCGAGAAGTGGAGCGAGGGCTGTGGGGCAAGGGCTATGGGGCGTAGGAGCACCAGGCCGCCAGGAGCCTGTCCGCCAGGCCCCCCTCCCGCTCCCTTGGACGAAGCAGCAGGTGGCAGCGGGCAGCAGGGCCCCAGTCTCCCTCTCTGCCTAGCGCCCCTACCCCTCCCCAGCCCCTCAGTACCTGAGTCAGCGGGGCACCGATGCACTCCCCTGCGCCTTGCCCAGCCAGCCCAGAACCCCTGCCTTCCCGGGAGGCGCTACTTGCGCAGTGAGTTTGCTGGGCCCACAGAAGGCGGTGGGCGGGGCAGGCAGGTGCTGGCGAGCTGTGGCGGGTGGGGGGCGGCAAACAGCAGTGCAGGCCTCTCTGCAGGCCTGCGCACCCTCGCCCAGCCTCCTGTTCTGTCCTGTCCGGTGAGGGGGCTGGCTGCGTCCCCTGCTGTTTCCCGCTGCTCTTCTGCTGACTCCAGGACCCCAGGCCCTGCCCAGTCCTGGCTTCCCTGCCGCTCCCTGCCACTGCTTGAGCTCCAGGCTAGGCCCGCTGCTGCTCCTGGGTGGCCGAGCTGCGGCCCTGGTGCGGTGTGGCTGGCCCTTTTCTCTCCCCAGGGCACAGTGGAGCCACGAGGGAAGGCCTGAGGGGATCTTCCGTCTGCTCAGTGCCAGTGGACACTCTCCAGGGGCCTCTCTACCTGGTGGGCTCCACCCATGGCCATCTTGGAACCCCTGGAATCCCCTTCAGAGACCAGGTGAAGCCCTCCTTGGGGAATCCAGGCTCCTGGGACCAAGGCGAGTTGATCTTGTGTACTGCTGTGTTTGTTCCCTGGCCTGGCATGGATTGACAGTTGCTGAATTGATCTATTCTGGGGTCATCAAGGGCAGAGCAAAGAGTTCAGGGCTGGGATCCCCAGGCCTGGGGTCCACACAGGCTTGGAGCCCTCTTGGCTGTCCCTGACAGAATGGCCAAAGAGGAACCCTCAGAAACATGGATCTGCCTTGACCTGGCAGAGCATTCAGGGACAGGAAGGGGAATGTCTCCTTCGCAGAGTATCTGGAAGCCTGAAGTGGAAGATGGATTTGTCTGAGCCATGGTCATTAGTGTTGGGCCAAGAAACCCCTGGCTTGCTTCTCCTACCTGCATCCTAGGTCTAAAAGGGTGTCTGGGTGGCTCCCTCAGTGCAGCATCTGTCCAGGGTCCTGGGATCCAGCCCTGCATCTGGCTCCCTGCTCAGTGCAGATCCTGCTTCTCTTTCATCCTCTCCCTCTACTTGTGCTGTCAAATAAAATAAAAAAAAAAAAAAGTTAAGAGGGGGGACAAAATGGCGCGGAATTAGAAGGCGTCTTTTCAACTTGTACCCCAAAATGAGCTGATTACCTACCAATCACCCATGAACTCCAATCACCCATGAAATCAGCCTGATATCAGAATTATACACATGTGGATCTCTACAGGGGGAGAAGAAGCCAGTGGGCAGGTAAAGCGGAGTGGGAACTGTGAACTGATATCAGAAGATAAACAAAAGGGGGAGGGAGCTACCAGAGGCAAACAGTTGGAAAGTAATACCCCAATACAAGCGAGAGTGCCCTGCGTCTGGGGACCAGCATTAACTCGGAGACTGGTTGAAAGCACTCCAAAAGAGCAAAGCATCTCTGGGGAAATTGTGGGAATCGGGGCGGCTAGGGACAAGGGCTTAAGTCCCTGGTCCCAGGACAGCCTCCCTTGGCACTGAGTCAGAGAGAGTGCGGCAGAGAAACCAGCTCTTGGTCCCTAAGCTGCCAGTGCAAGGAGAATGCATGGGGTCCGCTTCCTGTGAGGGAATGGGAGCCACACCAGGCGGCAGAATGCAAGAGTCCTGCTATAGAGCCTGAGATACTCCCCTGAGAGAGGTATAAAGGCCCAGCAGGTGCCCTTTGATACACGCCCTTGTTTCAGAGCCTGCACCAAACTTTCACCCCAGAGAGGTGCACGAAGGCCCAGCCTGGTGCTCTGGGACCTGTGTCCCATTCTCAGAGCCTGAGACCCGCGCGCGAACCTCTGCCTTCCCTGAAATTGGTGCATGTAAGGTGGGCGCTCTTAGACCCAGAAAGACCGGCACTCGCAGCCCGGGCCAGCGGGAAAATCTCAGTGTGCGATTGCTGCTTGGAACCTCTCTAGCAGTCTAGAGGTGCCCAAAAGCTGCTGCCGTGCTTTTGGGTACAAGCAAAAGATCCTCCATCCCCAGGGACAGCGACTTCGAACCTGCTCTGCCAGCAGCCAAGGGGGAACTTATTTGGGCTCTGCAGCCAGACTGAGGCTTCTCTCTGAGAGGGAGATCAGGGTGCGGTTTGTTTTCCTCTAAAACTACAAAAACCAACAAAACCGGTCAAAGTGAGAAAAAAAAAGTGAACAAACAAAAAACCGCCAGAGAACAAAAGCCTGAAAAAAAAAAAAAAAGTTTCCTCAGAGCCCACCCCCTTGAGGGGGGCGGTAGGACTTAAGTCAGGGAACATCATTGACTGAAAACCCACATGGCAGGGCCCTTCCCCAGAAAACAAACCAAGAAAGAAAAAAAAAAAAAACAGAGAGAGAGAGAGAGAGAGAAAAAGTACTACAAGAGAACTACCACTACTACATAGGACACTTTTATCTTTCATTCATTCCCACTATTCTGGTTCTTTATATATATATATATAGGTAATTTTTTTAACCCCAGCAGGATGGTGGAAGGGGTACATGGCTGAGTGCCTCCCGGGTCTGACCCTGTGTGACGCCACCCGGTGCCTGCAGCTGCCCTCTGGAAGGTGTTGCTTTAGTGGCAGAGCCGGAGGGCACCAAGCGTGTGTGTGTCTCCAAAGTCCTGGGTACCATATCACAATGCCTTCCTGAGAAGCAGAATCAAGGACAGTTGCTGATCTTCATTCCTTCCTACCAAAGGTATCTCATACACCATCTTTGGAAGTTGGAGCCAGGGGGCGCATGGGTGGCTCAGTTGGTTAAGTGTCTTTCTTCAGCTCAGGTCATGATCCCAGGCTCCTGGAATGGAGGCCCACACATTTGCCTCCCTGCTCAGCTCCCCTGAGCCTGCTTCTCCTTCTCCCTCTGCCATTCCCCCAACTTGTGCTTTCTGGCTCTCTGTGTGTCAAATAAGTGAATAAAATCTTTTTAAAAAGTTTGGGCCAGGGGGTGCCTGGGTGGCTCAGTGGGTTAAGCCGCTGCCTTCAGCTCAGGTCATGATCTCACGGTCCTGGGATCCAGTCCCGCATCGGGCTCTCTGCTCGGCAGGGAGCCTGCTTCCCTCTCTCTCTGACTGCGTCTCCATCTACTTGTGATTTTTCTCTGTCAAATTTGCCACCTCCCTGAATTTACCTGCATCTTTTCCAAAATCTACTTATCTTCCTGCCTTCGTGACCATAATGAGTCTATAAATTTTCAATAGACAGTGTGAACTCACATTGCTAATATTTGCATAACATGCACCTCTTTCAATCTCAAAGAAAAGCTTCACACCACAATGGTCTCTAATCTCCAATTAGTTTCTGTTCTGGGATCCCACTGGAATTCTATGCGCCTGTCCCCTAAGATCCCATAAATTGTGGTCCAGTTTCCCAGCCAGCCAAGGAAAGCACATGGGAAATCTTGCTGAAGTATGAGTAAGAGCCAACGAAAGGGAACATATTTATCTGCCTCGAATGCTGGGACCTGAGGAAAGCAAGTTTCATTACAGACAAATCAGGAAGGAGGTGCAGATTGCTTTTTATGTCACTCTGGAGTGGAGGTCTGCTCACTCACAGAAACTCAAAATCTTCACAAAGGACAATGTCCCCCACCCCCAAAGTCAGCTGGGGATTCTCAGGAAAACTTTAATTGAAAGTATTACGGATTCTCCAACTTCCCAAAATGCAGGAGGAACATCTACAAGCAAGACTGTCACCACTTTTAGGCAATTACACTTATTTACCTTTTTTCTTCCTAGAAAATCATCCTCTCTCCCAATCCATGATCTTCTTTTTGTAACAGTTTCCTAAAGAAGGAAACAGATGTCCTCCCATTCCAGTTCCATCCAAAATAATAAAATAAAAATCTTTAAAATTTAAAAAAAAAATTGTGATTTGTTGAGACAGAGCACATATGCAGAGGGACAAGCAGACTCTCCCACTGAGCAGGAAGCCCGATTTGGGGCTCGATCCCAGGACCCTGAGACCATGACCTGAACCGAAGGCAGATGCTTAACCAACTGAGGCACCTAGGAAGCCCCCAAATAATTCAATTTTTAATCACTTTGCCATAGACACTTTTGGGTGGCTTTGAAACACCAGAATCTCATGGACTTATCAGTGTCCTCTTCACCATCTCAGAAAAGGACTGGGTGCCTCTCAGAGGCCTCTCTCCCCTCCTGACCCAGGTCCCAGCCAAAGGTCCTTCACATTAGAGTATGAGGAACTGAGCGGGATGGGGTGTGGAAGCACCCTGGGGTGGGGGGCTCTGGGGCCCTCCCACTCCCAACTTCAAAGACAGCGCCTGCTTTCCCCTGCCTCATATAGGTACCCTGGGTTTGCCCTCTTTAAGGTTCCTGGTTGCTGCAAAGGTCTGAAAATCTCCTAAGTAGCACAAAAGCCATCATGTGCATTTTGGCCACACAGGACAGAGGGAGTTTAAAGGAAGAAAGATAAAGCTCCCCAGAATGAGCCAGCAGCTCTGGGCTTCCCCGCACATCTTTCCTGACCTTCAGAACCCTGGGAAGGAGCCCCTTGGTGCAAAGTCACAGGGGGAGCCCACGCACAGCCCAGGCCACCTGCCCCAGGTCCTCTCCAGCCATAAACTGACCCCCTAGCCCCTTCCAAACCATCTACAGCCTCAAACCACTGACGTGCGGTTCAGCACCCATCTCCAGAGCGCAGGATGCACGTGGCTTCCCGGCACCCTTCCGTGGCCGCTCCCAAAATCACCGTGGAAATGTCGCAGCAAGGAGACAAGGAATCGATTTTTATCCTCTGGGTTGTCTTCCCTCGTAGCCCCTCAGGAGTCCCCACGCAGCAATGCCGTGTGGGCCCTACTGCTCTGAATCCACTTCCCTAGAGGAATCCGCTTTTCTTCAGCGTCTGTGTCTGCAAACCCGGCTCCTCTAACACCCCCCACCAAACGTACCAAGAACCAACAGGGGAAGAAGTTCATTTCTGGCCGAAAAGCCTTTAATCCCTGAGAGCTGTGGCTGATGCAGGAGCAGCTTTTCTCCAAATGGTGATTTCGATACGAGGTCGTTTTACCTGCCGGCCCCCAACATCCCTGACGTGTGGCTCCCAGGGGCCTCCCCGCGGCCAGGCCTGAGAGTGGAGCCCACCCTTGGGCTCATTTTCCACCGCGCTGAATCCAGGCAGCGGTCCCGTCTCACGACAAAGGGTGCTGAGTAATGAGGTACTGCCACCAGGAAGAGAGGCAGCAGGTCAGACAGATCTGGAGAATGACACTGGCCTTCAAGGGCCCCTCACAAGGGAAATACCATTAAGTAGCAGATCTGAACAGATATACTGTGTTCCACATTCACGCCGTAAGGATGGGGTTTCCTCGAGCCCTAATCAAAGGAACTCTTTCACCTGAGATCACTTGACCAATCAGTGACTCAGTTTCCTTATACTAAAAATGAGGATAACAATACATCACAAGATTGTTTTGAGGAGCACACACGTTACAAAGTGTTTAGAGGCACCTGGGTGGCTCAGTGGGTAAGCATCTGACTTCAGCTTAGGTCATGATCTCATGGTCCTGGGAGAGGGCCGTGTCAGGCTCCTTGCTCAGCGAGGAGTCTGCATGTCCCTCTCCCTCCCTCTTCACTTCCTGCCCTCTCTCTCTCTCTCTCAAATATATAAATAAAATCTTTAAAAAAACCGAAGTTCTTAGAACACGATATGCACATAGTACAGGACACACAAGCACTTGTTAAACAGATAAAAGGGTACAAGAGGTTGGCTTCCCTTCAGATTTCTAATAGGCTCCTGTCTGGGGGTCTCTAGCTCTTAGGAAGTGGGGAGGCCTCAGAAGCCCAAGATTGTAGAGTTCCTCCGAGGCCAAGTTCAGTTTTCTATGCAGGACAGAAAACCTGTAAAACACATCCCAGACTTGCTTCGCTGCCTTCCTAGTAGGGAATCCGTTCCCTCAAGAGTGGTCCAACCTCTCTTCCACTATTTGGGATGTAGAAAACGTTTAGACATTTCTCCATTGGTGCTCATTCCATCCTCATTTTTAACAATCTAGCTGTGTGTTCATCTGGTCTTCTGTTAGTTCCTTTATCCAACAAACATAGAGGACTCACCGTGTCCTAACTGTGACCAAGACATCCAGCATCTCATCCCACAAAGGAAACATATTAGCAAATGTGGCAGCAAAGAGGGATGGGGTAAGGCAGTGACATCTGAATCAAGATCAAACTAACAAGCAGAGCCTGCCATGAAGAACATTCCAGGTATGGGCCCCATAGGCATGAAGGCGGAAATGAATAGATTATGTGCAGACAGCAGGACAGGGGACTAAGGGGACACTGGAAAGGAAGGCTGCGGAGCAGCTGTTGGCATTGGAGGCCTTGCGAAGGACTCTGGAATTCCCTTTGGTTTCAGCCAGAAGCTACATGAAGGTTTAAGCAGGGAATCATCAGATTAGCTTATATTTGTAAAAGATCGCTCCTCTTCCACAGAAGACATGGGGATGGGGTGGGGGTGTCCACGAGCCTAGAAGCTGGAAATGGAAGCAGATGAAGTTTCCAATATCCTGGCCAAGGAGTGAGTCTGTCGCAGTGAGAGTGTCAAGATTTGCAGTTCTAAACTTTTTAGTAAAGTGGCTTATTAAACACACAGCTAACTATTGCCCGGGGTTCCTACTTTTGTAATAAGTTTTTTCTGAAACTCAAAAAGGGGAGAGGGGCTCTCTGCACCACGTGCCAGTCAGGGCGGAACATCATCGTCACATTACAGGGTGTTTTCAGAGCCTGTTATCCTTTTAGTACGACATCCCTCCCACCCCGAGACAACACCGTGCCTCTTTCCGCCAACAGAAGTTGAGTTTTTCCCTTTCCCTCTTCCTTCTTTCGAGGGCAGAGCTCAGGGCTTCTCCAGAGATTCCATCCTAAGTTCATAGATCTCACCGAGCCGACCACATTCCCCTCCCTGTGGGCGCCAGGAAACACTGTAAACATCTGTATCTGCACCTGAACATGGGACCTTGGATCCCAGCTACAGTTACTTGTGCTGTGGTAACAAGGACATCATGTCGCGTTTCAGGACATTTTCGTATATAAGGCCTCGGGTCGGGATGCTCAGGGTAGGAAAAGGGTGGGTTCACCCCTGGGCAGAGTGGCATACCTTCTCTCTCCTCCTGGCCTTTGCCCGAGTTGGAGATGCCCTGTTCCTTCCTCTTCACCTGAGTAATCATTATCTCTGCTTCCAGAAGCAGCTCAGGGGGCCACCTCCATCCGAGGGGCCACCTCCTCCCCAACCCCGCTGGACCAGGTGACTCTCCCCAGAATTCCATATAAATCCCTGTTAACGTTGATCCCACTGCTTCCCAGAGGCTCTTTCTCCTTGTCTTTACTTTGTCTCTCCTGCTGGACCCCAGGAGACAGGTCTCACTCATCATTTTATCCCAGCAGGGTTCAGTATGTTGCTGAATTAACACATGGCATGTCCCGCACATCGCTGGCAGCTGGATGAACTGGAACACAGTGTGGCAGCATGTACTGAAGCAGGGGTTCTCAGAGCACCAGGGGATTCAGTCGGTGAAGCATCTGCCTTCGGCTCAGGTCATGATCCTAAGGTCCTGGGATCCAGGCCTGCACCGGGATCCCTACTCAACAGCGAGTTGGCTTCTCCCTCTCCCTCTGCTTCTCCCCTCCCTCTCAAATAAATACATAAAATCTTTTCAAAAAATAAATTTTAAATAAATTTAAAAAAAATTAAGCAGTTGTTCTCAGCTGCAGGTGATTTGGCTCCCCAGGGGACATATGGCAATGCCTGGAGAAACGTTTGGTTGATGTAATTGGAGGAAAGGGCGCCACTGGGCATTTGGTGGGGAGAGGCCAAATGGAGGTGGCCAACATCTGGCCATGCACAAGACAGGCCTCAGCAAAACATCACCCAGTCCACGAGGTCGACAGGGGAGACCCGCATCTAATCTAGGACCTGGAAAACCTTTTCCTAGGTTTACATGATCAAGGGAAATGTATCTGTCCATCAAAACCACAGGAATGTCTAAAGCAGCTTATCCTCGGAAGCCCCAAACTGGATGCCATGTAAAAGACCATTAACAGGAGAACGGATAACTGACTACAGTACCTACGTGATGGAAGACAACAGACGATAACGAAATTTAAGATGCCACATACGCGACAACAAGAAGGAATCCACAGATGTCCTGAGGAACCGAACCACCAGTGCAAGGTAACAGGCAAACTTGATCGCTGGTGATGGAAGAGAAGCAGGGGGCAGGGAGTGACTGACTGGGAAGGAGCAGGAAAGAACCTCTGGTGTGTTCAGAATGTTCCTGATCCTCATCTGGGTAGTAGTTACACACAGCGTGCCGCATGCTAGGACTCATGTGCTGTGTGTGTGTATTACACCTCAGCAAGCTTTACCAAAGGCAACGGTCCTCTAAGAGCCCCGGCGGGCAGGATTCACACACTGGAGCAGGTCCTCCGAGCATGACTTTCTAAGGATTTCTGTGCACAGTCGGCAGGAGCATTGTAGATATGTTTATGGAGACCTATTTCACCACAGACACCAAAACCCTTACAGTGGGTCCTTGATTCAATTCTGCTTCGGTCATTTTCTGCTAAGGATTGTGCTACAGATGTGCACACAGACTTAGGTTTCAAGAATATTTATCACAGCAGAACAAATACAAGAGGGAGGCAGCAACAACACGGACCCAGAGGAAACTGTGTGATACCGCGGACTCATTAAAATCGACATTTAAAAATGTAAATGGAAAACGACTACAATATATTAATTACAATTAAAGAGCAGGTCACCCAACAAGCTGACACCTAAGATATATGAAGAATATACTCAATATGATTAACTATGATTAGCTAAGGTCATGAGGGTTTATGGGATTTCTTAAAATTTTATCATTTTCCCCTAAAATGTACATATATTACTTATTAATAAGAAAAAATACACAATCACACTTCTTAAAAATAAAGGTGAGTTTTCAACTCTAAAACTGAGTACCAGGGGCGCCTGGGTGGTTCAGTGGGTTAAAGCCTCTGCCTTCGGCTCAGGTCATGATCTCAGGGTCCTGGGATCGAGCCCCGCATCGGGCTCTCTGCTCAGCAGGGAGTCTGCTTCCTCGTCCCTCTCTCTGCCTGCCTCTCTGCCTACTTGTGATCTCTATCTGTCAAATAAAATAAATAAAATCTTTAAATAAATAAAATAAAACTGAGTACCAGACCCCACACAACTCCCAGATTCCCCATGGATTCAGAGCCCTGCTGCCTGCAGAAGCGCTCTATCGACGCTCATCACAGTGGCTGAGACAGATTAAATAAAGAGATAACATTGCAGATTTCCTGTCTCTTATCCGACTGTGCAGATTGGTTAAACAAATCCAAATCCATACATGCATTAGATCTCACTGAACTGCGTACGCCCTGAGAAAAAGACCCTGTAAAGCAATTCCCTGTAAAAATACGAAAGTATTTCTGACAGCAAAAGTTTTCAGATTGCTGTAACGAAAAAAAAAACTAAAAAGGCACGACCTTCCCTGATTAATTAAGTCTCCCTCGAGAGAAGGCTACCACTTCCCCAGGTAATCTCATCGCCTCAGACGAATCCATGTTTCTCTGTGAAGTGGAGGTGATCGCAGCTCTCTCGGAGTACTCACAAAGGTTTGGCGTGATTATGAAACGGAACATTATGACCGGGGCCCGCTGGTTGTGGTCACCGTCATGCCCACAGCCTGAACACCACCTCCCTCCAGGAAGCTCCCTTCTCTGAATTCTGTGTGGTAGGGGCACGTGGCTGACTATTAGGGAGCACTGCATAAGGCGTACCCTGTCGCTCGCCCAGACGCACAGCTCCTCCCGTAGCCACCGAATGCCACCGAATGCCGTACAGAGCTAAAGCTGGGAGCAGTGGCTCACCGTGGACACCAATGATGAGGGCTCAGGTACCTCAGCTCACAAACCCATTACAAGCATATACATTTAACTCTAGCTTTAAGATGTTTCTCCTCTTACTTCTCAGTCAAAAAAGACTTTAAGCTGAGTAAACCAACAACAAACCCTAAGATAAAATATTTAACCGTGTTAACTTCCTAAGGCCTACGGTCGTCTTCAGCTTCTCAAGGTCACACCTCCCTGCTGAATGATTACCGAGGGTTGCTGACACGGTACACAGAAAAAAAAAACTCTTAGGATGTCCAGCCTCTAAGAGAAAAAGCAAACAGCTCAGAATGCAGCCAGCCATGGCAAAGGAACCACCGACAAAGCCAAACACAGAGGGGCCCCTGAGCATCTGGGAAATCTGCCTGTTCCTTTGCCTCCTCAGAGGAAACGAGTCACAAGACTGCTCAGAATGGGAAATGAGAAGGGCAGAAGCCCAGAAACCAGCGCGTCCTGAATTTCGTGCTGCTTCCAAGGAGTGAGCCCGCCTGCTGTGCTGCTGTGTCAGTTATTTACACAGTGGGCAGGTGAGGCTGACAGCTTGAAGGGGTTATTTTAGAGGGAGAGCTGTAAGTCTGATCAGGAGAAGGTTCTGGACCCTGGGGTCCCAGCACGCATCTCCAGCTTCCAAGCTGACCCTCCCTTCAGACAGGGTTTAAGAGGCAGCAGGGCAAGCATGGTCTTTGTATTTAAATCACCTCAAGGGGGCCCATATCTCCAGGCACAACCAGAAGCCAGGGAGGAGAGGGAAGGGGGAGAGGGAGAGGGTACCTCCACTCCTATCTGCTGGCTGCACTTCTGGAGCGCCTGATCCAGGAAGCTAAATGTGTGGACAGAACAGAAGGAAGAATCTGGGAAGACTGGAAGACTAGAAGAGCTGTTCGTGGACTAGTCTCAACCTGAACCACAGAAACACCTCTGCCTCCCTGCCCTCCTCCCCTCGGCTGGGCACCAGGTGCCTCCCTACTGCACTCCAGATGCAGATCCAAGCTCAGGGGTGCCCAGTGCCAATGCCTCTCTCCGGCGCAAGGACTCTAGGGCATCAGCGGGACTCCTAGACAGCACCTGTGATCTCTAATTTAAAACCAAAACCAAAATCCCCAACCAGCCCAATCCAGCACAAGCAATACATATTTATGTGTAAGACACCTATGCACACATACACATTCACTTATCTACACACACACACACACACACACACACACACACACACGCTTTTGCAGCAGAAGGCAGGCATGAAACCTGTTCCCTAAGTCCTTTGCTTTCCTCATCTGCTTCTAGCAGCAACAGCCATTTCTGCTACGGATTTTCCTATTCGAGGGTTGATCACAGATCCAAATGCCACCATCCTGTTTGCCACCCTTTCCTACCCCACCGGCCCGCTGACGTCTGTCAGTGAACCAGGGAACAAAGATGGAAGACAGGCCCAAGCTGCCTTCCTAAAGTGGGGTTATATTTGACACTTTAATAAACCTCAGAGCCTGAGCCTCTCTGCTCTCAGACTGGCCAGGGTGCAGCTCTCACTCTTACCAAACCCGTCCATCTCTCCTCCCCCCACCACGGGGCACAAGGGTTTTCTCTGCCCGGCATCTATTTCCAGGCCCCATAAATCATATCCCATTGTTCCAGGCCATCTGAACTCATGCTTAATAAACCATCCACCTCACCCTTCCGCCACCACCCCGAATTTCCCACAGGGAAAGACTGTTTCAAGAAGAAAAGGAAATTCTTCATTAGGGCTGGATTTTAAAAGCAAGCTTCCACAAAAAACCAGAAAACAAAATTGGGTAAAAATACCATCCAATAACCACTAAATGTCTTTGGTTAAAGCACCTGCCTGCCTGTGATTCTCAGGTCCAGATGTGAGCTCAGTGCACATCCAAAGGAAGCAGAATTTGAACCTGATGCTAAATGACAAATGATCCTGAACTTCATGATCATTTAAGTGCCACAGTGGCTAGACTAAATTGCTCTGATGCAGAATTTCTCGCAAGTATAGGTTACTGAGAAACATAATATTGCTTGAAAATGTATTTAGGTGCGCTCATCCTTCTCAGACCAACACTCATGGGCTCTTAGTCATAACCAGGCTTAAGCTAACATGATTCCCCTATTTTCCCCAGAGAGGGAGGGAAACAAGAGGACATGTCTCTCATGTTCCAAGATCAAAAACTGGATCACAGCACTCACAGCATCAAGTCTGCCAAACCAGAGCTCTGGGTACGTACAATTCTTAAAGAGCTAATTGAATGGAAAACAGCCATCTGGGGCTGGAAACCCTTATGACATTCTGGGAAATGTATGGGCTTTAAAAGGATTATGCAGGGTGATGGGACTTTCAAAATTCCCAAACTCTGAACTGAAGCCTAAATGAGAATATGTTAAATTCACCCATTCCAAAACACAGCACAGTTGACTCGGACCCTAGAGCCCAGCTGTAGCTCAGGGTGTCCACACTGCAGCCTGTCTGTGGGAGGTCTGCAGACCACTCCCTGCTGAGAGAGTCCAGCCAACCCAATCAGCCTACCAGCAGGCTGTGGCACAAGGTCCAGATCCTAGCCCAGGCACCAGCCAGGGTTCCCTTTGGCCTGCCCTCTTATGGTTGAACAACAATCATGGAGAGCCACAGGGAGAGCGGCATTGGGTCCAGTATGGCCACTCCCTGGTCCTCCACAACACTGGTTGCACACTCTTCAACACAAGAAAATGGTGTGCAGAAACAAGGGCCTGCCACAGTAGGCTGTCGAGCAAGGAACAGAAAGCATCAGGGGACAGGTGGGACTGCTGGCTGGTCTCCACCTCTCCCAGAGGGCAGAGGCTGCAGAGCTTCTGCAGGCTAAGCAGAGACGTGTCAGAATTACCTTCCCAAAAAGTAGGCAGTAAAAGAGGATTTCAAGCAGCCACAACCACCAGCAGGCCTGCGACCTCCAGATATCAGGGGCTTGACCATGACCGTGTCGGTAAGCAGAACACACAAGTGCCTTCTGGAGCGAGAGAAGACAGCTTAACGCTGATAACTGGTCCTCTCACTCTTCTCTGCTCTCAGCAAGTGATCCTGAAAGGGATGGACAAAGTTGGTCAGATTCACTGGAGAAAACACGAGCCAGTGAAGACGTCCCGGCTCGCACTAGGCCTCCCTCCAAAGGCTGGCTGCCCCACCCCTGGCACCTGGGTAACGCTGCTCTGGGGCCATCCACACAAAACGATTTACGTACCCCCCACCCGCAACAAACACACACAGACACAGACACACACACACACACACACACACACACACACACAAGCTGCATCGGGCTTTAGGAACCTAACTCAAACGCACCCCTAACAACAACCCCACAGGTGTGACTGGGTTGGACACTCCCAGCAAGGGAGGGAAGGCCCTCCCCTTGGGTCCTTGCCAGCGGCAGGGTGCCACCTGGGCCTCCGCCTCATCCTCTCCATCCGCGAAGAAGTCGGAGCGGCCCCCACCAACCACCACCACGCAACCAGATTCTCGCACTTCAAATCCCCGCTGCCAGGGCCCCATCTGTGTGCTGACCGAAAAGCCGCCCTCAAGCAGCCAGCCCGGGGAGCATCCGGAGTTCTCCCAGCCCCGCGCTCACGCCTCCCCAGGCAGCCCCCGCACCCGCGGGCCGCGCCTTACCGCCAGTGTCCACGAAGCGCGGGGGCGGGCGGTACCGCAGCGTGGCACTCCAACCCGCGCTGGCCTCGTCCTCGTCGGACTCCTGCCCTTCGGGGGCGTCGGGAGGCAGCAGGGGGCCGGGGCCCTTGTGTTTGGCGTCCGAGGAGGCGGCGGAGGAGGAGCGCGAGGCGGCGGACGTGGAGCGCGAGGCGGCGGACGTGCTGTAGAAGGCGTTCCCGCCGCTGTCCGGGCCGGACTCGCCGAACACTTCGTCCCAGATGTGCAGGCTCTCGTGGCGCGCGAGGGCCGCCTCGAGCAGCGCCGGCGCCCTCCTCCGCGCGCTCCCGCCGACCTGGGCCCTGGCCCCGGCCGCCGCCCGCGCGCCCGCCCCCCGAAGCGCCTCCCAGCCGCACGCGCCGGGCACCGGGCCCGCGCCGCGGCCCGCCGCCCCCCACCAGCGCAGCCCGCAGCACAGCGCCTGCCGCCCCACGCCCGGCCGGCCCGCCATCTTGGCCGCCTCGGGCCCAGCGCCCTCGGAAGCGCCCTCGGAGCTCGGGCGCCGCAGACTGCAGGCCGCGGAGGGACGCAGAACGCGAGGGCGGGAGGCAGGGGCTGCGGCCGGGCCCAGGTGCCGCCGCTACCGCCACCGCTGCGTCTCCTCCGCGCCCGCTGCGTCCCCGCGCGCCCTCCCGCCGCACCCCGCGCTCCCTGGCCGACCTTCCCGGGCGCGAGCCGCCAGAGACGGCCCCGCCTCCTCGCACATCCGGCCCGCCCGCCGGCCAATGGGGAGCAGGCCGGGGCGGGGCCCGCGCGGGGCACGCCCCACACCCCTCGGCCGAGCGGGGCAAGGAGAGCAGCTGCGGCGGCGGTGGCGGCAGGGGGGAGGGCGGCCGTGGCTTCCTCGCCTGCGGGACGTGTGGCCCGGGACGGCCACCCGCAGGCCCCGCGCGGCCCCGCAGGGGGAAGGGAGGAACCGAGTGGGTGTCGGGGGTTGGGGGGGACGCAGCCGGTCTTCCCGCCGCCCCAGCCGGCTCACGGAGCGTGAAGCCCGCGCTCTCGGTCCCCTTCCGCAGTTGGCACCGGCGGCGGCGGGGAGCTGTCCGCCCCGGTGGTTCTGAACCAGGCGCTGCGGAAATTCCAGGTAGGTGCCGGGCCTGAGGGTCACGATTCCCGTGGCTGCTGTGGCTGCTGCTGCTTCGGTGCTCCACAGCCGGCTGTACCTTGAGCTCTTGCAAGCACAAGGGCTATCTGGCTTCCGGGAGCCTTGCTCTAATAAGGAGCCCTCCTCGCTGGTTCATTCCTGGGGTCAGGTGGTGACTCAGTCTCGCTTCAATACCCCTGTAATTTGAGGGGGTCAACATCCGATCTTAGTCATTCCTTCCGTCTTTGACCTTTGACATCTTTAAAATCAAAATATTCATTACCTTCCAAATATTAATTACTCTAACACCACCACTGCAACATCTTCACCCATACATTTGACACACTTGTCTGTTAAAGTACGGCACAATCACCCAGGCTTCAGTGTTCTGATAAACAATAGATCAGAAAGGTTTCATCCTCTGCCTTGGCCAGGAGTGAGTGGCACTCATTCCATTGATGACGATACACGTGATCAGGCGTTTCTTGCTCCTCTCTCCCTCCCACAATAATGCAATAAGTCACAATGATGGTAATTGGGCCATAAAGTCACTTGCACTCTGAAATAAAATAAATCCACAGAGATGTGAAGGGCTTGCAAATCCTACTGGGTATTAACTAAATAAGGATTACACGACAGGGAAAGGCATATTGCTATTTCATGCATAAAGGATGCAGATGCATAAAGGGTGAAGATGTTGGTACCACCAGCTAAAGTCGTTCTAACAGCAGGTGAGCAGCTTCTGCTCTCGGCCTCCCCTCGCAAGCCCCTGTTTCCTCCTCCCAAACCAGAGTCTCTGTACCAGCATGAATTCCTGATCATCACTGAAAGATGATATATAAAAAGGAAAGGATTCACATGACATTGCTTTGTATATGAATTGGCTGATATACGTGAAATTGTTTGCAAAGCATTTCAACTCCGTTGGAAGAATTGTGTCACAGAAAAGAACTGGTTTCCAGCACTTCTCTATACTGTGTTAACCAGGGAAAGATTCTGAAGAGAGTTCATACAGGTAATCAGACTTAAAAAGGTCATTGACACATAGATTAAAGACGAAAAGTAAGATTGCGTAGCTCAAGTTCAAATTCTGCAATTAGGAATTCTGTAATACTCCTGTTAAATTTAATGACATATATTTTAAAAAATAATTGAAAGGGATCAAAACACTGAAATACATAGGCAAGAACTCCTCTTCTCCAGGCAGCCAATGAAAAAGTCAGCAGCTAAAGTAAGTATTTTAAAAACAGTGGCTAGCTTTGCTACCCAGAGGAAGCAGGAAGTAGAGCAGTAACAGTTACAAGGATGGAATCAGTCTTCCATTGTGCCAAATCTGCATTTGTATGGTGCTAATCCCAAAGAAACCTTAGAGTCTTTGTGCTTCTGAGCTCTCAAGTGCTTGTAGCTCACAGAGCATGCAACACTGGGAGAGGATTATATGGTCACAAAAGAAACAGACTGGGAAATCAAATTGTTATCCAAACCCTGGCCCAACAAAAATGAGATGGCTATGTCCATTTAGAATCAAGGGTTTAGCAACCAAGTGCTACTTTGTTTAAACAAATGTTTCCGACCAAGAACAGTAAAAATACTTCAGCCTTTAAAAACAGGTGGCTGATTCTCCTTGTGAAAGGAGGGGAGGAAAGGGAAGAAAACAACTGGAAAACAAAAACCAAAAGACTTTCCCATCTGCTTGGCAACCTCCTACTCGATGCTATGATTATGGTTCTACATCATTAAGTTTTACAAGTAATGTTTTCTGGGAGGATAATTATAGAACCAGCATTATACTGAGATCTTTTAACTTTGAGTCATTTAAACACATCTTCCAAATAATACAACTTTGTAATATAATTAATTTTAAGATTAATTATAATTAATATTGAGCTTTTGGTTCATAGTCTGCACAAAAGGCTCCAGGGTAGTAAGAACAACCCATTTCTGTAGTAGATTCCTTAGGCTTTGTTAAGCCAGAGAGGTTCATGCTCTTGTGAAACTGGGGATAATAGCCATATTTCATTGAGTCTTGGCCTCCTTTCCTGGTATAGTTTAATAAGAAACAAAAAATGCTACCATTCAAACTATGATACAATGTTTTCTTTTCATTAATATTTTAATTTAAATGTATTCAAAAAGCTCTTTGGTAAGTATTTAGACAGATTTTTATTACATATGGCCTTAATGCATACATAAAATAAAAGTTAAAATTTTGGGTTAACGTTTTTCCAAACCTCACATTAAGAATCTCACTACTTTTATTTACTTTCTAACTGAGAGATTTCAGTGCCCAGATTTTTCTCACAATATGTTCCTCTGAGCCACCCAGAGCTTTTGTCATGCTGCACTTAAAAAATTATTATTAGACATATACCTGACATTCAATGTTAAATTAGTTTCAGGTGTACAACATAGTAATTTGACAATTCTATACATTACTCAGTGATCACCACAGTAAGTATATCATCACATCACCATATAAACTTATTATAATATCATTGGCTGTATTCCCAATGCTGTACTTTTCATCTCCAGATGAGAACAGGAAATTATTTTATTTATTTTATAACAGGAAATTTGTACCTCTTAATCCCCTTCACCTATTTCACTCATCCCCCATCCACCTTCCCTCCCATAACCACCAGTTTGTTCTTTGTATTTAAGAGTCTATTTTTGTTTTGGTTTTTTTGGTCTGTTCACTTGTTTCTTTTTTTATATTCCATATAGACGTGAAATTACAGGGGCCCCTGGGTGGCTTAGTGGGTTAAAGCCTCTGCCTTTGGCTCAGGTCATGATACCATGTTCCTGGAATCGAGCCCCGAGTCGGGCTCTCTGCTCGGTGGGGACCCTGCTTCACCTGCCTCTCTGCCTGTCTCTCTGCCTACTTGTGATCTCTCTCTCTTTCAAATAAATAAATAAAATCTTAAAAAGAAAAAAAAAAGGAAGTGAAATCATATGGTATTTGCCTTTCTCGGTCTGACTTATTTCTCTTAACCTAATACCTTGTAGATCCAGCCATATTGTCACAAATAGCAAGATCTCATTCTTTTTTATAGCTGGATAATATTCCATTATATATCTATATACACCATATCTTTACCCATTCATCTACTGATAAACACCTGAACTGCTTCCATATACTGGCTATTATAAATAGTGCTGCAGAAAACCTAGGAGGGCATATATCTTTTTGAATCAAGTGTTTTTATTTCCTTTGGGTAAATATCAAGTACTAGAATTACTAAAGCATATGGTAAATCTATTTTTAATTTTTTGAGGAACCTCCATACTGTTTTCCACAGTTGTTGCACCAATTTACATTCCCACTAAAAATGTACAGAGGTTCCTTTTTCTCCACATCCTGGCCAACACTTGTTCTTTCTTGTCTTTTTAATACTAGCCATTCTGACAAGTATAAGGTGATAGATCTCCCTGTGGTTTTGATTTTATTTTCCTGATGATGAGTGATATTGAGCATCTTTTCACATGTCTATTGGGTGTCTGTATGTATTTTTTGGAAAAATGTCTATTAAGTCCTCTGCCCATTTTTCAATTGGATTATATGTTGGGGTTTGGGTTTTTTGGGGGTTTGGTGTGTGTGTGTGTGTGTGTTCTTTACATATTTTGGTTATTAATTCTTTATTTTATTTATCATTCACCACTGTCTTCTCCCATTCTGTATGTTCCCTTTTGGTTTTGTTGCAGGTTTCCCTTACTGTGCAAAAGCTTTTTATTTTGTTGTAGTCTTAATAATTTATTTTTGTTCTTGTTTCCCTTGCCTAAGCAGACATACCCACAAATAATGTTGCTAAAACCAATCTCCAAGTGATTACTGCTTATTGTCTTTTAGGAGTTTTATGGTTTCAGGGCTCTCATTTATTCATTTAATTTTTTTTTAAAGTAAGCTTTACAGTGAATGTGGGACCTAAACTCACAGCCTCAAGAATAAGAGTCACATGCTGTAAAGGCTGAGCAAGACAGGCACACCTCACACTTCACATTTAGATCTTTGATCCATTTTGAGTTTCTTTACGTGTATGGTAAAAGAATGTGGTCTAGTTTCATTCTTTTGCAAATGGCTCTCCAGTTTTCCCAACACTGTTTTTGAGGAGACTTTCTTCTGTTACATATACTTGCCTCCTTTGTCAAAGATTAATTGACCATATAATTGTGGATTTATTTCTGGGCTCTCTATCCTGTTTCCGTTGATTTATGCGTATATTTTCTCCCAGTACCCTACTGTTTTGATTACTATAACGTTGTAGTATATCTTGAAATCCAAGAAACTGATACCTCCAGCTTTGTTTTCCTTTCTCAAGATTGTTTTGCATGCTACACTTCTTATAAAAGTATTCTGAGGTCATCCATTCTGCTTGGTTTGATGCTGGTAGGGTTTCTCTTTTTCTTTTTTCTTTTTTTTTTTCCTTATCTGAGATTTTCATATAATAACCAGTTTATTTTCTTTCTTTAAATGGTCCTCAAAAGGCCTGTGGCTTGGCATGCCAAGGGATGTAGATGATCAGTTGTGCCCTAGGAGCAGTAACCACATGGCACAGGGTCAAGCTGTGGTAACTTTATAGGGACTTCCACCTGCTCAGCCCCAACTATAAGACAATTCCTGACATTGGAGATGTGAAAGAAAATGGGAGGGGAGGGGCATCTTAAAATCCATAAAATATGGCATATTGTCTCCTGTTTGTACTTTTACAATTTCTGATTTTGCAAATGGCCAAGCTGCAGCAGGGAACAAAAATGAGGTCCTAAGGTGGCAGAGACTGACCTGGTCAGCCCTGTACTGCACAGGCTATGCGTTACGGGATCAGTATGAATGGAGAAAGCAGGGGTGAGTCAGGGAAGCTGCTGCTTCTCCCTACATTGCCTTCATCACCCACAGGAAGGGGGCCCAAAGCCAAGGAGGACCTCCTGGAACTGAGACAGGGGAGGGGAAAAAAAAGCTGAACGATGCCACAGCTGCTGAACCATGACCAAAATATGGGGGAGAAGGCTGGAGGCAAATGTGCATGGTACACCGTGACATTTGGAGTCCTAGGTGACATAGAAGCTTAAGGATCCAACCTTGCTCAAACTGATTTTACACGATGATTTTATCTACTAATCAACCCAGAGATGCAGAGAATGAAATAGGGCAATACTATAGAAAATGCTTGATAGAAATCTCTCTTATGATTGAGATAACCTGATATTTCCATTGATTCATTCATTCATTCATTCATTCGTTCAACAATTATGTACTGAGTATTATGTATCAAATCCTCTTCTGAACACAGAATAAATAAGGAAAAAAACCCACAAATACCATTTTTATAGCACATGCATTCAAATAGAAGAGAGAGAACAGACAGTAAATAAATAAATATATAATATGTCAGCTGTTGATAAGAAGTCAAAAGTAGAGAGGGACAGAAACTATGTTGATTGTGATGGTGCTGGTGCTGGCTGTGTGTGCAGTTAGGGGAGATTACTCTGATAAGAAGACATTGGCAGATCCTTGAGTGGATTCAGAGAACAAGACGGGTACATTTAAGAAGAGGAAACAAGTGCAACGCCCCAAGAAAGGCACGCACTTGCTGTACTCTGTTAAACACTAAGGAGGCTGGTGAGCGGAGGCAGAGACAGCTGAGTGAAGAGGTAGGAGATGAATTGAGAAGGAAGTTGAGTGTTAAATTTTGTAAGACTGAATTTTGTATTGAGTGAAGTGGGGAGCCATTGGAGATCTTAGAGCAGAGAAATAACAAGGTCTGACTTTTGTCTTAAACGGATTGCTTTAACTGCTGAGTGGAAAATAAACTAGAACAGAGCAAAGATGGAATCCAGAAGACCAGATAGGAGACTATTACAATAACTCATAGAAGACGGTGTTTTGGACCACAGTGGGAGTAACTGAAATGTGGAGAACTGGTCAGATTTAGAATATATTTTGAAGATAGAATCCACAGCTTCTACCAAAGAATTAAACATGGGCAGTGAAAGAAAGAGATGAATCAAGAATGACTCTACAGTTTCCTGTTTGAGCTATTGCAAGACCAGCAGAGCTCGAGAAGAATAAGAGCTTGGTTTTGAACATGTTGGGTTTAACTCATCTAGGTAGATCTGGAAAGCAGGCAGTGGAAGAAAGCTCAAAATCCAGGTCTGGACTGGAGGTGGAGATGTGGAGTCATCAGGAGATAGATGGTAGAAGAGGGACAGTCACCAAGGACTCAGTGTAGACAGAGGAGAAGTCTGAGGTTGGGTCCTGGAGCACATTCATACTCAGAGATCAGGGAAATGAGAAGAAACTCCAAGTGGAGGGGCTTGTCCTCACTCAGAAGGGATTGGAGTAAGGGTTCCACCCAGGTAAACTTAGTGGGATTCTGTGGGTCTTCTTTCCTTACCGATTTTTCTTTTCAAGATTTATTTGAGAGAGAGAGAGAGAGAGCAGGAGCACACACATGCAGGGGGAAGAGACAGAAGGAGAGGGAGAGAATCTCAATCAGATTCCCCGCTGAGCATGGAGCCTGACGTGGGGCTCAACTCCATAACAGTGAGCTCATGACCTGAGCCAAGATTCACACGCTTAACCACTTAGCCACCTAGACACCCACCCAGTTTGTTTTTCATTCTTTTTTTAAAATAATTTATTCATTTATTTATTTGACACAGAGAGAAAGAGAGAGAGAGAGAGATCACAAGTAGGCAGAGAGGCAGGCAGAGGGAGAGGGAGAAGCAGGTTTCCTGCTGAGCAGAGAGCCTGATGCGAGAGCCCGAGACCCTGAGACCAGGATCTGAGCTGAAGCCACCCAGGTGCCCTTAATTTACTTTTCTCAGTGAAGTCATCAGAATGGTCGGTCATCAGCTGTATCTGATGGAAGGTGTTCAATTCTCACTCTGAACAAAATGGCTGTACATTAGAATCACTGGGAGAATTTTAAAAGCACACTTATATCCAGACCCTAATTGGATATTAATCTAATTGGTTCTACACCAATTAGATCAGGTCCTTTGGAGGTGGGCATTCCTGTGTTTTAAAGTCTTCCAGGTGATTCAAAAGTGTGGCCAGTGTTGAGAAGCCCTGGCTTAAGGTTGGAGGAAAGAAGATGTGAAATAGTCAAAATATTTCACGAGAAGAATGGAGATTCTGTCGGTCAGAGAAACATACTTGGATTTGTGGCTGAGAATTTAATGTGAAAGGGGCGCCTGGTAGGCTCAGTGGGTTAAGCCGCTGCCTTCGGCTCAGGTCATGATCTCAGGGTCCTGGGATCGAGTCCCACATTGGGCTCTCTGCTCAGCAGGGGGCGTGCTTCTCCTCTTTTTGTGATCTCTTCCCTTCCTCTCTCCTACTGTGATCTCTCTCTGTCAAATAAATAAATAAAATTAAAAAAAAATTAATGTGAAAGCTTCCAGCATTGTTGCTTTTCTCACCAACCACCTTCAGCTGCCAGGGGCCGACATAGGGTGGACAGAAGTTTGGGTTTTTACCAGGGTGGGGTTTTATCAGGTATGTATGATGTATGATGGTGGTGAGAGTATGGGACAGGGATTATAGTTATGGGAGTGGACTCTGTACCAGCTGCGGAGGCCTGTGAGAATTTGGGGTAAGGATCAAGAACCACAGAAAATGAAATAGGGGACGCATGGATGGCTCAGTTGGTTAAGCAGCTGCCTTCGGCTCAGGCCATGATCCCAGCGTCCTGGGATCAAGTCCCACATCAGGCTCCTTGCTCGGCAGGGAGCCTGCTTCTCCCTCAGTCTCTGCCTGCCACTCTGTCTGCCTGGGCTCGCTCTTGCTCCCTCTCTCTCTCTGACAAAGAAATAAAATCTTAAAAAAAAAAGATTCTCTTCAAAAAAAGAAAATGAAATAGGTAAATGGATTCTTCTGAGTGACTTAGATAATTAATACTTCTTGAAATAATTTAGTGCAGCCAGACCCCTGCAAAGCAGCACAAACAACTCTGATGAGTGTTTCAATCTACCACTTCTTCCCAGGGCTTCAATCAATTGCTTTCAACAAGTGAATATTGAAATATTTAGAGCAAAGGAAAAAAAATAAATATTGGAAGTTCGCATTTTTTTTAAGATTTTATTTATTTATTTGACAGAGACACAATGAGATAGGGAATACAAGCAGTGGGAGAGGGAGAAGCAGGTTTTTCCTCTGAGAAGGGAGCCCGATGCGGGGCTGGATTCTCAGGCCCCTGGGATCATGACCTGAGCCAAAGAGCAGATGCTTAACAATTGAGCTACCCAGGCTCCCCTGGAAGTTAGCTTTTTACATTCTTGGAAAATGGGATTTTGTACATTTATGTCCTTTTTCTGTCCCCTTGTGGATATTTTCCCTCTTGAAGCACACCCAACCCCTGCTCCACAGTTGTCCAGTAAAAGAAAGGGATCTGAGTGCCGTCCCCAAAGTTCACTTGCGTTTAAAGGAGAAACAATTTTGGGAAGCTGTTTTACACAAAAGAGTAGATTGCTCAGTTGTAGAAACTCAGGTATTATAAGAAAACGGGAGAGATATTCGTTACTAGAAGGGGGACTTGCTCAGCGTTTCTAAATTCACATTGGTAGATTGTTGAACTGTTGTAGGCTGAGTGTTAAAATCACATCTTTCCCTCCGTTTTCTTACAGAGACAATGATGGTTCTTCCAAGATTGTCTGTGAAAGGCTAGGCACCTGCAAAACCACACATTTGACCTGAGCCATCACCCAAGTAGAATGTAATCCGCTCTCAGATCATAGGAGAAAAAAGAGAGAGAGAGAATCCCAAGAAGAAACACTCTCGTCAGGATTTTCATCAAATTTAGTGCACGTCTCACCATTTATCTTCATTTGCGGTAATTTTTTAAATAAACACTAATGTCGAATTGCCCTGCGTTACAACGAGCAACTCAATTATCAGAAAATCACGAGTCTCCAACGTTTGTTCTAATTACTAAAGCAGAAGAGTGGACAGAGTTTAGAAAATTTTCAACAAGGCTTAAACAAGAGAGATTTTCCACTTTTTTCTAATCAGGTCAACATAGATACCACTTTCCCTACAACCTTGTAGGCAGTTGGTATTTTTCAGAGATATCATTTGGTTCTTTATAGAAGGCTTAAAGTTGGAGGTCCATAAAAACGATAATCAACTTTTGTGTGTGCCTTCTATAGGCCAGGAACTGTGCTAAATGAACAGTATCTAATTTAATCCTCCTAACAAGCCCTTTGAAGTCAATACTACTGACTATTCTCACTCCAAGGGGGGGGGCAAAGCAGATGCTTCGAGAGTTGAACTCAGTTTTCCTAGTTCATACAGCTCGTATATGATGGAATCAGGACTTGAGCTCAGTCTAATGCCAGGTTGGACCCTCAGTGGCAGCTACTGTAGTTTTTTTGACCATCACCTGCTTCCCTCCCCCACCCCCGCCCCCATCTCATTCCCATTTAGGGATAATCAGCCATACCTAAATGACAGTGGCCAGGCAGGAAGGGTGGCTACTGGGTTTAATTATTTATATCCAGGGGGAAGAGCCGCCTCGCCCCATACGTTCTGCTTTAGCTCTTGCCCTGCCAGGGGAGTAGCCATCCTTCAAACCATCAGTGTTAATGGCTGGTGAGGGATGAATTAGGCAGCAGGGGTCACACACAGTTTACTAGTCATGCATATTTCTTTCAGAATACCTAAGTACCATTCCCTTGAAGATGAGAAGAAATGATGGGAGGGATGTTAAAAGGGACTCCCAGAAATATTTCTGGACCAGTCATGATCACTAGCCCTTATGATACTCTTGGAGTCATTTTACTGGTTCTTGAAATGAGTGCACTTGCCCTAGGATGGCTTGGCCCCATCCCAGTAATCAGAAGCTCCCAGGATGGGTCAAAGATTACTTTATTTGCTATAATTCTGCAAGTTGAATGTATCTCTCAGCCATTTCCTGTGAATGCTATTATGGGGCAGGCACAGGGGGATGACTATGGGACAGAAACATATCAGGTGAGAGGGATCCTATGCTTTTGTATGAAGGAGAAGCCCATTCTCCTTGGTGATGGGAGTTTTCCTTCTGCTCTGACTCCTGCCCAGCCGGGATCAGTGGGGAGCCTCCTCCTTTGGGCGACAGGTCTCTTTCTTTCTAAATCTTCTTTTTTTGGGACAAAAAGCAAGACTACCCTTCTTTTCATCTTTCAGCTTTTTCATCCTGGCCAACGACACTCAAACACCCTCGCCCCCAATTTTGGCTGCTAGACTATGCCAAGAGGCCACATACTGGATATATTACCTCAGGCCCAGTGTTTGGACTTCACTGAACCTTAATTGTAACATCTGAGAAGGGTTGGGGAGGCGGATGTTGTGAGGATTCATTAAGACAATGTTAAATTTTTATCACGGAGTCAAGAAAGATCTCTTGTTAGGAATGTGTTCAATCTTACCAGGATAGAGGGCAAAATAGCATTTTACATATATTTTTTTAATAAAGTATTTCTTTTTAAAAAATTATTTATTTGACAGAGAGACAGAGCAGGAATACAAGCAGGGGAGTGGGAGAGGGAGAAGTCTTCCTGTTGAGCAGGGAGCCCAATGTGGGCCTCCATCCCAAGACCCTAAGATTATGATCTGAGTGGAAAAACGACGCTTTCAGGACTGAGGCACCCAGGTTCCCTGCAAAACAGCATTTTTTTAAAAGATTTTATTTATTAATTTGACCGACAGAGATCACAAGTAGGCAGAGAAGCAGGCAGAGAGAGAGGGAGAAGCAGGCTCCCCGCTGAGCAGAGAGCCCAATGAGGGGCTCCATCCCAGGACCCTGGGATCATGACCTGAGCTGAAGGCAGAGGCTTTAACCCACCGAGCCACCAGGCACCCCGGAAAACAGCCTTTTAAACAATATTTTTATTTTTATTTTATACATATATATGTAAACAGAGAATTGAATGTATACATATAAATATAACTTGTAAACACATTTGATATATATTTATGTTTATCCTAGGACGCAACACTGCCCTCCTGAGCAGCGCAAGAGGGTGGGTTTTTACAAAGAATCACCAAACAGCTTGACCCAACTGAACGGCCTGCCTTGGGCTGCTGCTTAAGAGAAAGCCTTGAGTTGGTTAAGGTTTGACAAATACTGAGAAAAACCAGTCAATTAATATGTTAAAAACACTACCCAACCACAGTATGAACCATTTAGACATATGGCTTTAATTTTGACTTTAGTCTCCAAAGCCTAGGGGTCCCTGGGGAAAGGGGGCAGAGGGAGAGAAAGGACCAGCTTCTCTGTGGGCCAGGTTTCTGGGGTTGCTCCCAGCCCTGCCCCCAGAGGGAATGCCCCCACCCAGGGCTTTGCTCCCAGAAGGGACCCTCCCCCAGAAAGCCCCTTCCCAAATGGCCCTGACCTTTGGCCACACCCTCAGAGGTCCCATTATCCACCCCCAACCCCCTCACACCCCCCTACCCTGCCAAGCACCGCCCTCAGAAGGGTTCTAAGTTGAAGTCAGTGTGCTTCTCTCTCAATGTCTAGGAATTACTCAGTTTTATTTTTGACTTTGTGTTTTTTGAGCGAAGTGGGTGGTGTAAGGACCTACTTTATATTTTTATATTTTAGCCAGAGGCTTCCATTGAGGTTACACAATAACCTTGTTGTTTAACCCTTAAGCTGTCCCTGCTCCCCTTCTCCCAGGGGACTTACTTAAAAACAAGTCCCGGAAATCAACCTCAGGTAACAAAGCCCAAATACAAGGGTGGGTCAGGCCAGGTAAGACATCTGATCAGTGGAGGGCTGCATACTGTCTCCCTAGCTACCAAGGAGTATGGGTCCCGCCCTTTGTGAGTCTTTTGGGCAAAAATCCTAACCAAGGTGATAGGCTAGGTCAAATATCTACTAAAAGGTAAGTTGTAATTCAATTGGTCACCTAGCATCACTGTGCAGCTTTCTCTGTGTGTTACAATTTCATTGGCCACCTGTGCATGACCAGGCCCAACCGCATGGCCTATGTCCTTAAAAGCTAGTCTGTAAAGGAGAGAGGGGTTGACTTCTCTGTAAGAAAAGCGGCCCTGGCTGGTCAGTTTGATTCTTGATGCTTGGTGCAAAATAAAGCTTTGTTTGACCTTCGCTTTGTATCAGTCTCGCTCTTTTAATCATGGACCCATTATTGGGGCATAACAGGTGGGATAGTGGAGCACGTACATAGTGGAGGGGACAGCCCACTGTGGGTATCCACCATTCCTTGCCTGTACTGCTCATTTGCATGTACTGCTCGCCCTGCCCGGTGAGCACAGCATGGAAATGGACACTTCGTGAGTGGTGGTCAATGAGACTCACTGACCACGTGATGTCTATGACCGAGTCAACCGGAGCTCGCCTTCCCTACAGACCAGAGCTTGCTCTGAGCACCGGCAGGAGGCGGTGGCCTCTTGTGAGCAGCCCAGAACCCTGTCTTGTCCTTTCTCACTCATGTCACCTCCCTGTGTTAGCCAAGGCTTGGAAGTGGTGACTTAGGAGGGAAGGGAAAGAAAGGCAGCCCCTGGCTCCTGATCCTGTCAAGTTCCGTAATCATCAGGAAGCCGAGGGCAGCAGGGTTCGTGGAACAGGTGTGAGTCCCCAGGTGAGGTAAAGATGGCAGAGCTGGTCTTGAGCAGGATTTCTACGGTTCTGATAAGAAGAGGGCACGTGGGTGTGCCCCAGCTGTGGAATTCCCTGCGTGAATTATTTAACACTGACATTGCACCCTGCGAAGATGAATGGCATAAATCATGCCCATAATCACATTATAAAATTTTTATTTGCTTGGAATGACATTAAATGCAAATAGAAAACAGCAGCCATGCCCCTTCAGAAGACAGATGGTGGAGGAAATGAGCTTTCTATTTTAGTACCTTTAACAAACACTTCCTCCCTGTTTTTGCCCAAAGGGCCCTATATCTTCATTTTGCATGGGGCTTGTAAATTATGTAGCCAGCCCTGGGGACAGCTGTGCAGTGTCTCAATGACCCAGTGCAGGGAATGGCAGGAGCCTCCCTCCTTGATACAGTAGTATTACACAAGCCCCTGAAGCTGAAACAGAACTTCAGGATAAAGTCTGGGGGGGAGGTCCTCAAATTTCTGAGTCATGGGCTGTCGTAAACAAAATAACAGCCGGGTGGCTTAGGCAACATACAATTTATTTTCTCATGGTTCTGGGCGCTGGAAGTCCAAGATCAAGGTGGCAGTAGGGTTTGATTCTTCAAACGTCTCTCCTTGGCTTGCAGATAGCTGTGTTCTCCACTCTGTCTTCAAACGATTGTCCTTCAGTCTGTACTGTCTGTGTCCTAATCTCTTCTTCCTGTAAGCACACCAGTCCTGTTGGCTTGGTGCCCACCCCCAGTGAGCTCGTTTTCCCTTTATCACCTCTTTAAAAATCCTGTCTCTGAATACTGCCACATTCTGAGATGCTGGTTGTTAGGACGTCAACTTAGGAATCTGGGGGCATCCAACTAAGCCCATAACAATAGTCAAAACTGGATCCGAAACTGAAATATAGACACATTTTAAAATGCTAAAAGTGTATATATATAATTTTTGTGGTAGGCCTGAGATGGTTGGTAGGCTGAGATGTATTTGTAACCTTTGAGGGAAACATCCTTTGGAATGATCAAAGAGAGCTTCTATGTAATTCCATACATCCACAATTAAACCCCAGAGCTTTTTAATTTGGAATTTGGCTGTTTTGTGCTTGGTGGTAACCAAAACCAGCCTAGGGCTTTTCTTTTGTTTTGGCAGAAAAGTAGGAGGCAGAGGACTTGAGCATTTAGACATCTTGCTGCTCTTTGGTTTAATCATACTCTACTGAGTTGCCCGAAACTAATTAAGCTCTTGGCTCTGTAGAGGAGAGATGATGTTCCTTACATGTCATTGGCCACAATGTTCCTTTTTTAAATTGTTGTTAACATTTGTGTTATTTTTCAGTATAAGAGACAAGCTTTATCTTAGTTTGGGCTGATGTAACAAGAGCACCATAAACTAGGTGCTTTAAAGACATACTTATTTCTCTCAGTTCTGGAAGCTGGGAAGTCTACGATCAAGACCCTGGAAGATTCCGTGTCTGTTCAAGTGCCCACTTCCTGGGTCACAGATGACCATCTTCTCCCTATAACCTCCAAGGTGGAGGAGGCGAGGGATCTCTGTGGGGTCTCTCTTATGGAGACACTAATCTCGCCCATGAGGACTCCACCCTCATGACCTAAACATCTCCCAAGGACCCCATCTCCTAGTTATGTCCCTTTGGACATTGAGTTTTCAACTTATGAATCCTGGAGGGATACACTGTCTACAGTGAGCTTCGTCAAACATCTTTTATGTTCAAGGCACTGTTTTTTGGCAAAATTAATCATTTCCTACACATCCTTTGAAGCAAGAGTATTTCTGCACTTTGCCTTCCTTTAGAACCTTTCTCTAGAGAGGATCCTAAAAAGTTCAGAAAAGATGCAGAAGAAACCTGCTGGTTAGCTCGTTTTTCACAGTAGAGCAGAATTCATTTTGAAGTAGGTTAATCTTAGAAATCCAGGCGAAGACACTTCGCTTGAAAATCATCTCAAATGATCAGTTAGTTTTGTTAGTAGGAGTAATAGTAACTATAAGATCAATAGAACAACTTTTTGTTCTACTGTGGGCCTACTGTGTGCTGGGTACCTCGGAGCACCTGAGTCGAACCATCTCGTGATCCTTTCAACAGCCCACTGAGGGTCACACTGTCTTCTCCTCCACGTTATGGATGAGCCTTAAGTCTGGGCCAGAAATGACACAACTTTCCCAAAGCCATATTGCTACTGAGGGGCCAGCTGGGATCTACGCCCACTCTGGTGCCAGAGCCTGTGATTGCAAACGTGGGCTGCACTAGCTGTTCAGAACAAAGGACTGTTCATGGAGGTGACACAGCTAACCCGTGAGACCCACCACCCTTTTCCCTAAGGTCATCCTGGTACAGCCTGCAGTGATGGCCCGAGTTAAGCATTTGAACTTGGTGCTACAGAGGGCGTGTTTTAGGGACAAGATTGGTGTTAAGGGGGTCTAATGAAGCCCAGAGGGAATGGAAGGAAACAGGACTTGGGGAAATATCTGGGTCCCTGGAGCAGTGATCTCCTTTTATTACTGTGCACCTCTCTTTCACAAAAATAAATACATACATACATACATACATACATACATACAAAAAATATTTGCGGACATAGCACAAATTTAAGCAAATTTTAAATTATAAACTCTACTACTCTACTAAATTATTATAAAAGGCATGCAAAAGCTAAACAGTTAAATGGATGACATGAAATATGAATAAAACTTATAATATTTTCTTCCAGCCCCTTACTGGACTATTTGTCAAACTCCCTTTGGAGAAGACTTTTTAAAGATTTGTTTATTTATTTATTGAGAGAGAGAGAGACAACACGTGTGTGCACATGTGAGTAGGGGGGGTGGGGCAAAGGGAAAAGGAGAGAAGCAGACTCCCCATTGAGCACAGAGGCCTCACTAAGGGCTCAATCCCATGACCCTGAGATCATGACTTGAGCCAAAATTTTGAGTCAGACATTTAATCAACTGAGACACCCAGGTGCCCTGGAGAAGACTTTTTAAGAAAGAGATAGGACACTGGATTTATAGCAATAATTCCTAGAATTAATCTTTAAAAGTGGGAAGATAGAAATGGTTTTTTAAATTTTTTTTAAAGATTTTCTTTATTTATTCATAAGAGATGGGAGGCAGAGACAGAAGCAGGCTTCCCGCAGAGCAGGAAGTCCAGAGTGGGACTTGATCCCAGGACCTGGGATCATGACCCTAGCTGGAGATAGACGCTGGAGATACTGATAAACCAAACTTTAGGGAAAAATACTGAACTTTACTGGGAAGATGAAGCAGAACATCAGCATATGGCAGCAACATGAGTTTTAGATAGTTGTTGGTCGCCCAGAAGGCTTAAGGTGGAGAGAAAAACAAAAGGCTGTAGTGACCCAAAATTGTCCGAGTTGTGACCCAGGAACTTCCGGGTGACATGAAGATTTGTTTATTTATTACACGGACAGCGCCATGTGGGGACAGAGCGAGGGGGAATGAGAATTCCATACAAACGTGTGAGTGGCTCTTCTCCCATCTCCAGGGGGGAAGGAAGAGATTGGGTTTACTCCAGTAAGCATGGTGATGAGTTGGTGAGGTAGGTTGACTAGATGTCTGGACACCTGAAAAAGCCAGCTAATGGGGCTTCCTGGCCATCTTGTCAGTGTCTTATTGAAAGCTTGTCATGTGCAAGACTTTCTTTTAACAGGTTGCCAGGTGAATTGATGTACAAATCAGACTACCGGCCGCCATGTGTCATTGCTCAGGTGGTCCATGACACAGTGCCCTGCCACTAAGGGGATGCACTTAGCATTACAGACATCGTTCTGTCTTTGTTATTTTGAAATTTAGAAAATATCTTATTAATTTGTTCACCCCAAAGAGGCAATTTATTGCTTACTATGACAGTCTTTTGGTAGAGGACACAAAACTGCTTTCTTTGTTATGAAAATCAATGTGTTACACCAATTTTCTGAAAGATAGAAATGAATTGCCTCCTTCCAGCTGGGTCAGGACATAAGTGTACCCTATGTATTGGTTTTTCAATAGATTCCATTTACAGATTGTACATGTCTCTCAATACAGAAGACATTTGCTCACATTTATGTGTAGAACATTCCCGAACCTGGTCCAGGTTGCGGATGAAACCGTCACTCTGACTGGCAAGGCATAACGAAGAAGAGTTTTCCTGTAAACAATATGTGGTCATGGAAGGAATCAGCACTGCAATTCGTGGCTGATTCCAAAGGCTCTAAGAGGTGGTAGATGCACAGGCAAAGTGGTGACTTTTGCAGAGGAAGCAGGCTGGGGAGAGATAGCAAAACAGAAGTTTGAGAGGGCCCTAAAATCTCCTCCTGTGGGATTATTGGCCATTGAGCTTGAGAAAGGCTATGGTGAAAACTTGAAAGAGCATCAGATCAAACCCTTGGCCACTGGAGGTTGAAACTGACATGAGCAGCACTATCTCTATTCTTGACCCAAGGCCACAGGATGACAAGCTTTGCTTTTTCAATGTGGTCTCAGGTCTCTATACTGCCCTATAAAGAAAATAATACAAATAAATGCTGAGAGTGTAGAGTGTAAGCAGAGCTCCCCTTGGCCATTTCCTAAGTTTTGTCCACTCCGAAGTGAGTATCACTTTGGTGAGTGCATTGCAGGAAATGGCCTTAATGATCAATGGCAGACCTCCACTCCAGAGTGACATAAAAAGCAATCTGCACCTCCTTCCTGATTTGTCTGTAATGAAACTTGCTTTCCTCAGGTCCCAGCATTCGAGGCAGATAAATATGTTCCCTTTCGTTGGCTCTTACTCATACTTCAGCAAGATTTCCCATGTGCTTTCCTTGGCTGGCTGGGAAACTGGACGACAATCTATGGGATCTTAGGGGACAGGCACGTAGAATTCCAGTGGGATCCCGGAACAGAATTTAATTGGAGATTAGAGACCATTGCGGTGCAAAGCTTTTCTTTGAGATCGAAAGAGGTGCATGTTATGCAAATATTAGCAAGTGTAAGTTCACACTGTCTATTGAAAATTTATAGACTCATTATTGTCACGAAGGCTGGAAGATAAGTAGATTTTGGGAAAGATTCAGGTAAATTCAGGGAGGTGGCAAATTACCCCAGGGAAGGTAGAATGGCTAAAGAGTATGGCCCAAACTTTTTAAAAAAATTTTATTCACTTATTTGACACACAGAGAGCCAGAAAGCACAAGTGGGGGGAATGGCAGAGGGAGAAGGGGAAGCAGGCTCCCCGCTGAGCAGGGAGGCAAATGTGTGGGACTCGATCCCAGGACCCTGGGATCATGACCTGAGCTGAAGGCAGACACTTAACCGACTGAGCCACCCAGGCCCCCCCTGGTTCCAACTTCCAAAGATGGTGTATGAGATACCTTTGGTGGGAAGGAATGAAGATCAGCAACTGTCCTTGATTCTGCTTCTCAGGAAGGCATTGTGATGTGGTGCCCAGGACTTTGGAGACAGACACATGCTTGGTGCCCTCCGGCTCTGAGGCAAAAGCAACACCTTCCAGAGGGCAGCTGCAGGCACCTGGTGGCGTCACACAGGGTCAGACCCGGGAGGCACTCAGCCACATACCCATTCCATTATCCTGCTGGGTTTGGAAGAGCGCTATCAAAGTCCCTGCTGCTGAAGGACCATCCAGAGTGACATGTTCCATGGGGCATGCCGGCATTCCTTTACCCCTTCAGGTTATTGGCAGCAAGGCTGGAAATTTTTTTAATTGCCTGGGAAAATGATAGCAAACAGCTCCAAAAAGGAGTTTCAGAACGCAGACTTCATACTATGTTTTGAGTACATTTCATTCATTTGGCAGGTACTGACAGGGTGCTTAAGTGCCAGGTGCTGCTGCATTAGAAATGAACTTGAGAAGTTAACAGGAGGGGGCTCCAGCCCTCAACCAGCACAAAGTTGAACAATGGATGCATGTGACAGACAGAGCACTGTGACGGGGAGTACTAGGTGCTGTCATAAGAAGGGTATGCCTGGAGTTAAAGGAACACTCGGGGGGAGCCAGCACCAACACTCGGGGAGAGCTGTGGGAAATATGATGGATGCATATGGCTCCAGGGGAAACCAGAGAACTGCTCAGATCCCTGCTTCTTAACAGCTCCAAGTGCCCGCCGCTTCAGAGTGGGGGCTGGGCGAGCAGGGAGCTGGGGTGGGCGCAGCGATGCCTAAGTTCCGACCTCAAGCCCCTGCGCTGTTTCACCTGTCCCTTTAGGAGTACAATGACATAGGATGTCACCAACGGAGGATCTACCCCTGCATCCTGGTACTGGGAAAGCACGCGAGGGCTGCGGAGCTGAAAGCAAGAGTTGGTAGTTCCAGTAATGTGTGCAGGGTTTTAAAAAACTATATACCCGAAAATATCCGGTCTTATTTGCATGTGTTTGTATCATGCACAATTTTTAACTGCAATCCTCCTTTTATCTTCTTCCCTGTTGTTAAGACTCTCCTCTCCTCACCGCTGCCTTTGTCCCTATAATACCTGTTGACAGCCTGGTGCTCATCCATGAGCTCATTCGCCTCTATCCACGCACGCATGGGGCTCTGTCACTGTTTAACAAATATGGGCTCATTTTATCTACCTCTTGATCTAGTGCTTCCCAGTTAATAATCCCTCCTGCATGACGTCCTTCTGTTTTTATCTTCATTTTTATAAAGAATGGCTGCTCACCTTTTATCAGCTGCCTTTATTTTTTTTTATCAAATGCATTTATTGCTATGGTCTTAAGAGTTTTTTTCACAGTTAATTTAGTGATGAGGTAAATCTTATTGATTTTCTGGTCTTGAGCTCCCTTTATTTTCCTGGAATGAATCCAAGTTGGTCTCAGGATATAGTCCTTTGATAGATGCCTGACTTCTGTTATTTGCTAACATTAGTTCAGTTTCTGTTAACTAATCTGTCCTAAGCCAGATTTGTTAATAGCTTCCCCGTTCCTCCCTCTCAGGTTTGGGTATTAAAATTGTGCTCAGCTTCATCAAGTGAATTGACTTATTATTGTTTAATTGCCTGTTGCCATTTAACAGTAGAATGACAGTTATCCAGTTGCAAACCTGTCTGATCTTGGAACTCATCTTCTTAATTTTCCATTCTTGTATCATTTGGATGATTTTGTTTTCCTAGGAAATCATCGTTTCTTCTAGGTTATCAAATTGATTAGTATAAAGTGCCTTCCAGTTTAGTGATTCTTTTATATTATGCATTTGCTTTTATATATCTGTTCCCAATCCTTATCTGTTTTGCAACTCTCTCCCTCTCTCTGTCCCCTCCTCCCTGAAACCCCCCTTTCCCCATTCCCCTTCCCTCTCCCCACCTCCTCCCACACCCCATCTTCCCCCTCTCTTATCCTTAATAGGGCATGTGAAGTTTTTTTTTATTATTATTATTTCATTAGTCTTTCATAGAAACAACTTTGAGTTTATTTGCCCCTGATATTTTTTATTAGTTTAAAAATTTATTATTATTATAACTACTTCCTTTCTTTGGATTGAGCTGCCCTTCTCTGATGGGTTTAAATGAGTACTTTCTTTTATTTAAAAAAATGTTTGAAATTGAAGACATTTGACACTAAAGTCTCCTTAGAGTATAACTTCTGGTGTCTTCTGTAAGTTTTGGTATGAAATAGTCTCCTTTCCATTGCTTTCAAGATTTTCTTCAGTCGTCTTATGATTTCTTCTTTGACTGAAGACTGTATTTCTTAACTTGTATGTAGTTTCAATTTTTTGTTACCAGGTTATCTAATTCTGATTCTACTGGATTGTGATCAAAGAACTGTTCTTTAAATCTTTAATTTGGAAGGCTTGTAAAGGTTTCCTTTGTTGCCTAGTATGCAATTAATCTTTACAAACATGGCTTTCCTTAGGTGTAAGAAAGAAATGTTTTCCGAGGGAAATAAGGATGTCTATTTTCTTTTTTTTTTTTTTAAGATTTTATTTATTTATTTGACAGACAGAGATCACAAGTAGGCAGAGAGGCAGGCAGAGAGTGAGAGAGAGGAGGAAGCAGGCTCCCCGCGGAGCAGAGAGACCGATGTGGGGCTCGATCCTAGGACCCTGGGATCATGACCTGAGCCGAACGAAGGCAGAGGCTTTAACCCACTGAGCCACCCAGGCGCCCCAGGATGTCTATTTTCTGTGTGTCCTTGTTTTTCCCTCCTTCTAGTAGATACTCCCATTTGAAAAGCTAAAATTTTACCTTGTTATTGCATTTTTAGAGTCTTCAGGTATTATGTTGTTAGATGTATACCTGCTTATACCTTTTACATCTTCTTTCCAAACTCTGCCTTTAAAAATGTCCCTCTTCATCTTAGTACCTATAACTTTAGACCCAACTTGTCTGCGATGAATTTTGCCATTCCGGCTTTCTCTTTTGCATGGTATCTCCTCACCTGATACATTCTCAATCCCTTTTGCATTTTAAGTATGTTTCTTGAACAGCGTGGATCTGTAACCTCCTGATAGGCGCTTTAATAGAAAAAGTCAGTCTGTACACATTTAAATTAATGATAAACAGTCATAATTTTATTCCTCCCATCTTATTTTGTTTTTATTTTCCCCATTTTTGATGTTTTTAATCAAGTTCATTCTTTTTGTACTTGATAAATAGAGAAGTTCTTTGCATTTTTCGATGACAGCTTAATTGAGATATAATTCACAGGCCATACCACTCACCATCTAATGTGGACAATTTAATGGCTTTCACTATATTTAACTATACTATACTGAACTACCTACACTTTTTCATTATCCTCAAAAGAAAACTTTAGCCATCACCACCAGTCTTAGGCAACCGCTAATCTACTTTCGGTCTCTGTAGATTTAGCTATTTTGGAAATTCCATATAAATCAAATTATGCAATACGTGGTCTTCTGTGACTGACTTCTCTCAATCAGCAGAATGTTTTCAAGGCTCCTCTGTGTCGTGGCACATATCAAAATTCTATTCCTTTTCAAGGCTGAATAATATTCCACAGGCTGGATGGATCACATTTTATTTATCTCTTCATCAGTTGATGAACATCAGGGTTGTTCTCACCTTTTCGCTATTACGAATAAACCCTAAACCTTCATGCACAAGTTTTTGTGTGGGCATAGTTTTTTCTTGGCTCTATACACAGGAGTGATATTGGTGTGTCATATGGCAACTCTGTGTTCTGCATTTTGAGGAGCTACTAAACCATTTCTAATGTGGCTGCGCCATTTTCCAAGCCCACCAGCAATTTACAGGTTCCAGCTCTTCACATCCTTCCAACACCTGCTTTTGGGGTTTTTGATAGTAGCCATCCACGTGGGTGGGAGGTGGTATCTCACCATGGTTTTGATTTGCATTTCCCGAGTGATTAGTGATGTTGAGCATATTTTCACGTGCTTATTGTCCCATATATTTTATATATACCTTATATGTATCTTTAAATATATATTATATATTTCATATTTTATTGATATTTAAATACATATTTAAGAATGTAAATATATTTACATAAATATGTTTATATAAATATATGATCATGTAAAATATATTTATATATACATTTATATATTAATGTATACATTTGAATATTAGAGAAATGTATATTCAAGTTCTTTGCTCATTTTTTAAGAGATTTTATTTATTTATTTGAGAGAGATTTATTGAGAGAGATCACAAGCAGGCAGAGAGGCAGGCAGAGAGAGAGGAAGAAGCAGGCTCCTTGCTGAGCAGAAAGCACGGGGCTCGATCCCAGGACTCTGAGTTCAAGACCTGAGCGGAAGGCAGCAGCTTAACCCGCTGAGCCACCCAGGCGCCCCTCTTTGCTCATTTCTTAACTTGGTTGTCTTTTTATTTGAGTTGTAAGAATTCTTCACACAGTCTGAATGCATGTTCCTTATATATGACCTGCAAATATTTTCTCCCATTTAGTGGCTTGTCTTTTGACTTTGTCAATGGGGTCCTTGGAAGCACAAAACTGGGATATTTTGGTTGAGTCCCATTTATTTGTTTATTATTTTTTTTAAGTTGCTTGTACTTTGGTGTTTGGCTGAGGAGCCGTTGTTAGATTCAAGACCACTAACATTTACCTTTGTGTTTTCTTCTGAAAACTTTATCATTTTACTTTATTTTTATTTTTTAAAAGATTTTATTTATTTGAGAAAGAGACAATGAGAGAGAGAATGAGCGAGGAGAAGGTCAGAGGGAGAAGCAGACTCCCTGTGGAGCTTGGAGCCTGATGCAGGACTCAATCCAGGAACTCCGGGATTATGACCTGAGCAGAAGGCAGCCGTCCAACCAACTGAGCTACCCAGGCATCCCGAACTTTATCATTTTAATGCTTACACTTATGTCTTTGATGCATTTGGGGTTATTTTCTCTGTATGGTGTGAGGCAGGACTCCTGTTTCATTATTTGCATGTGGCTGCTTGGGAGTAAAATACTGTTCTTACCCTCATTGAATTGTTTGGCACCCTTGTCAAACATTAGTTGACTGTAATTTATTTTCCTTTTTTTTTTTCCCCATTGTGGCATTTCATGTGCCATGTATATTATATTTCTAGGAAAAAGGAATCCCAGGATTTTCCCTCCTGCCTGGATTCTTCCTTCTTCATGGTGCATGATGCCAGAAGAATTTTTCCATGCAGTGAAACCAAACTGAGGGGATGGACATATTCGGCCACTTTTCTAGATCTTTCAGTTATACAAGTCTAGGGCTGGTCATGCCACACTTGTTTAACTTGCCCGTGAGGTTCACAGCAGTTTTCTCAGCTCTGTGGTCATCAATAATTTCAAATTTGCCAATGTACTCATGCTTCGTCATCACAGTGAGGAAACGGGACGATGACTTTGGTGCAGGGCCTCCTAAGAACCTGGCCTTCGCCCCCCCTTTCAGCAGTGTTAATGTTCTTGAGGGCATCTGTGGGACATTTGTTCACACTGTTACTGTGGCACGGAAACATGGCAGAAAAAGCTTTTTTCCCTTTTATTAATATTTGGTCTTGTTCTCCTTCCCTTTCTCATAACTGAATGCGTATTTCCCCTTCGTCATTTGAAAACTGCATACTGTTCTCCAGCTGTTTTCCCCAGACGAGACCTTGTGTATTAAGAATCCTTATTTCACGGTTATTATACACAATCTTAAAGATTTATGACTGTCCGCTTATTTTACACATGCATACACACGAAGCACTAAATACGGACTTTATCTGAATGGCTAAATGTTGGCCAAGACAGAAGCCAGTTGTAGTGGGAACTGATAGGATAAAGATATAGTCTGAAGTTTTTGTTCTTTAAAAAAAGCCTTCATGGGGCGCCTGGGTGGCTCAGTGGGTTAATCCGCTGCCTTCGGCTCAGGTCATGATCCCAGGGTCCTGGGATCAAGTCCTGCATCGGATTCTCTGTTCAGTGGGGAGCCTGCTTCCCCCTCTCTGCCTGCCTCTCTGCCTACTTGTGATCTCTGTCTTTCAAATAAATAAAATCTTAAAAAAAAAGGCCTTCATATTTTATTTAAAATTTTAGGTGTCCGAATTCAAAAGGTTAACAATATAGTATATTAATAATAATAATAATAATAATATATCATCTAATAATAAAATAATAATAATTTCTCCTGCATAGTCACTGCTGCACACTAGTAAAATGAAATGTTTCTTTTCTTTTCTTTTTTAAAGATTTTATTTATTTCATTTATTTGACAGACAGAGATCACAAGTAGGCAGAGAGGCAGGCAGAGAGAGAAGGAGGGAAGTGGGCTCCCCGCTGAGCAAAGAGCCCGACGTGGGGCTCGATCCCAGCCAAAGGCAGAAGCTTAAACCACCCAGGCGCCCCGAGATGTTTATTTTCATTTGGGATTATGGAGGGGCAAGGTGTTTTTGGCTCTCCTGCTGAAGTAGGGACTCAGTCAGTATTGTCTCCACCTTTTCCCCTAATAGTAGCTCTGGAAGATGAAGACGTCCCTCCATCTCCCAGACATGAGGGTTTGACCAGGACATGGGATGGTATAAGCTCATTGACATAGTCTCATGAACTAAGCCCTGGTTTATTGGTCACAGTCATTCTCCAAGTATTTTCAGGAATAAACTTCAGGTGTTGCCCTTACTCTAATTTTTCTTTCTGAGATTTCTGACTGCAATCGCTACTTCCTGCAGTCACTCAAGGAGAAACGAGGCATGTGGCAGCGCAACAGTGTGTTTTTCTTTCAAGATGACAGAACCACTCTTGATTTCTGTACGCATCTCGGATTTTCATATATGAACATGGATTTTGGTGTCTACCCTGAGGAGATAATACATATGGTGTGAGCTACACATGTATTCTCATGACACGTCACCTGGGTTACCCAGAACTTTCTGGGCCCAGCAGAAAGGCAGAAACCCAGGTGAATTCCTCATTGTTCCAGCAGGCTGTCAACCCTCAAAGGCCTTCTGGATGTGTTTGTGCATCGCAATGTCTGCTGTGTAAGATACAGAAAGAGCACAGTAGTTCAGGGGGAAAATATTTAGGAACACATTTTCCAGGAGGAACCAGGATTCAGTTTGGGTGACTCTTGACCATTTTTCATCTTCTGACGACTGAAAGTGGTAGTTAATCTACAGTCATGGTTTTAACATGCATTTCGAATGTAATGTGAGTTTCTATCAACATAAAACTATAAGAACTGTCTTCCTAAAGGGCATTCATGTAAGGCCCGTTATTTTCCAGCTTGATTAATGAAAACAAAATTTTTCTGTAATGCTTTCTTCCTACTCTGTATTAGTTTTCAGGACTGGATTGAAAGTGATTTATTGTGGATAGGGTTATACCTGCTCGTGGAATTTTTTTCTGTTCCTGGGTTTTTAAAGGTGGCAGAGTTGACTTTCTGATTTTAATTCATCTTCACTAGATGAAGAATTCACAAATAGGACTTTTTCTTGAAATAACCATAGCCTGGGGGCGCTTGGGTGGCTCAGGTCATGATCTCAGGGTCCTGGGATTGAGTTCCACATCGGGCTCCCTGCTCAGTGGGGAGCCTACTTCACTCTTTGCCTCCCCCTCTGCTTATGCTTTCTCTAATAAGTAAATAAATAAATAACCTAAAAAAAAAAAGAAGTTGTATTTGACTGGAGCTTCATGTGGAGTGACAGATCAACAGAAAGACAAAGGAATAAGAGACAGGAAGCAATGAAGGAAAACACAAAGGTGCACAGTATAGACAGATGTTCCTCGGCTTATGACGGCCTCGGCTTCTAATAAACCCATTGTTCAGCTGGAAATCTCTTTAGTTGAAAATGCATGGAAAACACCTAAGCGACTGAACATCAGAGCTTAGCCCCGCCAAACTTAAATGTCTTGAGAACACTTACAGTATTGCACAGTTGGGCAAAATCCTCTAACACAAAGCCTATTTCACAATAAAGTGTCTGGTATCTCATGTAACTTACTGAACACTGCACTGAAAGCCAGAACAGGACGGTTCAAGTGTGTTGGTTGCTGACCCTCGTGATCACGTGGTTTGCCTGGGGGCTGTGCTCGCTGCCCCTGCCCAGCATTACAAAAGAGGACCCTACTGTAGATCGCCAGCCTTGGAAAAGATCCAAACTAAATGCATATCACTTCTGCACTATTATAAAAAGTCAAAAAACCATAAACTGAACCAAGGTGAAGTCAGGGATCTTCTGTACCAGGTGTGTTAGGGAAGGTCACGTGCTCCTGTCTGGCCAGGAACCATAGTGGTATGGGGGAAAGTTCCACAGTAGAAAGTTCTACAGCGGAGAACCACTAGGACTCAAGCACCAACGGTCACAGGTTACACCAGGAAGACTGGATGCTCTTCTGTGGGTGATGAGAAGCCACGAGCGACTCAGGAAGGCTGAAGAGCTCTGGGCAGGTGGGACAGCTGAGGGCTGCAATGAAGAGGGACAGGTGGAGCTGGGAGACCAGGTGGGGAGAGCCCGCTACCCTCGAACAAAAGGCAACAAAGGTCTGGACTGGGATGACGGAGATGGTGGAAGGTAATGGGATATTCATGAAGCAGAACTGGAAAGCCATGGAAATGAAATAATAGAGGGAGGGAAAACCGTTCATGACTTTAATTGCCATCAGTATAAAACATGTTGAATTAAAATGAATTGGTATTTCTAGACCGATGATGACATCACAATAATGGAAGGAAACCAATTTTGATTTTGAGCCTGGTTAAGGAGACAGTATAGACAAGAGAAAAGCAGAGGCTCTGGAGTCACACAAATGTCACCATTGAGATTCGTCCCCACTCTTCATTCCCTTCCCTGTAAACCCAGGCAAGTGACACCTGCCTCACAGCACTGGTAACAAATAGGGAAGAGCACACGTTCCCACGTTCCCGGGTCAGACAGGACAGCCAGGGATCAGCGGCACATGAGGAGGTGACAGGTGGTCACTAAACTGAGCTCAGGTGCATACACAGCATTTTACGTCACCTTGAGATGGCTCCTCTTGTGACCTCTCGAAGAAGGTGGCAGTGGTGAGGAACGAACTCCAGGAGCTTATTAGCATACATGATCTTCAGGCCGTCTGGATGAGACTCAACGATCTGCTCTACAATCACCTAGCAGAAGGAAGAGCGTTTTATTTTTATTTATTTATTTATTTGTTTGTTTGTTTGTTTGTGTTTTTGTTTGTTTTTAAAGCACCTAAAAGAGAAGTATGAACTATACACTACAGAGAAAAGAATCGTGTAAACCTTAAAAATGCACTTCGTCCTTCCTCCTCCCCACTCAGTATGCTTTCTAAACAGGAGGTAAGTAACAATGGCATGAAAATCTAGGTCCCGGGATTTGGGAATACTGCTCCAACCCTGGGGGACACAGAGGCTGAGGGACAGAGACTGGCCTGAAGCTAAAACATCACACACACTCATCTGCTTCCCTTCTGAGCTTAAAAGCGAAATACTGTATCTGCAGACAACAGCTCTGTATCATCTTCACCCTGGCCTTATCCTCTACCGTCTCCAGAACAGGGAAAGGGCTGAGATGGAAAGTGATGGAAGAAAACACATCTTATTTTGCTTTAGTATTTAATTTTTTTTGGTGAGGCTGAGTTGCAGGAGGTGAATGACAAGCATGCAAACTTAAAATACAAACGTGGCCACAGTTCATTTAATGACACGGAAACGTAAAGTACTTCCCTAATTTAGCATATTAGATTCAGTTCAATGAAAAGGGCATAAATTAAATAACTAAAATATTTTCATTTAGTGACAAAGAATAATGTGATCTTTTTCACCCCCACAGAGAGAGCTATGAACTATAATAGGATACATACAAAGAACTGACAGATCATTTACTTTTAGTAGTCTTAATGAAGCTGAGAAGATTACTGAAATTAATCCTTCAATTTCACTTCTATCACTGGGATACTGTCTCGTTTTAAAACTGGAAGCCTTTCATCCTGAAGTCATGGTGGGTAGCTTTATACTTACCAGACAGAAAGAACACTCGAACTGGCAGGTGACTGCAAGAAAGCCCTCAAACGCTGAGACTGGCTTCATGACTTCTGTCCGCTTGAACTAGATGAAACCGACGCTCTCTAAGTTGGAAGCTGCTGATTGCTGGCGGCCTCACATGGTGCAGCCCATACTCCGGCCACTCAGAGGCAGGATACACTGACTCCCTGTATTTTACTGTATCCTTATAGGTCAAGAACACTGGGTAACCAAGTTCTGGACTTAAGGTACTACCCCGCTAACTCGCCCTTCAAAGCCCTTTATCTTTGAATATTCCCTCCCTCCCACCTTCCTAGCCTGGCAAACTCCCCCATGGTCTTCAAGACTTAGGCCACATCAATTCTGCGAAGACGCTTCCCCTCACAGACTTTCCCTGCGCACAGAGCTGTCTTCCAGCTCCTCCAGTGGGCACGGGCGCCTTGGTGGGGTCACGCTTTTCGGCAACTTCATTAACGTATAACTTATGGAAATGGAAATTGACCTGAAAATGTTCTGATCCGTACCTTCTTCCTAGGCAAGTCCCTCACCCCTACTAAATTAAGATAATCCCTGAGTTATGGCATCACTGGAAGAGACCAGAGCGCATGCCTGATTCCTGCCATGCTGATGGGCACCAAGCGGGACCAACCTTTTCTTACAACCAGAAGAGCAGGAACAAAGAGCATCTTCAAGGAAGAGCCCTGAGCTCTCTCGCACCCAGTCAAGAAACAAAGCCAGATTAGATGCTCTGTGTTTGTGGAATGAGGTGCATGGGGGCACAAACCTCATCCATGTATGGTTTCACCAGTACTTGACCGACTAACGCCTCTGCATCCCGTGTCTTGTCAATTGTAGCGTAAGTCTGGAGGCAGTGCCGTATGATGTCCACATTGGAAGTCTGAAGCCCTTCTAGCAGCAGGCCTCCCAGGGACTGCTGCAGCATGGCCGTAATGTGGGCTATACGCTGCAAGAACAGAGAGACCAGGAAAGAAGGTCCAGGTACCACAGTTTCTAAAAGCTCAAATATATGTGTATAATTTATATACATATGTGTTATATATATAAAGCGAGCCTCTAATTCTACCAGAATATATGTAAGATTAAAATCCCAACATTTCCTAGAGAATAACAATAAATCTCTTCTCCCCATGATTGCTTTCTTTCTTTTTTTTTTAAAGGTTTTTATTTATTTATTTGTCGAGAGAGAGCACAAGCACACAAGGAGACACAGGCAGAAAGAGAAGCAGGCTTCCTGCCAAGCAAGGAGCCCAAGGTGGGACTCAATCCCAGGACCCTCGGATCATGACCTAAGCCAGAGGCAGTAGCTCAACTGACTGAGCCACTGAGGCGTCCCCTCCCTATGATTTCTTTGAAAGTAAGTCAGCTTCATCAAAGTGAAGTTTAGACAATTACGGAATGACAAAAAGTTATTTGCCTCTTAAGCTACGGAGTAAATCTGACAAACGTGCATTTAAACCCAGTCAAGGGCTTTGGATAAATGAACTCTGACTACATCATATGATGTGTCAAGTTACATGAAATTCAGAATTAATTTTACTTGCATAGTTTGGAGACTACGCTTGTGTCTTTACACAAAATCTATCTAGTGTGACATAATGGAAGAAGGGTCCCAAGCAGGAGACACTGAAAAAAAAAATATTCAAAGCTAGCTTCAAAATCCTGTAGAGTAGCAATTATCAGGGGCAATGCTAGGTCAAACCAAAATCATCCAGGAAATTCGCAAACAGCAAATTGAAAATCGAAACCAACACTTGCTGGTCTTACTTTGTCCAGAAGAGGCATGCCTTTGCTCTGAACAGCATGAAAGTGTAACTGGTTAAATTCTGTGGCAATTCTCTCCAAAATCTGTCTAGTCCAGAGAGGGCTAGTAGAGACAATTAGAGAAATGTAATTCCCAAAGTTAAAAACCTGCCACCCCCACCGCCCCACATGCCTTACAGCGCTCAGGCACCTGCACCTGAACGCCATCAATTTTCATGACAAACTGTCTGTGCAGCAGGCCCCAGTGCAAGGGGTGAGGAGCGGGGAGGTCGTAGAAGCCACCGACGCAGCCTGGCCCGGGCCACAGGGCCCAGGCAAGGGGATGGAGCTATTTTAGGTCAGTGTGGGTACAACTGCATGATTCCTCCACGTTCCTCGGGCTCTCCCATTTGTGCCCTTCTTCTCCCTTCTTCTCCCATTCTCTAACCCCCTCCTCTCTCTTGCCCTGTCCTACCGTTCATACCCGAAGCCCCCTCTTCTTCTCTGCCTGCCTCATTCTCCCTCCCAAGTACCTCCCCAGTACAACTACTGCTGTCTCCTCAATCAGCTAAAACTGACCGCCTAGCAGCAACCTGGGAAATCGCTCAGAGCAGCGGACTCCAAGTTTAAATTTACCCAACGGCAGAAAGAGCAAGCTCGGTGCTCCGGGAGCTGGTGAGAAATCACTCACAGTGCATCTGCCATCAAGTGGACTGGATACACTTCCCTCTTTCCCCCCACATTAGAAAGCGTCAACCCCATTCAAAAGGAAGTCGAACAGTGAAAGAAAAAAACACACACAACAAAGGCCCCAAAGCCCATGCTGGGCTCTATGAGGCATCCCACATCTGAGGATGGGCAGTCATGTAGTGAGGAAACACACTGTAAGAAAACCCAAAATCTCTGGAGACCTGCCATGGTGTGCCCCGTCCCAGAGCATCAGAACTGGTGTGGAGGGAAGGCAAGCGCTTGGCACGAACAGTGCCTAAGCCTAATCCCAACCTCTACTGACTGATCCCATGCGCATTTCCTATTTATCCTTTTCTCGGCATTTCTGGGCCTGGCAGAGCATGATGGATTTACTGTGTGCTGACGCTGCTCTGGCTTTCCTGACTCTAGAGCTCAGAGCTGCTCTTCTGGAGAAAAAAGTCCTCCAAGGTAATTCTGAGCAAGAAAGCGCACAATGTCTGTTTATCAAGGACAGTGTTGCAAAGGGACAGGATTGTAGACACAGAGCTCACTGAGGTGTTTCTATCCGATGAGCACAGCAGCAACAGCAAAGACAGGAAGAACACTGGAGGGCCAGCTCCCCAGGGGCCGAACGTTGACATGGCTGGAGGGGCTGCAGGCACTGCCAAGGGCCGCAGTGAAGCAGAGCCGCTGGAGACACATGGGCTGCAGAAGGGCCGCGTGCAGACTGTCTGCTAAGTGTGGACGAACGGGGCAGAAGCACGAGTGCAACGGGCTAGAGACACAAGCACAGTGGAGGCTGACCACTTAGTTGAATGCCTTGATGTGAAAGGGGACAGAGACCTAGGACCAGAGAATCGCTTCCTTTGGGATGTGTCCGTTCTTAATCTCCATCATGAGACATGTGGAGCATATGGTCTCTCAAGTTCCTTCCAAATCTAAAACCTTAATTCCTAAAATTTAGAAACCTAACTCCGCCTGCAAGGGGAGGGACTGTTAGCATCACACAACAGAGCACTTAGGGCACCAGGCGACCTTGACGCAGGCAGCCCAGCTGGTATGTGTAGGACCAGCCCCGGCTACACCCACTGCACCACTGTGCGTCTCACAGCGCTGACAGCACCTAACTACTCATTTTCTGAGTCACTCATCTACCCTGGCGGATTGAAAATTCACACCAGGAAGGGAACAAGACAATCACAGTATAACAAAGAGAGCCATCATCTTTTTCCTATTTCATAAGTTTTTCCTTTCCTGTTTGTAAATTTCAACTGGATATGTCCTATACTGTTTCATAATAATATAATGCTGGTGCAAAATACATCAATGGTAATACTCTGGGCATGTCTAGGAAAAAAAATGAGATGGAGAAAAACCAAGATGAATGGTAGGTATGCCTTAAAGATCAACAGGACTTTGCTAGTCCTCAGGGAAGGTGATTCCAAATATACTTTTACACTGCAAGCATAATGACGTGTTGGAACTGTGGTCTATAACCAAAGGGTTTATAGGAACGTGTTATAGATTTCACTATTTCATGCTCTCCACTCTCCTGGAGCTACATTCTAGCCACAAACCTGGATTTTCTTCTTGTTCAGAAATGAATTCTAACTAAGCCGTCCCCGCCTAATTAGATTGGATGTGAAGTATTAATTTATGTGCTACTTAGTTAAAAAAAAAATGCTTAACTGCTTGCTTCTAGTGCAGAGGTTTCTTTCGAACTTTGTGAATTTAAGATTTTTTCAATCTTTTCAACTGATCAAATAACTTGTATAAGCCTCAAAACACACATCTATAAAAATAAAAATTAAGCAAACAAAAAACGTCACCATCTTTACTCTTAATCATCTTTATTTCCCATGCTAAATGCAGGAAAATATAAGACCAAAAGTTAACTTCAAATATATAGGGCATGCTATATTTTGAATATTTCTATGAAACACAGAATTCTCAAGAATGCAAATCTTAGTTCTAGAATAAGCATACTTCCATATTCTATTGCAAGTTTATAGAGGAAAAAAAAAAACCCTAGACTTTGCTTTCTCATATTCTATACTCTTATTACTTTTTTTCCCCATCCTGAATCTTTCTATGGGCATTTCTTTCCTATTTTTTTAAAAAAGATTTGTTTATTTGAGAGAGAGAGAGACTGCATGTGCACGTGCAGGGGAGGGGCAGAGGGAGAGAGAGAATCTCGAGCAGACATCCTGCTGAACACAGAGCTCAATGCGGGGCTCAATCTCATGATCCTGAGATCATGACCTGAGCCAAAATCAAGAGTCGGACGTTTAACCAACTGAGCCACCAGGCGCCCCTCCATTTGTTTTCTTATGGCCCTTTATTCATGTTTTAACTTTGGCTTCCGATTGTACTGGCCCTCTCAGTTTACATGTGCATATACCTATATGCCCAAGCACCAAATCATTAAAGACCTTTTACACTACAAATATTATCAAAGAGGTTGAGGGACATTATGAAAACTCTCATCCTTAAAGAACAAAAAAATACAAAGTCATCCATTCAATAAATAATAATGATAATGAACACCCCTGGGAGCTCGATATTCATTCCAACGGGGGGTGGGGGGGGCACGAGAAAATAAAGCAAGAAATACACCCTGCTCTCACAAAGCTTACTGTTTTGTCTGGAAGTGCACGACAAGCATTCTTTGGACAAAAGCTGTGAGGATATCCAGAGGCGAATTAAACAGAAGGTCCCTCAAACAGGCTTCTCCCCACTGAGATTTTAACAAATATGCTAATAATACACATAGAAAACATTGTACAGAGCAGCAGGCGAGAGTCAGAAGCCCAGACTCCCAATGCCCGCTGTGCCCCTACATCGTTATGCTCATGAATGATATCGGGGACACTTGGAACTGGAGATAGCACTAAGGGGCACACTCCCGGGGTGAGCCCTCAGATGTACAGAGCCGTTGCCTGTCTCACACACCTGAAACTAAGCCAACACCGCATGCTAACTACTGGGAATTGAAAAAATTAAAGTGAACACCAGAACATAAAGAACACAGGATCAGAAAATAACAGCAAACCTACGGCAGAAACCTGAGTTTGCTTTGGAAAGCCCACTTCTCTCCTAGTCTTTAATATAGGCCTATTTTCTTTACAGGGCCGCTGACAATTTATACAGTCGTTAACTGTCAAGCGCTGCACCGACAACAGTTATCACTGTTTCTTGTTCTGGAAAAAGTGGGTGATCTTGAGATCGTGTGGGTACCTCTGAAATTCTGTCTTCTTATTTCAGGTAGATAACGTGACATAATGCATAAAATGCACATGCGTGAGAGCTTTAAAAAAAAGCTAAATTAAAAAAAAAAGAAAAAAAGCTGAATAGTGCTGACAAGTTCACGGAGACAAGAGGAGAGGGCTTCAACTGGCATGCAGCATAAGAAATCTACTGGAGGGTACCTTTTTCTTCCTTATGTCCTCTTGTTACACATTCGTTCATCTACTGCCCGAATTCCTTCACTGACTGATGACCTGAGACTCTTTAAAAGAATAATAAAGAAAATGTATTACAGACATTGTTTTGTCACATTATCAATTTCCTACATCTCATTCAATTCCACAAAAATTAATACCTGTGCACCAGTACTATGCAGATATTGACAAAAAAAAAAAAAAACATGATATACCAGACACAGTTACTGTTGAGGGGACTCATGACCTGGGGGCATAATGACACGAAGGCAGGGTCGCATGGCTAGAAGAAGAATGACATATACAGTGAAAGTTATGGGGATGAGGGGGCTTAGAATGGAGAACAGATAATATGAAGCAAAGTACAGGAGAGTCTGGAAATGCGACGGGGCTCGAATCGGACTCTGAAAGCCATGTGTACACAGCTGCCGAGGTGGGGAGGGGATGGGGAGCAGATGTAAGTGCACACACACTCAGGGGCAGGGTCAGACAGGCACACAGCCATGTGCACTGCAGGCTTCCTTCTGGAGAGAAGCAGAAATAGGAATGGAGGGCCAACTTCACTGAGATGAAGTCTTTAGATTCTGCATATTTTGGAGAACGAAAGAATGTCAAAGCACTGATGCATGATGATGAAATGTGGGTATGGAAATACCAGGAATCAAGAATGAAGAACAGAAGACCAGAAAAAGGCAGAGCACAGAGGTAGAGAAACATGTCCAGAAGCTAATGAATAAAGAGATAATTAGGAATTAGGGCCAAAACAAAGGTTAACAGAAACAACTAGAATGAAGTAGGCAGATCACAAAAATTCCACAGGAAGGTGAATTAATTCACTCCATCAACATTATGAAACACCTCCTGGACGTCAGTATTGTGGCAGCCTACAGGGATGCAATGAAGACAGATATAGTCGTATCCCTCAGTGATCTGAGAATCTCACAGAACAGCTTCAGAGTTGGGACCAGAAAGGCAGGTCAGGCCTGTGGCTGAGCAGGACCAAAGTGGCCATAAAAACAGGCCATGGAAAAGGGAGGGTATATGGTGATGGCAGGGGGTGAGGTGGGACGGGAGCCTGTGTGAGTAGAGCAAATCTGCCTCCAGGGAGGGGGTTCGAGAGAAGAGTGGGAGGCCAAAGGAAGGCTAGGCTTGGGAAACAACACCACTATGAGGCCCCGGGAGGAAGAGGCACACCAAGGAGGCAGTGGGAGAGCCCCACAGCGGCTGGTGTGGAATCCAACAGCGGACCATGAAAATCCCTTCCATTCCAAGGAAAAGTATCTTTAACAAGATTTTGTAAAATTCAAATGAGACATAAACCATGGAAAGTATTGGCTACCTCAAGGCACAACTCAAGATTTTTTTTTTAAAGATTTTATTTATTTATTTGACAGAGAGAAATCACAAGTAGATGGAGAGGCAGGCAGAGAGAGAGAGAGAGGGAAGCAGGCTCTCTGCTGAGCAGTGAGCCCGATGCGGGACTAGATCCCAGGACTCTGAGATCATGACCTGAGCCGAAGGCAGTGGCTTAAACCACTGAGCCACCCAGGCGCCCACAACTCAAGATTTTTACCTGTTTCACGAACTCTTTCCTGCCTGCCCCTCCCCTAGACTTCTCAGCACTGATATTTCCATTACTTCGCATTTTTCTTGGTTCTAACCATGTACTGTGTCTTCCCTTAAATTAAGTTCTCCTTATATTCTCTCTAGGATGCAGGCACTGTCTTAGGGGAGGGACGCAAGAGGCCACTCAAGCTAGAGGAGACACACAAGGAAGGATGGTGTCGTTTATGACAAGTTTACGACAGGGCATCAGAATGGACAGAGGCCGTAAGTCAGGGCACCAAACACAGACGGGGGGGGGGCGGGAGGGGAAAGAGGGCAGCACAGTTTTCTGTTAGAAGTGATGCCACAACTGCCCCTCCACTGTTCACCAGGTGGAATTCCTATTCCCAATGGCTTAGAGGTGGGGAGTCCCATTCCCACAACAGAGATTTTTCTGAGAGAACATTCAAATGTAGCATTTATTAAGTATTACATTTTATTTATATTATCCTTCAGTTCCATTAGGGATTACACAATTTTTGTAGATCAGCCCAGGAACCTAACCACACGTAGATTACATGGGGTGGGGGGGGGGATCTTTACAAGATTACAAACTGTTAAAATACAAGTCATTCGTAAGTTAGAAACCACTTACATATGACCAAAGTGGCATTAATAAGTTGAATTTGGAAATATGCTTCCTCTCCCCTGACATTTTAAGGTTGTCTACTCTGAGAATATGTCTTCTTCAAATCGAACATGTTTTTTTTAGGTTTTTAGCATATGCAAAAACAAAATCATTTACAACTCTTCTGAAGGTGAATATTATAATCATGAACAGTTAAAATACAACCACCAGTACCACCAAACTAACAGATGAAAAGAATTCTTAGAGAAAAGCCGACGAGGACAAGAGGCGTCAGAGCAGACTGTTTTCATTAATTGGGGACTTACCAGAATTTCTCGTAACTGTCGCAAAGGCACAGAAAGTTGATTGAGGGCTTTGTCCATGCCAACCTAAAGGGGCACTTCCCCTCTACCACTGTTGCCAGACTAACCTTACCTATCCTGCAGGGTCAGGTCGGCCTGGCCCTTTATCTGTTGCTCTCCTCTGAGTGGTTAGTTTTTCATAGAAACCGTGCTTTGCTTTTGTCAGGATTTACCCTGAATTATCAAAACCCTTTTCTTCTGCCAGTGAAGCCCAAGAAACAGTCCTAATGAGAGAACCAGAAACTCAAACAGATCATATTTATCCTGAATGTTCTGTCCAAAATGAAAAATTCATTTCTGAGGTGCCTCAAGATCTCTGAGAAGGGAAGTTTCACCAACTCTGTCATGTAGGGGCATCAATTCCGATTCTGTGTCAATTGTCCTACTTTCCCAGCTAGTAATTCTCTACCTCTCAAAACACACTCTCAACCGTTTCCCCTTTCAAAGGCAGTTGCTCTTAGACTCTGAACAAGGCACTTGGGGCCTGCTGGTCGTTGGCTACTGCCCTCTGTACCTTGGGTCTAACAGCTGCGGGGCATCAAGATGAGCACATCTCTTGTTCTAGGACTTAATATAGTTTGGGGCACATGGTAAGCAATAATCACTTCTTTAGTTGATCCAACTGTTGGATCTTTCTTAATTATTCTACTACCACAATTTACTTGTTCTAAGATTTGTCCCCCACCCCCATTTTAATATCTCTTAAGGTGGCACTCACCTTGCACTTGAAGACATATCCTATTTTAACTGACAGCATTTCTCTTTCTTAGTCGAACATAAACTATAGTGCATCTTACACTTGATAAAAGCTAGGATGCAATTAAATACTCTATTATGGTTACGATTCTGATATTAGAAATCCTCCGGTAGCTCCCTGTGCCCCCACAGTGTAGTACCTCACCTCCTTGCCATAGTATACAAACCCTCTCACCCCCAGTGTTAACCCCGGGGCTCAGCCTCCATCCCCAGGTGATGCTGCCAGATCAGCTGTCAGTTGTCATGAACTTGCTGTAGTTTCCCGAATGCACTGTGCTGCCTCCTGGCCCTTTGAAACTTGACACACTCATCCTCATTCTTCGTTTTGCCCTTGTCTATCACCTCCCTTGAAAATCTGTTCCTAAGTGGCTTTTCCCAGCTCCCACCTACCCTTGGCAGTCTTTTATCTCCCTGTGGTAAAGCCTGTCACACTGCATCATGGACATGCCCGTTGTCCCCCTGAGAAGAGAAAAAGGACACTGAGGGCCCCCAGCATTGCAGCTCTAGTGCAGAGCCCCATGCCTGGCTTGCAGGAGATGACAGATCATGAAGACAAATGGAGATCATCCTCTGGCTAAAACCAGCTCTTCTTTGCCTACCGCAGGATCTGGATCAATAAAGAGCAGCCAGTTATGATTGCTGGTTTTCTAGGGATTTTTACCCCATATATTTCCCAGGTCTTTACTCTTTTTATAGCACTTTAATTCAGGCTTCAACCACTTCCTAGTCAGATCAGGTGAAATCATTTTCCTTCCCATACCTTCGATGTATTTCACATCTAGTAATTCTTTTTTTAAAGATCTTATTTACCCATTTGACAGACAGATCACAAGTAGGTAGAGACGGAGGCAGAGAGAGAGGGGGATAGCAGGCTCCCCGCTGAGCAGAGAGCCCTATGTGGGGCTCCATCCCAGGACCCTGAAATCATGACCTGAGCCGAAGGCAGAGGCCTAAACCACTGAGCCACCCAGGAGCCCCCATATCTGGTAATTTTTAACCAACGTGGATTTGCTGCATCAAATAGTTCCTTCTTCTTCAAATATAAATATATAAATAAAGTGATCAAGTCACTCGCATGTCTTAGGAGAATGTCATACCTTTAGTAGCGAACTTGAAATCTTGGCCATTGGTTTTGATTTTTGTTTTGGTTAGATTTGGTTCGGTTTTTGTCATTTTAAAAATCGCTCCAGCCCTTGGCTCTGTCTTACCTGAATGCTTTCAGCTGTTTCTGAAACAAAATTGTCCCGGCAGCGAAAACTCTCATTGTTTACAGTGGCGCCCCTTCTGAACACTCTGTTAATAAAAAGTTTTTTTTGTTTTTGTTTTTGTTTTTCGGCTATGGTAAATGTGGAACAACAATGAGGTATTTCAAAGAGGTGAACCACAGATAAATTTCTCTAAGTGTGGGTGAAGGTTACTCAAAAAGGAACTTGACAAGGCTTTTAAAGATATCGACAATCATTATAACATAACGTGACTGATTGTTACCGTGCTCTTAACTGGGCAAACACTTGTTGGCTTCCAAGAAAGACTAACATAGTTGAGATGGTTCTAGGGGCCTTCTAGCACAGGGTCTCATGAGGCAGGGATTCTAGCCACTGGCTGTGCAAGGTGTGAGGCCTGTTAGTGATTCTATTTTTTCCTCTGCAGAATAGGTCTTTCTACATTCCAGGTCCTTTCTACCCCAATCAATAATGCGGCGATTCTCTCAGTGAGTTGTGCTATTGGTTTAAACAGCCAACTGTCTCTTTAAAAGGACTTTTGATTAAATTCCTTTAAAAAAAAGTCCTTTCAAAGAAATCTTTTTTCTTTATTTTTTATTTTTATCCCATATGTTTACTCTGATCGTGGAACTTTGTCATTTTGACATTATCTACTGATTAAAATATTCTTCATCCTCAGCACCTACTGCTCTCCTCTCCTGGTGGTCTGTCTGGAAAGGGTCTTCTCTAGCTCTTCTAGCAGGAGATGGGCACTTCCCCTCTACCCCTGTTACCAGACTAACCTTACCTATCCTGCAGGGTCAGGTCGGCCTGGCCCTTTATCTGTTGTTCTCCTCTGAGTGGTTAGATTTTCATAGATCCCGTGCTTTGCTTTTGTCAGGATTTACCTGGATTATCAAAATCCTTTTCTTGTGCCAGTGAAGCCTAAGAAACAGTCCTAATGAGAGAACCAGGAACTCAAACAGATCATATTTATCCTGAAGGATCTGTCCAAAATGAAAAATTCGTTTCTGAGGAGCCTCAAGATCTCTGAGAAGGGAAGTTTCACCAACTCTGTCATGTAGGGCATGAATTCTGATTCTGTGTCAATTGTCCTACTTTCCCAGCTAGTAATTCTCTACCTCAGAAAGCCCACTCTCAATCGTTTCCTCTTTCAAAGGCAGTTGCTCTTAGAGTCTGCACATGGCACTTGGGGCCTGCTGGTCATTGGCTACTGCCCTCTGTACCTTGGGTCTAACAGCTGCGGGACATCAAGATGAGCACGTCTCTTGTTCTAGTACTTAATATACTTTGGGGCACATGGTAAGCAATAATCACTTCTTTAGTTTATCCAAGTTTTGGATCTTTCTTAATTATTTTACTACCACAATTTACTTGTTCTAAGATTTGTCCCCCCCCCATTTTAATATCTGTTAAGGTGGCACTCACCTTGCACTTGATGACATATCCTAGTTTAACTGACAGCATTTCACTTTCTTAGTCGAACATAAACTACAGTGCATCTTACCCTTGATGAAAGCTAGGATGCAATTAAATACTCTATTATGTTTACGATACTGATATTTGAAATCATCCGTTAGCTCCCTGTGCCCCCACAGTGTAGTACCTCACCTCCTTGCCATAGTAAACAAACCCTCTCACCCCCAGTGTTAACCCCGGGGCTCAGCCTCCATCCCCAGGTGATGCTGCCAGATCAGCTGTCAGTTGTCATGAACTTGCTGTAGTTTCCCGAATGCACTGTGCTGCCTCCTGCCCTTTGAAACTTGAAACACTCATCCTCATTCTTCGCTTTGCTTTGTCTATCACCTCCCCTGAAAATCTGTTCCTAAGTGGCTTTTCCCAGCTCCCACCTACCGTTTGCAGTCTATTATCTCCCTGTGGTAAAGCCTGACAACCTGCATCATGGACATGCCCGTTGTCCCCCTGAGAAGAGAAAAGGGACAATGAGGGCCCCCATCATTTGCAGCTCTAGTGCCGAGCCCCATGCCTGGCTTGTAGGAAATGCCAGATCATGAAGACAAACGGAGATCATCCTCTGGCTAAAACCAGCTCTTCTTTGCCTACCGCAGGATCTGGATCAATAAAGAGCAGCCAGTTATTATTGCTGGTTTTCTAGGGATTTTTACCCCATATATTTCCCAGGTCTTTACTCTTTTTATAGCACTTTAATTCAGGCTTCAACCACTTCCTAGTCAGATCAGGTGAAATCATTTTCCTTCCCATACCCTCGATGTATTTCACATCTAGTAATTCTTTATTTAAAGATCTTATTTACCCATTTGACAGACAGATCTCAAGTAGGTAGAGAGGGAGGCAGAGAGAGAGGGGGGAAGCAGGCTCCCCGCTGAGCAGAGAGCACGATGTGGGGCTCCATCCCAGGACCCTGAAATCATGACCTGAGCTGAAGGCAGAGGCCTAAACCACTGAGCCACCCAGGAGCCCCCATATCTGGTAATTTTTAACCAACGTGGATTTGCTGCATCAAATAGTTCCTTCTTCTTCAAATATAAATATATAAATAAAGTGATCAAGTCACTCGCATGTCTTAGGAGAATGTCATACCTTTAGTAGCAAACTTGAAATCTTGGCCATTGGTTTTGATTTTTGTTTTGGTTAGATTTGGTTCAGTTTTTGTCATTTTAAAAATCGCTCCAGCCCTTGGCTCTGTCTGACCTGATTGCTTTCAGCTGTTTCTGAAACAAAATTGTCCGGGCAGCGAAAACTCTCATTGTTTACAGTGGCGCCCCTTCTGAACACTCTGTTAATAAAAAGGTTTTTTTGTTTTTGTTTTTGTTTTTCGGCTATGGTAAATGTGGAACAACAATGAGGTATTTCAAAGAGGTGAACCACAGATAAATTTCTCTAAAGGTGGGTGAAGGTTACTCAAAAAGGAACTTGACAAGGCTTTTAAAGATATCGACAATCATTATAACATAACGTGACTGATAGTTACCGTGCTCTTAACTGGGCAAACACTTGTTGGCTTCCAAGAAAGACTAACATAGTTGAGATGGTTCTAGCAGCCTTCTAGCACAGGGTCTCATGAGGCAGGGATTCTAGCCACTGGCTGTGCAAGGCATGAGGCCTGTTAGTGATTCTATTTTTTCCTCTGCAGAATAGGTCTTTCTACATTCCAGGTCCTTTCTACCCCAATAAATAATGCGGCGATTCTCTCAGTGAGTTGTGCTATTGGTTTAAACAGCCAACTGTCTCTTTAAAAGTACTTTTGTTTAAATTCCTTTAATAAAAAAGTCCAATAAATATTTTTTATTTTTTATTTTTAAATCCCATATGTTTACTCTGATCGTGGAACTTTGTCATTTTGACCTTCTCTGCTGATTAAAATATTCTTCATCATCAGCACCTACTGCTCTCCTCTCCTGGTGGTCTCTCTGGAAAGGGTCTTCTCTAGCTCTTCTAGCAGGAGATGGGCACTTCCCCTCTACCCCTGTTGCCAGACTAACCTTACCTATCCTGCAGGGTCAGGTCGGCCTGGCCCTTTATCTGTTGTTCTCCTCTGAGTGGTTAGATTTTCATAGATCCCATGCTTTGCTTTTGTCAGGATTTACCTGGATTATCAAAATCCTTTCTTGTACCAGTGAAGCCTAAGAAACAGTCCTAATGAGAGAAACAGGAACTCAAACAGATCATATTTATCCTGAATGATCTGTCCAAAATGAAAAATTCGTTTCTGAGGAACCTCAAGATATCTGAGAAGGGAAGTTTCACCAACTCTGTCATGTAGGGGCATCAATTCCGATTCTGTGTCAATAGACCTACTTTCCCAGCTAGTAATTCTCTACCTCAGAAAGCCCACTCTCAATCGTTTCCTCTTTCAAAGGCAGTTGCTCTTAGAGTCTGCACATGGCCCTTGGGGCCTGCTGGTCGTTGGCTACTGCCCTCTGTACCTTGGGTCTAACAGCTGCGGGGCATCAAGATGAGCACGTCTCTTGTGCTAGTACTTAATATACTTTGGGGCACATGGTAAGCAATAATCACTTCTTTAGTTGATCCAAGTGTTGGATCTTTCTTAATTATTTTACTACCACAATTTACTTGTTCTAAGATTAATCCTCCCCCATTTTTATATCTCTTAAGGTGGCACTCACCTTGCACTTGATGACATATTCTAGTTCAACTGACAGCATTTCTCTTTCTTAGTCGAACATAAACTATAGTGCATCTTACCCTTGATGAAAGCTAGGATGCAATTAAATACTCTATGTGGTTACGTTTCTGATATTTGAAATCCTCCGGGGGCTCCCTGTGCCCCCACAGTGTAGTACCTCACCTGCTCGCCATAGTATACAAACCCTCTCACCCCCCGAGTTAACCCCGGGGCTCAGCCTCCATCCCCAGGTGATGCTGCCAGATCAGCTGTCGGTTGTCATGAACTTGCTGTAGTTTCCAGAATGCACTGTGCTGCCTCCTGGCCCTTTGAAACTTGACACACTCATCCTCACTCATCCTCATTCTTCGCTTCGCCCTTGTCTATCACCTCCCCTGAAAATCTGTTCCTAAGTGGCTTTTCCCAGCTCCCACCTACCCTTGGCAGTCTATTATCTCCCTGTGGTAAAGCCTGTCACACTGCACCATGGACATGCCCGTTGTCCCCCTGAGAAGACAAAAGGGACAATGAGGGCCCCCATCATTTGCAGCTCTAGTCCGAGCCCCATGCCTGGCTTGTAGGAAATGCCAGATCATGAAGACAAACGGAGATCATCCTCTGGCTAAAACCAGCTCTTCTTTGCCTACCGCAGGATCTGGATCAATAAAGAGCAGCCAGTTATTATTGCTGGTTTTCTAGGGATTTTTACCCCATATATTTCCCAGGTCTTTACTCTTTTTGTAGCACTTTAATTCAGGCTTCAACCACTTCCTAGTCAGATCAGGTGAAATCATTTTCCTTCCCATACCCTCGATGTATTTCACATCTAGTAATTCTTTTTTTAAAGATCTTATTTACCCATTTGACAGACAGATCTCAAGTAGGTAGAGAGGGAGGCAGAGAGAGAGGGGGGAAGCAGGCTCCCCGCTGAGCAGAGAGCACGATGTGGGGCTCCATCCCAGGACCCTGAAATCATGACCTGAGCTGAAGGCAGAGGCCTAAACCACTGAGCCACCCAGGAGCCCCCATATCTGGTAATTTTTAACCAACGTGGATTTGCTGCATCAAATAGTTCCTTCTTCTTCAAATATAAATATATAAATAAAGTGATCAAGTCACTCGCATGTCTTAGGAGAATGTCATACCTTTAGTAGCAAACTTGAAATCTTGGCCATTGGTTTTGATTTTTGTTTTGGTTAGATTTGGTTCAGTTTTTGTCATTTTAAAAATCGCTCCAGCCCTTGGCTCTGTCTGACCTGATTGCTTTCAGCTGTTTCTGAAACAAAATTGTCCGGGCAGCGAAAACTCTCATTGTTTACAGTGGCGCCCCTTCTGAACACTCTGTTAATAAAAAGGTTTTTTTGTTTTTGTTTTTGTTTTTCGGCTATGGTAAATGTGGAACAACAATGAGGTATTTCAAAGAGGTGAACCACAGATAAATTTCTCTAAAGGTGGGTGAAGGTTACTCAAAAAGGAACTTGACAAGGCTTTTAAAGATATCGACAATCATTATAACATAACGTGACTGATAGTTACCGTGCTCTTAACTGGGCAAACACTTGTTGGCTTCCAAGAAAGACTAACATAGTTGAGATGGTTCTAGGGGCCTTCTAGCACAGGGTATGATGGGGTAGGTATTCTAGCCACTGGCTGTGCAAGGCATGAGGCCTGTTAGTGATTCTATTTTTTCCTCTGCAGAATGGGTCTTTCTACATTCCAGGTCCTTTCTACCCCAATAAATAATGCGGCGATTCTCTCAGTGAGTTGTACTTTGGGTTTAAACAGCCAACTGTCTCTTAAAAAGGTCTTTTGTTTAAATTCCTTTAAAGAAAAGTCCTTTCAAAAAAATTTTTTTATTTTTTATTTTTAAATCCCATATGTTTACTCTGATCATGGAACTTTGTCATTTTGACCATCTCTGCTGATTAAAATATTCTTTTTTTTTTTTTTAAAGATTTTGTGTATTTATTTGACAGAGAGAGAAATCACAAGTAGGCGGAGAGTCAGGCAGAGAGAGATAGAAAAGCAGGCTCCTGCTGAGCAAAGAGCCCGATGCGGGGCTCAATCCCAGGACACTGAGATCATGGCCCGAGCCGAAGGCAGAGGCTTAATCCACTGAGCCACCCAGGCGCCCCTGATTAAAATATTCTTCATCATTAGCACCTACTGCTCTCCTCTCTTGGTGGTCTCTCCGGAAGGGGTCTTCTCTAGCTCTTCTAGCAGGAGATGGGCAGTTCCCAAATACCCCTGTTGCCAGACTAACCTTACCTATCCTGCAGGGTCAGGTAGGCCTGGCCCTTTATCTGTTGTTCTCCTCTGAGGGGTTAGTTTTTCATAGATACCGTGCTTTGCTTTTGTCAGGATTTACCCTGGATTATCAAAACCCTTTTCTTCTGCCAGTGAAGCCTAAGAAACTGTCCTAATGAGAAACCAGGAATTCAAACAGATCATATTTATCCTGAATGTTCTGTCCAAAATGAAAAATTCATTTCTGAGGTGCCTCAAGATCTCTGAGAAGGGAAGTTTCACCAACTCTGTCATGTAGGGCATGAATTCTGATTCTGTGTCAATTGTCCTACTTTCCCAGCTAGTAATTCTCTACCTCAGAAAGCCCACTCTCAATCGTTTCCTCTTTCAAAGGCAGTTGCTCTTAGAGTCTGCACATGGCACTTGGGGCCTGTTGGTCATTGGCTACTGCCCTCTGTACCTTGGGTCTAACAGCTGCGGGACATCAAGATGAGCACGTCTCTTGTTCTAGTACTTAATATACTTTGGGGCACATGGTAAGCAATAATCACTTCTTTAGTTGATCCAAGTGTTGGATCTTTCTTAATTATTTTACTACCACAATTTACTTGTTCTAAGATTAATCCTCCCCCATTTTTATATCTCTTAAGGTGGCACTCACCTTGCACTTGATGACATATTCTAGTTCAACTGACAGCATTTCTCTTTCTTAGTCGAACATAAACTATAGTGCATCTTACCCTTGATGAAAGCTAGGATGCAATTAAATACTCTATGTGGTTACGTTTCTGATATTTGAAATCCTCCGGGGGCTCCCTGTGCCCCCACAGTGTAGTACCTCACCTGCTCGCCATAGTATACAAACCCTCTCACCCCCAGTGTTAACCCCGGGGCTCAGCCTCCATCCCCAGGTGATGCTGCCAGATCAGCTGTCGGTTGTCATGAACTTGCTGTAGTTTCCCGAATGCACTGTGCTGCCTCCTGGCCCTTTGAAACTTGAAACACTCATCCTCATTCTTCGCTTCGCCCTTGTCTATCACCTCCCCTGAAAATCTGTTCCTAAGTGGCTTTTCCCAGCTCCCACCTACCCTTGGCAGTCTATTATCTCCCTGTGGTAAAGCCTGTCACACTGCACCATGGACATGCCCGTTGTCCCCCTGAGAAGACAAAAGGGACAATGAGGGCCCCCATCATTTGCAGCTCTAGTCCGAGCCCCATGCCTGGCTTGTAGGAAATGCCAGATCATGAAGACAAACGGAGATCATCCTCTGGCTAAAACCAGCTCTTCTTTGCCTACCGCAGGATCTGGATCAATAAAGAGCAGCCAGTTATTATTGCTGGTTTTCTAGGGATTTTTACCCCATATATTTTCCAGGTCTTTACTCTTTTTGTAGCACTTTAATTCAGGCTTCAACCACTTCCTAGTCAGATCAGGTGAAATCATTTTCCTTCCCATACCCTCGATGTATTTCACATCTAGTAATTCTTTTTTTAAAGATCTTATTTACCCATTTGACAGACAGATCTCAAGTAGGTAGAGAGGGAGGCAGAGAGAGAGGGGGGAAGCAGGCTCCCTGCTGAGCAGAGAGCACGATGTGGGGCTCCATCCCAGGACCCTGAAATCATGACCTGAGCCAAAGGCAAAGGCCTAAACCACTGAGCCACCCAGGAGCCCCCATATCTGGTAATTTTTAACCAACGTGGATTTGCTGCATCAAATAGTTCCTTCTTCTTCAAATATAAATATATAAATAAAGTGATCAAGTCACTCGCATGTCTTAGGAGAATGTCATACCTTTAGTAGCAAACTTGAAATCTTGGCCATTGGTTTTGATTTTTGTTTTGGTTAGATTTGGTTCAGTTTTTGTCATTTTAAAAATCGCTCCAGCCCTTGGCTCTGTCTGACCTGATTGCTTTCAGCTGTTTCTGAAACAAAATTGTCCGGGCAGCGAAAACTCTCATTGTTTACAGTGGCGCCCCTTCTGAACACTCTGTTAATAAAAAGGTTTTTTTGTTTTTGTTTTTGTTTTTCGGCTATGGTAAATGTGGAACAACAATGAGTATTTCAAAGAGGTGAACCACAGATAAATTTCTCTAAAGGTGGGTGAAGGTTACTCAAAAAGGAACTTGACAAGGCTTTTAAAGATATCGACAATCATTATAACATAACGTGACTGATTGTTACCGTGCTCTTAACTGGGCAAACACTTGTTGGCTTCCAAGAAAGACTAACATAGTTGAGATGGTTCAAGCAGCCTTCTAGCACAGGGTCTCATGAGGCAGGGATTCTAGCCACTGGCTGTGCAAGGCATGAGGCCTGTTAGTGATTCTATTTTTTCCTCTGCAGAATAGGTCTTTCTACATTCCAGGTCCTTTCTACCCCAATAAATAATGGTTTAAACAGCCAACTGTCTCTTTAAAAGGACTTTTGTTTAAATTCCTTTAATAAAAAAGTCCTTTAAAAAATATTTTTTATTTTTTATTTTTAAATCCCATATGTTTACACTGATCGTGGAACTTTGTCATTTTGACATTCTCTGCTGATTAAAATATTCTTCATCATCAGCACCTACTGCTCTCCTCTCCTGGTGGTCTCTCTGGAAAGGGTCTTCTCTAGCTCTTCTAGCAGGAGATGGGCACTTCCCCTCTACCCCTGTTGCCAGACTAACCTTACCTATCCTGCAGGGTCAGGTCGGCCTGGCCCTTTATCTGTTGTTCTCCTCTGAGTGGTTAGATTTTCATAGATCCCGTGCTTTGCTTTTGTCAGGATTTACCTGGATTATCAAAATCCTTTTCTTGTGTCAGTGAAGCCTAAGAAACAGTCCTAATGAGAGAACCAGGAACTCAAACAGATCTTATTTATCCTGAAGGATCTGTCCAAAATGAAAAATTCGTTTCTGAGGAGCCTCAAGATCTCTGAGAAGGGAAGTTTCACCAACTCTGTCATGTAGGGCATGAATTCTGATTCTGTGTCAATTGTCCTACTTTCCCAGCTAGTAATTCTCTACCTCAGAAAGCCCACTCTCAATCGTTTCCTCTTTCAAAGGCAGTTGCTCTTAGAGTCTGCACATGGCACTTGGGGCCTGTTGGTCATTGGCTACTGCCCTCTGTACCTTGGGTCTAACAGCTGCGGGACATCAAGATGAGCACGTCTCTTGTTCTAGTACTTAATATACTTTGGGGCACATGGTAAGCAATAATCACTTCTTTAGTTGATCCAAGTGTTGGATCTTTCTTAATTATTTTACTACCACAATTTACTTGTTCTAAGATTAATCCTCCCCCATTTTTATATCTCTTAAGGTGGCACTCACCTTGCACTTGATGACATATTCTAGTTCAACTGACAGCATTTCTCTTTCTTAGTCGAACATAAACTATAGTGCATCTTACCCTTGATGAAAGCTAGGATGCAATTAAATACTCTATGTGGTTACGTTTCTGATATTTGAAATCCTCCGGGGGCTCCCTGTGCCCCCACAGTGTAGTACCTCACCTGCTCGCCATAGTATACAAACCCTCTCACCCCCAGTGTTAACCCCGGGGCTCAGCCTCCATCCCCAGGTGATGCTGCCAGATCAGCTGTCGGTTGTCATGAACTTGCTGTAGTTTCCCGAATGCACTGTGCTGCCTCCTGGCCCTTTGAAACTTGACACACTCATCCTCACTCATCCTCATTCTTCGCTTCGCCCTTGTCTATCACCTCCCCTGAAAATCTGTTCCTAAGTGGCTTTTCCCAGCTCCCACCTACCCTTGGCAGTCTATTATCTCCCTGTGGTAAAGCCTGTCACACTGCACCATGGACATGCCCGTTGTCCCCCTGAGAAGACAAAAGGGACAATGAGGGCCCCCATCATTTGCAGCTCTAGTCCGAGCCCCATGCCTGGCTTGTAGGAAATGCCAGATCATGAAGACAAACGGAGATCATCCTCTGGCTAAAACCAGCTCTTCTTTGCCTACCGCAGGATCTGGATCAATAAAGAGCAGCCAGTTATTATTGCTGGTTTTCTAGGGATTTTTACCCCATATATTTCCCAGGTCTTTACTCTTTTTGTAGCACTTTAATTCAGGCTTCAACCACTTCCTAGTCAAATCAGGTGAAATCATTTTCCTTCCCATACCCTCGATGTATTTCACATCTAGTAATTCTTTTTTTAAAGATCTTAATTACCCATTTGACAGACAGATCTCAAGTAGGTAGAGAGGGAGGCAGAGAGAGAGGGGGGAAGCAGGCTCCCCGCTGAGCAGAGAGCACGATGTGGGGCTCCATCCCAGGACCCTGAAATCATGACCTGAGCCGAAGGCAGAGGCCTAAACCACTGAGCCACCCAGGAGCCCCCATATCTGGTAATATTTAACCAACGTGGATTTGCTGCATCAAATAGTTCCTTCTTCTTCAAATATAAATATATAAATAAAGTGATCAAGTCACTCGCATGTCTTAGGAGAATGTCATACCTTTAGTAGCAAACTTGAAATCTTGGCCATTGGTTTTGATTTTTGTTTTGGTTAGATTTGGTTCAGTTTTTGTCATTTTAAAAATCGCTCCAGCCCTTGGCTCTGTCTGACCTGAATGTTTTCAGCTGTTCCTGAAACAAAATTGTCCCGGCAGCAAAAACTCTCATTGTTTACAGTGGCGCCCCTTCTGAACACTCTGTTAATAAAAAGGTTTTTTTGTTTTTGTTTTTGTTTTTCGGCTATGGTAAATGTGGAACAACAATGAGGTATTTCAAAGAGGTGAACCACAGATAAATTTCTCTAAGTGTGGGTGAAGGTTACTCAAAAAGGAACTTGACAAGGCTTTTAAAGATATCGACAATCATTATAACATAACGTGACTGATTGTTACCGTGCTCTTAACTGGGCAAACACTTGTTGGCTTCCAAGAAAGACTAACATAGTTGAGATGGTTCTAGCGGCCTTCTAGCACAGGGTCTCATGAGGCAGGGATTCTAGCCACTGGCTGTGCAAGGCATGAGGCCTGTTAGTGATTCTATTTTTTCCTCTGCAGAATAGGTCTTTCTACATTCCAGGTCCTTTCTACCCCAATAAATAATGCGGCGATTCTCTCAGTGAGTTGTGCTATTGGTTTAAACAGCCAACTGTCTCTTTAAAAGGACTTTTGATTAAATTCCTTTTAAAAAAAGTCCTTTCAAAGAAATCTTTTTTCTTTATTTTTTATTTTTTATCCCATATGTTTACTCTGATCGTGGAACTTGTCATTTTGACATTCTCTGCTGATTAAAATATTCTTCATCATCAGCACCTACTGCTCTCCTCTCCTGGTGGTCTCTCTGGAAAGGGTCTTCTCTAGCTCTTCTAGCAGGAGATGGGCACTTCCCCTCTACCCCTGTTGCCAGACTAACCTTACCTATCCTGCAGGGTCAGGTCGGCCTGGCCCTTTATCTGTTGTTCTCCTCTGAGTGGTTAGATTTTCATAGATCCCGTGCTTTGCTTTTGTCAGGATTTACCTGGATTATCAAAATCCTTTTCTTGTGCCAGTGAAGCCTAAGAAACAGTCCTAATGAGAGAACCAGGAACTCAAGCAGATCGTATTTATCCTGAAGGATCTGTCCAAAATGAAAAATTCGTTTCTGAGGAGCCTCAAGATCTCTGAGAAGGGAAGTTTCACCAACTCTGTCATGTAGGGCATGAATTCTGATTCTGTGTCAATTGTCCTACTTTCCCAGCTAGTAATTCTCTACCTCAGAAAGCCCACTCTCAATCGTTTCCTCTTTCAAAGGCAGTTGCTCTTAGAGTCTGCACATGGCACTTGGGGCCTGTTGGTCATTGGCTACTGCCCTCTGTACCTTGGGTCTAACAGCTGCGGGGCATCAAGATGAGCACGTCTCTTGTTCTAGTACTTAATATACTTTGGGGCACATGGTAAGCAATAATCACTTCTTTAGTTTATCCAAGTGTTGGATCTTTCTTAATTATTTTACTACCACAATTTACTTGTTCTAAGATTTGTCCCCCCCCACCATTTTAATATCTGTTAAGGTGGCACTCACCTTGCACTTGATGACATATCCTAGTTTAACTGACAGCATTTCACTTTCTTAGTCGAACATAAACTACAGTGCATCTTACCCTTGATGAAAGCTAGGATGCAATTAAATACTCTATTATGGTTACGATTCTGATATTTGAAATCCTCCGTTAGCTCCCTGTGCCCCCACAGTGTAGTACCTCACCTCCTTGCCATAGTATACAAACCCTCTCACCCCCAGTGTTAACCCCGGGGCTCAGCCTCCATCCCCAGGTGATGCTGCCAGATCAGCTGTCGGTTGTCATGAACTTGCTGTAGTTTCCCGAATGCACTGTGCTGCCTCCTGGCCCTTTGAAACTTGAAACACTCATCCTCATTCTTCGCTTCGCCCTTGTCTATCACCTCCCCTGAAAATCTGTTCCTAAGTGGCTTTTCCCAGCTCCCACCTACCCTTGGCAGTCTATTATCTCCCTGTGGTAAAGCCTGTCACACTGCACCATGGACATGCCCGTTGTCCCCCTGAGAAGACAAAAGGGACAATGAGGGCCCCCATCATTTGCAGCTCTAGTCCGAGCCCCATGCCTGGCTTGTAGGAAATGCCAGATCATGAAGACAAACGGAGATCATCCTCTGGCTAAAACCAGCTCTTCTTTGCCTACCGCAGGATCTGGATCAATAAAGAGCAGCCAGTTATTATTGCTGGTTTTCTAGGGATTTTTACCCCATATATTTTCCAGGTCTTTACTCTTTTTGTAGCACTTTAATTCAGGCTTCAACCACTTCCTAGTCAGATCAGGTGAAATCATTTTCCTTCCCATACCCTCGATGTATTTCACATCTAGTAATTCTTTTTTTAAAGATCTTATTTACCCATTTGACAGACAGATCTCAAGTAGGTAGAGAGGGAGGCAGAGAGAGAGGGGGGAAGCAGGCTCCCTGCTGAGCAGAGAGCACGATGTGGGGCTCCATCCCAGGACCCTGAAATCATGACCTGAGCCAAAGGCAAAGGCCTAAACCACTGAGCCACCCAGGAGCCCCCATATCTGGTAATTTTTAACCAACGTGGATTTGCTGCATCAAATAGTTCCTTCTTCTTCAAATATAAATATATAAATAAAGTGATCAAGTCACTCGCATGTCTTAGGAGAATGTCATACCTTTAGTAGCAAACTTGAAATCTTGGCCATTGGTTTTGAGTTTTGTTTTGGTTAGATTTGGTTCAGTTTTTGTCATTTTAAAAATCGCTCCAGCCCTTGGCTCTGTCTGACCTGAATGCTTTCAGCTGTTTCTGAAACAGAATTGTCCCGGCAGCGAAAACTCTCATTGTTTACAGTGGCGCCCCTTCTGAACACTCTGTTAATAAAAAGTTTTTTTTGATTTTGTTTTTGTTTTTCGGCTATGGTAAATGTGGAACAACAATGAGGTATTTCAAAGAGGTGAACCACAGATAAATTTCTCTAAGTGTGGGTGAAGGTTACTCAAAAAGGAACTTGACAAGGCTTTTAAAGATATCGACAATCATTATAACATAACGTGACTGATTGTTACCGTGCTCTTAACTGGGCAAACACTTGTTGGCTTCCAAGAAAGACTAACATAGTTGAGATGGTTCTAGCGGCCTTCTAGCACAGGGTCTCATGAGGCAGGGATTCTAGCCACTGGCTGTGCAAGGCATGAGGCCTGTTAGTGATTCTATTTTTTCCTCTGCAGAATAGGTCTTTCTACATTCCAGGTCTTTTCTACCCCAATCAATAATGCGGCGATTCTCTCAGTGAGTTGTGCTATTGGTTTAAACAGCCAACTGTCTCTTTAAAAGGACTTTTGATTAAATTCCTTTAAAAAAAAGTCCTTTCAAAGAAATCTTTTTTCTTTATTTTTTATCCCATATGTTTACTCTGATCGTGGAACTTTGTCATTTTGACATTATCTACTGATGAAAATATTCTTCATCATCAGCACCTACTGCTCTCCTCTCCTGGTGGTCTCTCTGGAAAGGGTCTTCTCTAGCTCTTCTAGCAGGAGATGGGCACTTCCCCTCTACCCCTGTTGCCAGACTAACCTTACCTATCCTGCAGGGTCAGGTCGGCCTGGCCCTTTATCTGTTGTTCTCCTCTGAGTGGTTAGATTTTCATAGATCCCGTGCTTTGCTTTTGTCAGGATTTACCTGGATTATCAAAATCCTTTTCTTGTGCCAGTGAAGCCTAAGAAACAGTCCTAATGAGAGAACCAGGAACTCAAGCAGATCATATTTATTCTGAAGGATCTGTCCAAAATGAAAAATTCGTTTCTGAGGAGCCTCAAGATCTCTGAGAAGGGAAGTTTCACCAACTCTGTCATGTAGGGCATGAATTCTGATTCTGTGTCAATTGTCCTACTTTCCCAGCTAGTAATTCTCTACCTCAGAAAGCCCACTCTCAATCATTTCCTCTTTCAAAGGCAGTTGCTCTTAGAGTCTGCACATGGCACTTGGGGCCTGTTGGTCATTGGCTACTGCCCTCTGTACCTTGGGTCTAACAGCTGCGGGACATCAAGATGAGCACGTCTCTTGTTCTAGTACTTAATATACTTTGGGGCACATGGTAAGCAGTAATCACTTCTTTAGTTGATCCAAGTGTTGGATCTTTCTTAACTATTTTACTACCACAATTTACTTGTTCTAAGATTTGTCCCCTCCCCCCCATTTTAATATCTGTTAAGGTGGCACTCACCTTGCACTTGATGACATATCCTAGTTTAACTGACAGCATTTCACTTTCTTAGTCGAACATAAACTACAGTGCATCTTACCCTTGATGAAAGCTAGGATGCAATTAAATACTCTATTATGGTTACGATTCTGATATTTGAAATCCTCCGTTAGCTCCCTGTGCCCCCACAGTGTAGTACCTCACCTCCTTGCCATAGTAAACAAACCCTCTCACCCCCAGTGTTAACCCCGGGGCTCAGCCTCCATCCCCAGGTGATGCTGCCAGATCAGCTGTCGGTTGTCATGAACTTGCTGTAGTTTCCCGAATGCACTGTGCTGCCTCCTGGCCCTTTGAAACTTGAAACACTCATCCTCATTCTTCGCTATTCTTTGTCTATCACCTCCCCTGAAAATCTGTTCCTAAGTGGCTTTTCCCAGCTCCCACCTACCCTTGGCAGTCTATTATCTCCCTGTGGTAAAGCCTGTCACACTGCACCATGGACATGCCCGTTGTCCCCCTGAGAAGAGAAAAGGGACAATGAGGGCCCCCATCATTTGCAGCTCTAGTCCGAGCCCCATGCCTGGCTTGTAGGAAATGCCAGATCATGAAGACAAACGGAGATCATCCTCTGGCTAAAACCAGCTCTTCTTTGCCTACCGCAGGATCTGGATCAATAAAGAGCAGCCAGTTATTATTGCTGGTTTTCTAGGGATTTTTACCCCATATATTTCCCAGGTCTTTACTCTTTTTATAGCACTTTAATTCAGGCTTCAACCACTTCCTAGTCAGATCAGGTGAAATCAATTTCCTTCCCATACCCTCGATGTATTTCACATCTAGTAATTCTTTTTTTAAAGATCTTATTTACCCATTTGACAGACAGATCTCAAGTAGGTAGAGAGGGAGGCAGAGAGAGAGAGGGGGGAAGCAGGCTCCCCGCTGAGCAGAGAGCACGATGTGGGGCTCGATCCCAAGACCCTGAAATCATGACCTGAGCTGAAGGCAGAGGACTAAACCACTGAGCCACCCAGGAGCCCCCATATCTGGTAATTTTTAACCAACGTGGATTTGCTGCATCAAATAGTTCCTTCTTCTTCAAATATAAATATATAAATAAAGTGATCAGGTCACTCGCATGTCTTAGGAGAATGTCATACCTTTAGTAGCAAACTTGAAATCTTGGCCATTGGTTTTGATTTTTGTTTTGGTTAGATTTGGTTCGGTTTTTGTCATTTTAAAAATCGCTCCAGCCCTTGGCTCTGTCTGACCTGATTGCTTTCAGCTGTTTCTGCAACAAAATTGTCCCGGCAGCGAAAACTCTCATTGTTTACAGTGGCGCCCCCTTCTGAACACTTTGTTAATAAGAAGCTTTTTTTAATTTTTGTTTTTGTTTTACGGCTATGGTAAATGTGGAACAACAATGAGGTATTTCATAGAGGTGAACCAAAGATAAATTTCTCTAAGGGTGTGTGAAGGTTACTCAAAAAGGAACTTGACAAGGCTTTTAAAGACATCGACAATCATTATAACATAACGTGACTGATTGTTACCGTGCTCTAAACTGGGCAAACACTTGTTGGCTTCCAAGAAAGACTAACATAGTTGTGATGGTTCTAGCGGCCTTCTAGCAAGGGTCTCATGAGGCAGGGATTCTAGCCACTGGCTGTGCAAGGCATGAGGCCTGTTAGTGATTCTAATTTTTTCTCTGCAGAATGGGTCTTTGTACATTCCAGGTCCTTTCTACCCCAACAAATAATGCGGCGATTCTCTCAGTGAGTTGTATATTTGGTTTAAACAGCCAACTGTCTCTTAAAAAGGTCTTTTGTTTAAATTCCTTTTAAAAAAAAAAGTCCTTTAAAAAATTTTTTTATTTTTTATTTTTAAATCCCATATGTTTACTCTGATCATGGAACTTTGTCATTTTGACCATCTCTGCTGATTAAAATATTCTTCATCATTAGCACCTACTGCTCTCCTCTTCTGGTGGTCTCTCCGGAAGGGTCTTCTCTAGCTCATCTAGCAGGAGATGGGCACTTCCCCTCTACCCCTGTTGCCAGACTAACCTTACCTATCCTGCAGGGTCAGGTCGGCCTGGCCCTTTATCTGTTGCTCTCCCCTGAGTGCTTAGTTTTTCATAGATCCCGTGCTTTGCTTTTGTCACGATTTACACTGGATTATAAAACCCTTTTCTTGTGCCAGTGAAGCCTAAGAAACAGTCCGGATGAGAGAACCAGGAACTCAAACAGATCATATTTATCCTGAATGTTCTGTCCAAAATGAAAAATTCGTTTCTGAGGAGCCTCAAGATCTCTGAGAAGGGAAGTTTCACCAACTCTTTAATGTAGGGGCATCAATTCCGATTCTGTGTCAATTGACCTACTTTCCCAGCTAGTAATTCTCTACCTCAGAAAGCCACTCTCAACCGTTTCCTCTTTCAAAGGCAGTTGCTCTTAGAGTCTGCACATGGCACTTGGGGCCTGCTGGTCGTTGGCTACTGCCCTCTGTATTTTGGGTCTAACAGCTGCAGGGCATCAAGATGAGCACGTCTCTTGTTCTCCGACTTAAAATAGTTTGGGGCACATGGTAAGCAATAATCACTTCTTTAGTTGATCCAAGTGTTGGATCTTTCTTAATTATTTTACTACCACAATTTACTTGTTCTTAGCTTTATCCCCCCCCCATTTTAATATCTCTTAAGGTGGCACTCACCTTGCAGTTGATGACATATCCTAGTTCAATTGACAGCATTTCTCTTTCTTAGTCGAACATAAACTATAGTGCATCTTACACTTGATGAAAGCTAGGATGCAATTAAATACTCTATTATGGTTACGATTCTGATATTTGAAATCGTCCTGTGGCTCCCTGTGCCCCCACAGTGTAGTACCTCACCTTCTCGCCATAGTATACAAACCCTCTCACCCCCAGTGTTAACCCCGGGGCTCAGCCTCCATCCCCAGGTGATGCTGCCAGATCAGCTGTTGGTTGTCATGAACTTGCTGTAGTTTGCCGAATGCACTGTGCTGCCTTTTGGCACTTTGAAACTTGACACACTCATCCTCATTCTTCGCTTTGCCCTTGTCTATCACCTCCCCTGAAAATCTGTTCCTAAGTGGCTTTTCCCAGCTCCCACCTACCCTTGGCAGTCTATTATCTCCCTGTGGTAAAGCCTGTCACACTGCACCATGGACATGCCCGTTGTCCCCCTGAGAAGAGAAGAGGGACAATGAGGGCCCTCAACATTTGCAGCTCTAGTGGAGAGCCCCATGCCTGGCTGGCAGGAAATGCCAGATCATGAAGACAAACGGAGATCATCCTCTGGCTTAAACCAGCTCTTCTTTGCCTACCGCAGGATCTGGATCAATAAAGTCAGCCAGTTATTATTGCTGTTTTTATAGGGATTTTTACCCCATATATTTCCCAGGTCTTTACTCTTTTTATAGCACTTTAATTCAGGCTTCAACCACTTCCTAGTCAGATCAGGTGAAATCATTTTCCTTCCCATACCCTCGATGTATTTCACATCTAGTAATTCTTTTTTCAAAGATCTTATTTACCCATTTGACAGACAGACCACAAGTAGGTAGAGAGGGAGGCAGAGAGAGAGAGGGGGGAAGCAGGCTCCCCGCTGAGCAGAGAGCCCGATGTGGGGCTCCATCCCAGGACTCTGAAATCATGACCTGAGCCGAAGGCAGATACCTAAACCACTGAGCCACCCAGGAGCCCCCATATCTGGTAATTTTTAACCAACGTGGATTTGCTGCATGAAATAGTTCCTTCTTCTTTAAATATAAATATATAAATAAAGTGATCAAGCAACTCGCATGTCTTAGGAGAATGTCATACCTTTAGTAGCAACCTTGAAATCTTCGCCATTGGTTTTGATTTTTGTTTTGGTTAGATTTGGTTCTGTTTTTGTCATTTTGAAAATCCCTACAGCCCTTGGCTCTGTCTGACCTGATTGCTTTCAGCTGTTTCTGTGAATCTTACCCTGACTGTATAGTGACCCGACCCTGACCTGAACACTGAACCTGACCCTGACTGTGAGCCTGACCCTAACTCTAACCCTAAACGTAACCCTGACCCTGACACTAACACGGGCCCTGACCCAAAACCTAACGCTGAACCTAACCCTAAAAGTAACCCCTAACATTATCACTGACCCTGACCCTAACCCGGTCTAACCCTAGCCCTCAACATACCTCTAACCCTAACCCTAACCCTAACCCCACTTTAACAATAATCCTGACCCTCTCCCTGAACCTGATCATAACCCTAACTCTGAACTTTGCCTATGTCAGACCTTAACCTTAAACCTGACCATGGCTTTGACCTTAACACTGACCCTAACCCTGACTGTAAACCTAACTCTCACCCAATCAATGATCCTGACAGAATCATAACACTAAAGCTATCCCTGATCCTGAACCTAGGTCTCCTCCAGATCTGTGTGTGTGTGTGTGTGTGTGTGTGTGTGTGTGTGCCTCTGGGTGTCCGTGTGTCTGTGTGTAAAGAGGACCTGGCCATGCCATCGTGGGTGGAGATGCCAAAAGCAGGATCAGGCTGATGAGGGTTTAGATGTCTGGTGGGCAAGTTATGTTCACACCCCGGTTTAAGGCTGGTTAAGGAGGATCGGGGGAGGGTCTACACCCTTCTCCCCAGGGTTTATCCTGAGACCCTGAACGGATGGGTCCATGACCCAGGAGCGGGGCTAACCCTAACAGTAACCACTAATCCTGACCCTGACACTGACTATGAGCCTTCCCCAAACCCTAACCCAAACCTTGACCCTGACCCTGACCCTATCTGTGATCCTGACCGGAACCCTAAACCTAAACCTAAGCCTGACACTGGCCCTGATGTGGTCCCTGAACCTAAACCTAACATTGATATTACTCTAACCAAGACTCATAACTAACCATGACCCTGACCATGACCCTAATCCTAACCCTGACGCTGACATAACCCTGACCCTAACCCTACCCATGACCGTGACTGTGAGCCTGACCCTAACCCTAAACCTAAATGTATCTCTAACCATGACCCTAATACGTACCCTGAACCTAAACCTAACGCTGACCCTGACCCTAACACTAACCCCTACCCTAAACCAAATCCTAACCCTGACCTTACGTTGTCTAATGCTAACCCTAACCATAACCCTACTTCTAACTCTAACTCTAACCCCAATCCCAAAAGCTACCGACAAACCTAACTGTGACACTGAACCAAACATTGACCCTATACCAAAGCCTGACCCTAAACCTGAACCTGGCCCTGACCTTCACCTGACCCTGACCCTGACCCTTATCCTAACCATGACACTAACACTGACCACTACACAATCCTGTCCCTGACCCGAATGTGGACTTTAAACCAATACCTATACCTGACCCTAAACCTGACACTGGCGCTAAACTTCACCATGACCCTCACCCAGACCATGACCATAAATCTAACCCTGACGCAAACAGTGACGCCAACCCTGACCTGAACACTAAACCTGACCCTGACTGTGAGTCTGACCCTAACACTAACCCTAAATGTAACCCTGACCCTGACACTAACACGGGCCCTCCCCCGAATCCTATCGCTGGTCCCAACCCTAACACTAACCACTAACCCTACCACAGACCCTGATCCTAACAAGCTCTAACCCTAAACGTCAACCAAACGCTAACCCTAACACTAACCCTAAATTTAACAATAACCCTGACCCTATACCTGACTATGATCATAACCCTAACCCTGAACTTTGCCTATACCAGACCCTGACCCTATACGTGACCCTGGCCCTGAGCCTAAACCTAACCATGACCCTAACACTGACCACTACATAACCCTGTCGCTGACCTGAATGTGGACTTTAAACCAATACCTGATCCAGACCGTAAACCTGACACTGGCCCAAGACTTCACCCTGACCCTGAACCAGACCATGACCATAAATCTAACCCTGACCCTGGCAGTGACCCTGACCCTGACCTGAACGCTAAACCTGACCCTGACTGTCAGCCTGACCCTAACTCTAACCCTAAATGCAACCCTGACCCTGACACTAACACGGGCCCTCCCCAGAATCCTATCGCTGAACCCAACCCTAACACTATCCCTAACCCTACCACGGACCCTGATCCTAACAAGTTCTAACCCGAACCGTCAACCAAACGCTAACCCTAGCACTAACCCTAAACTTTAACTTTAACTTTGACCCTATACTTGACTATGATCATAACCCTATCTCTGAACTTTGCCTATACCAGACCCTGACCCTATACCTGATCCTGGCCCTGAGCCGAAACTTAACCATGACCCTAACACTGACAACGATATAACCCTGTCGCTGACCCGAATGTGGACATTAAAACAATACCTGATCCTGACCGTAAACCTGACACTGCCCTAGACTTGCCCCTGACCCTGACCCAGGCAAACACCAGAAACGTAACCCTGACCCTAACAGTGACCCTGACCCTGACCCTAACCATAACCCTGACACTGAATGTGAGCCTGACCCTAACTCTAACCCTAAACGTAACCCTGACCCTGACACTAACACGGGCCCTGACCCGAAACCTAATGCTGAACCTAACCCTAAAAATAACCCCTAACATTATCACTGACACTGACCCTAACCTGGTCTAACCCTAACCCTCAACCTACCTAGCCCTAACCCTAACCCCACTTTAACAATAATCCTGACCCTCTACCTGACCCTGATCATAACCCTATCTCTGAACTTTGCCTATGTCAGACCTTAACCTTAAACCTTACCCTGGCCTTGACCTTAACACTGACCCTAACCCTGAATGTACACCTAACTCTGAACCAATCCAAGATCCTGAACAGAATCGTAACCCTAAAGCTAACCCTGATTCTGAACCTACTCATAAAACAGATCCTAAACATAAAGCTGACCTTACCATAACCATGAACCCAACCCTGACCCTGACCCTAACCCTGACACTAAACCTGTCCCAAACCTAACCCTCACCCTGACATGAACCTTGCCCCCAAACCAAAACTTGAACCTGACCCTAAATCTGACCATGACCCTGAACCTGACCCTAAACCTGTCACCCTAACACTGACCCTGACCCTGACTCTGACCGTTACGCTAACCGTGACCCTACTGTGAGCCTGACCCTAAACCTAACCATGAACCTAACCCTAACCCTGACCCCTACCCTAAGCCTTAAGCTAACGCTGACCCCAACGACGTCTAAACCTAACCCTGACCCTAAGTCTTTGTTAACCCTAACCCTAACACTAACCTAGTCTAAACCCAGCTCTGTTGCCTCCAGCGGGGACAACAGCTGCACCCAGGCCTCCCAAGGGCTGGGTGGAGTCTGAATGGGGGTCACTGGAGGGGCACTGCATTGAGTGGAGTGTGAGCCTGAGCAGCTTGCGCACCGGTGGCTCAGGGAGCTCTGGTACAGCAGGAAGTTCGGTAAGGAGCCCCCAGGCAGTGGTGACCTCACTTCCCTGACGACAGAGCCCAACGGAATTGGAACCCACGTATCCAGGCAACCCATTACAGAGAAAAACCCCCTGCCCAGCTCATTTCTAGGCACATCCTAAAGGAAGCGACATGTTCTTCTGCTGTACTGAAGCCGAGAGGATGCAGGGAGAAGAGAGCTCGCCCGCCAGACACGTCACCTCCCTTCAGGTCATATCATGTTTCCCCAATGCCTCAGACCCTTTGGCTAATAAAATCAAAAGGTGACACCAGGGGGCTCAGAGTCAGAGAGTCCCACACCTTCTGATCCACGGGTGTAGCCCTAGGTCTCTTCCCCATTTCTGTGTGTGTGTGTGTGCCTCTGGGTGTCTGTGTGTCTGTGTGTAAAGAGGACCTTGCCATGCCATCGTGGGAGGAGATGCCCCAAGCAGGATCAGGCTGATGAGGGTTTAGATGTCTGGTGGGCAAGTTATGTTCACACACCAGTTTAAGGCTGGTTAAGTGGGATCGGGTGGAGGGTCTACACCCTTCTGCACAGGGTTTATCCTGAGACCCTGAACGGATGGGTCCATGACCCAGGAGCGGGGCTAACCCTAACAGTAACCACTAACCCTGACCCTGACACTGACTGTGAGCCTGCCCCAAACCCTAACGCAAACGCTGACACTGACCCTTACCCTGACACATTATGCCCCGCCAATGCTTAAGTACGAAGAGGGCACAAACTCGCATTGTGACCCTCAGCGTGAGTCCTGTCCTCTAGTAAGTCCTCTCAGTGGCTGGACCATTAGACGTCATAATGGGCTTGCCATGCCCCTAGGCCCCAAGTTTTAACCAGCTTTCTGGTTGTCCCCTCGCCCCTCCCCAGGGCTCTGCTCTGGAAACTCTCTTTTGGTGGGACACCTGAGGTAAAAACAAAACAAAACCAACTCCTCCCATCTCAAAGAATAACCCCAAACTCTTCGGATCGGGCCAAATGCCCAGAGAGGAAGACTCGTCCATGGCCCATGAGGCCACCCGGACATTCCACGGCCATCAGTGAAACAATATCCAGAGACAAAATCTTGAGCAAGCGTCTCACACTTGCCCCCTTGTTCATATCGTGAAGAGTTCTCCTCACTGTCTGTAGATCAGTCCTGCAATACCTACGACCCAAAACCTAAGCCGAGTTTGTGTTTTCAGACAACTGTCCCCACAGCCCTGGCCCACAAAACCTACAGGCACAGGTTCTTGGAGCCAAACCTGAGGACTGTACCTGGGAATTCTGCCCATTCCATTGGCCACAAACCTAGAAATAGGATGATAAACCTCCAAAGTGCCCGGGGCCATCCCAATAGTGTTGACTGCCCAGGAAAACAAGGGCGGTCTGACACCAGCTGAGCATCTACCTGCACTTAGACCCGTGGACAGATGTCCCCAGAGGTAAATTGCAGTGAGCAGGCCCCTAGATCCTAATCGGATCCATTGCTTTGTTGTCCAGGCCTCTCTCCTCAGAGGCCTGGATTCCAATAGCAGCATATGGCTGTTTCTTGAGGCACCCATCAGAAGAAATCTCGTCTCCACGTGGGAATCTTGCACGTTGGAGCTGAGTCAAAGCCTCTGGTTAGAAGAACCCTTCAGGGACCCTGTGCCACTGCCTCATTCTAAGTTCTCCATGGACACAAACCCACATTAGGACCCATCCACAGGAGAGTCCATTTCAACTCAACCCTCTCAGTTTCTCCCCCAGATCCAGCAGATCTAACATGTCTTGTCACTAGGACACAAGAGGAATGAGAGTCGGGCTTCCCAGCCATCCATCCTTAGAAACCTACTCAGAATCGATCCGTATGGGAAGTCCTGGAGCCAACCAACAGGTCTCAATCGCTCTGCAGAAGAATCTTTACGGTTTGGAGCATCTCACAACTCCCATCGTGGGAAAAATTCCATGGCCTCGTGATCCACCACCTCTTCATGAAGAGGGCCATAAGGGACAAATACTCCAACCTGAGTGTTTCTCAGATCCTCACCTGATTTCAAATGCACGAGATCTTGTTTCATCTGCAGAGCGTACCTGCCATGCCCTTGCCCAGACCCTAAGGTTGCTTGTGTTCTCAGACTTCTGTCCTCAACTCCTGGCACACAAGCCCTCCAGTTTGGCAATTCCAGAACTACAATGCAGCCCTCTGCCTGCCCTCCAGAAGAAAAAACATTGCCCTCTGGGGCTAACCAGAAACCCCTGAAATATATGGGGGAAATATCCCTAGAAAAACAGCTATAATAACTGGCTGTTCTTTATTGATCCAGATCCTGCGGTAGGCAAAGAAGAGCTGGTTTTAGCCAGAGGATGATCTCCGTTTGTCTTCATGATCTGGCATTTCCTGCAAGCCAGGCATGGGGCTCTGCACTAGAGCTGTAAATGCTTGGGGGCCCTCACTGTCCCTTTTCTCTTCTCAGGGGGACAATGGTCATGTCTATGGTGCAGTGTGACAGGCTTTACCACAGGGAGATAAAAGACTGCCAAGGGTAGGTTGGAGCTGGGAAGAGCCACTTAGGAACAGATTTTCAGGGGAGGTGATAGACAAGGGCAAAGCGAAGAATGAGGATGAGTGTGTCAAGTTTCAAAGTGCCAGGAGGCAGCACAGTGCATTCGGGAAACTACAGCAAGTTCATGACAACTGACAGCTGATCTGGCAGCATCACCTGGGGATGGAGGCTGATCCCCGGGGTTAACACTGGGAATGACATGGTTTGTATACTATGGCGAGGAGGTGAGGTACTACACTGAGGGGGCACAGGGAGCTACCGGGGGATTTCATATATCAGAATCGTAACCATAATAGTGTATTTAATTGCATCCTAGCTTTCATCAAGGGTAAGATGCACTATAGTTTATGTTAGACTAAGAAAGAGAAATGCTGTCAGTTAAACTAGGATATGTCATCAAGTTCAAGGTGAGTGCCACCTTAAGAGATATTAAAACGGGGGGCAAATCTTAGAAAAGTAAATTGTGGTACTAGAATAATTAAGGAAAGTTCTAACACTTGGATCAACTAAAAAAGTGATTATTTTTTACCATGTGCCCCAAACTATATTAAGTATTAGAACAAGAGACGTTCTCATCTTGATGCCGCCCAGCTGTTAGACCCAAAGTACAGAGCGCAATAGCCAACGACCAGCAGGCCCCAGGTGCCATGTGAAGACTCTAAGAGCAACTGCCTTTGAGAGAGGAAACGGTTGAGAGTGGGCTTTGAGAGGTAGAGAATTACTAGCTGGGAAAGTAGGACAATTGACACAGAATCGGAATTGATGCCCCTACATGAGAGAGTTGGTGAAACTTCCCTTCTCAGAGATCTTGAGGCTCCTCAGAAATGTTTTTTTCATTTTGGACAGAACATTCAGGATAAATATGATCTGTTCGAGTTCCTGGTTCTCTCATCAGGACTGTTTCTTAGGCTTCACTGGCACAAGAAAAGGGTTTTCATAGTCCAGGGTAAATCCTGACAAAAGGAAAGCACGGTATCTATGAAAAACTAACCACTCAGAAGAGAACAACAGATAAAAGGCCAGAATGACCTGACCCTGCAGGATAGGTAAGGCTGGTCCGGCAACAGGGGTAGAGGGAAAGTGCCCATCTCCTGCTAGAAGAGCTAGAGAAGTCCCCTTCCAGAGAGACCACCAGGAGAGGAGAGCAGTAGGTGCTGATGATGAATATTTTAATCAGCTGAGAATGTCATAATGACAAAGTTCCACGATCAGAGTAAACATATGGGATTAAAAAATAAAAAATAAAAAAAAGATTTTTTTTAAAAAACACTTTTTTAAAGGAATTTAAACAAAAGTGCTTTTTAAGAGACAGTTGGCTGTTTAAACCAAAAGTACAACTCACTGAGAGAATCGCAGCATTATTTATTGGGGTAGAAAGGACCTGGAATATAGAAAGACCCATTCTGCAGAGGAAAAAATAGAATCACTAACAGGCCTCATGCCTTGCACAGCCAGTGGCTAGAATCCCTGCCTCATGAGACCCTGTGCTAGAAGGCCGCTAGAACCATCTCAACTATGTTAGTCTTTCTTGGAAGCCAACAAGTGTTTGCCCAGTTAAGAGCACGGTAACAATCAGTCACGTTATGTTATAATGATTGTCGATATGTTTAAAAGCCTTGTCAAGTTCCTTTTTGAGTAACCCTCACGCTACCCTTAGAGAAATTTATCTGTCGTTCACCTCTTTGAAATACCTCATTGTTGTTCCACATTTACCATAGCCAAAAAAAAAAAAAAAAAAAAAAGCTTTTTATTAACAAAGTGTTCAGAAGGGGGCGCCACTGTAAACAGGGAGAGTTTTCGCTGCCTGGACGATTTTGTTGCAGAAACAGCTGAAAGCAATCAGGTCAGACAGAGCCCAGGGCTGGAGACATTTTTAAAATTACAAAAACCGAACCAAATCTAACCAAAACAAAAATCAAAAATCAAAACCAATGGCCAAGATTTAAAGTTTGCTACTAAAGGCATGACATTCTCCTAAGACATGCGAGTGATTTGATCAATATATTTATATATTTATATTTGAAGAAGAAGGAACTATTTGATGCAGCAAATCCACGTTGATTAAAAATTACCAGATATGGGGTCTCCTGCATGGCTCAGTGGTTTAGGCCTCTGCCTTCGGCTCAGGTCATGATTTCAGGGTCCTGGGATGGAGCCCCACATCGAGCTCTCTGCTCAGCGGGGAGCCTGCTTCCCCCCTCTCTCTCTGCCTCCCTCTCTACCTACTTGTGATCTGTCTGTCAAATGGGTAAATAAGATCTTTAAAAAAAGAATTACTAGGTGTGAAATACATCGAGGGGATGGGAAGGAAAATGATTTCACCTGATCTGACTAGGAAGTGGTTGAAGCCTGAATTAAAGTGCTACAAAAAGAGTAAAGACCTGGGAAATATATGGGGTAAAAATCACTAGAAAAACAGCAATAATAACTGGTTGGTCTTTATTGATCCAGATCCTGCGGTAGGCAAAGAAGAGCTGGTTTTAGCCAGAGGATGATCTCCGTTTGTCTTCATGATCTGGCATATCCTGCAAACCAGGCATGGGGCTCGGCACTAGAGCTGCTAATGCTGGGGGGCCCTCACTGTCCCTTTTCTCTTCTCAGGGGGACAACGGGCATGTCCATGGTGCAGTGTGACAGGCTTTACCACAGGGATATAAAAGACTGCCAAGGGTAGGTTGGAGCTGGGAAAAGCCACATAGGAACAATTTTCAGGGGAGGTGATAGACAAGGGCAAAGCGAAGAATGAGGATGAGTGTGTCAAGTTTCAGAGTGCCAGGAGGCAGCACAGTGCATTCGGGAAACTACAGCAAGTTCATGACAACCGACAGCTGATCTGGCAGCATCACCTGGGGATGGAGGCTGAGCCCCGGGGTTAACACTGGGGATGAGATCCTTTGTATACTATGGCGAGGAGGTGAGGTACTACACTGTGGGGGCACAGGGAGCTACCGGAGGATTTCAAATATCAGAATCGTAACCATAATAGAGTATTTAATTGCATCCTAGCTTTCATCAAGGGTAAGATGCACTATAGTTTATGTTCGACTAAGAAAGAGAAATGCTGTCAGTTAAACTAGGATATGTCATCAAGTGCAAGGTGAGTGCCACCTTAAGAGATATTAAAATGGGGGGGTGGAAAAATCTTAGAACTATAAATTATGGTCCTAGATTAATTAAAAAAATGTAACAAGAACACTTGGATCAACAAAAAAATTGATTATTGCTTACCATGTGCCCCAAACTATATTAAGTCTCCAAAAATTTTATATCATTTGATAGGTCAGATATATATAAAATTACATTTAAAGTTTTAAAAATATTAGCAAATATTTTCATTTAAATGCAAATTTCAACGAAAATCTACTTTTCCAAACACGACTTTTTATCCTATTGTTTTTTAATTTTGTTGACAACTGATAAAATGTTTAGCGAGACTATAAATGTTTGATCGAAAAAAATGATTAATAGATGTAGGTTCAAATTATTATGTTCCATTAAAAATGATTTAGTATTTGATGAACATCTGTTTGGTAATATGTTGTATCCAGATACAGTAAATTAATGACATATATAAAATTATAGGGAAATGACACCTTCCGTTCCATTATGAGTAGAGCTTTTAAAAAGCTATTTGTCACAACCTGTCATCTTGTCATTATGTAGCATTAGGTAACATTTAAAAAATGTATACTCTTCACTTTGAAGTCTTTTAGAAATCTAAAATATGACTTTCTATTTTTTGTGTTTCCATATTCCTTTATCGCCAGTTTGAACAAATCCACATGCTTTGATTCAAAGGTAATAAATTCCTCTTATTTGGAAAAATGATGTTTATTTTTGTTCTCTCACCCTTAGCAGGTGGTTTCATTTTAGCACACTTCAGAGTTATAATTTCATGCTTATTAAAAACATTTATTATGATCTACGTAGATGAATGAAACTTTTATTTATTAAATTATTTGCCAACAAAAATCTGTTATTTTTAAAAATGTATTTCCTTTGAAGGGTTATTTTAGAGCATTCAGAGAGGATCTAGGGGTGTGGTATTATGCAATTTTTAAGTAGGTATGAAATGGTTATTTATATGATTGTTTCTTTAAGGCTTATGTATATTGTCCATTATATGCTATAAAATATTTTGAAAGTAAATTTAAGGCATGTTTTACATAGTTTATTTTTTGGAAAAAAATATTGAAATGACTTATGAAATTCAGTATACTCTCAACATTATTTTTTTCTGAAATTTACAAATTGTCTACTGAACCTATTATATGGCAGATATTTTTCAAACTGGTGGTATCATGATATATGCCAACAACAGTTTAGATTTTTTGTTGCTTCTCAATCTAGCTCAGATGAAGTACAATTAGCCTTTATAATTTTAGCCATTCTAATAGATATTTAAGCATGTCTCATTATGATTTTAATTTGTATTTCTTTAATGTCTAAATGTTGAGAAACTTGTCATGTGCTTATAAGCCATCCATATCCTTTTGGTGACATGTCTCTGCAATAATTTTCTTCACATGTAAAATTGGATACTCTGTTTGGTTATTAGTAAGGTTTTTTATTTTTATTCATTTTTTTAATAATCAGAGTAGATGTCCAAAATCAGATATATAATTTGCAAATCCCTTCTCCATCTTTACGGTTTCTCAATGGAGCATTGATAGCTGTGTCTTTCAAGAAAGTGCTACTTCTTTCCTGGTACACGGAGGAATGACTAGAACATTATCAATGTTGACCTTTGCAAAGAAAATCATGGCTTAAGATATATGTAGTCTGCGGTTGTTGGGAGTGTTCTGTAATATCAAGCATATCTAGTTAGTTGATAATTTTGTCCAAGTCTTACATATCTTACCAATTTGATGACCATTTGTCTATATAATCTTAAAATAAAGGTGTTGAAATTTTTTTCCATTTCTCTTCTAAGGTAGAAGTTATGATTTTTGTTCTTAGTTTTTCCCTATATATCCCCAAATCTGTTATTAAGTATTAAAAGTCAAGAATTATTATACTCCCTGAGGAATTCATCCTTTTACTATTCTGTAATTTTGACTTGATCTTTATGTCTGATAATGAAATTTGCTTTAAAATCACTTTTCATTATCTTGATATAACCACCAAAGTTATAGTGTGATTAGTGTTAATATAGCATATTTTTTCTTTTACTTTTTAAAGCACTTCTATATTTAATCCTGACAAAAAAAAAAAAAAACAAAACAGCTTTTTAGCTCTAGAAGCACATTTCTAAATTATCTTTTTTTTTGAAATGAAGCAGTAGCAATTTTTGTTAAGGGACCTAAACTGAAAGTAGGTTTAGAAATTTATTTATTTATTTATTTATTTATTTAAGAAAAGATTTTATTTTGTTTATTGACAGCAAGAGAGAGAAAGAGAGAGAGAGAGAGTGGAAGCGCACAAGCGGGGGGAATCACGTGCAAAGGGAGAGGAAGAAGCAAGCTCCTTGGGGTGCAAGTAGTCCCATGCAGGGCTGGAGCCCTGTACACTGGAATCATGACCTCAGCCAAAGGCAAACATCTGCTTAAACAACTGAGTCATCCAGGCACCCCTAGAAAATTTTTTTAAAAAAAGACCTTTTAAAAACATTTTGTTTCTTCCTTTTTTTAAAATATTTTATTTATTTGAGAGACAGAGAGATAGGAAGAGGAACTATAAGCAGGGCAGAGGGAAAAGGAGAAGCAGGTTTCCCACTGAGCAGAGAGCCTGATGTGGGGCTCCATCCCAGGACCCTGGGATCATGACCTGAAAAGAAGGGACACTTCTGGAGGAAGCCACCCAGACACCTCTTTTCTTTGTTTTTAATATATGGCAACTGATGCTTCCCAGCCACGAGGAGCATATTACCCATTGATTAAGTCTTTGATAACAACCTATTTAAAAAGGTGTGAAAATATATACTTACTCAGATTTATACACTTTGTGTTTTCTTCATAGTTTGGGGCTGGACCCCATGGTCACAACACTGCTTTCAGCCTTTGCCTTCCCATCTTTTGATACCAGATATTTGGTCAGCAAAGCAAATTAGTATCAAAATTCATAAGCCCTTGGCACCATATCTCTGGAGAAGAGGTTGCTCTTAGCCAAGGCCCACAGCAGTTGACCTCCCCTCGCTAGTGCTATAGCCCCAAGGACTAGGTCCCTGCCACCAGAACTCAGTCTTACATGTTATGCTAAGCAGACAAAACCAAAACAGGAAAGCTCCAACAGCTTTCACTGGCATGCCTCATCTCCCACTCCCTCGACGTCCAGGCAGTACCAGATGCCAGGGAGGGGTCTTGGTCCAACATATGGGCGGGAAGGAAGTAGCCACGAGCAAGTACCTGCCTCTCTGTGCCTTTCTTTCATGAGCAGGTTGTAAAAAGGAGGAAGAGGAAGGGGAAGAGAGGTGAACTTCAAGGGGTGAAGGCCTCAGGTAGGCAGCTGGCTCCTGCCAGTAGGAAAGGGACAAAGGAGAAGGCAGTGAGTCTTGCAGGGAGGGTGGGGGGTAAGGGTTACAGCTTATGACATAATCTGGACAGGAGTAATAGGGATACTAGTCATTTGAGTCCACCATTGGCAAGCTGGGCTGGGTGTCAGGGCAGATAGGCCTCCCTGGGCAACGGCACATGAGAGAAGGTGGAATTCTTCTCTGAGGAGCAGGTGGAGCTTCAGGTGTTGGGAAAGCATAGACAGTATTGTTCCAGGGCCAAGGACAGGTCCAGGTACTCCTGGTTGGAGGTCAAGGCCACAGTATGATCCAGGTCTTCTACCAGCAGCTTGAAGGAACCACATGCCAGCCACCCCTCATTATTGTGTATAACTCTCTGGTGCACTTATTGGCTTATCCATCAAATGACTCCTTCAGCAGCTTGAAAGCCACCTCCACAGGCACTCCAGGATATGGGAGGCTTCCAGATTGAAGATTTTGCACAGGATCACCCCAAAAGACCAGAAGTCACTCTGGTGGATGTAGCTCTGGTCAAACATGGCCTTAGGGACCATCCACTTCACAGGCAGTCCACTGTTGGTTGTCTTTTTATAGTAACTGATGTGGTGATATCTCTGGCAAGGCTGAAGTCTGAGATCTTTATCATGTTGTCCTTTGTCACCAGCACTTCCCTGGTGGCCAGGTCTTGGTGTATGCACTTCTTGGAGGCAAGGTACTCCATGCCTCAGGCTACCTGATAGGCACAGGATACCAGGTCCTTGGAGGAGAGTTGCTCTGCTGCATTGTGGCTGATATTGTAACAGTACTCCAGGTCAGGAGGCCTCTGGGCCTGCAGGTACTCCTGTATGTTGTCTTTGGAGGCATATTCCATGAGAGTGTACGAAGGACCATCCTGTGTGCAGGACCCAGCAGGATGATGGTGTCCTTGTGCTGTCCAATCATCTTCATCATCTCCATTTCTGAGATTAGGTTTAACAGGTCTTTCTCTGTTGCATCTGACTTCAACATCTTCACAGACACTTTAGTCAAATGGTTGGATTTGTCTTTGTCCAGCCCAATGGCCTCCTCCAACACCACCTGCCCAAAGTAGGCCTGTCTTAGGGGTCTGCCTAAACTGCCTACAACCAGCCTGTCTCAAGGCAGTTATGAACTCTAGATTATCCTCAAAAACATTAAACCACAAGCTAAAAATTCTATTCACTAGGTCTCTCTCGCAGTTCTAATTTTCTTATCTTTCATCATTTATCTTTTTCCTAATTCTTATTTTCAGTATAGTTTATTTTGCTTCCAGGTGTTTCCCCTGGTTTCTGTATGCTGTTTCATAGGGAAGAATTATCCTGTCATAAAATTATTTCTTGAGCATTCATTACATCTCTCAGTTAAAATGGGTTCTTTTATGGTATTGATTCATTTGAGTTTTCTCAAAATGGGAAGAATTTTCAAAATGGTGTTTTCCTCAAGGTTCAGAGTATGTCTTAGCCTCATCTTTAAGCTTTTTGAAATTCACTTTACAAATTCTTGTCCCTCTTTTTATCTTTTTAAAATAAAATGTTTTATTTTTACTATTTTTTTATTTGAGTATAGTGATAGTCAGTGTTACATTGGTTTCAGGTATTCAATATCTCCATACATTATTCTATGATCACTACAAATATAGCCACCATCTGTCACCATATAACACTATTATAATATCATTGATTATATTCTCTACACTGTCCCAGATCTCTTTTTAAAATCTCTAATTTTTATGTTTTCTGTTATTCCAATTTTCAACCATCATTTTACATGGTTACTTTAATAAAATATGCCTGATTACACACTCTTTGCTGAAAACCTCTTTTTTTAAAATTAACATATAATGTATTATTAGCCCCAGGGGTACAGGTCTGTGAATCGCCAGGTTTACACACTTCACAGCACTCACCACAGCACATACCCTCCCCAATGTTCATAACCCCACCACCCTCTCCCTACCCTCCCCACCCCCCGGCAACTCTCAGTTTGTTTTGTGAGATTAAGAGTCTCTTATGGTTTGTCTCCCTCCTGATCCCATCTTGTTTCATTTACTCTTTTCCTGTCCCCCAAGCACCCACATTGCACCTCCATTTCCTCATATCAGAGAGATCATATGATAGTGTCTTTCTCTGGTTGACTTATTTTGCTAAGCATAATACCCTCTAGTTCCATCCATGTCATCGCAAATGGCAAGATTTCATTTCTTTTGATGGCTGCATAGTATTCCATCGTATATATATATATACCATTCATTTGTTGATGGACATCTAGGTTCTTTCCATAGTTTGGCTATTGTGGATATTGCTGCTATAAATATTTGGTGCACGTGCCCCTTTGGATCATATACTAGTCTTCTTTACCTCTATCAGAAGCTCAGGAAGCTTTATTTATTTATTTACTCACATAAACACATGATCCAACACAACGTTTTTTTGTTGTTCAAATGTATTATAATGTCTTACCGCCTAACACTATGCTTACTGTTCTCTTTCACTGTCTGACTAAATCCTCATCATCACTATGCCATTTAATGACAAAGAACAATTGAACTCAGAGTTCTCTCCATATCAGGGAATGAAGACTCCACCCTTCTGTTTGTGCAGGTAAAATAAATGTTGATATTGTCTGTCCTGCACATACCCCATCCTGTTCACCGGAATATTCACCATCAAAATATATACAAAATAAAAACCATACCTCACCACTTCTATTACCACCCAGCATGCTAAAAACACCATCATATGTTCCTGAATTATTGACTTGATTGATAGCCCCACTTCCACACATACTGCACTCCTTTCTCCCTGCAAATTTATTTTGGTACAGCAACTTAACCTAAAAATCAAGTCAGATGATTTTATTCTGCTGTTGAAAGTCTTTTGGTATCTTCCCCTTTCACATTAAATAAAAACTGAAGGCATTTCAATGTACTAGAAGGTACAATACGTTCTTCCTCTCTCCACCACTATGAACTCCTCATTGGCCTCCTTGCTTTTCCTCAAAAGTAACAGACAAGCTTTTCACACAAAGTCTATATACTTACTTGCTCTGCCTAGAGCAATCTTTTCCTTTGATATTTGTATAACACCCTCCTTCACTTCCTGGGTCTTTGTGCAAATAACATCTCCTAAATGAGATATAACCACCCGACACAAAATAAAATTAACTTTCATCCCAGCATTCTCCAATGGCTTTTACCTTTCTTGTATTTCTTTGTAACACTTATCGCCATCAACCATCAATCATTATTCTATTACTGGTTTATTTCCTTATTTGAGACAGAGAGAGAGAGAATTGGGAGGGTGCGCAGAGGAAGAAGAAAACACCCCACTGCCTAGAAAGCCTGCTGGGGAGTTACATCTCAGGACCCTGAGATCATGACCCAAGCCATAGGCAGTCACTCAATGGACTGAGCCACCGAAGCGCCCCTCTATTATTGGTTTATTTCACTATTATATTTCAAAAGAATGTAAGCTCTTTGTGGTCAGCTATTTTATATGTTTTATTAATTGAAGTATTCTCAGAAAGGTAGCTGGAAGATTGTAAGGGATCACTAAACTGTATTTTGTTGTTATTATTGGGCTCCTTTATGGGCTTTACCTCTTACGCTAGAAGTCTATCCTTCAGATGTAAGCAATAAGAATAGAACCCTGCTGCCGGGTTCAAATGAGTAAAAGGCCTGTATTAAGTGGATATTTTAAAAGCTAAATGAATGGCTTAATAGTTGTATATAGGGAGAAAGGGAACATATTTTCCACAGTTTAGAAGTGGAGTTCTTTTATAGAGTTCTTGTACAAGCCTACACTATTGAACGATAATGGGCAGTTGTACATTACAATTATACAAACACTTTGGTATTTATATCATTTTTTTGTAATTCATGACTGGATTATTTGATTCCTTAGGAGCATTACAGCATTTCAACTTTTCACGTTCAATAAACTTATTGGGGTTGCTACCTTTTTTATTCAAATGGAGAAATAGTCATGATTTAATCTAAATAAAGTGTTATTGATTGTGTTGTTTTCTAGGAATGAGTCGCACATGCTAGTTTAAAAGTTTTGTTAAATTCCCAAGTCTGTCACCGATAAAAGCCTTTTGTAGATTAGTAACTTGATCAAAACAGAAAAGTTATGTAACACTCAATTGTTATACTATCTTTGTTTCCATCTTGCATTGTAATAACGCCCATCTTAACTCTAAGACAAGTCATCGACAGATGGCTTTCTGGCATTGATGGCATGATATGAAATCTAGTATAACTAAAAGTTTTTGGTTTTAGTAGCATATAAATCAATTTAGAAAAATATATGTATTTGAATATAAGATAAAGTTTTAAATTATTTGGCAATAGTAAACTAAACTTTTTTTCGGTAAATTTTTATTTTCTAAAATTTCATTGAGCTCTTTTGCATATTGAAACAAGTTACAAAAAGTTAAGGTTTATTTACCCCAATTCAAAATTATTAGGAATATAATCATAGAGGTTGAAGTATTTAAAATATTGAGCCCAAAATATTTTATTAGGTAAATTCATGAATGCTGAGCATTCACTGTTAAAATATACTAATACTATTGATAGGCTGGTAGAAGCCTAAAATCAAATATTTATTAAATATTTATATCCATATCTTTTCATGGCTTGGTAATTCATTTCTCTAGCATTAAATAATATTCCATTGTTTGCATGTACTACACTTTATTTGACCTTTCACCTGTGGAATGATATCCTGGTTGCTTCCAAGCTTTTGTCAGTTATGAATAAAACTACTATAGACCTCTTTGTGGGTATAGATTTCATCTTCTTTGGATAAATACCAAGAACTGCTACTGCTGAATCATCTGGCAAGAATATGTTTAGTTTTGTAAGAAACTGCCAAGTTTTTTCCATTCTTTATTCTCAATAGACATGGAAGAACATTCCTGTTGCTCCACATCCTCACCAACATTTCGTGTTCTGTTTTCAGTGTTCTGAATTCTGGGTATGTACGGGTGTCTCTTTTTTGTTTTAATTTGCATTTTCCTGATGACATATAATGTGAAGCATCTTTTTATATGCTTATTTGCCATCTGTAATATTTTCTTTTGTGAGGTATCTGCTAAGGTCTTTGGCTCATTTTTAATCAGGTTTTTCCCCCCTTGTTGAGTTTTAAGGGGTCTTTGTGTATTTTTGATTAACAGTCCTTTGCCAGATGTGTATTTTGCAAATTTTTTCTCATAGTCTGTGCTTTGCCTTTTCATTCTCTTGGCATTGTGTTTCACAGAGTAGACATTTTAAAATTCAGTGCTTGTGCTTTTGTAGCTAAAATTATTGCCAAAACCAAGGTCATTTAAATTTTCTTCTATATTACCTTCTACATGTTTCATGTTTAGGTTTATAATCCAATCTGAGTTAATTTTTGTGAAGAGTGTATGATATCTGCCTGGATTTATTTTATTTTATTATTTTATTTTATTTTATTTTATATTTTTACATTTAGCTTCACCATTACTCCAGAACCATTTGTTTAAAAGATTGTATTTTGCTCTCTTGTATTGCTTTTGCTTTTATATTAAATATAAAATATAATTGATAATATATATTCTGTTCCTTTAATCTAGTCTTTCTGTGGTATTACAATATCTTGCTTACAATTATCATTATGGTCAACTTTTTTTTTAAAAAGATTTTATTTATTTATTTGACAGAGAGGGATCACAAATAGGCAGAGAGACAGACAGAGAGAGAGATGAGGAGAAGCAGGCTCCCTGCTGAGCAGAGAACCCAATGCAGGACTCGATCCCAGGCCCCTGGGATCATGACCTGAGCCGAAGGTAGAGGCTTAACCCACTGAGCCACCCAGGCGCCCCATCGTTATGGTAAACTTTGAAGTCAGTCCTCAGTCTTTGTTCTCCTTCAACACTATGTTGACTATTGTGAGTCTTTGCCTCTTCATATAAACTTTAAAGTAAGTTTGTTAATATTAAAAAACAAAGAACTTGCTGGAATGCATTAATTGTATAGATAAATTTGGAAACCAGTGACCTCTTGAGCTTAGCAGGAGATAGACCATGGTCATCAGTTGTCACAGTGGTGCCTCTGGCAGAACCTTTTGCAAATCCCTAGGTAAAATGAGACCTCAAGGATCTGAGAGATGTCTAAGAAGTACTTGATACATCCCTTGGGTATGGTTTATTGAAGTGTCCACCTGTCTGAAAGCTGGGGAATCTAGATAAGGGAGGGAAAATTAGTTATGATAAAACATATCAACAAACATGAATAAATTTTGTAAAACTAATTGTCATGGCTCATATACAGTATGACCAACAGAGGGACAATCAAAAGGAAAGCATCAGTTATGTTTATTGTGAAATTTTTTTATTCAAAATAAAGCAATGTGAGGGGAACACACTATGAGAAAATTACCATTTTTTAAATGGTAAATATCTTACCAAATGGAATAGGTTTTATATTCTAAGTAGTATATTGAACAGTAAAACATTGGGGCACCTGGGTGGCTCAGTGGTTTGGGCTGCTGCCTTTGGCTCGGGTCATGATCTCAGGGTCCTGGGATCGAGCCCCGCATCGGGCTCCCTGCTCCGCAAGAAGCCTGCTTCGCTCTCTCTCTCTCTCTGCCTACTTGTGATCTCCGTCTTTCAAATAAATAAATAAAATCTTTAAAAGAAAAAGAAAAGAAAATTAAAACATTAAAACATAAAATTTTAATTTAAAAAATTATGTAATTTTTAAAAAAGGTTACAAATAGCAGAACCATTTTTCTTATAACTGGAAAATACATTGTATATATATCTATCAAAAATAACTTGTCATGGGGGCGCCTGGGTGGCCCAGTGGGTTAAAGCCTCTGCCTTCAGCCCAGGTCATGATCCCAGGATCCTTGGATCGAGTCCCACATTGAGCTCTCAGCTCAGCAGGGTTCCTGCTTCTTCCTCTCTCTCTGCCTGACTCTGCCTACTTGTGATCTCTGTCACATAAATAAATAAAATCTTTTATAAAAAAATTAAAAAAAAATAACTTGTCATGTCTGGAATCAGGAGCATATGGAAAAAAATAATATCTGAGGACAATACTTCTGCCGTTTTGTGCCTTGTTAATATTTTTAAACAGTCAGGCAACTTTTAGCTTTATTGAAATACCTGCTAAGATACCAGCAGTGCCTTTTGGAGCCCTATGACTATAAAAATTAATTGCAAATATTCAAAATGTTTACTATGGTGTCACTATTTAGGGCCACCACCAAGTATGTTTCAGAAGTAAGCATAACTGTTACTTTTCCGTAAGGCAAAAGGCATATTTTCAGGAGTTCCATCTGCTGTACCAGGAGGTGAATCAAGTAATGATTTTGTCTATAAAATAATTCACTTTTCAATCTAACATTCCTTATTCCACATTATAATAATAAAAACTAGGAGGAGACTAAAACAAACAAACAACTACAACTACAACAACCAGCTTTTCCTTCAGTGGAAAAGTAAATAGAACCTTATGAGTAGCCTGAAATTTATTTTTAAATATTTTTAAGATAAACGTTTTTGTTAGAAAACCATATATTTTATATTACTAAGAAATAACAGGCAAAGTTTTATTAACTTCTAAAAAGTCTAGTTACTTCTATTTATCTATTAACTCATCTCTTTTTGAAGTAGAACATGATCACACCTTTGGTTATTTTATGTTTGCTATTTCCTTGCTTAATTTTTACAATATTTGATACATAATAGTATCTTTAAGTCCATCGATGCTTTCACAGAATTTGTTTGAACTTCATAAAAATGTACCATACTTTTTGCACTGCCCTTGTTTTACTTCTCTATTAACTTTCCAAGATTTATTCACTTTAGAGTGTGTAGCTATCATTTATTTTTATTCCTCCATAATGCTATGTTTACAAATTTGTATTTATCTGTACTTTTAAAATTATCTTAATTATAAACCATTTCTCATCTCACGTAACACTCATGTTACTTCTACACTTATCAGATATTATGTAACTGAAAACCACAACTCAGCAACAATATAGCACCATTTTTCAAAATTAAATGGCTTACCAGAATTCTTTAATTCTATCCTTTATTTGTATTAGATGACCCTTTATTCTGGTATTTGGCATTGTTCATATGGAGGAAAGCTTATAAGTTGATATTCCATAAATAGAAGGATTTATTATGATTGATTAATTATTTTCATTTAGAATGCATAGAATATGGTTGATTTACTATTTCTTTCTTACTCTCTGCCTGGAACATAGTGCTATCTATGTAATAGCCACTAAAATATTAAGTTAATCACCTAGACTTTAAACTGCATATTAATAGGAATAACATACAGAACTCTTCTCAGATTGGGACACCTGGGTGGCTCAGTCAGTTAAACGCCTGAGCCTTTAGCTCTTTGGGTCCTGGGACTCAGTTCTGCAACAGAATCCCTGCTTAGCCGGGAGTTTGCTTCTCCCTCCCCCTGCTGTTCCCCCTGCTTGTGCTCTCTCTCACTCACAAATAAATAAAATTAAAAAAACAAATTCTTCTCAGATAGCTAATATAGAATATCTTCTTTGTATTCATCAAAGGGAAAGTGCCATATAATAATGAAATTCAGACTACTTCAAATTCATTTTTTAACCAGTAAGAAAGTACTGGAAACAAGCCAAAAATGTCTTTAATGAATCAAAGAAATAGATTGATTTTCAATATCTTAATGTTTCTAAAATAAATTGCAAGATTTTTATACTAGATATCACTGTAAATATTCATTATACAAGGATATTCTAAAAATAAACGTGAGAAAACTACTTGTCATATATGATGACAAAAACGAGTTTGACAAAAGTCAGTTTGGGTAAAACTTACAACACCTACCACCTGAAACTCTTGTTCTATAATTTAATTATTTTAATTTACAAAAATACAAAAATAATATATCAGAGTAAGTCTATTGATAGCTTTGAAGGTATGCTCTGGTTGTGCACTGTTTACTATTGAAAGGGGAATCAAATATGTGATGCTTATGGTGTGACTATATTAAAATTCAACAAGTTCAGAAGCATGCGAGGAATAGAATAAAGACAAAAGATGACCCTTACTTATCCTAAAGATAGACAATGGTATATATGTGCTAGTTGGGGAGAGAATCCAGTCAGTAGATGGAGGATGTGGTAGTGGAAAAAAAAAAAAAGACACAACGTTTTGGTTGAACGTTTAGCACTATATTTAACAAAGTGAAATTGTGAGTTAATAGCCTTGAATAAAATCCAAAAAATATTTTCAATTCATTGAAGATTATTTAGGAAAAACTTGAAAAATACAACTTGATAAGGATTCCAATAAAAGATTCATAAGCAATACAAGTTTCAGAATTTTTAGTATATTTTCCCTAAAAAGCCATTTGATTTAAATTAAAAAGAATTCTATTTACCTGCCACTTAAATAAGAGGAAATTATTTGGTTTTGTAATACGTCCATAAAATAAATTAACATATCTTTAGAAAACAGATATGCACACTAATTTAAAAATAATAGTGCTTAAGCTGTTCAGCAAACATTTGTAAAATTCCTTGCCATCAGCTAGCTCTGGAGTTCTGCTAGGTGAGTAAGGCCATGTATGTTACTGCTCAGAGTACTGACGCAAAGCAATTGTCCCCTTCACATCCATTTTTTGCTGTTGATAGGTCATGCTATGTTGTTTAGAGATACATAGATGGCCCTACATGAAGGCCTTTTTTTGTGTGTATACGGGTGACTGTGATTTAACTTTCAAATAAGATGGCTCCTGATTTACAATGATTCAACTTACAATATATTTGGCAATGATGTGAAAGTGAAAGTGATTCAGTAGAAACTGTACTTTGAATTTTGAATTTGGGTCTTTATAAAAAGGGCCAGTGACATGTGGTATGGTGCCGTCTTGTGATGCTGGGCAGGGGCAGTGAGCCACAGCTCCCAGTCAGCTAGAAGATTACAGGGGTGAACACCTGATATTCTTACAACCATTCTATATATAACCATTCTTCTTTTTTGTAGTGTAATATTTAATAAATTGCATGTGATATTTGATACTTTGTTATAAAATAGGCTTTGCTTAAGATGATTTTGCCCAAATGCAGGCAAATGTAAGTGTTCTGAGTATGTTTAAATAAGCTTAAGGTAAGCTATGATATTTGATAGTTTAGGGGTATTAAATGAATTTTCAGTTTTTTATGTGTTTCTCTGTACATAGCCCCCTTGTAAGCTGAGGAACATCTCTATATGTATATGTAACCTTGGTATGGCTTACATATTATTGGCATGAAACATCTAGAACAGTATGTGTGCCATATAATTGTCTACAACATCCAACAAGTTTCTTGAAAACTTGTGCCAAAGGGGTTATGTCTTTAAGGATTCTTATTTCAGAAGGGTTCTCTCAAACGTAAGATTTTTCAGAAGTTAAGTGAAAATCTGACCAAACTAAACATTTTTCCATTTTCCCTAGTGAGCAAAGATAGCTAAAATCTATCTGCCATTTTCAACACTGTACTCAACGATTGTAATTCTAATTTAAGAACAGATGATTTATATCAAAACCACACGTTGGCCTAATCTTATACAATATTCATAAATCTCACTCAGAGCCTTGGACATTTTTTTTTAAAGATTTTATTTATTTATTTGATAGAGAGAGATCAGAAGTAGATGGAGAGGCAGGCAGAGAGAGAGAGAGAGAGAGCGAAGCAGGCTCCCTGCCGAACAGAGAGCCCGATGTGGGACTCGATCCCATGACCCTGAGATCATGACCTGAGCCGAAGGCAGCGGCTTAACTCACTGAGCCACCCTGACGCCCCGCCTTGGACATTTTTATTTGTTGAGTCTATATGGTACTATGGACATTCATCTTTTTTGACCTCATAGCTTCATGTATGTCTATACTTTTGAAAATACATGCATCATAGTTCCATTGTTAAATGTCTGGGTTATAAAATGTGCTATGCTATCAAAATGGTAATAAGAACATACAAATGACCTGATGTAATGAACTGGACCAGATTGCCAGATATCACATTTCATACCAGAAAGATTCAGTGGTAAGTTTTAAAATGGCCAGCTATACTTCGACTGAATTATAACTCATTTAACTTCTTTCTTTGTGTACAGTATTATACATTAGTCAGTATTATAGTAAATAAGTACTTTGGACAGATGTAAATATGCTGTAATAAAAAATGTTTTTCTTCTTTCTTTTAGTCCTTTTTACTTGTAAGACTAGCCACAAATACCATGCCTCCCCCCAAATAATTTGCAATCCAAATTTATCTCTAAATAAATTTATTGCACAGAAAAAAAAATATATATATATACACTTACAGTAGACATGTTTAAAAATAGTTACACAACAGCAGGGCCCTAAATGTAAGCAGTATAGTTTCTTTGTTTTGTTTTGTTTTTTTCTTTTTTTTTTTTTATAAGTGACTCTTTTATTTATTTTTTATTTAAGATTTTATTTATTTACTTGAGAGAGAGACAGTGAGAGAGAGCATGAACGAGAAGGTCAGAGAGAGAAGCAGACTCCCCATGGAGCTGGGAGCCTGATGCGGGACTCGATCCCAGGACTCCAGGATCATGACCTGAGCCGAAGGCAGTCGTCCAACCAACTGAGCCACCCAGGCGTCCCTGTTTTGTTTTTTTCTTAAAAAAAAAAAAAAAGAGGTTATGTGAAATACTGGAATTTTATTTCCAGGCCTAGTATTTCAAGACAGTTAACCACACTTACAGTGTCAACAGCCTCTTGTTGGCAGTATGATTTTATTGGCTCCATGGAATAACAGCAAGAATTTACTATTGCTTCTTTCTTTTATTACACACACAGAAAAAAAAATTGACACATTTGCTCAAGACCATCCAGAATCATTTTAACCTATCAAAATTGATGGGAGGCCTTCACTGCCAAAGTCACTGCTGGGTTTTCACAATTCATTGCAGACAATCTGCTACTCCCATTATGATAAAGGAGAGAAGAGTCATAATCAGGGAAGAAAGCTAGATTAATACTTGTAATTATCATTGAATTATTTAGCCTGCTATAGGATTATTATTATTAGTGTCATTTGATAATTTTCTCTCATTTTATTAAACACAACTGTGAGTAATTACCCTACCTAATATTTCTCTGTATTGGCTGACTAGCTAGCAAACATTCATGAAAATATCCATTAGCCACACACATAAAATGCTGCATTATGATGCTGTTGAATCAGAACATACCACTACCTGATCCTGTAGCTCTTTGAGGATTTGCAAATCAATTAATTCTATGTTTCTTGGATTCTTCCCATACAATTAGAAAATTTATAATAGAGTCCATGAACATTATTAGTTTTACCATTTTAAACCAGCAATCACACTTTGATTTTTACAACAAAAGCAGAAATATAAACACACACATTTGGGTCAGTTTTCTGTTAGTCTGTCTGGACTTCAAAATTCTATTCCTCAAGATAATGCACACCAAAGTTCTGGATTAAACAAGAAATTAGATGGCACCTGAACACTTGGTTTCATATTCTCAAAAGGACTATGCAACCTATTTCTTACATTATGACATTGTTTTACAAAGATCCACACTTTTATAATGTACTAACATTATTTTTAATCATGATTAAAAATCAAACATAAAAATTTCTACTTTTTGCTTTTGCCCCCTCCATTTAGAACTTATTTATAGCCTGATAATTCAAAGGTCCCTATGTTTATGAAAATCTGGACAGAAATAGCTCTAAGATCCCATTCAGAACTTGATATTAATCTAAGTCTTTTGGCTCCATTTATCCTGAGAGCAAAGAGTAGGACAAAGGATTTGAGTACTGTTAGTTTATCTGGGAGATTATCCAAGGTAGAAAAGAATGGGAAAGTGATACAGTGAAGAAAACTTTGTCAAAGAGGTACATTGTTGATATAATTGTTGTGGATAGAAAATGAAGACTTGCTTTTACTGAAAGGTCCTGAGAAACTTCTTTAAGTTGTCCTCATGAAGACCTGAAAACTGACAATTTTATCTATGGCTCTTATTTCCACTTCACTGAGAGCTGTCCTCAGAGGACATTAACTCTCCTCCACTTTTGGGTTGTGTTGGAGACATTCTAAAATGAGAGAGAGAACATGAGATGCTATCAGTGTTAAGTAACTGCAATTTCCCATGGAACTATCCACCACAGGTTTGGCTATAATCAAGTGTTGGGCCTTGATATCAGAGGGATTTGAGGCAGTATCATTTTAGGTTAATCATTATATCTGAAATTTCCAAAAACTTCAACTGATGAAACTTTGATTATAAATCTATAAATATAACAATAAATCTACAGTATTCAAATTATTATCATAGAAATACACAGACAAAGCATCAATGGATTAATATTTAAATGTTACAAAATACTGAACTGAAAGGATTTGGTCATAGAACAACGTGTAAGAAGTAGAACTTAGGTTTAGGTTAGAACTCAGGATGCATTTGAGACTCAGTTAAGAAATTGAATGGAGGGACGCCTGGGTGGCTCAGTGGGTTAAGCCACTGTCTTCGGCTCAGGTCATGATCCCAGGGTCCTGGGACCGAGCCCCAAGTCGGGCTCTCTACTCAGCAGGGAGCCTGCTTCCTCCTCTCTCTCTGCCTGCCTCTCTGCCTGCTTGTCATCTCTCTCTGTCAAATAAATAAATAAAATCTTAACAAAAAAGAAATTGAATGGATGTCTGACTATCTTATAGGTTTGCTAAAAATCAGTGACTTTGTGTTCACGTGTGGCTATGCAGGAATTTTTAACTTTCTCTAAGAAGTTATTAGATTTGATTATATAATGGCAGTAAATGATGGGGAAAAGCAAAGTACAAACCCCATAAAGACAAAGACACTGAGTATGAGAAAAGAGTAATAGATAAGAAGAATCAATGCATTTGAGGAAAATGGGAATTGAAATACACAATGATTGTTGATTTTTTTAGATGGAGAAAACAAAACTAGCTTGCAAGAAGGAAATAACAGAAGACATGTTGTGATGTGATACAGAATCCTGGACAAGGCAGTAACGTGGAATAAAGGAGTAGGGAGAGCATATCAGGTAATTTGGATAGGAAGGAGTTAGGAGATAATTGCTTGATAAATTTTATATGGCCCACTTAAATGCACAGATTTCTCTTCTTTAATTTATATGGAGAACAGGGTGTCCTTTCTCTTCCCTTTCTGAGCACCAGAGGTGTACTCTTTCAGACTGAAAACCTGAAAAGCTCAGGACTCAGTTGCTTAAGCACAGCTGAGAGGACATATTTCAATTAAGATTTACATTTTGCTGTAGGTAGTAGACTTTCAAAAGTGGTTTAACCATATTTTTTCATTTAACAAGAAGACTACAGAGAGTGTTTTCTGGTGTTGGTTCAGCGTCTTAAGAAAGTGAAGTGAACTATCTTAGAGGTTTTCATGGCTTTTTATTCACAGTTGCAAAAATTGCTGTTGGAGTTCTCACTATTAAGCCCACATTTCTGGCAGAAAGATAGAGGTAAAGAGAATGATATATTGTACGACTGATACTTTGTCATGTGGTTACAATATAAATAGAAAAGAGACAATAAAATATTTGATGTTGTTTTAAGTTTCCTTGTTGTCAATCCCTCAGTGCTTTCTGAGATTCAAGGAAAAAGTAAATGGATATTGACCTGGCAACTATCAACACCTGTCAGTCTCTCTTGGATAACCAATATCTCTATAATCTCTTCTTCCCAGTAAAAAAAAATAAAATATATTCATAACCCACACTGTGCCATATCAAGTTACTGCACCAAGATAAAATTACAATGATTTTCAGTTGTTCCAAATGGACAGAATACCCTTCCTTATGATATCATGTCTTATAAGATAGATAATTGGCTTGCTACCAATATACCCAGATGTGACTGTGGAAGAGACAGGAAAAAAATAATAATATTTATTTATTCCTTGGGTTGACTCTGTTTACACAGATGCATTAGTATTAGAAAAGGTTGGTTTCGGACATTGGAATGAATTTACTTAATGGGTCTGTATGTAATTCTGTTGGAGGAAATTTTTAATTTCTACAAAAATTATTAGAATTCTATCTTATTCTCTTTTGTTAATTTTCACATGTTAACAAAGCCAACGTTTTTTCTAGCAGACAAGATCTTAAATCCTAACAAAACTCAATTTTTTCCTTTTTTTTTTTAAGTTTGAGAGCCTCATGTTCTCTCATGCTGCTTTAAATACAACTCAAAAAAAAAAAAGGAGCTAAATGGGGCAGTAAGACCAGACTTTTTATTTTATTTTATTTATCTTATTTTTAATTAAAAAATTAAAGATTGTATTTATTTATTTGAGAGAGAGAGCATGAGTGGGGCAGGGGGAGGTAGATGCAGAGAGAGACTGAGAAGTATACTCCCTAATGAGCAAAAAGCCCGATATGGAGCTCGATCCCAGGATCCTGACTGAGATCATGACCAGAGACAAAGGCAGATACATGTGCAAAATCCCTTTTTTTCTGGAAACAATACTTTACAAGAGATGTTTGAAAAAGTACTGGGAAATCCACTTTAATAGGAGATACAAACATTTAATTGACTTTTGTAAAGCTACAGGGATCCAAATGATGGGAATCCCAGCCCGTTTAGGTTGTGGACCACAGAGTATTCCTCTCTGTAATATTTTATTTTCTTCCATGTCTACTAACTCCAGTCCAAGTTCACTGATCTCTTTTTAGATAGTGCAAAACATGGCAAAGAATACCAAACGAGTGCCCAATATTCTACATTTATTATATCATTTCTAACATGTAGAAGTGTGTTATCAAGGCTGATTCTGTGAACGAACATAGTTACGCTAAAGTGTGTTTTGTTCTCCAAGAAATTAAATGCATGATTATCACACAATTATAAAATACTTGTGTCAAGAATTTTTATTCAAAAATTAATAAGAAGCAGATATTAAAACTAGTTCACATGGTTATTTGGGATATAAGCAGAGTTGTGCAGCAGAAGTGCTCTGGGCCCATAATTTGGGTTATAGAATTTATGTTTTCTAATGAAATATCACTAACTTGGATTATTGTTAACAAGAATCTTGTGCATTACCATCAGTTTTTTACATTATAACCTCTTGCTCTACAGTTTGTAACTAACTTTGTCTATAGCAAGCTAGTAATCAGGGTGACTCCAATGGATTGAGATAATCTCCAGAGTTTCTACTACATAATACCCAGGACTCCATTGAAAGGACACCTAAGAATTTATTTTGCCCAAAAATTTGATCATTTTTTTCACTTTCCTTACCTATTTTCCAAACCTAGTCCTTTTGCTTCACCTTTCAGTCTACGGACAACCCTGTATCTGACTGACTTGTTAATTCTGGGAATGTCTTGCAGATTAATTTGCTTGCCAGAGGTGGTTCCTCTAATTGATGTCTAAGAACCCTAATTAGTTAAGAAAACTTTTTAACATTTTCATTGCTATTTATTATTATTATTATTATTATTGCTAATATCTCTATTATAAATAATTCACAAGGGCATCTTTCTGACAAAAGACAAAGAGCTGTCTACTAGTAGAAAAAGTACATTTGACTCTGTCAGTGAAAGTGGTAAAGGGATTTGAAAAAATAAGGCAAAGTACTGGAATTTTGTGTTACAACTTTAAATATTATAGACACATTTACTTAATTTCTAATACTGTTGTTGCTTATAATTAAATAAGATGTTTTCCATGAACCACGCATTACAGCAAATATATTGTTTATACAGATTAAATTTTCATCAAAAGGGACGCCTGGGCGGCTCCGTTGGTTAAGCAGCTGCCTTTGGCTCAGGTCATGATCCCAGCATCCTGGGATCGAGTCCCACATTGGGCTCCTTGCTCGGCCGGGAGCCTGCTTCTCCCTCTGCCTCTGCCTGCCATTCTGTCTGCCTGTGCTTGCTCTCTCGCCCACTCTCTCTGATAAAGAAATAAAATCTTAAAATAAATAAATAAATTTTCATCAAAAAATAGTAAGTGTATTTTATTGTAGGATCATGATCAGCATTTTGCAGATGAGAAAAGTGAAATTTAGAAAAGTATGTCTCTTCAAATCCCTCATACAATATCTGGCCTAGATAGAAGGATATACTATCACAATTGAGGAAGATAATTGAGATTACTTAAAATGATAAACTTTACTGTATAGGGTTTTTAAAAGTTTGCCACAGATTCAGATTCTTTTAAAATATATATCTATTTTGTGTAAAGAGAATGTAAAAAGAAAGTGATATATCAGTGCTACCAACTAATGGCTATAATATCATCACCTTATTTATGAACAATGAAACAGTGTGCAATATTTAAATAAATTTAAATAAATTCCTATTTATTTTATATATTTATAAATTTAAATAAATTCCTATTTATTTATTATTAAAGAAATTCCTCTAACGAACAGTATGTTTTGAAGGTTGCTAGCAGGAAAGTGTTGTACTACATGGAAGTAATCAGAAAATGTGATCTAAAAGTCTGCTTTCAAGGGCGCCTGGGTGGCTCAGTGGGTAAAAATTCTGCTTTCAAGAAGCTATAACAGTAAGTACTGAGCATTAGCTATTATATGCTATGGATGAATAACTGAAATCTACATTTGAAACTAATGGTACACTATATGTTAACTAATTGAATTTTAAAAAATTAATTTAAAAAAACCACTATTTTATAAAACAATATTCCCAACAGGCTCTTATGCTTTAAAATACTCACTTTGTAATGAGAGTCATTACTTTTGTCTAGCCAATTCTTACACCACTGTTTATCCCTTCCCTTCTTTATCCCTTCCCAGTATCAATAAAGGCTCACTTGGGTTACCTAGAAGCCATGAGAAAGCTTGTAATAGATCTGGCTGGTTTTCACCAGCAATTTGACCACCATGTGCACAGGGAAGTCTATTGATAAAGGCTTTATTGCAATAAGTTGCAAATACATGGATGATTTTGAATTCTCTTTCTTGAGGTCTTGTTTCATGATAATAAATTTAGGGTGGCTTATTGAAATGGATGTTATTAACATATTTTCATAGTTCTAAGTACATGGAATTGTAAAATAGATTAATGAATGTGGCATTACTGACAACCGTCCTCATTTTGAAATCAAATTACAGTGTACTGAGCTGAGGAGGCAAAGCAGATTTGGGATTATGAGTGAAATAATTTAAAAAAGTCTTAGGGGTATGATCAGACTATTGGGTATTTCAGTAGAAAAATGTCAACTGATTGAGATTCTGTGTTCCCTGATTTCAGAGAGAAGTTAAGATAAATAACACGAGGAGACTAGGAAGCCAAACATAAGTGATACTTTTGTGCCAGGGTGTGTATACATCTGTTTATCTTCTTGCTTTACCACTAAGGTTGCTCCTAGAGGAGAGGTGAAATATGTGTTGGAGCTAATCTCTGTAGATTACACAAGAAACCATATCCTACAGCTCTCCCTGAAACACCCTTTATGATTTCAATGTAATTTGGTTTTTGCATTTTTAGAAATAACAAAATACTTTGCAAACTCATCTACTTTATTACCACCACAAGTGAGTCAGCTGACTCCACATTTTATCACAATGACAGTCACAGAGGAATGGAGGAATGAGTAGAGTTATCAATATATGTGCTTTAAAGAAGTATGACAGGGTAGCAGCTATTTCCAGGAACCAAAACATGGGTCAGCAGCTGTGCAGGAAAAGTGATGGAATAAATGACTCATTTCAGAGGAGTTCTATAACATATTAGTTCTATAATGGATCTTCAGCACCCAATTACCCGCTTTGACTAAAGATAAGGATTTACAGTTAAGATCCCATTTATGATTTGTCTGGTAGGGTCTGAATCATGTTTACTATTGTTTTGACTATTACTTGAAACCTATAGTAGTACTTGGGATATGTGTTGTGTATTCTGTGCTATTTTTAGATTAGATAACTTCTGTCTCGAACTCCTGTTAATTTGTTTGCTTTTGTTTATTTGATAGTGCTTTCAGTAAATGGATATATCTGAAAAATTGCAAAGCCACTATTAAAATAAGTTATTATGATATATAGCATGGAATTGCACATTCGTCCTTTGAATCCGACAGAGCTTCACCATATCCTTAACAACTTGGGAAAAACATGCTATTATTTTTCTTTATAGAATTTCTCCTGTTAGGCTGTGATGGTTGTCATCAGCAGTAACTCCTCTGAAGGCTTTGTCAAAAGAGTTGAAAAAATTGGAAAGGTGTGAATGAAGCTGTTTGCTGAATATAAAGAAAAGAGCATTGAAGTACAATTCACACTCTTACTTCTCCTTCTATGCTTTCAGATGTTTGACATTTGAAAATTTTGCTTCTAGAAGAGATGCCCTATATAATTCTTACTTTAAGGAGCAAGTTGCTTTTATAATTTTTTTATTATTCTACCATTCAAGTATTTCCATTTAAATTACATTCTATACCATTTAAAAACAATCAAAAGTGCAGCCAGTATTCAATTCCTTGGCTAAATAATTTTAGAAAGCTTTGTGTTATTGAACCTACGGGGTTTTTCTGTAGTTTTAACTCTTTCTTTCTGTGATTTTTCCCATTAGTCACGTAAGTGACTGCAATATAACAGACATTGAGGATAAAGAAGGACTGAATAGAACAATCCTTGGCCTCATGAAGTTGAGAATCTAGCAAGGGAGTCAAACAATTCAATCATTCAGAGACAATTTATTGAGTGCCTGGCCTAAGATGAGCACAACAAAACCCCAGCCCAGAGGAATCATTTTAATGGGAGAGATAGATAATAGGTAAGCCAACTTTAAAAAGAAAAAAATCGTACTGGTTTTTCTTTCATAGTGATGCATATTTGAACTAAATAAGCACATTTTAATAAGAGCAGTGATTGAGAAGAGGTTTTGTAACTGAGTGGTCCGAAAGGGCCTCCCTGAAAAAGTCTGTTTTGAACACATTTCTGAATAATATCAGCCAGGAAGCTGCGTAAAAATCTCAGGAATGGGTGATTTTTCCAGTCAAAAAACTGTAAAGGCTCCAAAGTCACAATACAGCTGTATGTTTCTCTATTAAGGTAACTTCCGACAAAGAATGAGAAGAAATAACTAACCCAGGTTTGAAAGAAAAGGGACAGACTTTCTATGGAATTCATATTTAATTAAAGCTCTAAAGGTCAAAAATACAATAGAGCAAAATTCTGGTCCCGCTGATATACCTAATGAAAGTTCATAAACAAGGTGTGGGTAGCAAAGAGTGTGTGGGAATTGTGGTAAGAACAGTGGGGAAGAGTCATCCCTGAACATGTTCTTAAATAAAGCAATTCTTGTGTTGTTTTAAAGGGTAAATTGGAGTTTGCCTAAGTGATTAGAGAAGGATGCCTCAGCTTATGGAAGTTCAAAGCCATAAAAATGTGATAAACTACTGCAGATATTTTCATGTATATTTGTTGTTGCTTCTAGTAATGGTGATCTAAAAACTCCTACTTAAGACAACTAAAAATCCAGACAAAATAGCTTTTAAAATTAAAAATATCAGAATGATTATAAAAATTAAGTGTGGGATTACTGGGCCAAAATACGAAATACAATGAGAGCCTAGAGATATATGCCCTGAAGCCATTTTAGCTATGAGAGCATTTGAAACTGCTAAAACACACTGAGCTGTGTTGTTAATAGACTCTTGATACTAGAGAAACAAAATTCATAATCCAGCAGCAATCAAATTTGAGGACTTTGGTACAACCCAAATTTAAGTTGAGATCCCCAAAGCACAAGGAGAAGCAGATATAAGACTATAGCCTACCTTGCCTTCTGTGTAAACTGAGAAAGTCAGTCACTGAATTTGGAGTATGATTGTCTTGTAGAGTCTCATATATAACAGAAAATCCTGCCAAGGAGGACCATACCATTATTATAGCTCTTAATTATCCCTACTCAATAAGAGTTTCAAATATAATGTCTTGAACATAGCAAAATGTAACAAAGCGCACAAAGAAAAACCGTTAACAAAATTTGATAGACAAAATGGGATTAAGTATGATGTTAAAATGATCAATAAAGATTGTAAAATGGCTTGAGTACTCTGCTCAAAGAAATGAGAGGGGATGCAAATTGAACAAAAAACTGAAACTAAAAATGATATTGAGAAAGGTTATAAATGAACCAAATGGATACTCTAGAACTTTAAAGATATGACAGCTAATTTAAGATACCACAGGGGTGCCTGGGTGGCTCACTTAATTAAACCTCCAATTCTTTTTTCTTTTTTTTTTTTTTTACACCATAATTTTATTTTATTTCTTTCATTTTGGCTCAGGTCATGATGTCAGGCTTGTGAAATAGAGCCCAGAGTTGGGCTCTGTTCTGAGCCTGGAGCCTGCTTAAGATTCTTTTCCCTTCTTTTTCTATCCCTCCCTGCGCTTTCACTTGCTCGCTCTCTCTTGCTTGCAAATAAATAGATAGATAGATAATAGACAAAGCAAAATAAAAGCAGATTATGAAAATAAATATAAAGATTTTGAAATGAAAACAAGTCCTAAATAAAATAGAGAAGACCTACACAGCTAAAAGTTCATTCAGAAAATCTACTATTAAAGAAGTCAGTATGACACATGTTAAGATATCAAAAGATTGGAGCATGTACTTTACAGAAAGGGTAATCCAAATGGCCACTCATATATAAAAACTGTTTATCTTTATTATGAATCTGGAATTAAATTAAATTAAAAATGAATTAAAACCTAAAATGACATACTATTACACACTTACCATATTGGGCAACAGTAAAATTGTCTTGCAAGAATGTGAAAGAATGAAAGTGCCCATAATAAAAACATTTGAGGTAAGTTGGACAATATTTAGAAAACTTAAAAATAAAAATAAAGATTTGGTCCATTCCTAGAAATACAACATGGAACTTAATGAATATTTTCACAAGGATATGCAAACAGATGATTATAGCTATTTCATTCATAACGGCATATCAGCAGTGGTATATTTGCACAATGTTACATTAAATAAGAGAGAATATTAACAAACTAGGAGGAGGGGCTAGGTTGTTATCATAAACAGATCTTCTATGGTGCTGATTATGTTCTATTTCTCAAAATCTTTAAGTTAAAAAGGTTTTCAAATTTATATCTAGATAGATAGATGATAGATGGACAGATATCCCAGAAGCTGCAATGCTAATCTAAGACCAGGCTTTAAAGGGCTTTTCTATACTCTACTAAATACTTGAAACCATTCATTATATCATAGCTCAGTGTTCAAATCTCCATTTGTTTCCTCAGTTTCCTAATATTTATTTTAAGGTGACCTGATCCAGACTTTTGATCACCTTTGTCTAAATATTTCTATTTTAACAAAGTCCTTTTTAATACTCAGAGACTAAAACTTAGAAAAATACTCTGATTGTTATCTCACTAGAGTGGAAAATATATGGTTACCCATTAACTAATGATATCCATGTCTACATTAGATCCATGACATTTTTAATTCTTGGGAGCTTTTGGTTCAATGAATTTTTTAAGCTTCTTTAAATGAAGCTTTAAGCCATCACCACATGAATAAAATTAAAGAACTAAATGAAAACAAGCCAAGTATTTACAGAGTAATAGAATGTGCAGTGGAAACAGTACAATTCTGAAATCATAAAGCCTAAATTAGTGTGATGCATCTTTACTAGCCATGTAATCATAAACCAGTTATCTAAATGTGTTAGCCTCAGTTTTTTCACCCATGAAATGGTGATGATAATACTTATTATGCAGAGTTGTTGTGTGGATGTGATGAAGCATGGAGCATGAGAGTCTCATATTCCATGCTAAAATGATAGCTATTTTTATACTTATAATAATTGTAATAATAGTAATTAAATTGTTCAAAATGGTAATATTCATTGATATTGAGGCATTGTATTGACTATTCATAGACACATTTACCAAAATAAATTTCATTTTACGTTACCCCCTCTGAGGATATGTATTCCCTAATTCAATATGAATCTCATTATGAATAATAATTATCATAATAAATATGCTGATTTTTCTTCTATTTATTTTTAGGGAAGTATCCTTTACTGTTGAACATAAAGAAACTTAAGCAAGTCTGTCTTATTCAAAATTTGCTTGCTGCTTTCTTATGAAACTAGATTATAGAGTTGTATGAAATAAATTCATGCAGTTAAGACATTTATGTTTGGAAAACTGGGTGGTCAGTTTAGTATTTCAAAAAAAGATTTTAAATTTAAACCTTAAAACTGAGCTCTTTCAGCCTTATTTATAGACCATCCTTCATGCTTCATAAGTACTCCTTTATTGTAAACTAAGTAATAGTTTTTGTCACAGTGTATATAACGAAAATGGATTTTATATTCTATTATTTCAGAGTTAGTTGCAGTTTCTACTTCCTTACTTCCTTTTTTGAAAAATAGATTAATTCTACAAAAAGTTTTTGCCAGCTTTATTGAAAAAAAATCGACATATTATAATTTGTAAATTTAAGAAATGATTTCTTATAACACTGCAAACTTTTAACATTGTGTAAACTTTGTACAATTTGATAAATCGGTATACATCTTTATTGCAATATAATCTACATAAAAATGTTAATACATCTACTATCTCGTATAGTTGCCACTGTTTTTTATGCATGTATCGTAAGGAATTTTAAGATCTACTCTCTTAGCAACTTCTATGTATATAGTATAGTAGAGATAAACTTCAGAGGTCTTGTGGGTTTTGTTCCAGACCGCCTCAATAAAGTGATTATCTCAATATACTAAGTCAAATTATTATTTTTTTTTTTTTTGGTTTCCCAGTGCATATAAAAAATTATGTTTCCCAGTGCATATAAAAAATAAACACTATACTGTACTGTTCAAAAGCATTATGTTTTTAAAGAAAAACAGTGTATATACCTTAAGTAAACTTGTTCTGAGTTTTCAGTGGGTCATAATTACTGATCACAGATCACCATAACAAATACAATAATAATGAAAAAACTTGAAATATTGCAAGAATTACCAACATGTGACAGAGAGACACAAAATGAACAAATGTTGTTAGAAAAATGGTGGCAGCAGACCTCTTTTATACAAATTGATATAAACTTTCAACTAGTAAGAATGTGATATATGCAAAGTTTAATAAAGGGAAGCACAATAAAAAAAAGTATGTATATTTTATTAACTATGATCATCATGATCCCCAGAACTTTTTGGTATTATAGTTGCAAGTTTGCACCCTTTGACCACCTTACTCCACCCCAGGTTCACCCCTTGTCAACTCAACTCTAAGTTTCCATTAGTTTGCCTTTTCCTCAGATTCTGTATGTAAGGGATATCATAATACATAAATTTAAAAAATATATAAAATCTTTGAAATATTTCACTTAGTATAACACCTTCAAGATCCATCCATGCTGTTGTAAATGGCAGTATTTCTTAATTTTTCATGGGTAAGTAGTATTCCATAGTATATATTTACCATACTTATTTTATTCATTCATCCATTAATGGATACTGAAGTTATTTCCATCTCTTGCTTAGAGTTAATAATTTTATAATAAACATAAGAGTGCAGATATGTCTTTGAACAGTGACTTCGTTTCCTTTAGATATATCCCTAGAAGTGGGATTACTGAATCATATGGTAATTTTACTTTTAATAATATGAATAATCTCCATACTGTTTTCCATACAAATTTATATCCCTATCACAGTGCACAAGTTCCCCATTTTCCCCAATATTTACCAAAATTTGTTAGTTTCCATTTCTGGTACTATATATTCTAATAGGTAGTAATATCTTGCTATGTTTTTCAGAGGTAAACAACAACAACAACATCATAATGACTTTGCCCTGAGTTTTTTACGTTGAGCACTTTTTAATGCTCCTGTTGGTCATTTATATAACTTTTTTGAAAAAAAAAAGTCTATTGAGATCCTTTTGCTATTTTTTTAATTATATATTTTTTCTATTTGTATCTGTTGGTTATTAACCTCTTTTCAGATATAAGATTTGTAAGTATTTTCTTCCATTCTGTGGATTGTGTTTTCATTCTCTCTCTCTCTCTTTTTTTGGCAATGCAGAAACTTTAGTTTGATGTAATACGATTTATTTATTTTTGCTTTTTTTGCTTGTGTTTTTGGTCTGGTATCCAAAAAACTATTGGCAAGACCAATGTCAAGGAGAATTTTTCCTATGTTTTCCTTTAGGAAATGTAGTTTCATGCATCACCTTTAAGTCTTTAATCTATTTCAAGTTAAGCCTTATGAGTGATATAAGGTTCCAGTTTCATACTGTTTATGTGACTGTTCAGTTTTAAATATTGTTTATTGAACAGACTATCTTTACCCATTACATATGTTGGCCCCTGTAAAATATTAGGTGACTGTATAAAAGGATTTATTTCTGTTCTACTTGTTTATTGGTCTGTTTTTATGCCAGTATACTTTATTGTTTTGAGCGTGAGGGCTTTGTAGTATAGTTTCAAATCAAGAAGTGTAATTTCTCTTCTTCATTCTTTCTCAGAACTGCTTTGATTATTTGTTGTCTTTTATGGTCTCATATAAATTTTAGGATTTTTTACTTACTTCTGTAAAAAAATAATATTGGATTTTTTAAAGATTTTTAATTTATTTATTTGACAGAGAGAGATGACAAGCAGGCAGAGAGGCAGGCAGACAGAGAAGAGGAAGCAGGCTTCCTGCTGAGCAGAGAGCCTGATGCGGGGCTCGATCCCAGGACCCTGGAATCATGACCTGAGCCGAAGGCAGCGGCTTAACCCACTGAGCCACCCAGGCGCCCCTAACATTGGATTTTTGATAAGAATTGGATTTACAGGTGGTTTTCTGTAGTATGGATATTTTAACAATGTTAATTCTTACCATTCATAAATATGAGCTATCTTTCCATTTGTGTCTCCTTCAATTTCTTTATCAATGTCATAGTTTCATCTTCTTAGATAAATCTATTCCTAAGTATTTTATTATTTTTGATGCTATTGTGAATTAGATTGTTTTCTTTATTTTTTCAGATAGTTCATCATTAGAGTGTTAAAATGCTCCTGTCTTGTGCTTACTTTGGCTTACTTTGGATGACATGAAAAACAGGGAAGCATTCCATATTTAAAAAAATGAAACGAAACAAAGTTCTTGTCTTTTATATATTGTTCTTGTATTTGGCGGCTTTACTAAATTTGTTTATTCAAATTTTTTTGTGACGTTTTTAGGATTTTTTAACATGTAAGTTCATGTTATCCAAAAAAAAAAGAAAATTTTACTTCTTCCTTTTTTTTTTGGAGTCTCTTATTTCTTTGTGTTCCTTGTTTCTCTGGCTAGGACATCCCATACTATGTCAAATGAGAGTAGTGAAAGTGGACACACTTGTCTTTTTTCTGATCTTTAAGGGGAAAACTTTCAAACTTTTTTGATTGAATATGAGATGAGCTCTGGGCTTGCAATATGTGGTTTTTCTTTAATGGATTTTTTAAATTATTTTTTTAAAAATTTTTATAAACATATAATGTGTTTTTATCCCTAGGGGTACAGGTCTGTGAATCACCAGGTTTACACATTTCACAGCACTCACCATCACTCACCATAGCACCTGCCCTCCCCAATGTCTATACCCCCACCATCCTCTCCCAACACACCTCCCCCCAGCAACCCTCAGTCTGTTTTGTGAGATTCAGTCTTTTATGGTTTGTCTCCCTCCCAATCCCATCTTCTTTTATTTTTCTTTTTGTACTCCCGAAACCGCCTATGTTGCAATTCTACTTCATCATATCAGGGAGATCATAAGATAGTTGTCTTTCTCAGATTGATTTATATCGCCAAGCACAATACCCTCTAGTTCCATCCACGTCATCACAAATAGCAGGATTTCATTTCTTTTGATGGCTGCATAGTATCCCATTGTACATATATACCACATCTTTTTTATTGATTCATCTATTGAAGGACATTTAGGTTCTTTCCATAGTTTAACTATTGTGGACATTGCTGCTATAAACATTTAGGTGCATGTGCCCCTTCAGAATGCCACGTTTGTATCTGTACGGTATATACCCAGTACTACAATCACTGGGTCATAGGCTAGTTCTATTTTCAGCTTTTTGAGGCACCTCCACGCTGTTTTCCAGAGTGGTTGCACCAGCTTGCATTCCCACGTACAGTGTAGGAGGGTTGCCCTTTCTCCACATCCTCGCCAGCATCTGTCATTGACTGACTTGTTCATTTTAGCCATTCTGAAAGGTGTGAGGTGGTATCTCATTCTGGTTTTGATTTGTAGTTCCCTGATGCCGAGTGATGTGGAGCATTTTTTCATGTGTCTGTTGGCCATTTGGATGTATTCTTTGCAGAAATGTCTGTTCATGTCCTCTGCCCATTTCTTCATTGGATTATTTGTTCTTAGGGTGTTGAGTTTGATAAGCTCTTTATAGATTTTGGATAGATACTGGCCCTTTATCTGGTATGTCATTTGCAAATATCTTCTCCCAGATAACTTCTGACAGTCATCTTTTGGCTTTGTTAACTGTTTCCTTTGCTGGGCAAAAGCTTTTTGATCTGATGTAATCCCAAGAGTTCATTCTTGCCCTTGCTTCCCTTGCCTTTGGCGATGTTCCTAGGAAGAAGTTGCTGCTGCTGAGGTCAAAGAGGTTGCTACCTGTTCTCTCCTCAAAGATTTTGATGGATTCCTTTCTCACATTATGCTTCTTCATCCATTTCCAGTCTATTTTCATGTATGGTGTAAGGAAATGGTCCAATTTCATTTTTGTGCATGTGGCTGTTCAGTTTTCCCGACCCTAAGGCCAGAGGCTCCTTCTCTACTGCTGTGCCTTCTCCCATGTACTCCTGGGGAACGCGGTGACAGTTGTGTGCGACCATGCTTCTCTCTCAGACAGAGGGGATGCTAGGGAAAAGAGTATTTTGTTCCATGCGGGTATCTTCCACCGTGCTGCGGAGACTAGCTCAGGCAAGCAGCAGCAGCATCCACAAACCCAATTCTGATTTCCCAACGAATGCTGTGCTTTCCCAGGGGAGATGCCCAGGCAAAGAGGCTTTCGCTGTATGCGGGTTTCTCCCACCGCGAGACTGGGCTCAGGCAAGCAGCAGCAGCCCGCAGATCATTTCTCAGCGAATGCTGTGCTTTTGCAGAGGCTTTGGCTTGGAGCTAACAGCACTTCGCCGCTGCTTCCTCAGCAAGGCTTCAGTCGCGTCAGGGAAGAAGAGCTGCGGGAGAGCTGGTGCCTCTTGGGCCTTGCTTTCCCGAGCTCCAAGATCGAACCCGGGGTTCATCTTGCTAAGCCGAACTAAGCAGACACAGTCACAGCCCTGCAGCAGCTTGCGTGGCCTAGCATGGCACTCTATGCCTATTACCACCTTTTGGGGTAGGTAAGGCTTTGCATTTTACTCCGGCGCTCAGGAAGACGCGGGGTCTAGGCCAGTGCCTTCAGAACAGGAGAGAGGTTGCGACAGGATCCCTGCAAACGGCCCGTGCCTTGGATGGGGAACTGTGGGGGACAGTCTCCACTCCTTCCCAGGCACACCCCCTGCCACCTACATCGCTGCCACATCTTGGTGGAAGATGGCATCTGACTGCCCATTTCTCCCTGGGGTTGTTTCTGCGAGTTGTGGGTATGGCACCTGGTGTCAAGACCAAGTTTGCCGTTGGGACAGGTGGCCAAGGAGATGCTGTCCCCTTGGAACTAGAGGTACAAGACTGGCCTGCCTTCTGCCAAGTCTCCTACTTCAGAGGATAGCACGTGCCCCTGCCCTAGTCATCCCCTCATGTCTCCTTAGCAGCCAGGCTTCCATCTCTCCGCACAGGGAGCGGGTGACACTTGTCTTGCCACCGGCCTGCTGTTCGTGCCACGGCAGGCTATCCTGCTTCCCGAGCGTTTCCCGACCCCAAGGCCAAGGGCTCCTTCTCTTCTCCGGGGGCGGCTTGCTGCGCCTTCCTCACACTTGCTCCTGGGGAGCGCGGTGACAGACATGTGCAACCACGCTTCTCTCTCAGGCTGAAGGGATGCTAGGGCAAAGAGTATTTCGCTCCATGCGGGTATTTTCCACCGTGCTGCGGGGACTAGCTCAGGCATGCAGCAGCAGCATCCCCAAACCCAACTCAGATTTCCCAACAAATGCTGTCATTTTCCAGGGTAGATGACAAGGCAAAGAGGCTTTCGCTGTATGCGGGTATCTCCAGCCGCGAGACTGGGCTCAGGCAAGCAGCAGTAGACCGCAGAACATTTCTCAGCGAATGCTGTGCTTTCTCAGAGGCTTTGGCTTGGAGCGAACAGCACTTCGCCGCTGCTTCCTCAGCAAGGCTTCAGTCGTGTCAGGGAAGCAGAGCTGCGGGAGAGCTGGTGCCTTTTGGGCCTTGCTTTCCCGGGCTCCATGTTCGCCTCCTGGATTCGCCCTGCCAGGCCGAATCAAGCAGACACAGCCACAACCCTGCAGTAGCGTGTGGAGCCTAGGATGGCACCCTATGCACACTACCATCTCCCGGTGTAGGCATCGCTTGGCCTTTTACTCTGGCGCTCAGGCGTTCTCGCGGACTAGCCCAGTGCTTTCCCCACAGGAAAAGAGACGTGACAGGATCCCTGCACACCCCCGTGCACTGAATAGGGAGCTTTCGGGGACTGTCCTCACACCATCACCTAAACCTCATGCCACCTCCAAGCATCCACATCCTGAAGGAAGACGGCATCTGACTCCCTGTCATTTCAGAAAGCTGTTTCTGCGAGTTCAGCGTAGGCTCCTGGTGGCTTGCGCATGTCTGCCCCAGGGACAGGTGGCCAAGGAGCTGCTGTCTCCTTGGGCCCAGAGGCTCAGGACAGGCATGCTTTCTGCCCAGACTCCTTTCTAAGAGTGGAGCACGCGCCCTGCCCTACTCATCCACTCTTCTGTAGCAGACAGGCTTCCATCTCTCTGCACAGGGAGCGGGTGACACTTGTATTGCCACCGGCCGCTGTGCCTGCCTGGGCCGGCTCTCCTGTTTTACAACTGATTCCAGACCAGAAAGCCAACGGCTCCTGCTCTTCTCCCTGGGCACCGTGCTGCACCTTCCACAGACATGTTCCTGGGGAGCACAGTGATAGACGTGTCCCTTTCCTTAAGGCTCTTTCCACAGGCGCAACCGCGCTTCTCTCAGGCAGAGGGGTGATAGGGCAAAGAGGATTTCGCTCCAAGCGGGTATCTTCCACCGTGCTGCGGAGACTAGCTCAGGCATTACGCCGCAGCATCACACACATCCGATTCTGATTTCCCAACAAAAGCTGTGCTTTCCCAGAGGGGATGCCCGGGCAACGGGTTTTCGCTGTATGCGGGTTTCTCCCTCCGCGAGACTGGGCTCAGGCAAGCAGCAGAAGTGACCGCAGAAACGACTCTGATTTCCCAGCAACTGCTCTGCTTTCCCAGAGGTTTTCAACTTGGCGCGAACCGCACTACGCTGCGGCTTCCTCAGCAAGGCTTTGATCGTTCGCTCTGTCGCGGCAGGGAAGAAGAACCGCGGGAGAGCTGGTGCCTCTTGGGCCTTGCTTTCCCAGTCTCCAAGTTCACACCCGGGTTTCAACTTGCTATGCCGAACTAAGCAGACACAGTCACAGCCCTGCAGCAGCTTGCGTGGCCTAGCATGGCACTCTATGCCTATTAACCATCTCCAGTGGTAGGTAAGACTTTGCCCTTTGCTCCGGCGATCAGGCAGACTCGGGGTCTAGGCCTGTGCCTTCAGCACAGGAGGGAGGAGGCGACAGAATCCCTGCACACGGCTCGTGAAATTGGATCGGGAACTGTGGGGGACAGTCTCCACTCCTTCCCCTGCACACCCGCTGCCACCCATATCGCTGCCACATCTTGGTGGAAGACGGCATCTGACTATCCGTTTCTCCATGGGGTTGTTTCAACGAGTTTCGGTTATCGCACCTGGTGGCAAGCTCAAGTCTCCCATTGGGACAGGTGGCCTAGGAGATGCTGTCCCCTTGGGACCAGAGGCACAGGAAAGGTCTGCCTTCTGCCCAGACTCCTTCCTCAGAGTGGAGCTCACGCCCCTGCCCTAGTCGTCCCCTCATGTCTCCTTAGCAGCCAGGCTTCCATCTCTCCGCACAGGGAGCGGGTGACACTTGTCTTGCCACCGGCCTGCTGCTCGTGCCACGGCAGGCTATCCTGCTTCTCGAGCGTTTCCCGACCCCAAGGCCAAGGGCTCCTTCTCTTCTCCGGGGGCGGCGTGCTGCGCCTTCCCCACACTTGCTCCTGGGGAGCGCGGTGACAGACATGTGCAACCACGCTTCTCTCTCAGGCTGAAGGGATGCTAGGGCAAAGAGTATTTCGCTCCATGCGGGTATTTTCCACCGTGCTGCGGGGACTAGCTCAGGCATTCAGCGCAGTGATAGACGTGTCCCTTTCCTTAAGGCTCTTTCCACAGGCGCAACCGCGCTTCTCTCAGGCAGAGGGGTGATAGGGCAAAGAGGATTTCGCTCCAAGCGGGTATCTTCCACCGTGCTGCGGAGACTAGCTCAGGCATTACGCCGCAGCATCACACACATCCGATTCTGATTTCCCAACGAATGCTGTGCTTTCCCAGAGGAGATGCCCGGGCAAAGAGGCTTTTGCTGTATGCGGGTTTCTCCCACCGAGAGACTGGGCACAGGCAAGCAGCAGAAGAGCCCGCAGAACCGACTTCTGATTTCTCAGAAAATGCTGTGCTTTCGCAAAGGCTTTGGGTTGAAGCGAACAGCACTTCACCGCTGCTTCCTCAGCAAGGCTTCAGTCGCATCAGGGAAGAAGTGCTGCCGGAGAGCTGGTGCCTTTTGGGGCCTTGCTATCCCGGGCTCCAAGTTCACAACCTGGGTTCATTCTTGCAAGCTGAAATAAGCAGACACAACCTCGACCCTGCAGCAGCGTGCGTGGCCTAGGATGGCACTCTGCTCACAATGCCATCTCTCAGCATAGGCACAACCGGCCCTTTTGCTCTGGCGTTCAGGTGGACAGGGGACTAGGCCAGTGCCGTCTCCATCCTTGAGGAGACATGAGAGGATCACTGCACACCGCCCGTGCCCTGGAATGGGGAGTAATCGGTAACTGTCCCTGTTTCCCCGGGACACCCCCTGCCTCCGCCAATGCTGCCACATCCTGGAGGAAGACGGCATCTGATTGCCCATTCCTCCAGGAGGTGTTTCTGCGAGTTCAGGGCCGGAAGCTTGGTGGCAAGCCCACGTCTGACCTCTGGACAGGTGGCCAAGGAGATGTTGTCCCCTTGGGTCCAGAGGCACAAGACAGGCCTGCCTTCTGCCCAGACTCCTTCCTCAGATTGGAGCACGTTCCCCGGCCCAATCGCCCCCTCATGTCTCCTTAGCAGCCAAGCTTCGTCTCTCTGCACAGGGAGTGGGTGACACTTGTCTTGCCACCGGCCCGCTGTTCCTGCCAGGGCCAGCTCTCCAGCTTCGCGACCATTTCCCGACCACAAGGCCAATGGCTCCTTCTCTTCTCCTGGGCAGTTTGCTGCACTTTCCCCAGACAGGCTCCTGGGGAGCCCAGTGACAGACATGTCCCCTTCCTTAAGGTTCTTTCCACAGGCGCAACCACGGTTCTCTCTCATGCAGTGGGGATGCCCAGGCAAAGAGGATTTCGCTCCATGCGGGTTTATTACACTGTGCTGTTGGGTCTTGCTCAGGCAAGCAGCAGCAGCATCCCACAGACCCGACTCTGATTTCCCAAAGAATGCTGTGCTTTTTCAGAGGAGATGCCCAGGCAAAGACCCTTTCACTGTATGAGGGTTTCTCCCGCCATGCTGCGAATACTAGGCTAAGGCAAGCAGCAACAGCAGCCCACAAAAACGACTCTGATTTCCCAGCGACTGCTATGCTTTCACAGAGCTTTTCAGCTTGGCGCGAACGGCATTTCGCTGCTGCTTCCTCAGCAAGGCTTTGGGTGTTCGCTCTGTCGCATCAGGGAAGAAGAGCTGCGGGAGAGCTGGTCCCTCTTGGGCCTTGCTTTCCCGGGCTCTATGTTGGCACCCTGGGTTCACCCTGCCAGTCCGAACTAAGCAGACACAGCCACAACGCTGCAGCAGCGTGCGTGGCCTAGGATGGCACTCAATGCACACTACATTCTCCCAGTGTAGGCAACGCTTGGCCTTTTGCACAGGCCCTCAGGCGGACTCGCGGACAAGGCCAGTGCCTTCCCCACAGGAGAGGAGAGGCGACAGGATCCCTGAACACCGCCCGTTCACTGGAATGGGGAGCTTTGGGAGATTGTCCCCACTCCTTCCCCGGCAAACCCCCTGCCACCGAAAACGCTGTCACATCTTGGAGGAAGATGGCATCTGACTGCCCGTTTCTCGAGGGAGCTATTTCTGCGAGTTCCGGGTATGGGGCCTGGTAGCTAGCCCAAGTCGGCCCTACAGACAGGTGGTCAAGGAGATGCTGTCCCCTTGGGACCAGAGGCACAGGACAGGCCTGCCTTCTGCCCAGACTCCTTCCTCAGAGTGGAGCATGCATCCCTGCCCTAGTCATCCCCTCATGTCTCCTTAGGAACCAGGCTTTGTCTCTCTGCACAGGGAGCGGGTGACACTTGTCTTGCCACCGGCCTGCTGTTCCTGCCACGGCAGGCTATTCTGCTTGCGACCTTTCCCAACCACAAGGCCAACGTATTCTTCTCTTCTCCTGGGGTGGCGTGATGCACCTTCCCCAGACGTGCTCTTGGGGAGCGCAGTGACACACGTGTGCAACCACGCTTCTCTCTCAGATCTCAAATACCCAACATAACCCTACACCTAAAGGAGATGGAGAAAGAACAACAAAGAAAGCCTAAACCCAGCAGAAGAGGAATAATAAAGATCAGAGCAGAAATCAATGAAATATAAACAAATAAACAAACAAATAAAAACCACAAAAAACCAACAACAACAACAAAAAACAATAGAACAAATCAACGAAACTAGGAGCTGGTTCTTTGAAAGAATTAATAAGATTGATAAAACCCTTTCCAGACTTATCAAAAAGAAAAGAGAAAGAAACCAAATAAATAAAGTAATGAATGAAAGAGGAGAGATCACAACCAACACCAAAGAAATACTAACAATTATAAGAACATACTATGAGCAACTCTACGCCAACAAATTCAACAATCTGGAAGAAATGGATACATTCCTAGAGACATATAAACTACCACAACTGAACCAGGAAGAAATAGGAAACCTGAACAGACCCATAACCAGTACGGAGATTGAAACAGTCATCAAAAATCTCCAAACAAACAAAAGCCCCAGGCCAGATGGCTTCCCAGGGAAATTCTACCAAACATTTAAAGAAGAATTAATTCCTATTCTCATGATACTGTTCCAAAAAAATAGAAATGGAAGGAAAACTTTCAAACTCATTTTATGAGGCCAGCATCACCTTGATCCCAAAACCAGACAAGGATCCCATCAAAAAAGAGAACAGCAAACCAATATCCTTGATGAACACAGATGCGAAAATTCTCACCAAAATACTAGCCAATAGGATTCAACAGTACATTAAAAGGATTACTCACCACGACCAAGTGGGATTTATTCCAGGGCTACAAGGTTGGTTCAACATATGCAAATCAATCAATGTGATACAACACATTAATAAAAGAGAGAACAAGAACCACATGATACTCTCCATAGATGCTGAAAAAGCATTTGGCAAAGTGCAGTGTCCCTTCCTGATTAAAACTCTTCAAAGTGTAGGGATAGAGAGCACATATTATCAATGTTATCAAAGCCATCTATGAAAAACCCACTGCAAATATCATTCTCAATGGAGAAAAACTGAATACTTTTCCGCTGAGGTCAGGAACACGGCAGGGATGTCCGTTATCACCACTGCTATTCAACATCGTACTAGAAGTCCTAGCCTCAGCAATCAGACAACAAAAAGAAATTAAGGGCATCCAAATTCTGCCAAATTGGCAAAAGAGAAGTCAAACTATCCCTGCTTGCAGACGATATGACACTGTATGTGGAAAACTTAAAGGACTCCACTCCAAATCTGCTATAACTTGTATAGGAATTCTGTAAAGTGTCAGAATATAAAATCAATGCACAGAAATTGGTTGCATTTTTTTAAACCAACAAGACTGAAGAAATAGAAATTAAGAAGTGAATCCCATTTACAATTGCACTCAAAACCCTAAGATACCTAGGAATAAACCTAACCAAAGAGACAAAGAATCTATAATCAGAAAACTCCAAAGTGAGTACTCATGAAAGAAATTGAAAAAGACACAAAGAAATGGAAAAATGTTCCATGCTCCTGTATTGGAAGAACAAATATTGTGAAAATGTCTATGCTACCTAAAGCAATCTACACATTTAATGCAATCCCCATCAAAATCTCGTCCATTTTTTTCAAAGAAATGGGACAAATCATCCTAAAATATATATGGAACCAGAAAATACCTCGAATAGCCAGAGGAATATTGAAAGAGAAAGCCAAAGTTGTTGGCATCACAATTCCAGACTTCAAGCACTATTACAAAGTTGTCATCATCAAGATGGTAGGGAACTGTCCCCAAAACAGACATAGATCAATGGAACAGAATAGAGAGCCCAGAAATACACCCTCCACTCTATGGCCAACTAATCGTCAACAAAGCAGGAAGGAATGTCCTATGGAAAAGAGACAGCCTCTTCAACAAATGGTGTTAGGAAAATTGAACAGCCAATGCAGAAAAATGAAGTTGGACCATTTCCTTACACCATACATGAAAATAGACTGGAAATGGATGAAGAAGCATAATGTGAGAAAGGAATCCATCAAAATCCTTGAGGAGAGAACAGGCAGCAAACTCTTTGACCTCACCAGCAGCAACTTCTTCGTAGGAACATCGCCAAAGGCAAGGGAAGCAAGGGCAAGAATGAACTCTTGCGATTTCATCAGATCAAAAAGCTTTTGCCCAGCAAAGGAAACAGTTAACAAAGCCAAAAGATGACTGTCAGAAGTTATCTGGGAGAAGATATTTGCAAATGACATACCAGATAAAGGGCCAGTATCTATCCAAAATCTATAAAGAGCTTATCAAACTCAACACCCTAAGAACAAATAATCCAATGAAGAAATGGGCAGAGGACATGAACAGACATTTCTGCAAAGAATACATCCAAATGGCCAACAGACACATGAAAAAATGCTCCACATCACTCGGCATCAGGGAACTACAAATCAAAACCAGAATGAGATACCACCTCACACCTTTCAGAATGGCTAAAATGAACAAGTCAGTCAATGACAGATGCTGGCGAGGATGTGGAGAAAGGGCAACCCTCCTACACTGTACGTGGGAATGCAAGCTGGTGCAACCACTCTGGAAAACAGCGTGGAGGTGCCTCAAAAAGCTGAAAATAGAACTAGCTTATGACCCAGTGATTGCAGTACTGGGTATATACCGTACAGATACAAACGTGGCATTCTGAAGGGGCACATGCACCCAAATGTTTATAGCAGCAATGTCCACAATAGTTAAACTATGGAAAGAACCTAAATGTCCTTCAACAGATGAATCAATAAATAAGATGTGGTATATATGTACAATGGGATACTATGCAGCCATCAAAAGAAATGAAATCCTGCTATTTGTGATGACGTGGATGGAACTAGAGGGTAATATGCTTGGCGAAATAAATCAATCTGAGAAAGACAACTATCCTATGATCTCCCTGATATGATGAAGTGGAGATGCAACATAGGCGGTTTCGGGCGTACGAAAAGAAAAATAAAAGATGGGATTGGGAGGGAGACAAACCATAAAAGACTGAATCTCACAAAACAGACTGAGGGTTGCTGGGGGGAGGTGTGTTGGGAGAGGATGGTGGGGGTATGGACATTGGGGAGGGCAGGTGCTATGGTGAGTGATGGTGAGTGCTGTGAAATGTGTAAACCTGGTGATTCACAGACCTGTACCCCTAGGGATAAAAACACATTATATGTTTATAAAAAAAATTTAAAAAAATAATTTAAAAAATCCATTAAAGAAAAACCACATATTGCAAGCCCAGAGCTAATCTCATATTCAATCAAAAAAGTTTGAAAGTTTTCCCCTTAAAGATCAGAAAAAAGACAAGTGTGTCCACTTTCACTACTCTCATTTGACATAGTACTGGATGTCCTAGCCAGAGAAACAAGGAACACAAAGAAATAAGAGACTCCAAATAAAAAAAAAAAGGAAGAAGAAAAATTTTCTTTTTTTGGATAACATGAACTTACATGTAAAAAAATCCTAAAAACTTCATAAAAATTTTTGAATAAACAAATTTAGTAAAGCTGCCAAATACAAGATCAATATATAGAAGACAAGAATTTTGTTTTTTTTCGTTTTTTTAATAGTTTTTCATGTCATCCTTGCTCAGTGATCACGCTAATCTTCTCTGCATCATTCCAATTTTAGTATATGTGCTGACAAAGTAAGCACAAGACAGGAGCATTTTAACACTCTAATGATGAGCTATCTGAAAAAATAAAGAAAACAATCTAATTCACACTAGCATCAAAACTAATATAATACTTAGGATAAATTTAACTAAGACTATGAAAGATCTGTACCCCATAATCTATGACATTGATAAAGAAATTGAAGCAGACACAAATAAAAAGATAGCTCATATTTATGAATGGTAAGAATTAACATTGTTAAAATGTCCATACTACCGAAAACCATCTGTAAATTCAATTCCTATCAAAAATCCAATGTTAGGGGCACCTGGGTGGCTCAGTGGGTTAAGCTGCTGCCTACGGCTCAGGTCATGATCCCAGGGTCCTGGGATCGAGCCCTGCATCAGCCTCTCTGCTCAGCAGGAAGCTGCTACCTCTTCTTTCTCTGCCTGCCTCTCTGCCTGCTTGTCATCTCTCTCTCTCAAATAAATTAATAAATAATCTTTAAAAAAATCCAATATTGTGTTTTTACAGAAGTAAGTAAAGAATCCTAAAATTTATATGAGACCATAAAAGACAACAAATAATCAAAGCAGTTCTGAGAAAGAATGAAGAAGCGAAATTACACTCTTGATTTGAAACTATACTACAAAGCCCTCATGCTCAAAACAATAAAGCATACTGGCATAAAAACAGACCAATAAACAAGTAGAACAGAATTGAGAGTCCAGAAATAAATCCTTTCATACAGTCACCTAATATTTGACAGGGGCCAACATATGTAATGGGTAAAGATAGTCTGTTCAGTAAATGATATTTAAAACTGAATAGTCACATAAACAGTATGAAACTGGAACCTTATATCACTCATAAATCTTAACTTGAAATAGATTAAAGACTTAAATGTGATGCATGAAACTAAATTTCCTAAAGGAAAACATAGGAAAAATTCTCCTTGACATTGGTCTTGCCAATAGTTTTTTGGATACCAGACCAAAAACACAAGCAAAAATAAATAAATGGTATTACATCAAACTAAATTTTCTGCATTGCCAAAAAAAAAAAAAAAGGGAATGAAAACACAATCCACAGAATGGAAGAAAATACAAAACTTATATCTGAAAAGAGGTTAATAACTAACAGATACAAAAAGAAAAAAATATATAATTAAAAAAAAGCAAAAGGATCTCAATAGACTTTTTTTTTCAAAAAAGTTATATAAATGACCAACAGGGGCATTAAAAAGTGCTCAACGTAAAAAACTCAGGGCAAAGTCATTATGTTGTTGTTTTTGTTTACCTCTGAAAAACACAGCAAGATATTACTACCTCTTAGAATATATACTACCAAAAAATTAAAACTAACAAATTTTGGTAAATATTGGGGAAAATGGGGAACTTATGCACTGTGATAGGGATATAAATTTGTATGGAAAACAGTATGGAGACTATTCATATTATTAAAAGTAAAATTACCATATGATACAGTAATCCCACTTCTAGGGATATAGCTAAAGGAAACGAAGTCACTATTCAAAGACATCTCTGCACTCTTATGTTCATTATAAAATTATTAACTCTAAGCAAGAGATGGAAATAACTTCAGTATCCATTAATGGATGAATGAATAAAATAAGTATGGTAAATATATACTATGGAATACTACTTAACCATGAAAAATTAAGAAATACTGCCATTTACAATACCATGGATGGATCTTGAAGGTATTATACTAAGTGAAATATTTCAAAGATTTTATATATTTTTTAATTTATGTATTACGATATCCCTTACATACAGAATCTGAAGAAAAAGCAAACTAATGGAAACTTAGAGTTGAGTTGACAAGGGGTGAACCTGGGGTGGAATAAGGTGGTCAAAGGGTACAAACTTGCAACTATAATAGGAAAAAGTTCTGGGGATCTAATGTACAGCATGATGGTCATAGTTAAAAATATATACATACTTTTTTAATTGTGCTTCTCTTTATTAAATTTTGCATATATCACATTCTTACAAGTTGAAAGTTTATAGCAATCTTGTATAAAATAGGTCTGCTGCCACCATTTTTCTAACACCATTTGTTCATTTTGTGTCTCTCTGTCACATGTTGGTAATTCTTGCAATATTTCAAGTTTTTTCATTATTATTGTATTTGTTATGGTGATCTGTGATCAGTATTTATGACCCACTGAAAACTCAGAACTAGTTTACTTAAGGTATATACATTGTTTTTCTTTAAAGACATAATGCTTTTGAACAGTACAGTATAGTGTTTATATTTTATATGCACTGGGAAACATAATTTTTTATTTGCACTGGGAAACCAAAAAATAATAATAATGATTTGACTTAGTTTATCGAAATAATCACTTTATTGAGGCGGTCTGGAACAAAACCCACAAGATCTCTGAAGTTTATCTCTACTGTACTATATACATAAAAGTTGCTAAGAGAGTAGATCTTAAAATTCCTTACAATACATGCATAAAAAACAGAGGCAACTATATGAGATAGTAGATGTATTAACATTTTTATGTAGATTATATTGCAATGCAGATGTATACCAATTTATCAAATGGTACAAAATTTACACAATGTTAAAAGTTTGCAGTGTTATAAGAAATCATTTCTTAAATTTACGAATTATAATATGTCAATTATTTTTCAATAAAGCTGGAAATAACCTTTTGTAGAATTAATCTATTTTTCAAAAGAGGAAGTAAGGAAGTAGAAACTGCAACTAACTCTGAAATAATAGAATACAAAATCCATTTTAGTTATATACACACTGTGACAAACACTATTAGTTAGTTTACAATGAAGGAATACTTATGAAGCATGAAGGATGGTCTATAAATAAGGCTGAAAGAGCTCAGTTTTAAGGTTTAAATTTAAAATCTTCTTTTGAAATACTAAACTGACCACCCAGTTTTCCAAACATAAATGTCTTAACTGCATGAATTTATTTCATACAACTCTATAATCTAGTTTCATAAGAAAGCAGCATGCAAATTTTGAATATGACAGACTCGCTTAAGTTTTTTTATGTTCAACAGTAAAGGATACTTCCCTAAAAATAAATAGAAGAAAAATCAGCATATTTATCATGATAATTATTTTTCATAATAAGATTGATATTGAATTAAGGAATACATATCCTCAGAGGGGGTAAAGTAAAATGAAATTTATTTTGGTAAATGTGTCTATGAATAGTCAATACAATGCCTCAATATAAATGAATATTACCATTTTGAACAATTTAATTACTATTATTAGAATTATTATAAGTATAAAAATAGCTATCATTTTAGCATGGAATATGAGACTCTCATGCTCCATGCTTCATTACATCCACACAACAATTCTGCATAATAAGTATTATCATCACCATTTCATGGGTGAAAAAACTGAGGCTAACACATTTAGATAACTGGTTTATGATTACATGGCTAGTAAAGATGCATCACACTAATTTAGGCTTTATGATTTCAGAATTGTACTCTTTCCACTGCACATTCTATTACTCTATTACTTGGCTTGTTTTCATTTAGTTCTTTAATTTTATTCATGTGGTGATGGCTTAAAGCTTCATTTAAAGGAAGCTTAAAAAAATTCATTTAACCAAAAGCTCCCAAGAATGAAAAATGTCATGGAGCTAATGTAGATATGGATATCATTAGTTAATGGGTAACCATATATTTTCCACTCTAATGACATAACAATCAGAGTATTTTTCTAAGTTTTAGTCTCTGAGTATTAAAAAGGACTTTGTTAAAATAGAAATATTTAGACAAAGGTGATCAAAAGTCTGGATCAGGTCACCTTAAGATAAATATTAGAAAACTGAGGAAACAAATGGAGATTCGAACACTGAGCTATGATATAATGAATGGTTTAAAGTATTTAGTAGAATATAGAAAAGCCCTTTAAAGCCTGGTCTTAGCCTAGCACTGCAGCTCCTGGGATATCTGTCTATCTATCATCTATCTATCTATCTATCTATCTATCTATTTAGATATAAATTTGAAGATTTTTTAACTTAAAGATATTGAGAAATAGAACATAATCAGCACCATAGAAGATCTGTTTATGATAACAACCTAGCCCCTTCTCCCAGTTTGTTAATATTCTCTCTTATTTAATGTAACATTGTGCAAATATACCACTGCTGATATGCCGTTATGAATGAAATAACTATAATCATCTGTTTTCATATCCTGGTGAAAATATTCATTTAGTTCCATGTTGTATTTCCAGGAATGGACAAAATTTTTTTTTAATTTTTAATTTTTCTAAATATTGTCCAACCTACCTCAAATGTTTTTATTATGGGCACTGTCATTCTTTCACATTCTTGCAAGACATTTTTACTGTTTCCCAATATGGTAAGTGTGTAATAGTATGCCATTCTAGGTTTTAATTTATTTTTAATTTAATTTAATTTAATTCCAGATTCATAATAAAGATAAACAGTTTTTACCTATGAGTTGCCATTTGGATTTCCCTTTCTGTAAAGTACATGCTTCAATCTTTTGATATCTTAACATTGTGTCATACTGACTTCTTTAAGAATAGATTTCCTGAATGAACTTTTAGCTGTGTAGGTCTTCTCTATTTTATTTTGAACTTGCTTTCATTTCAAAAACTTTATATTTATTTTCATAATCTGCTTTTATTTTGCTTTGTCTATTGTCTATTTATTTGCAAGCAAGAGAGAGCGAGCGAGTGAGAGTGCAGGGGAGGGATAGAAAAAGAAAGGAAAAGAATCTTAAGCAGGCTCCAGGCTCAGCACAAAGCCCAACTCTGGGCTCTATTTCACAACCCTGACATCATGACCTGAGCCAAAAAGAAAGAAATAAAATAAAATTAAGGTGTTAAAAAAAAAAAAGGAAAAAGAATTGGAGGTTTAATTAAGTGAGCCACCCAGGCACCCCTGGGGTATCTTAAATTGGCTGTCATATCTTTAAAGTTCTAGAGTATCCATTTGGTTCATTTATAAAATCTTTCTCAATATCATTTTTTAGTTTCAGTTTTTTGTTCAATTTGCATCCCCTCTCATTTCTTTGAGCAGAGTAATCAAGCCATTTTACAATCTTTATTGATCATTTTAATATCATACTTAATCCCATTTTGTCTATCAAATCTTGTTAATGGTTTTTCTTTGTGTGCTTTGTTACATTTTGTTATGTTCAAGACATTATATTTGAAACTCTTATTGAGTAGGAATAATTAAGAGCTATAATAATGGTATGGTCCTCCTTGGCAGGATTTTCTCTTATATCTGAGACTTTACAAGACAATCATACTCCAAATTCAGTGGTTGACTTTCTCAGTTTACACAGAAGGCAAGGTAGGCTCTAGTCTTATTTCTGCTTCTCCTTGTGCTTTGGGGATCTCAACTTAAATTTGGGTTGTACCAAAGTCCTCAAATTTGATTGCTGCTGGATTTTGAATTTTTTTTCTCTAGTATCAAGTGTCTATTAAAAACACAGCTCAGTGTGTTTTAGCAGTTTCTAATGCTCTCATAGCTAAAATGGCTTCAGGGCATATATCTCTAGGCTCTCATTGTGTTTCGTATTGGCCCAGTAATCCCTCACTTATTTTTATAATCATTCTGATATATTTAACTTTAAAAGCTATTTTGTCTGGATTTTTAAGTTGTCTTAAATAGGAGTTTTTAGATCACCATTACTAGAAGCAACAACAAATACACATGAAAATATCTGCAGTAGTTTATCACATCTTTATGGCTTTGAACTTCCATAAGCCGAGGCATCCTTCTCTAATCACTTAGGCAAACTCCAAGTTACCCTTCTCATTCTTTGTCAGAAGTTACTTTATAAAAGAAACTTACAGCTGTATTGTGACTTTGGAGCCTTTACAGTTTTTTGACTGGAAAAATCACCCATCCCTGAGATTTTTACGCAGCTTCCTGGCTGATATTATTCAGAAATCTGTTCAAAACAGACTTTTTCAGGGAGGCCCTTTCAGACCACTCAGTTACAAAACCTCTTCTCAATCACTGTTCTTATTAAAATGTGCTTATTTAGTTCAAATATGCATCACTATTTTTTTTTAAAGATTTTATTTATTTATTTATTTGACAGAGAGAAATCACAAGTAGGCAGAGAGGCAGGCAGAGAGAGAGAGGAGGAAGCAGGCTCCCTGCTGAGCAGAGAGCCCGATGCGGGACTCGATCCCTGGACCCCGAGATCATGACCTGAGCCGAAGGCAGCGGCCCAACCACTGAGCCACCCAGGCGCCCCTAACATTGGATTTTTGATAGGAATTGGATTTACAGATGGTTTTCGGTAGTATGGACATTTTAACAATGTTAATTCTTACCATTCATAAATATGAGCTATCTTTCCATTTGTGTCTCCTTACAGCTGTATTGTGACTTTGGAGCCTTTACAGTTTTTTGACTGGAAAAATCACCCATCCCTGAGATTTTTACACAGCTTCCTGGCTGATATTATTCAGAAATCTGTTCAAAACAGACTTTTTCAGGGAGGCCCTTTCGGACCACTCAGTTACAAAACCTCTTCTCAATCACTGCTCTTATTAAAATGTGCTTATTTAGTTCAAATATGCATCACTATTAAAGAAAAACCAGTACGATTTTTTTTCTTTTTAAAGTTGGCTTACCTATTATCTATCTCTCCCATTAAAATGATTCCTCTGGGCTGGGGTTTTGTTGTGCTCATCTTAGGCCAGGCACTCAATAAATTGTCTCTGAATGATTGAATTGTTTGACTCCCTTGCTAGATTCTCAACTTCATGAGGCCAAGGATTGTTCTATTCAGTCCTTTATACTCAATGTCTGTTATATTCAGTGTGCAATATTTAAATAAATTTAAATAAATTCCCATTTATTTTATACATTTATAAATTTAAATAAATTCCTATTTATTTATTATTAAAGAAATTCCTCTTACAAACAGTATGTTTTGAAGGTTGCTAGCAGGAAAGTGTTGTACTACATGGAAGTAATCAGAAAATGTGATCTAAAAGTCTGCTTTCAAGGGCGCCTGGGTGGCTCAGTGGGTTAAAATTCTGCTTTCAAGAAGCTATAACAGTAAGTACTGAGCATTAGCTATTATATGCTATGGATGAATAACTGAAATCTACATTTGAAAGTAATGGTACACTATATGTTAACTAATGGAATTTTAAAAAGTTAATTAAAAAAAAACCACTATTTTATAAAACAATATTCCCAACAGGCTCTTTTGCTTTAAAATACTCACTTTGTAATGAGAGTCATTACTTTAGTCTAGCCAATTCTTACACCACTGTTTATCCCTTCCCTGCTTTATCCCTTCCCAGTATCAATAAAGGCTCACTTGGGTTACCTAGAAGCCATGAGAAAGCTTGTAATAGACCTGGCTGGTTTTCACCAGCAATTTGACCACCATGTGCACAGGGAAGTCTATTGATAAAAGCTTTATTGCAATAAGTTGCAAATACATGGATGTTTTTAAATTCTCTTTCTTGAGGTCTTGTTTCATGATAATAAATTTAGGGTGGCTAATTGGAATGGATGTTATTAACATATCTTCATAGTTATAAGTACATGGAATTGTAAAATACATTAATGAATGTGGCATTACTGACTACCGTCCTCATTTTGAAATCAAATTACAGTGTACTAAGATGAGGAAGCAAAGCAGATTTGGGATTATGAGTGAAATAATTTTAAAAAGTCTTAGGGGTATGATCAGACTATTGGGTAATTCAGTAGAAAAATGTCAACTGATTGAGATTCTGTGTTCCCTGATTTCAGAGAGAAGTTAAGATAAATAAGTAACACGAGGAGACTAGGAAGCCAAACATAAGTGATACTTTTGTGCCAGGGTGTGTATACATCTGTTTATCTTCTTGCTTTACCACTAAGGTTGCTCCTAGAGGAGAGTTTAAATATGTGTTGGAGCTAATCTCTGTGGATTACACAAGAAACCACATCCTACAGCTCTCCCTGAAACACCACTTACGATTTCAATATAATTTGGTTTTTGCATTTTTAGAAATAACAAAATACTTTGCAAACTCATCTACTTTATTACCACCACAAGTGAGTCAGCTGACTCCACATTTTATCACAATGACAGTCACAGAGGAATGGAGGAATGAGTAGAGTTATCAATATATGTGCTTTTAAGAAGTATGACAGGGTACCAGCTATTTCCAGGAACCAAAACATGGGTCAGCAGCTGTGCAGGAAAAGTGATGGAATAAATGACTCATTTCAGAGGAGTTCTATAACATATTAGTTCTATAATGGTTCTTCAGCACCCAATTACCCGCTTTGATCTAAAGATAAGGATTTACAGTTAATATCCCATTTATGATTTGACTGGTAGGGTCTGAATCATTTTTACTATTGTTTTGACTATTACTTGAAACCTATAGTAGTACTTGGGATATGTGTTGTGTATTCTGTGCTATTTTGAGATTAGATAACTTCTGTCTCAAACTCCTGTTAATTTGTTTGTTTTGTTTATTTGATAGTGGTTTCAGTAAATAGATATATCTGAAAAATTGCAAAGCCACTATTAAAAGAAGTTATTATGATATATAGCATGGAATTGCACATTCCTCCTTTGAATCCGACAGAGCTTCACCATATCCTTAACAACTTGGGAAAAACATGCTATTATTTTTCTTTATAAAATTTCTCCTGTTAGGCTGTGATGGTTGTCATCAGCAGTAACTCCTCTGAAGGCTTTGTCAAAAGAGTTGAAAAAAATTGGAAAGGTGTGAATGAAGCTGTTTGCTGAATATAAAGAAAAGAGCATTGAAGTACAATTCACACTCTTACTTCTCCTTCTATGCTTTCAGATGTTTGACATTTGAAAATTTTGCTTCTAGAAGAGATGCCCTATATAATTCTTACTTTAAGGAGCAAGTTGCTTTTATAATTTTTTTATTATTCTACCATTCCAGTATTTCCATTTAAATTAAATTCAATACCATTTTAAAAAAATCAAAAGTGCAGCCAGTATTCAATTCCTGGGCTAAATAATTTTAGAAAGCTTTGTGTTATTGAACCTACAGGGTTTTTCTGTAGTTTTAACTCTTTCTTTCTGTGATTTTTCCCATTAGTCCCGTAATATAACAGACATTGAGGATAAAGAAGGACTGAATAGAACAATCCTTGGCCTCATGAAGTTGAGAATCTAGGAAGGGAGACAAACAATTCAATCATTCAGAGACAATTTATTGAGTGTCTGGCCTAAGACGAGCACAACAAAACCCCAGCACAGAGGAATCATTTTAATTGGAGAGATAGATAATAGGTAAGCCAACTTAAAAAAAATTGTACTGGTTTTTCTTTAATAGTGATGCATATTTGAACTAAATAATCACATTTTAAAAAGAGCAGTGATTGAGAAGAGGCTTTTTAACTGAGTGGTCCGAAAGGGCCTCCCTGAAAAAGTCTGTTTTGAACAGATTTCTGAATAATATCAGCTAGGAAGCTGTGTAAAAATCTCAGGGATGGGTGATTTTTCCAGTCAAAAAACTGTAAAGGCTCCAAAGTCACAATAGAGCCATACATTTCTCTAATAAATTAACTTCTGACAAAGAATGAGAAGAAATAACTAACCCAGGTTTGAAAAAAAAGGGACAGAATTTCTATAGAATTCATATTTAATTAAAGCTCTAAAGGACAAAAATACAATAGAGCAAAATTCTGGTCCCGCTGATATACCTAATGAAAGTTCATAAACAAGGTGTGGGTAGCAAAGAGTGTGTGGGAATGTTGGTAAGAACAGTGGGGAAGAGTCATCCCTGAACATGTTCTTAAATAAAGCAATTCTTGTGTTGTTTTAAAGGGTAAATTGGAGTTTGCCTAAGTGATTAGAGAAGGATGCCTCAGCTTCCTTCAAAGCCATAAAGATGTGATAAACTACTGCAGATATTTTCATGTATATTTGTTGTTGCTTCTAGTAATGGTGATCTAAAAACTCCTACTTAAGACAACTAAAAATCCAGACAAAATAGCTTTTAAAATTAAAAATATCAGAATGATTATAAAAATAAGTGATGGATTACTGGGCCAAAATACGAAATACAATGAGAGCCTAGAGATATATGCCCTGAAGCCATTTTAGCTATGAGAGCATTTGAAACTGCTAAAACACACTGAGCTGTGTTGTTAATAGACTCTTGATACTAGAGAAACAATTTTCATAATCCAGCAGCAATCAAATTTGAGGACCTTGGTACAACCCAAATTTAAGTTGAGATCTCCAAAGCACAAGGAGAAGCAGAAATAAGACTAGAGCCTACCTTGCCTTCTGTGTAAACTGAGAAAGTCAACCACTGAATTTGGAGTATGATTGTCTTGTAGAGTCTCAGATATAAGAGAAAATCCTGCCAAGGAGGACCATACCATTATTATAGCTCTTAATTATCCCTACTCAATAAGAGTTTCAAATATAATGTCTTGAACATACCAAAATGTAACAAAGCACACAAAGAAAAACCATTAACAAGATTTGATAGACAAAATGGGATTAAGTATGATATTAAAATGATCAATAAAGATTGTAAAATGGCTTGAGTACTCTGCTCAAAGAAATGAGAGGGGAAGCAAATTGAACAAAACACTGAAACTAAAAAATGATATTGAGAAAGATTTTATAAGTGAACCAAATAGATACTCTAGAACTTTAAAGATATGACAGCCAATTTAAGATACCCCAGGGGTGCCTGGGTGGCTCACTTAATTAAACCTCCAATTCTTTTTCCTTTTTTTTTTAACACCTTAATTTTATTTTATTTCTTTCATTTTGGCTCAGGTCATGATGTCAGGGTTGTGAAATAGAGCCCAGAGTTGGGCTCTGTGCTGAGCCTGGACCCTGCTTAAGATAAAGAATCTTCTTTTTCTATCCCTCCCTGAGCTCTCACTTGCTCACTCTCTCTTGCTTGCAAATAAATAAATAAATAGATAGATAATAGACAAAGCAAAATAAAAGCAGATTATGAAAATAAATATAAAGTTTTTGAAATGAAAACAAGTTCAAAATAAAATAGAGAAGACCTACACAGCTAAAAGTTCATTCAGAAAATCTACTATTAAAGAAGTCAGTATGACACAATGTTAAGATATCAAAAGATTGGAGCATGTACTTTACAGAAAGTGTAATCCAAATGGCCACTCATATATAAAACTGTTTATCTTTATTATGAATCTGGAATTAAATTAAATTAAAAATGAATTAAAACCTAAAATGACATACTATTACACACTTACCATATTGGGCAACAGTAAAATTGTCTTGCAAGAATGTGAAAGAATGAAAGTGCCCATAATAAAAACATTTGAGGTAAGTTGGACAATATTTAGAAAACTTAAAAATAAAAATAAAGATTTGGTCCATTCCTAGAAATACAACATGGAACTAAATGAATATTTTCACCAGGATATGCAAACAGATGATTATAGCTATTTCATTCATAACGGCCGATCAGTAGTGGTCTATTTGCACAATGTTACATTAAAAGAGAATATTAACAAACTAGGAGGAGGGGCTAGGTTGTTATCATAAACAGATCTTCTATGGTGCTGATTATGTTCTATTTCTCAAAATCTTTAAGTTAAAAAAGTTTTCAAATTTATATCTAGATAGATAGATGATAGATGGACATATCCCAGAAGCTGCAATGCTAGTCTATGACCAGGCTTTAAAGGGCTTTTCTATACTCTACTAAATACTTGAAACCATTCATTATATCATAGCTCAGTGTTCAAATCTCCATTTGTTTCCTCAGTTTCCTAATATTTATCTTAAGGTGACCTGATGCAGACTTTTGATGACCTTTGTCTAAATATTTCTATTTTAACAAAGTCCTCTTTAAGACTGAGAGACTAAAACTTAGAAAAATACTCTGATTGTTAACTCACTAGGGTGGAAAATATATAGTTACCCATTAACTAATGATATCCATGTCTACATTAGATCCATGACATTTTTAATTCTTGGGAGCTTTTGGTTCAATGAATTTTTTTAAGCTTCCTTTAAATGAAGCTTTAAGCCATCACCACATGAATAAAATTAAAGAACTAAATGAAAACAGGCCAAGTATTTACAGAGTAATAGAATGTGCAGTGGAAAGAGTACAATTCTGAAATCATAAAGCCTAAATTAGTGTGATGCATCTTTACTAGCCATGTAATCATAAACCAGTTATCTAAATGTGTTAGCCTCAGTTTTTTCACCCATAAAATGGTGATGATAATACTTATTATGCAGAGTTGTTGTGTGGATGTGATGAAGCATGGAGCATGAGAGTCTCATATTCCATGCTAAAATGATAGCTATTTTTATACTTATAATAATTCTAATAATAGTAATTAAATTGTTCAAAATGGTAATATTCATTTATATTGAGGCATTGTATTGACTATTCATAGGCACATTTACCAAAATAAATTTCATTTTACGTTACCCCCTCTGAGGATATGTATTCCCTAATTCAATATGAATCTCATTATGAATAATAATTATCATAATAAATATGCTGATTTTTCTTCTATTTATTTTTAGGGAAGTATCCTTTACTGTTGAACATAAAGAAACTTAAGCGAGTCTGTCTTATTCAAAATTTGCATGCTGCTTTCTTATGAAACTAGATTATAGAGTTGTATGAAATAAATTCTTGCAGTTAAGACATTTGGAAAACTGGGTGGGCAGTTTAGTATTTCAAAAGAAGATTTTAAATTTAAACCTTAAAACTGAGCTCTTTCAGCCTTATTTATAGACCATACTTTATGCTTCATAAGTACTCCTTCATTGTAAACTAAGTAATAGTTTTTGTCACAGTGTATATAACGAAAATGGATTTTATATTCTATTATTTCAGAGTTAGTTGCAGTTTCTACTTCCTTACTTCCTTTTTTGAAAAATAGATTAATTCTACAAAAAGTTTTTGCCAGCTTTATTGAAAAAAAATCGACATATTATAATTTGTAAATTTAAGAAATGATTTCTTATAACATTGCAAACTTTTAACATTGTGTAAATTTTGTACAATTTGATAAATCGGTATACATCTTTATTGCAATATAATCTACATAAAAATGTTAATACATCTACTATCTCGTATAGTTGCCACTGTTTTTTATGCATGTATCGTAAGGAATTTTAAGATCTACTCTCTTAGCAACTTCTATGTATATAGTATAGTAGAGATAAACTTCAGAGGTCTTGTGGGTTTTGTTCCAGACTGCCTCAATAAAGTGATTATCTCAATAAACTAAGTCAAATTATTATTATTTTTTTTTTGGTTTCCCAGTGCATATAAAAAATTATGTTTCCCAGTGCATATAAAAAATAAAAAATTACTGTACTGTTCAAAAGCATTATGTTTTTAAAGAAAAACAATGTATATACCTTAAGTAAACTAGTTCTGAGTTTTCAGTGGGTCATAATTACTGATCTCAGATCACCATAACAAATACAATAATAATGAAAAAACTTGAAATATTGCAAGAATTACCAACATGTGACAGAGAGACACAAAATGAACAAATGTTGTTAGAAAAATGGTGGCAGCAGACCTCTTTTATACAAGATTGCTATAAACTTTCAACTTGTAAGAATGTGATATATGCAAAGTTTAATAAAGGGAAGCACAATAAAAAAAAAGTATGTATATTTTATTAACTATGATCATCATGCTGTACATTAGATCCCCATAACTTTTTTGTATTATAGTTGCAAGTTTGCACCCTTTGACCACCTTACTCCACCCCAGGTTCACCCCTTGTCAACTCAACTCTAAGTTTCCATTAGTTTGCCTTTTCCTCAGATTCTGTAAGTAAGGGATATCATAATACATAAATTAAAAAATATATAAAATCTTTGAAATATTTCACTTAGTATAACACCTTCAAGATCCATCCATGCTATTGTAAAATTAAGTATTTCTTAATTTTTCATGGGTAAGTAGTATTCCATAGTATATATTTACCATACTTATTTTATTCATTCATCCACTAATGGATACTGAAGTTATTTCCATCTCTTGCTTAGAGTTAATAATTTTATAATAAACATAAGAGTGCAGATATGTCTTTGAACAGTGACTTCGTTTCCGTTAGATATATCCCTAGAAGTGGGATTACTGAATCATATGGTAATTTTACTTTTAATAATATGAATAGTCTCCATACTGGTTTCCATACAAATTTATATCCCTATCACAGTGCATAAGTTCCCCATTTTCCCCAATATTTACCAAAATGTGTTAGTTTCAATTTCTGGTAGTATATATGCTAATAGGTAGTAATATCTTGCTGTGTTTTTCAGAGGTAAACAACAACAACAGCATCATAATGACTTTGCCCTGAGTTTTTTACGTTGAGCACTTTTTAATGCTCCTGTTGGTCATTTATATAACTTTTTTGAAAAAAAAGTCTATTGAGATCCTTTTGATATTTTTTTAATTATATATTTTTTCTATTTGTATCTGTTGGTTATTAACCTCTTTTCAGATATAAGATTTGTAAGTATTTTTTTACATTCTGTGGATTGTGTTTTCATTCTCTCTCTCTCTTTTTTTTTGGCAATGCAAAAACTTTAGTTTGATGTAATACGATTTATTTATTTTTGCTCTTTTTGCTTGTGTTCTTGGTCTGGTATGCAAAAACTATTGGCAAGACCAATGTCAAGGAGAATTTTTCCTATGTTTTCCTTTAGGAAATGTAGTTTCATGCATCACCTTTAAGTCTTTAATCTATTTCAAGTTAAGCCTTATGAGTGATATAAGGTTCCAGTTTCATACTGTTTATGTGACTATTCAGTTTTAAATATCATTTATTGAACAGACTATCTTAACCCATTACATATGTTGGCCCCTGTCAAATATTAGGTGACTGTATGAAAGGATTTATTTCTGTTCTACTTGTTTATTGGTCTGTTTTTATGCCAGTATACTTTATTGTTTTGAGCATGAGGGCTTTGTAGTATAGTTTCAAATCAAGAAGTGTAATTTCGCTTCTTCATTCTTTCTCAGAACTGCTTTGATTATTTGTTGTCTTTTATGGTCTCATATAAATTTTAGGATTCTTTACTTACTTCTGTAAAAAATAATATTGGATTTTTTAAAGATTTTTAATTTATTTATTTGACAGAGAGAGATGACAAGCAGGCAGAGAGGCAGGCAGACAGAGAAGAGGAAGCAGGCTTCCTGCTGAGCAGAGAGCCTGATGCGGGGCTCGATCCCAGAACCCTGGAATCATGACCTGAGTCAAAGGCAGCGGCTTAACCCACTGAGCCACCCAGGCGCCCCTAACATTGGATTTTTGATAGGAATTGGATTTACAGATGGTTTTCGGTAGTATGGACATTTTAACAATGTTAATTCTTACCATTCATAAATATGAGCTATCTTTCCATTTGTGTCTCCTTCAATTTCTTTATCAATGTCCTAGTTTATGGAGTACAGATCTTTCATCTTCTTAGTTAAATCTATTCCTATTTTATTATTTTTGATGCTATTGTGAATTAGATTGTTTTCTTTATTTTTTCAGGTAGTTCATCATTAGAGTGTTAAAATGCTCCTGTCTTTTGCTTACTTTGGCTTACTTTGGATGATATGAAAAACAGGGAAGCATTCCATATTTAAAAAAATGAAACAAAACAAAATTCTTGTCTTTTATATATTGATCTTGTATTTGGCGGCTTTACTAAATTTGTTTATTCAAATTTTTTTGTGAAGTTTTTAGGATTTTTTAACATGTAAGTTCATGTTATCCAAAAAAAGAAAATTTTACTTCTTCCTTTTTTTTTTGGAGTCTCATTTCTTTGTGTTCCTTGTTTCTCTGGCTAGGATATCCAGTATTATGTCAAATGAGAGTAGTGAAAGTGGACACACTTGTCTTTTTTCTGATCTTTAAGGGGAAAACTTTCAAACTTTTTTGATTGAATATGAGATGAGCTCTGGGCTTGCAATATGTGGTTTTTCTTTAATGGATTTTTTAAATTATTTTTTTAAAATTTTTTATAAACATATAATGTGTTTTTATCCCTAGGGGTACAGGTCTGTGAATCACCAGGTTTACACATTTCACAGCACTCACCACAGCACCTGCCCTCCCCAATGTCCATACCCCCACCATCCTCTCCCAACACACATCCCCCCAGCAACCCTCAGTCTGTTTTCTGAGATTTAGTCTTTTATGGTTTGTCTCCCTCCCAATCCCATCTTCTTTTATTTTTCTTTTTGTACTCCCGAAACCGCCTATGTTGCATCTCTACTTCATCATATCAGGGAGATCATAGGATAGTTGTCTTTCTCAGATTGATTTATTTCGCCAAGCATAATACCTCTAGTTCCATCCACGTCATCACAAATAGCAGGATTTCATTTCTTTTGATGGCTGCATAGTATCCCATTGTACATATATACCACATCTTATTTATTGATTCATCTGTTGAAGGACATTTAGGTTCTTTCCATAGTTTAACTATTGTGGACATTGCTGCTATAAACATTTGGGTGCATGTGCCCCTTCAGAATGCCACGTTTGTATCTGTAGGGTATATACCCAGTACTACAATCACTGGGTCATAGGCTAGTTCTATTTTCAGCTTTTTGAGGCACCTCCACGCTGTTTTCCAGAGTGGTCGCACCAGCTTGCATTCCCACGTACAGTGTAGGAGGGTTGCCCTTTCTCCACATCCTCGCCAGCATCTGTCATTGACTGACTTGTTCATTTTAGCCATTCTGAAAGGTGTGAGGTGGTATCTCATTCTGGTTTTGATTTGTAGTTCCCTGATGCCGAGTGATGTGGAGCATTTTTCATGTGTCTGTTGGCCATTTGGATGTATTCTTTGCAGAAATGTCTGTTCATGTCCTCTGCCCATTTCTTCATTGGATTATTTGTTCTTAGGGTGTTGAGTTTGATAAGCTCTTTATAGATTTTGGATACTGGTTCTTTACCTGGTATGTCATTTGCAAATATCTTCTCCCAGATAACTTCTGACAGTCATCTTTTGGCTTTGTTAACTGTTTCCTTTGCTGGGCAAAAGCTTTTTGATCTGATGAAATCCCAAGAGTTCATTCTTGCCCTTGCTTCCCTTGCCTTTGGCGATGTTCCTCGGAAGAAGTTGCTGCTGCTGAGGTCAAAGAGGTTGCTACCTGTTCTCTCCTCAAAGATTTTGATGGATTACTTTCTCACATTATGCTTCTTCATCCATTTCCAGTCTATTTTCATGTATGGTGTAAGGAAATGGTCCAATTTCATTTTTCTGCATGTGGCTGTTCAATTTTCCCGACCCTAAGGCCAGAGGCTCCTTCTCTACTCTGGGGGCGGCATGCTGTGCCTTCCCCCATGTGCTCCTGAGGAGCGCGGTGACAGACGTGTGCGACCATGCTTCTCTCTCAGACAGAGGGGATGCTAGGGAAAAAGTATTTCGCTCCATGCGGGTATCTTCCACCGTGCTGCGGAGACTAGCTCAGGCAAGCAGCAGCAGCATCCACAAACCCAATTCTGATTTCCCAACGAATGCTGTGCTTTCCCAGGGGAGATGCCCAGGCAAAGAGGCTTTCGCTGTATGCGGGTTTCTCCCACCGCAAGACTGGGCTCAGGCAAGCAGCAGCAGCCCGCAGATCATTTCTCAGCGAATGCTGTGCTTTCGCAGAGGCTTTGGCTTGGAGCGAACAGCACTTCGCCGCTGCTTCCTCAGCAAGGCTTCAGTCGCGTTAGGGAAGAAGAGCTGCAGGAGAGCTGGTGCCTCTTGGGCCTTGCTTTCCCGGGCTCCATGTTCGCGTCCTGGGTTCACCCTGCCAGGCCGAACTAAGCAGACACAGCCACAACCGTGAAGTAGCGTGCATAGCTTAGGGTGGCACTCTATGCACACTACCATCTCCCGGTTTAGGCATCGCTAGGCCTTTTACTCTAGCGCTCAGGCGGACTCGGGGACTAGGCCAGTGCTTTCCCCACCAGAAAGGAGAGGTGACAGGATCCCTGCACACCGCTGTGTGCACTGAATAGGGAGCTTTGGGGGACTGTCCCCACTCCTTCCCCTTAAACCGCATGCCTCCTCCAAGCTTCCACATCGTGGAGGAAGAAGGCATCTGATGGCAAGTTCTTTCTGGGAGTTGTTTCTCGAGTTCAGGGTAGGCACCTGGTAGCAAGCCCATGTCTGCCCCAGGGACAGGTGGCCAAGGAGCTGCTGTCTCCTTGAGCCCAAAGGTCAGGACCGGCATGCTTTCTTCCCAGACTCCTTCCTCAGAGTGGAGCCCTTTCCCCTGCCCTAATCTACCCGTCCTGTCTCTTAGCAGCCAGGCTTCCTTCGCTCTGCAGTGACAGACGTGTCCCTTTCCTTAAGGCTCTTTCCACAGGTGCCACCGAGCTTCTCTCTCAGGCAGAGGGGATGCCCAGGCAAAGAGGATTTCGCTCCATGCGGGTTTAGTCCACCGTGCTGTGGAGACTAGCGGAGGCAAGCAGCAGGCAGCATCCCACAGGCCCGACTCTGATTTCCCAAAGAATGCTGTGCTTTCCCAGAAGGGATGCCCTGGCAAAGAGGCTTTCGCTCTATGCGGGTTTCTCCCATCGTGCAGCGAATACTAGGCTAAGGCAAGCAACAAAAGCAGCCCACAGAATCGACTTTGATTTCCCCGCGACTGCTCTGCTTTTGTAGAGGTTTTCAGCTTGGCGCGAATCGCACTTCGCTGCTGCTTCCTCAGCAAGGCTTTGGTCGTTCGCTCTATCGCAGCAGGGAAGAAGAGCCGCGGGAGAGCTGGTGCCTCTTGGGCCTTGCTTTCCCGGGCTCCAAGTTCGCGCCCGGGGTTCACCTTGCTAAGCCGAACTAAGCAGACACAGTCACAGCCCTGCAGCAGCGATCCTGGCCTAGCATGGCACTCTATGCCTATTACCACCTCCTGGTGACGGTAAAGCTTTGCTTTTTGCTCAGGCGCTCAGGGAGACTCGGGGACTAGGCCAGTGCCTTCACCACAGGAGAGAGGAGGCGACAGGATGCATGCACACGGCCCGTGCACCGGGATGGGGAACTGTGGGGGACTGTCACCACTCCTTCCCCGGCACACCCAATGCCAGCCACAACGTTGCCACATCTTGGTGGAACACGGCATCTGACTGCCCGTTTCTCCATGGGGTTGTTTCTGCGAGTTGCGGGTATGGCACCTGGGGGCAAGCCCAAGTCTGCCCTTGGGACAGGTGGCCAAGGAGATGCTGTCCCCTTGGGACTAGAGGCACAGGACAGGCCCGCCTTCTGCCCAGACTCCTTCCTCAGAGGATAGCACGCGCCCCTGCCCTAGTTGTCCCCACATGTCTCCTTAGCAGCGAGGCTTCCATCTCTCCCCACAGGGAGCGGGTGACAATTGTCTTGCTACCGGCCTGCTTTTCGTGCCATGGCATGCTATCCTGCTTCCCGAGCGTTTCCCGAATCCAAGGCCAAGTGCTCCTTCTCTTCTCCGGAGGATGCTGTGCTTTCCCAGAAGGGATGCCCCGGCAAAGAGGCTTTCGCTCTATGCGGGTTTCTCCCATCGTGCAGCGAATACTAGGCTAAGGCAAGCAACAAAAGCAGCCCACAGAATCGACTTTGATTTCCCCGCGACTGCTCTGCTTTTGTAGAGGTTTTCAGCTTGGCGCGAATCGCACTTCACTGCTGCTTCCTCAGCAAGGCTTTGGTCGTTCGCTCTATCGAAGCAGGGAAGAAGAGCCGCGGGAGAGCTGGTGCCACTTGGGCCTTGCTTTCCCGGGCTCCAAGTTCGCGCCCGGGGTTCACCTTGCTAAGCCGAACTAAGCAGACACAGTCACAGCCCTGCAGCAGCGATCCTGGCCTAGCATGGCACTCTATGCCTATTACCACCTCCTGGTGACGGTAAAGCTTTGCCTTTTGCTCAGGAGATCAGGCAGACTCGGGGACTAGGCCAGTGCCTTCACCACAGGAGAGAGGAGGCAACAGGATGCATGCACACGGCCCGTGCACCGGGATGGGGAACTGTGGGGGACTGTCACCACTCCTTCCCCGGCACACCCCCTGCCAGCCACAACGCTGCCACATCTTGGTGGAACACGGCATCTGACTGCCCGTTTCTCCATGGGGTTGTTTCTGCGGGTTGCGCTTATGGCACCTGGGGGCAAGCCCGTCTTCCCTTCCACAGGTGGCAAACGAGATGCTGTCCCCTTGGGACTAGAGGCACAGGACAGGCCCGCCTTCTGCCCAGACTCCTTCCTCAGAGGATAGCACGCGCCCCTGCCCTAGTTGTTCCCACATGTCTCCTTAGCAGCGAGGCTTCCATCTCTCCCCACAGGGAGCGGGTGACAATTGTCTTGCTACCGGCCTGCTGTTCGTGCCATGGCATGCTATCCTGCTTCCCGAGCGTTTCCCGAATCCAAGGCCAAGTGCTCCTTCTGTTCTCCGGAGGATGCTGTGCTTTCCCAGAAGGGATGCCCCGGCAAAGAGGCTTTCGCTCTATGCGGGTTTCTCCCATCGTGCAGCGAATACTAGGAAGGCAAGCAACAAAAGCAGCCCACAGAATCGACTTTGATTTCCCCGCGACTGCTCTGCTTTTATAGAGGTTTTCAGCTTGGCGCGAATCGCACTTCGCTGCTGCTTCCTCAGCAAGGCTTTGGTCGTTCGCTCTATCGAAGCAGGGAAGAAGAGCCGCGGGAGAGCTGGTGCCACTTGGGCCTTGCTTTCCCGGGCTCCAAGTTCGCGCCCGGGGTTCACCTTGCTAAGCCGAACTAAGCAGACACAGTCACAGCCCTGCAGCAGCGATCCTGGCCTAGCATGGCACTCTATGCCTATTACCACCTCCTGCTGACGGTAAAGCTTTGCCTTTTGCTCAGGCGCTCAGGGAGACTCGGGGACTAGGCCAGTGCCTTCACCACAGGAGAGAGGAGGCGACAGGATGCATGCACACGGCCCGTGCACCGGGATGGGGAACTGTGGGGGACTGTCACCACTCCTTCCCCGGCACACCCAATGCCAGCCACAACGCTGCCACATCTTGGTGGAACACGGCATCTGACTGCCCGTTTCTCCATGGGGTTGTTTCTGCGGGTTGCGCTTATGGCACCTGGGGGCAAGCCCGTCTTCCCTTCCACAGGTGGCAAACGAGATGCTGTCCCCTTGGGACCAGAGGCACAAGACAGGCCTGCCTTCTGCCCAGACTCCTTCCTCAGAGGATAGCACGCGCCCCTGCCCTAGTCGTCCCCTCATGTCTCCTTAGGAGCCAGGCTTCCATTTCTCCGCACAGGGAGCGGGTGACACTTGTATTGCCACAGGCCGCTGTGCCTGCCAGGGCCGGCTCTCCTGTTTCGCAACCGTTTCCAGATCAGAAAGCCAACGGCTCCTGCTCTTCTCCCTGGGCAGCGTGATGCACCTTCCACAGACATGCTCCTGGGGAGTGCAGTGATAGATGTGTCCCTTTCCTTAAGACTCTTTCCACAGGCGCAACCGCGCTTCTCTCTCAGGCAGAGGGGTTCTAGGGCAAAGGATTTCGCTCCATGCGGGTATCTTCCACCATGCTGCGGAGACTAGCTCAGGCATTAAGCTGCAGCATCACACACATGTGATTCGGATTTCCCAACGAATGCTGTGCTTTCCTAGAGGGGATGCCCGGGCAAAGGGGTTTCGCTGTATGCGGGTTTCTCCCACCGCAAGACTGGGCTTAGGCAAGCAGCAGAAGAGACCGTAGAACCGACTCTGATCTCCCAGCGACTGCTATGCTTTCCCAGAGGTTTTCAACTTGGCGTGAACCGCACTACGCTGCTCTCCTCAGCAAGGCTTTCGTCGTTCGTTCTGTCGCGGCAGGGAAGAAGAACAGCGGGAGAGCTGGTGCCTCGTGGGGCTTGCTTTCCCGGGCTCCAAGTACACACCCGGGTTTCAACTTGCTAAGCCGAACTAAGCAGACACAGTCACAGCCCGGCAGCAGCTTGCGTGGCCTAGCATGGCACTCTATGCCTATTACCATCTCCTGGGGTAGGTAAGGCTTTGCCTTTCACTCCGGCGCTCAGGCAGACTTGGGGACTAGGCCAGTGCCTTCAGCACAGGAGAGAGGAGGCGACAGGATCCCTGCACACGCCCCGTGCACTTGGATGGGGAACTGTGGGAGATAGTCTCCACTCCTTCCCCGGCACACCCCGTGCCATTCACATCGCTGCCACATCTTGGTGGATGACGGCATCTGACTGCCCGTTACTCCATGGGGTTGTTTCTGCGAGTTGCGTGTATGGCACCTGGTGGCAAGACCAAGTTTGCCGTTGGGACAGGTGGCCAAGGAGATGCTGTCCCCTTGGGACTAGAGGCACAGGACAGGCCTGCCTTCTGCCCAGACTCCTTCCTCAGAGTGGAGCTCACGCCCCTGCTTTAGTCATCCCCTCATGTCTCCTTAGCATCCAGGCTTCCATCTCTCCGCACAGGGAGCGGGTGACACTTGTCTTGCCACCGGCCCGCTATTCGTGCCCCAGCAGGCTATCCTGCTTCCCGAGCCTTTCTCGTCCCCAAGGCCAAGGGCTCCTTCTCTTCTCCGGGGGCGGCGTGCTGCGCCTTCCCCACACTTGGTCCTGTGGAGCGCGCTGACAGACGTGTGCAACCACACTTCTCTCTCATGCAGAGGGGTGCTAGGGCAAAGAGGATTTCGCTCCATGCGGGTATCTTCCACCGTGCTGCGGGGAGTAGCTCAGGCAAGCAGCAGCAGTATCCCCAAACCCAACTCAGATATCCCAACCAATGCTGTGCTTTCCCAGAGGAGATGCCCTGGCAAAGAGCCTTTCGCTGTATGCGGGTTTCTCCCACTGTGAGATTGGCTCAGGCAACCAGCAGCAGCAGCCCACAGTACCGACTCTGATTTTCAGCGAATGTTGTGCTTTCACAGAGGTTTTGGGCTTGGCGCGAACCGCACTTCATTGCTGCTTCCTCAGCAAGGCTTCGTTCGCTTCAGGGAAAAAGAGCTGCGGGGGAGCTGGTGCCTCTTGGGTCTTGCTTTCCTGAGCTCCAAGGTCGCACCCAGGGTTCACCTTGCTAAGCCGAACTAAGCAGACACAGTCACAGCCCTGCAGCAGCTTGCGTGGCCTAGCATGGCACTCTATGCCTATTACCATCTCCTGGGGTAGGTAAGGCTTTGCCTTTTGCTCTGGCGCTCAGGGAGACTCAGGGTGTAGGCCAGTGCCTTCAGCACAAGAGAGAGGTGGCGATAGGATCCCTGCAAATGGCCAGTGCACTTGGATGGGGAACTGTGGGGGGACAGTCTCCACTCCTTCCCAGTAACACCCCCTGCCACCCACATCGCTGCCACATCTTGGTGGAAGACGGCATCTGACTGCCCGTTTCTCCATGGGGTTGTTTCTGCGAGTTGTGGGTATGGCACCTGGGGGCAAGCCCAAGTCTGCCCTTGGGACAGGTGGCCAAGGAGATGCTATCCCCTTGGGACCAGAGGCACAAGACATGCCTGCCTTCTGCCCAGACTCCTTCCTCAGAGGATAGCACGTGCCCCTGCCCTAGTCGTCCCCTCATGTCTCCTTAGCAGCCAGGCTTCCATCTCTCCGCACAGGGAGCGGGTGACACTTGTTTTGCTACCGGCCTGCTGTTCGTGCCATGGCAGGCTATCCTGCTTCCCGAGCGTTTCCCGACCCCAAGGCCTAGGGCTCCTTCTCTTCTCCGGAGGCGGCGTGATGCGCCTTCCACACACTTGCTCCTGGGGAGCGCGGTGACCGACGTGTGCAACCACGCGTCTCTCTCAGGCAGAAGGGATGCTAGGGCAAAGAGTATTTCGCTCCATGCGGGTTTTTTCCACCGTACTGCGGAGACTAGCTCAGGCAAGCAGCAGCAGCATCCCCAAACCCAAATCACATTTTCCAACGGATGCTGTGATTTCCCAGGGTAGATGACAAGGCAGAGAGGCCTACGCTATATGCGGGTTACTACAGCCACGAGACTGGGCTCAGGCAAGCAGCAGTAGCCCGCAGAACATTTCCAGCGAATGCTGTGCTTTCTCAGAGGCTTTGGCTTGGAGCGAACAGCACTTTGCCGCTGCTTCCTCAGCAAGGCTTCAGTCGCGTCAGGGAAGCAGAGCTGCAGGAGAGCTGGTGCCTTTTGGGCCGTGCTTTAACGGGCTCCATGCTCGCCTCCTGGGTTCACCCTGCCAGGCCCAATTAAGCAGACACAGCCACAACCCTGCAGTAGCGTGCGGAGCCTAGGATGGCACCCTATGCACACTACCATCTCCCGGTGTAGGCATCGCTTGGCCTTTTACTCTGGCGCTCAGGCGTTCTCGCGGACTAGCCCAGTGCTTTCCCCACAGGAAAGGAGACGTGACAGTATCCCTGCACACCGCCCGTGCACTGAATAGGGAGCTTTTGGGGAAGTCCTCACCCCATCACCCTAAACTCCATGCCACCTCCAAGCTTCCACATCCTGAAGGAAAACGGCATCTGACTCCTTGTTATTTCAGGGAGCTGTTTCTGCGAGTTTAGCGTAGGCTCCAGGTGGCTAGCGCATGTCTGCCCCAGGGACAGGTGGCCAAGGAGCTGCTGTCTCCTTGGGCCCAGAGGCTCAGGACAGGCATGCTTTCTGCCCAGACTCTTTCCTAAGAGTGGAGCATGCGCCCTGCCTTACACATCCCCACCTTTCTCTGTAGCAGACAGGCCTCCGTCTCTCTGCACAGGGAGCAGGTGGCACTTGTATTACCACCGGCCGCTATGCCTGCCAGGTCCGGCTCTCCTGTTTCGCAACCGTTTCCAGACCAGAAAGCCAACGACTCCTGCTCTTCTCCTTGGGCAGCGTGCTGCAACTTCTACAGACATGCTCCTGGGGAGCGCAGTGATAGACATGTCCCTTTCCTTAAGGTTCTTTCCAGAGGCGCAACCGCGCTTCTCTCTGAGGCCGAGGGGTGCTAGGGCAAAGAGGATTTTGCTCCATGCGGGTATCTTCCACCGTGCTGCGGAGACTAGCTCAGGCAAGCAGCAGCAGCAGCCCAAAACCAAATCACATTTCCCAACGAATGCTGTGATTTCCCAGGGTAGATGACAAGGCAAAGAGGTTTTCTCTGTATGCGGGTTTCTCCAGCCGTGAGACTGGGCTCAGGCAAGCAGCAGTAGCCCGCAGAACATTTCTCAGCGAATGCTGTGCTTTCTCAGAGGCTTTGGCTTGGAGCGAACAGCACTTCGCCGCTGCTTCCTCAGCAAGGCTTCAGTCGCGTCAGGGAAGCAGAGCTGCGGGAGAGCTGGTGCCTTTTGGGCCTTGCTTTCCCGGGCTCCATGTTCGCTTCCCGGGCTCACTGTGCCAGGCTGTATTAAGCAGACACAGCCACAACACTGTAGTCGCGTGCGGAGCCTAGGATGGCACCCTGTGCACACTATCATCTCCCGGTGTAGGCATCGCTTGGCTTTTTACTCTGGCGCTCAGGCGTTCTCGCGGACTAGCCCAGTGCTTTCCCCACAGGAAAGGAGACGTGACAGGATCCCTGCACACCGCCCGTGCACTGAATTGGGAGCTTTCGGGGACTGTCCTCACCCCATCCCCTTAAACCCCATGCCACCTCCAAGCTGCCACATCCTGACGGAAGACGGCATCTGACTCCCTGTTATTTCAGGGAGCTGCTTCTGCGAGTTCAGCGTAGGCTCCTGGTGGCTAGCGCATGTCTGCCCCAGGGACAGGTGGCCAAGGAGCTGCTGTCTCCTTGGGCCCAGAGGCTCAGGACAGGCATGCTTTCTGCCCAGACTCCTTCTTAAGAGTGGAGCATGCGCCCTGCCCTACACATCCCCTCCTCTCTCCATAGCAGACAGGCTTCCGTCTCTCTGCACAGGGAGCTGGTGACACTTGTATTGCCACCGGCCGCTGTGCCTGCCAGGGCCGGCTCTCCTGTTTCGCAACCGTTTCCAGACCAGAAAGTCAACGGCTCCTGCTCTTCTCCCTGAGCAGCGTGCTGCACCTTCCACAGACATGCTCCTGGGGAGTGCAGTGATAGACGTGTGCCTTTCCTTAAGTCTCTTTCCACAGGCGCAACCGCGCTTCTCTCTCAGGCAGAGGGGTGCTAGGGCAAAGGATTTCGCTCCATGCGGGTATCTTCCACCATGCTGCGGAGACTAGCTCAGGCATTAAGCTGCAGCATCACACACATGTGATTCGGATTTCCCAACGAATGCTGTGCTTTCCTAGAGGGGGATGCCCAGGCAAAGGGGTTTCGCTGTATGCGGGTTTCTCCCACCAAGAGTCTGGGCTCAGGCAAGCAGCAGAAGAGACGGCAGAACTGACTCTGATTTCCCAGCGACTGCTATGCTTTCCCAGAGGTTTTCAACTTGGCGCGAACCGCACTACGCTGCTGTCCTCAGCAAGGCTTGGTCTTTCGCTCTTTCGCGGCAGGGAAGAACAGCGGGAGAGCTGGTGCCTCGTGGGCCTTGCTTTCCCGAGCTCCAAGATCGCACCCTGGGTTCACCTTGCTAAGCCGACCTAAGCAGACACAGTCACAGCCCTGCAGCAGCTTGCGTGGATCCCTGCACACGGCCCGTGCACTTGGAGGGTAACTGTGGGGGACAGTCTCCACTCCTTCCCCGGCACACCCCCTGCCACCCACATCGCTGCCACATCTTGGTGGAAGACGGTATCTGACTGCCCGTTTCTCCATGGGGTTGTTTCTGCGAGTTGCGTGTATGGCACCTGGTGGCAAGCCCACGACTCCCTTGGGACAGGTGGACAAGGAGATGCTGTCCCCTTGGGACCGGAGGCACAACACAGGCCTGCCTTCTGCCAAGAATCCTTCCTCAGAGTGGAGCTCACGCCCCTGCTCTAGTCATCCCCTCATGTCTCCTTAGCAGCCAGCCTCCATCTCTCCGCACAGGGAGCGGGTGACACTTGTCTTGCTACCGGCCTGCTGTTCGTGCCATGGCAGGCTATCTTGCTTCCCGAGCGTTTCCCGACCCCAAGTCCAAGGGCTCCTTCTCTTCTCTGGGGGCGGCGTGCTGTGCCTTCCCCACACTTGCTCCTGGGGAGCGCAGGGACACACGTGTGCAACCACGCTTCTCAGGCAGAAGGGATGCTAGGGCAAAGAGTATTTCGCTCCATGCAGGTATCTTCCACCGTGCTGCGGTGACTAGCTCAGCCATTCAGCTGCTGCATCCCACACATCCGATTCTGATTTCCCAACGAATGCTGTGCTTTCCCAGAGGAGATGCCCGGGCAACGAGGCTTTCGCTGTATGCGGGTTTCTCCAACCGAGAGATTGGGCACAGGCAAGCAGCAGAAGAGCCCGCAGAACCGAATACTGATTTCTCAGCAAATGTTCTTTCGGAGAGGCTTTGGATTGAAGCGAACAGCACTTCGCCGCTGCTTCCTCAGCAAGGCTTCAGTCATGTCAGGGAAGAAGTGCTGCCGGAGAGCTGGTGCCTCTTGGGTCTTGCTATCCCGGGCTCCAAGTTCACATCCTGGGTTCATTCTGCCAAGCTGAAATAAGCAGACACAGCCTCGACCCTGCAGCAGCGTGCGTGGCCTAGGATGGCACTCTGCTCACAATGCCATCTCTCAGCATACGCACGACTGGCCCTTTTGCTCTGGCGTTCAGGTGGACAGGGGACTAGGCCTGTGCCTTCTCCATCCTTAAGGAGATGTGAGAGACGTAATCGGTAACTGTCCCTGTTTTTCCGGGACACCCCCTGCCTCCACCAATGCTGCCACATCCTGGAGGAAGACGGCATCTGATTGCCCGTTCCTCCAGGAGGTGTTTCTGCGAGTTCACGGCAGGAAGCTTGGTGGCAAGCCCACGTCTGCCCTCTGGACAGGTGGCCAAGGAGATGCTTTCCACTTGGGACCAGAGGCACAGGAAAGGCCTTCCTTCTGCCCAGACTCCTTCCTCAGATTGGAGCACGTTCCCCGGCCCAATCGCCCCCTCAAGTCTCCTTAGCAGCCAGGCTTCGTCTCTCTGCACAGGGAGTGGGTGACACTTGTCTTGCCACCAGCCCGCTGTTCCTGCCAGGGCCAGCTCTCTAGCTTCGCGACCATTTCCCGCCCACAAGGCCAACAGCTCCTTCTCTTCTCCTGGGCAGCTTGCTGCACTTTCCCCAGACAGGCTCCTGGGGAGCCCAGTGACAGACATGTCCCCTTCCTTAAGGCTCTTTCCACAGGCGCAACCAAGGTTCTCTCTCAGGCAGTGGGGATGCCCAGGCAAAGAGGATTTCGCCCCATGCGGGTTTATTACACCGTGCTGTTGGGTCTTGCTCAAGCAAGCAGCAGCAGCATCCCACAGACCCGACTCTCATTTCCCAAAGAATGCTGTGCTTTCCCAGAGGAGATGCCCAGGCAAAGACCCTTTCGCTGTATAAGGGTTTCTCCCGCCGTGCTGCGAATACTAGGCTAAGGCAAGCAGCAACAGCAGCCCACAAAAACGACTCTGATTTCCCAGAGACTGCTATGCTTTCACAGAGGTTTTCAGCTTGGCGCGAACGGCACTTTGCTGCTGCTTCCTCAGCAAGGCTTTGGGTGTTCGCTCTGTCGCATCAGAGAAGAAGAGCTGCGGGAGAGCTGGTCCCTCTTGGGCCTTGCTTTCCCGGGCTCTATGTTGGCACCCTGGGTTCACCCTGCCAGTCCAAACTAAGCAGACACAGCTACAACGCTGCAGCAGCGTGCGTGGCCTAGGATGGCACTCAATGCACACTACATTCTCCCAGTGTAGGCAACAACCCTGTATCTGACTGACTTGTTAATTCTGGGAATGTCTTGCAGATTAATTTGCTTGCCAGAGTTGGTTCCTCTAATTGATGTCTAAGAACCCTAATTAGTTAAGAAAACTTTTTAACATTTTCATTGCTATTTATTATTATTATTATTATTGCTAATATCTCTATTATAAATAATTCACAAGGGCATCTTTCTGACAAAAGACAAAGAGCTGGCTACTAGTAGAAAAAGTACTTTTGACTCTGTCAGTGAAAGTGGTAAAGGGATTTGAGAAAATAAGGCAAAGCACTGGAATTATGTGTTAAAACTTTAAATATTATAGACACATTTACTTAACTTCTAATACTGTTGTTGCTTATAATTAAATAAGATGTTTTCCATGAACCACGCATTACAGCAAATATATTGTTTATACAGATTAAATTTTCATCAAAAGGGACGCCTGGGCGGCTCAGTTGGTTAAGCAGCTGCCTTTGGCTCAGGTCATGATCCCAGCATCCTGGGATCGAGTCCCACATTGGGCTCCTTGCTCGGCCGGGAGCCTGCTTCTCCCTCTGCCTCTGCCTGCCATTCTGTCTGCCTGTGCTTGCTCTCTCGTCCACTCTCTCTGATAAAGAAATAAAATCTTAAAATAAATAAATTTTCATCAAAAAATTGTAAGTGTATTTTATTGTAGGATCATGATCAGCATTTTGCAGATGAGAAAAGTGAAATTTAGAAAAGTATGTCTCTTCAAATCCCTCATACAATATCTGGCCTAGATAGAAGGATATACTATCACAATTGAGGAAGATAATTGAGATTACTTAAAATGATAAACTTTATAGGGTTTTTAAAAGTTTGCCACAGATTCAGATTCTTTTAAAATATATATCTATTTTGTGTAAAGAGAATGCACTGAGAAGTAAAAAGAAAGTGATATATCAGTGCTACCAACTAATGGCTATATATCATCACCTTATTTATGAACAATGAAACAGTGTGCAATATTTAAATAAATTTAAATTCCTATTTATTTTATATATTTATAAATTTAAATAAATTCCTATTTATTTATTATGAAAGAAATTCCTCTAACAAACAGTATGTTTTGAAGGTTGCTAGCAGGAAAGTGTTGTACTTCATGGAAGTAATCAGAAAATATGATCTAAATTTCTGCTTTCAAGGGCGCCTGGGTGGCTCAGTGGGTTAAAATTCTGCTTTCAAGAAGCTATAACAGTAAGTACTGAGCATTAGCTATTATATGCTATGGATGAATAACTGAAATCTACATTTGAAACTAATGGTACACTATATGATAACTAATTGAATTTTAAAAAGTTAATAAAAAACCACTATTTTATAAAACAATATTCCCAACAGGCTCTTTTGCTTTAAAATACTCACTCTGTAATGAGAGTCATTACTTTTGTCCAGCAAATTCTTACATCACTGTTTATCCCTTCCCTGCTTTATCCCTTCCCAGTATCAAGAAAGGCTCACTTGGATTACCTAGAAGCCATGAGAAAGCTTGTAATAGATCTGGCTGGTTTTCACCAGCAATTTGACCACCATGTGCACAGGGAAGTCTATTGATAAAGGCTTTATTGCAATAAATTGCAAATACATGGATGATTTTGAATTCTCTTTCTTGAGGTCTTGTTTCATGATAATAAATGTAGGGTGGCTTTTTGGAATGGATGTTATTAACATATCTTCATAGTTCTAAGTACATGGAATTGTAAAATAGATAAATTAATGTGGCATTACTGACAACCGTCCTCATTTTGAAATCAAATTACAGTGTACTGAGCTGAGGAGGCAAAGCAGATTTGGGATTATGAGTGAAATAATTTTAAAAAGTCTTAGGGGTATGATCAGACTATTGGGTAATTCAGTAGAAAAATATCAACTGATTGAGATTCTGTGTTCCCTGATTTCAGAGAGACGTTAAGATAAATAAGTAACACGAGGAGACTAGGAAGCCAAACATAAGTGATACTTTTGTGCCAGGGTGTGTATACATCTGTTTATCTTCTTGCTTTACCACTAAGGTTGCTCCTAGAGGAGAGTTTAAATATGTGTTGGAGCTAATCTCTGTGGATTACACAAGAAACCACATCCTACAGCTCTCCCTGAAACACCGCTTATGATTTCAATGTAATTTGGTTTTTGCATTTTTAGAAATAACAAAATACTTTGCAAACTCATCTACTTTATTACCACCACAAGTGAGTCAGCTGACTCCACATTTTAACACAGTGACAGTCACAGAGGAATGGAGGAGTGAGTAGAGTTATCAATATATGTGCTTTAAAGAAGTATGACAGGGTAGCAGCTATTTCCAGGAACCAAAACATGGGTCAGCAGCTGTGCAGGAAAAGTGATGGAATAAATGACTCATTTCAGAGGAGTTCTATAACATATTAGTTCTATAATGGATCTTCAGCACCCAATTACCCGCTTTGACTAAAGATAAGGATTTACAGTTAAGATCCCATTTATGATTTGTCTGGTAGGGTCTGAATCATGTTTACTATTGTTTTGACTATTACTTGAAACCTATAGTAGTACTTGGGATATGTGTTGTGTATTCTGTGAACATGTGCTATTTTTAGATTAGATAATTCCTGTCTCGAACCCCTGTTAATTTGTTTGCTTTTGTTTATTTGATAGTGCTTTCAGTAAATGGATATATCTTAAAAATTGCAAAGCCACTATTAAAATAAGTTATTATGATATATAGCATGGAATTGCACATTCCTCCTTTGAATCCGACAGAGCTTCACCATATCCTTGACAATTTGGGAAAAACACGCTATTATTTTTCTTCATAAAATTTCTCCTGTTAGGCTGTGATGGTTGTCATCAGCAGTAACTCTGAAGGCTTTGTCAAAAGAGTTGAAAAAATTGGAAAGGTGTGAATGAAGCTGTTTGCTGAATATAAAGAAAAGAGCATTGAAGTACAATTCACACTCTTACTTCTCCTTCTATGCTTTCAGATGTTTGACATTTGAAAATTTTGCTTCTAGAAGAGATGCCCTATATAATTCTTACTTAAAGGAGCAAGTTGCTTTAATAATTTTTTTTATTATTCTACCATTCAAGTATTTCCATTTAAATTAAATTCAATACCATTTAAAAAAAATCAAAAGTGCTGCCAGTATTCAATTCCTGGGCTAAACAATTTTAGAAAGCTTTGTGTTATTGAACCTACGGGGTTTTTCTGTAGTTTTAACTCTTTCTTTCTGTGATTTTTCCCTTTAGTCACATAAGTGACTGCATATTAACAGACATTGAGGATAAAGGACTGAATAGAACAATCCTTGGCCTCATGAAGTTGAGAATCTAGCAAGGGTGTCAAACAATTCAATCATTCAGAGACAATTTATTGAGTGTCTGGCCTAAGATGAGCACAACAAAACCCCAGCCCAGAGGAATCTTTTTTTTTTTTTTTAAGATTTTATTTATTTATTTGACAGACAGAGATCACAAGTAGGCAGAGAAGCAGGCAGAAAGAGAGGAGGAAGCAGGCTCCCCGCTGAGCAGAGAGCCTGATGTGGGGCTCGATCCCAGGACCCTGAGATCATGACCTGAGCCGAAGGCAGCGGCTTAACCCACTGAGCCACCCAGGCGCCCTAGAGGAATCATTTTAATGGGAGAGATAGATAATAGGTAAACCAACTTTAAAAAGAAAAAAATCGTACTGGTTTTTCTTTAATAGTGATGCATATTTGAACTAAATAAGCACATTTTAATAAGAGCAGTGATTGAGAAGAGGTTTTGTAACTGAGTGGTCCGAAAGGGCCTCCCTGAAAAAGTCTGTTTTGAACAGATTTCTGAATAATATCAGCCAGGAAGCTGCGTAAAAATCTCAGGGATGGGTGATTTTTCCAGTCAAAAAACTGTAAAGGCTCCAAAGTCACAATACAGCTGTAAGTTTCTCTAATAAAGTAACTTCTGACAAAGAATGAGAAGAAATAACTAACCCAGGTTTGAAAGAAAAGGGACAGACTTTCTATGGAATTCATATTTAATTAAAGCTCTAAAGGACAAAAATACAATAGAGCAAAATTCTGGTCCCGCTGATATACCTAATGAAAGTTCATAAACAAGGTGTGGGTAGCAAAGAGTGTGTGGGAATGTTGGTAAGGACAGTGGGGAAGAGTCATCCCTGAACATGTTCTTTAATGAAGCAATTCTTGTGTTGTTTTAAAGGGTAACTTGGAGTTTGCCTAAGTGATTAGAGAAGGATGCCTCGGCTTATGGAAGTTCAAAGCCATAAAGATGTGATAAACTACTGCAGATATTTTCATGTATATTTGTTGTTGCTTCTAGTAATGGTGATCTAAAAACTCCTATTTAAGACAACTTAAAAATCCAGACAAAATAGCTTTTAAAGTTAAAAATATCAGAATGATTATAAAAATTAAGTGTGGGATTACTGGACCAAAATACGAAACACAATGAGAGCCTAGAGATATATGCCCTGAAGCCATTTTAGCTATGAGAGCATTAGAAACTGCTAAAACACACTGAGCTGTGTTTTTAATAGACACTTGATACTAGAGAAAAAAAATTCAAAATCCAGCAGCAATCAAATTTGAGGACTTTGGTACAACCCAAATTTAAGTTGAGATCCCCAAAGCACAAGGAGAAGCAGAAATAAGACTAGAGCCTACCTTGCCTTCTGTGTAAACTGAGAACGTCAACCACTGAATTTGGAGTATGATTGTCTTGTAAAGTCTCAGATATAAGAGAAAATCCTGCCAAGGAGGACCATACCATTATTATAGCTCTTAATTATTCCTACTCAATAAGAGTTTCAAATATAATGTCTTGAACATACCAAAATGTAACAAAGCACACAAAGAAAAACCATTAACAAGATTTGATAGACAAAATGGGATTAAGTATGATATTAAAATGATCAATAAAGATTGTAAAATGGCTTGATTACTCTGCTCAAAGAAATGAGAGGGGAAGCAAATTGAACAAAAAACTGAAACTAAAAAATGATATTGAGAAAGATTTTATAAGTGAACCAAATGGATACTCTAGAACTTTAAAGATATGACAGCCAATTTAAGATACCACAGGGGTGCCTGGGTGGCTCACTTAATTAAACCTCCAATTCTTTTTCCTTTTTTTAACACCTTAATTTTATTTTATTTCTTTCATTTTGGCTCAGGTCATGATGTCAGGCTTGTGAAATAGAGCCCAGAGTTGGGCTCTGTGCTGAGCCTGGAGCCTGCTTAAGATTCTTTTCCCTTCTTTTTCTATCCCTCCCTGCACTCTCACTCGCTCGCTCTCTCTTGCTTGCAAATAAATAAATAAATAGACAGATAATAGACAAAGCAAAATAAAAGCAGATTATGAAAATAAATATAAAGTTTTTGAAATGAAAACAAGTTAAAAATAAAATAGAGAAGACCTACACAGCTAAAAGTTCATTCAGGAAATCTATTATTAAAGAAGTCAGTATGACACAATGTTAAGATATCAAAAGACTGGAGCATGTACTTTACAGAAAGGGTAATCCAAATGGCCACTCATAGGTAAAAACTGTTTATCTTTATTATGAATCTGGAATTAAATTAAATTAAATTAAAAATAAATTAAAACCTAGAATGGCATACTATTACACACTTACCATATTGGGAAACAGTAAAAATGTCTTGCAAGAAAGTGAAAGAATGACAGTGCCCATAATAAAAACATTTGAGGTAGGTTGGACAATATTTAGAAAACTTAAAAATTAAAAAAAAAATTTGGTCCATTCCTGGAAATACAACATTGAATTAAATGAATATTTTCACCAGGATATGAAAACAGATGATTATAGTTATTTCATTCATAACGGCAGATCAGCAGTGGTCTATTTGCACGATGTTACATTAAATAAGAGAGAATATTAACAAACTGGGAGAAGGGGCTAGGTTGTTATCATAAACAGATCTTCTACGATGCTGATTATGTTCTATTTCTCAAAATCTTTAAGTTAAAAAATTTTCAAATTTATATCTAAATAGATAGATAGATAGATGATAGATTGACAGATATCCCAGAAGCTGCAATGCTAGGCTAAGACCAGGCTTTAAAGGGCTTTTCTATATTCTACTAAATACTTTAAACCATTCATTATATTATAGCTCAGAGTTCGAATCTCCATTTGTTTCCTCTGTTTTCTAATATTTATCTTAAGGTGACCTGATGCAGACTTTTGATGACCTTTGTCTAAATATTTCTATTTTAACAAAGTCCTTTTTAATACTCAGAGACTAAAACTTAGAAAAACACTCTGATTTTTATCTCACTAGAGTGGAAAATATATGGTTACCCATTAACTAATGATATCCATGTCTACATTAGCTCCATGACATTTTTCATTCTTGGGAGCTTTTGGTTAAATGAATTTTTTAAGCTTCCTTTAAATGAAGCTTTAAGCCATCACCACATGAATAAAATTAAAGAACTAAATGAAAACAAGCCAAGTAATAGAGTAATAGAATGTGCAGTGGAAAGAGTACAATTCTGAAATCATAAAGCCTAAATTAGTGTGATGCATCTTTACTAGCCATGTAATCATAAACCAGTTATCTAAATGTGTTAGCCTCAGATTTTTCACCCATGAAATAGTGATGATAATACTTATTATGCAGAGTTGTTGTGTGGATGTGATGAAGCATGGAGCATGAGAGTCTCATATTCCATGCTAAAATGATAGCTATTTTTTACTTATAATAATTCTAATAATAGTAATTAAATTGTTCAAAATGGTAATAATCATTTATATTGAGGCATTGTATTGACTATTCATAGACACATTTACCAAAATAAATTTCATTTTACTTTACCCCCTCTGAGGCTATATATTCCTTAATTCAATATGAATCTTATTATGAATAATAATTATCATGATAAATATGCTGATTTTTCTTCTATTTATTTTTAGGAAAGTATCCTTTACTGTTGAACATAAAGAAACTTAAGCAAGTCTCTCTTATTCAAAATTTGCATGCTGCTTTCTTATGAAACTAGATTAGAGTTGTATGAAATAAATTCATTCAGTTAAGACATTTATGTTTGGAAAACTGGGTAGTCAGTTTAGTATTTCAAAAGAAGATTTTAAATTTAAACCTTAAAACTGAGCTCTTTCAGCCTTATTTATAGACCATCCTTCATGCTTAATAAGTATTCCTTCATTGTAAACTAACTAATAGTGTTTGTCACAGTGTGTATATAACTAAAATGGATTTTGTATTCTATTATTTCAGAGTTAGTTGCAGTATCTACTTCCTTACTTCCTCTTTTGAAAAATAGATTAATTCTACAAAAGGTTATTTCCAGCTTTATTGAAAAATAATTGACATATTATAATTTGTAAATTTAAGAAATGATTTCTTATAACACTGCAAACTTTTAACATTGTGTAAATTTTGTACCATTTGATAAATTGGTATACATCTGCATTGCAATATAATCTACATAAAAATGTTAATACATCTACTATCTCATATAGTTGCCTCTGTTTTTATGCATGTATTGTAAGGAATTTTAAGATCTACTCTCTTAGCAACTTTTATGTATATAGTACAGTAGAGATAAACTTCAGAGGTCTTGTGGGTTTTGTTCCAGACTGCCTCAATAAAGTGATTATCTCAATAAACTAAGTCAAATCATTATTATTATTTTTTGGTTTCCCAGTGCAAATAAAAAATTATGTTTCCCAGTGCATATTAAAAATAAACACTATACTGTACTGTTCAAAAGCATTATGTCTTTAAAGAAAAACAATGTATATACCTTAAGTAAACTAGTTCTGAGTTTTCAGTGGGTCATAAATACTGATCACAGATCACCATAACAAATACAATAATAATGAAAAAACTTGAAATATTGCAAGAATTACCAACATGTGACAGAGAGACACAAAATGAACAAATGGTGTTAGAAAAATGGTGGCAGCAGACCTATTTTATACAAGATTGCTATAAACTTTCAACTTGTAAGAATGTGATATATGCAAAATTTAATAAAGGGAAGCACAATTAAAAAAGTATGTATATATTATTAACTATGACCATCATGCTGTACATTAGATCCCCAGAACTTTTTCCTATTATAGTTGCAAGTTTGTACCCTTTGACCACCTTATTCCACCCCAGGTTCACCCCTTGTCAACTCAACTCTAAGTTTCCATTAGTTTGCTTTTTCTTCAGGTTCTGTATGTAAGGGATATCGTAATACATAAATTAAAAAATATATAAAATCTTTGAAATATTTCACTTAGTATAATACCTTCAAGATCCATCCATGGTATTGTAAATGGAAGTATTTCTTAATTTTTCATGGTTAAGTAGTATTCCATAGTATATATTTACCATACTTATTTTATTCATTCATCCATTAATGGATACTGAAGTTATTTCCATCTCTTGCTTAGAGTTAATAATTTTATAATGAACATAAGAGTGCAGAGATGTCTTCGAATAGTGACTTCGTTTCCTTTAGCTATATCCCTAGAAGTGGGATTACTGAATCATATGGTAATTTTACTTTTAATAATATGAATAGTCTCCATACTGTTTTCCATACAAATTTATATCCCTATCACAGTGCATAAGTTCCCCATTTTCCCCAATATTTACCAAAATTTGTTAGTTTTAATTTTTTGGTAGTATTATATTCTAATAGGTAGTAATATCTTGCTGTGTTTTTCAGAGGTAAACAAAAACAACAACATAATGACTTTGCCCTGAGTTTTTTACGTTGAGCACTTTTTAATGCTCCTGTTGGTCATTTATATAACTTTTTTGAAAAAAAGTCTATTGAGATCCCTTTGCTTTTTTTTAATTATATATTTTTTTCTTTTTGTATCTGTTAGTTATTAACCTCTTTTCAGATATAAGTTTTGTAAGTATTTTCTTCCATTCTGTGGATTGTGTTTTCATTCCCTCTTTTTTTTGGCAATGCAGAAAATTTAGTTTGATGTAATACCATTTATTTATTTTTGCTTGTGTTTTTGGTCTGGTATCCAAAAAACTATTGGCAAGACCAATGTCAAGGAGAATTTTTCCTATGTTTTCCTTTAGGAAATTTAGTTTCATGCATCACATTTAAGTCTTTAATCTATTTCCAGTTAAGATTTATGAGTGATATAAGGTTCCAGTTTCATACTGTTTATGTGACTATTCAGTTTTAAATATCATTTACTGAACAGACTATCTTTACCCATTACATATGTTGGCCCCTGTCAAATATTAGGTGACTGTATGAAAGGATTTATTTCTGGACTCTCAATTCTGTTCTACTTGTTTATTGGTCTGTTTTTATGCCAGTATACTTTATTGTTTTGAGCGTGAGGGCTTTGTAGTATAGTTTCAAATCAAGAGTGTAATTTCGCTTCTTCATTCTTTCTCAGAACTGCTTTGATTATTTGTTGTCTTTTATGGTCTCATATAAATTTTAGGATTCTTTACTTACTTCTGTAAAAACACAATATTGGATTTTTTTAAAGATTATTTATTAATTTATTTGAGAGAGAGAGATGACAAGCAGGCAGAGAGGCAGGCAGAGAGAGAAGAGGTAGCAGCTTCCTGCTGAGCAGAGAGGCTGATGCGGGGCTCGATCCCAGGACCCTGGGATCATGACCTGAGCCGTAGGCAGCAGCTTAACCCACTGAGCCACCCAGGTGCCCCTAACATTGGATTTTTGATAGGAATTGAATTTACAGATGGTTTTCGGTAGTATGGACATTTTAACAATGTTAATTCTTACCATTCATAAATATGAGCTATCTTTCCATTTGTGTCTCCTTCAATTTCTTTATCAATGTCATAGATTATGGGGTACAGATCTTTCATAGTCTTAGTTAAATCTTATCCTAAGTATTATATTAGTTTTGATGCTAGTGTGAATTAGATTGTTTTCTTTATTTTTTCAGATAGTTCATCATTAGAGTGTTAAAATGCTCCTGTCTTGTGCTTACTTTGTCAGCACATATACTAAAATTGGAATGATGCAGAGAAGACTAGCGTGATCACTGAGCAAGGATGACATGAAAAACTATTAAAAAAACGAAAAAAACCAAAATTCTTGTCTTCTATATATTGATCTTGTATTTGGCAGCTTTACTAAATTTGTTTATTCAAAAATTTTTATGAAGTTTTTAGGATGTTTTTACATGTAAGTTCATGTTATCCAAAAAAAGAAAATTTTACTTCTTCCTTTTTTTTTTTTTTATTTGGAGTCTCTTATTTCTTTGTGTTCCTTGTTTCTCTGGCTAGGACATCCAGTACTATGTCAAATGAGAGTAGTGAAAGTGGACACACTTGTCTTTTTTCTGATCTTTAAGGGGAAAACTTTCAAACTTTTTTGATTGAATATGAGATTAGCTCTGGGCTTGCAATATGTGGTTTTTCTTTAATGGATTTTTTAAATTATTTTTTTAAAATTTTTTATAAACATATAATGAGTTTTTATCCCTAGGGGTACAGGTCTGTGAATCACCAGGTTTACACATTTCACAGCACTCACCATCACTCACCATAGCACCTGCCCTCCCCAATGTCCATACCCCCACCATCCTCTCCCAACACACCTCCCCCCAGCAACCCTCAGTCTGTTTTGTGAGATTCAGTCTTTTATGGTTTGTCTCCCTCCCAATCCCATCTTCTTTTATTTTTCTTTTCGTACTCCCGAAACCGCCTATGTTGCATCTCTACTTCATCATATCAGGGGAGATCATAGGATAGTTGTCTTTCTCAGATTGATTTATTTCGCCAAGCATAATACCCTCTAGTTCCATCCACGTCATCACAAATAGCCGGATTTCATTTCTTTTGATGGCTGCATAGTATCCCATTGTACATATATACCACATCTTATTTATTGATTCATCTGTTGAAGGACATTTAGGTTCTTTCCATAGTTTAACTATTGTGGACATTGCTGCTATAAACATTTGGGTGCATGTGCCCCTTCAGAATGCCACGTTTGTATCTTTAGGGTATATACCCAGTACTGCAATCACTGGGTCATAAACTAGTTCTATTTTCAGCTTTTTGAGGCACCTCCACGCTGTTTTGGAGTGAACCGCACTTCACTGCTGCTTCCTCAGCAAGGGTTCGTTTGCTTCAGGGATGAAGAGCTGCGGGAGTGCTGGTGCCTCTTGGGCCTTGCTTTCTTGAGCTCCAAGATCGCACCCGGGGTTCACCTCCTAAGCCGAACTAAGCAGACACAGTCACAGCCCTGCAGCAGCTTGCGTGGCCTAGCATGGCACTCTATGCCTATTACCATCTCCTGGTGTAGGTAAGGCTTTGCCTTTTGCTCCGGCGCTCAGGCAGACTCGGGGGCTAGGCCAGTGCCTTCAGCACAGGAGAGAGGAGGCGATAGGATCCCTGCACACGGCCCGTGCACTTGGATGGGGAACTGTGGGGGACAGTCTCCACTCCTTCCCCGGCACACCCCTTGCCACCCACATCGCTGCCACATCTTGGTGGAAGACGGCATCTGACTGCCCGTTTCTCCATGGGGTTGTTTCTGCGAGTTTCGGTTATCTCACCTGGTGGCAAGCCCAAGTCTGCCCTTGGGACAGGTGCCAAGGAGATGCTGTCCCCTTGGGTCCAGAGGCACAAGACAGGCCTGCCTTCTGCCCAGTCTCCTTCCTCAGAGTGGAGCTCATGCCTCTGCCCTAGTCGTCCCCTCATGTCTCCTTAGCAACCAGGCTTCCATCTCTCCACACAGGGAGCGGGTGAAACTTGTCTTGCCACCGGCCTGCTGTTCGTGCCATGGCAGGCTATCCTGCTTCCCGAGCGTTTGCCGACCCCAAGGCCAAGGGCTCCTTCTCTTCTCCGGGGGCTTCATGCTGCGCCTTCACCACACTTGATCCTGGGGAGCGCGGTGACAGATATGTGCAACCACACTTCTCTCTCAGGCAGAAGGGATGCTAGGGCAAAGAGTATTTTGCTCCATTCAGGTATCTTCCCCTGTGCTGCGGAGACTAGCTCAGGCATTCAGCTGCTGCATCCCACACATTCGATTCTGATTTCCCAACGAATGCTGTGCTTCCCAGAGGAGGTGCCCGGACAAAGAGGCTTTCGCTGTATGCGGGTTTCTCCCACCGAGTGACTGGGCACAGGCAAGCAGCAGAAGAGCCCGCAGAACCGACTACTGATTTCTCAGCCAATGCTGTGCTTTCACAGAGGCTTTGGCTTGAAGCGAACAGCACTTCACCGCTGCTTCCTCAGCAAGGCTTCAGTCGCATCAGGGAAGAAGTGCTGCCGGAGAGCTGGTGCCTCTTGGGGCCTTGCTATTCCGGGCTCCAAGTTCACAACCTGGGTTCATTCTTCCAAGCTGAAATAAGCAGACACAACCTCGACCCTGAGCAGCGTGGGTGGCCTAGGATGGCACTCTGCTCACAATGCCATCTCTCAGCATAGGCACGGCCGTCCCTTTTGCTCTGGCGTTCAGGTGGACAGGGGACTAGGCCAGTGCCTTCTCCATCCTTGAGGAGATGTGAGAGGATCACTGCACACCACCCATGCCCTGGAATGGGGTGTAATCGGTAACTGTCCCTGTTTCCCCGGGGCACCCCCTGCCTCCGCCAATGCTGCCACATCCTGGAGGAAGACGGCATCTGATTGCCCGTTCCTCCAGGAGGTGTTTCTGCGAGTTCACGGCCGGAAGCTTGGTGGCAAGCCCACGTCTGCCCTCTGGACAGGTGGCCAAGGAGATGCTTTCCACTTGGGACCAGAGGCACAGGAAAGGCCTTCCTTCTGCCCAGACTCCTTCCTCAGATTGGAGCACGTTCCCCGGCCCAATCGCCCCCTCAAGTCTCCTTAGCAGCCAGGCTTCACCTCTTTGCACAGGGAGTGGGTGACACTTGCCTTGCCACCGGCCCGCTGTTCCTGCCAGGGCCAGCTCTCTAGCTTCGCGACCATTTCCCGACCACAAGGCCAACGGCTCCTTCTCTTCTCCTGTGCAGCTTGCTGCACTTTCCCCAGACAGGCTCCTGGGGAGCCCAGTGACAGACATGTCCCCTTCCTTAAGGCTCTTTCCACAGGCGCAACCACGGTTCTCTCTCAGGCAGTGGGGATGCCCAGGCAAAGAGGATTTCGCTCCATGCGGGTTTATTACACTGTGCTGTTGGGTCTTGCTCAGGCAAGCAGCAGCAGCATCCCACAGACCCGACTCTGATTTCCCAAAGAATGCTGTGCTTTTTCAGAGGAGATGCCCAGGCAAAGACCCTTTCGCTGTATGAGGGTTTCTCCCGCCGTGCTGCGAATACTAGGCTAAGGCAAGCAGCAACAGCAGCCCACAAAATCTCTGATTTCCCAGCGACTGCTATGCTTTCACAGAGGTTTTCAGCTTGGCACGAACAGCACTTCGCTGCTGCTTCCTCAGCAAGGCTTTGGGTGTTCGCTCTGTCGCATCAGGGAAGAAGAGCTGCGGGAGAGCTGGTCCCTCTTGGGCCTTGCTTTCCCGGGCTCTATGTTGGCACCCTGGGTTCACCCTGCCAGTCCGAACTAAGCAGACACAGCCACAACGCTGCAGCAGCGTGCGTGGCCTAGGATGGCACTCAATGCACACTACATTCTCCCAGTGTAGGCAACACTTGGCCTTTTGCACAGGCCCTCAGGCGGACTCGCGGTTAAGGCCAGTGCCTTCCCCACAGGAGAGGAGAGGCGACAGGATCCCTGAACACCGCCCGTTCACTGGAATGGGGAGCTTTGGGAGATTGTCCCCACTCCTTCCCCGGCAAACCCCCTGCCACCGAAAACGCTGTCACATCTTGGAGGAAGATGGCATCTGACTGCCCGTTTCTCGAGGGAGCTATTTCTGCAACTTCCGGGTATGGCGCCTGGTAGCTAGCCCAAGTCGGCCCTACAGACAGGTGGTCAAGGAGATGCTGTCCCCTTGGGACCAGAGGCACAGGACAGGCCTGCCTTCTGCCCAGACTCCTTCCTCAGAGTGGAGCATGCATCTCTGCCCTAGTCATCCCCTCATGTCTCCTTAGGAACCAGGCTTTGTCTCTCTGCACAGGGAGCGGGTGACACTTGTCTTGCCACCGGCCTGCTGTTCCTGCCATGGCAGGCTATTCTGCTTCCCGACCTTTCCCGACCACAAGGCCAACGTATCCTTCTCTTCTCCTGGGGTGGCGTGCTGCACCTTCCCCAGACGTGCTCTTGGGGAGCGCAGTGACACACGTGTGCAACCACGCTTCTCTCTCAGATCTCAAATACCCAACATAACCCTACACCTAAAGGAGATGGAGAAAGAACAACAAAGAAAGCCTAACCCAGCAGAAGAGGAATAATAAAGATCAGAGCAGAAATCAATGAAATAGAAACAAATAAACAAACAAATAAAAACCACAAAAAACCAACAACAACAACAAAAAACAATAGAACAAATCAACGAAACTAGGAGCTGGTTCTTTGAAAGAATTAATAAGATTGATAAAACCCTTTCCAGACTTATCAAAAAGAAAAGAGAAAGAACCCAAATAAATAAATTAATGAATGAAAGAGGAGAGATCACAACCAACACCAAAGAAATACAAACAATTATAAGAACATACTATGAGCAACTCTACGCCAACAAATTCAACAATCTGGAAGAAATGGATACATTCCTAGAGACATATAAACTACCACAACTGAACCAGGAAGAAATAGGAAACCTGAACAGACCCATAACCAGTACGGAGATTGATACAGTCATCAAAAATCTCCAAACAAACAAAAGCCCCGAGCCAGATGGCTTCCCAGGGAAATTCTACCAAACATTTAAAGAAGAATTAATTCTTATTCTCATGATACTGTTCCAAAAAATAGAAATGGAAGGAAAACTTCCAAACTCATTTTATGAGGCCAGCATCACCTTGATCCCAAAACCAGACAAGGATCCCATCAAAAAAGAGAACAGCAAACCAATATCCTTGATGAACACAGATGCGAAAATTCTCACCAAAATACTAGCCAATAGGATTCAACAGTGCATTAAAAGGATTATTCACCACGACCAAGTGGGATTTATTCCAGGGCTACAAGGTTGGTTCAACATATGCAAATCAATCAATGTGATACAACGCATTAATAAAAGAAAGAACAAGAACCACATGATACTCTCCATAGATGCTGAAAAAGCATTTGGCAAAGTGCAGTGTCCCTTCCTGATTAAAACTCTTCAAAGTGTAGGGATAGAGGGCACATATTATCAATATTATCAAAGCCATCTATGAAAAACCCACTGCAAATATCATTCTCAATGGAGAAAAATGGAATACTTTTCCGCTGAGGTCAGGAACACGGCAGGGATGTCCGTTATCACCACTGCTATTCAACATCGTACTAGAAGTCCTAGCCTCAGCAATCAGACAACAAAAAGAAATTAAGGGCATCCAAATTTTGCCAAATTGGCAAAGGAGAAGTCAAACTATCCCTGCTTGCAGAGGATATGACACTGTATGTGGAAAACTTAAAGGACTCCACTCCAAATCTGCTATAACTTGTATAGGAATTCTATAAAGTGTCAGAATATAAAATCAATGCACAGAAATTGGTTGCATTTTTTTTAAACCAACAAGACTGAAGAAATAGAAATTAAGGAGTGAATCCCATTTAAAATTGCACTCAAAACCCTAAGATACCTAGGAATAAACCTAACCAAAGAGACAAAGAATCTATACTCAGAAAACTCCAAAGTGAGTACTCATGAAAGAAATTGAAGAAGACACAAAGAAATGGAAAAATGTTCCATGCTCCCGTATTGGAAGAACAAATATTGTGAAAATGTCTATGCTACCTAAAGCAATCTACACATTTAATGCAAACCCTATCAAAATCTCGTCCATTTTTTTCAAAGAAATGGGACAAATCATCCTAAAATATATATGGAACCAGAAAATACCTCGAATAGACAGAGGAATATTGAAAGAGAAAGCCAAAGTTGTTGGCATCACAATTCCAGACTTCAAGCTCTATTACAAAGTTGTCATCATCAAGATGGTAGGGAACTGTCCCCAAAACAGACATAGATCAATGGAACAGAATAGAGAGCCCAGAAATAGACCCTCCACTCTATGGTCAACTAAGCGTCAACAAAGCAGGAAGGAATGTCCTATGGAAAAGACACAGCCTCTTCAACAAATGGTGTTGGGAAAATTGAACAGCCACATGCAGAAAAATGAAGTTGGACCATTTCCTTACACCATACATGAAAATAGACTGTAAATGGATGAAAAAGCATAATGTGAGAAAGGAATCCATCAAAATCCTTGAGGAGAGAACAGGCAGCAAACTCTTTGACCTCACCAGCAGCAACTTCTTCACAGGAACATCACCAAAGGCAAGGGAAGCAAGGGCAAGAATGAACTCTTGGGATTTCATCAGATCAAAAAGCTTTTGCCCAGCAAAGGAAACAGTTAACAAAGCCAAAAGATGACTGTCAGAAGTTATCTGGGAGAATATATTTGCAAATGACATACGAGATAAAGGGCCAGTATCTATCCAAAATCTATAAAGAGCTTATCAAACTCAACACCCTAAGAACAAATAATCCAATGAAGAAATGGGCAGAGGACATGTATTCTTTCTGCAAAGAATACATCCAAATGGCCAACAGACACATGAAAAAATGCTCCACATCACTCGGCATCAGGGAAATACAAATCAAAACCAGAATGAGATACCACCTCACACCTTTCAGAATGGCTAAAATGAACAAGACAGTCAATGACAGATGCTGGCGAGGATGTGGAGAAAGGGCAACCCTCCTACACTGTACGTGGGAATGCAAGCTGGTGCAACCACTCTGGAAAACAGCGTGGAGGTGCCTCAAAAAGCTGAAAATAGAACTAGTTTATGACCCAGTGATTGCAGTACTGAGTATATACCCTAAAGATACAAACGTGGCATTCTGAAGGGGCACATGCACCCAAATGTTTATAGCAGCAATGTCCACAATAGTTAAACTATGGAAAGAACCTAAATGTCCTTCAATAGATGAATTAATAAATAAGATGTGGTATATATGTACAATGGGATACTATGCAGCCATCAAAAGAAATGAAATCCTGCTATTTGTGATGACGTGGATGGAACTAGAGGGTATTATGCTTGGCGAAATAAATCAATCTGAGAAAGACAGCTATCCTATGATCTCCCTGATATGATGAAGTGGAGATTCAACATAGGCGGTTTCGGGCATACGAAAAGAAAAATAAAAGAAGATGGGATTGGGAGGGAGACAAACCATAAAAGACTGAATCTCACAAAACAGACTGAGGGTTGCTGGGGGGAGTTGTGTTGGGAGAGGATGGTGGGGGTATGGACATTGGGGAGGGCAGGTGCTATGGTGAGTGATGGTGAGTGCTGTGAAATGTGTAAACCTGGTGATTCACAGACCTATACCCCTAGGGATAAAAACACATTATATGTTTATAAAAAATTTTAAAAAAATAATTTAAAAAATCCATTAAAGAAAAACCACATATTGCAAGCCCAGAGCTAATCTCATATTCAATCAAAAAAGTTTGAAAGTTTTCCCCTTAAAGATCAGAAAAAAGACAAGTGTGTCCACTTTCACTACTCTCATTTGACATAGTACTGGATGTCCTAGCCAGAGAAACAAGGAACACAAAGAAATAAGAGAATCCAAATAAAAAAAAAAGGAAGAAGTAAAATTTTCTTTTTTTGGATAACATGAACTTACATGTAAAAAATTCCTAAAAACTTCATAAAAATTTTTGAATAAACAAATTTAGTAAAGCTGCCAAATACAAGATCAATATATAGAAGACAAGAATTTTGTTTTGTTTCGTTTTTTTAATAGTTTTTCATGTCATCCTTGCTCAGTGATCACGCTAATCTTCTCTGCATCATTCCAATTTTAGTATATGTGCTGACAAAGTAAGCACAAGACAGGAGCATTTTAACACTCTAATGATGAACTATCTGAAAAAATAAAGAAAACAATCTAATTCACACTAGCATCAAAACTAATATAATACTTAGGATAAGATTTAACTAAGACTATGAAAGATCTGTACCCCATAATCTATGACATTGATAAAGAAATTGAAGGAGACACAAATGGAAAGATAGCTCATATTTATGAATGGTAAGAATTAACATTGTTAAAATGTCCATACTACCGAAAACCATCTGTAAATTCAATTCCTATCAAAAATCCAATGTTAGGGGCACCTGGGTGGCTCAGTGGGTTAAGCTGCTGCCTACGGCTCAGGTCATGATCCCAGGGTCCTGGGATCGAGCCCCGCATCAGCCTCTCTGCTCAGCAGGAAGCTGCTACCTCTTCTCTCTCTGCCTGCCTCTCTGCCTGCTTGTCATCTCTCTCTCTCAAATAAATTAATAAATAATCTTTAAAAAAATCCAATATTGTGTTTTTACAGAAGTAAGTAAAGAATCCTAAAATTTATATGAGACCATAAAAGACAACAAATAATCAAAGCAGTTCCGAGAAAGAATGAAGAAGCGAAATTACACTCTTGATTTGAAACTATACTACAAAGCCCTCACGCTCAAAACAATAAAGTATACTGGCATAAAAACAGACCAATAAACAAGTAGAACAGAATTGAGAGTCCAGAAATAAATCCTTTCATACAGTCACCTAATATTTGACAGGGGCCAACATATGTAATGGGTAAAGATAGTCTGTTCAGTAAATGATATTTAAAACTGAATAGTCACATAAACAGTATGAAACTGGAACCTTATATCACTCATAAATCTTAACTTGAAATAGATTAAAGACTTAAATGTGATGCATGAAACTAAATTTCCTAAAGGAAAACATAGGAAAAATTCTCCTTGACATTGGTCTTGCCAATAGTTTTTTGGATACCAGACCAAAAACACAAGCAAAAATAAATAAATGGTATTACATCAAACTAAATTTTCTGCATTGCCAAAAAAAAGAGGGAATGAAAACACAATCCACAGAATGGAAGAAAATACTTACAAAACTTATATCTGAAAAGAGGTTAATAACTAACAGATACAAAAAGAAAAAAATATATAATTAAAAAAATAGCAAAAGGATCTCAATAGACTTTTTTTTCAAAAAAGTTATATAAATGACCAACAGGAGCATTAAAAAGTGCTCAACGTAAAAAACTCAGGGCAAAGTCATTATGTTGTTGTTTTTGTTTACCTCTGAAAAACACAGCAAGATATTACTACCTATTAGAATATAATACTACCAAAAAATTAAAACTAACAAATTTTGGTAAATATTGGGGAAAATGGGGAACTTATGCACTGTGATAGGGATATAAATTTGTATGGAAAACAGTATGGAGACTATTCATATTATTAAAAGTAAAATTACCATATGATTCAGTAATCCCACTTCTAGGGATATAGCTAAAGGAAACGAAGTCACTATTCGAAGACATCTCTGCACTCTTATGTTCATTATAAAATTATTAACTCTAAGCAAGAGATGGAAATAACTTCAGTATCCATTAATGGATGAATGAATAAAATAAGTATGGTAAATATATACTATGGAATACTACTTAACCATGAAAAATTAAGAAATACTTCCATTTACAATACCATGGATGGATCTTGAAGGTATTATACTAAGTGAAATATTTCAAAGATTTTATATATTTTTTAATTTATGTATTACGATATCCCTTACATACAGAACCTGAAGAAAAAGCAAACTAATGGAAACTTAGAGTTGAGTTGACAAGGGGTGAACCTGGGGTGGAATAAGGTGGTCAAAGGGTACAAACTTGCAACTATAATAGGAAAAAGTTCTGGGGATCTAATGTACAGCATGATGGTCATAGTTAATAATATATACATACTTTTTTAATTGTGCTTCCCTTTATTAAATTTTGCATATATCACATTCTTACAAGTTGAAAGTTTATAGCAATCTTGTATAAAATAGGTCTGCTGCCACCATTTTTCTAACACCATTTGTTCATTTTGTGTCTCTCTGTCACATGTTGGTAATTCTTGCAATATTTCAAGTTTTTTCATTATTATTGTATTTGTTATGGTGATCTGTGATCAGTATTTATGACCCACTGAAAACTCAGAACTAGTTTACTTAAGGTATATACATTGTTTTTCTTTAAAGACATAATGCTTTTGAACAGTACAGTATAGTGTTTATTTTTAATATGCACTGGGAAACATAATTTTTTATTTGCACTGGGAAACCAAAAAATAATAATAATGATTTGACTTAGTTTATTGAAATAATTACTTTATTGAGGCGGTCTGGAACAAAACCCACAAGACCTCTGAAGTTTATCTCTACTGTACTATATACATAAAAGTTGCTAAGAGAGTAGATCTTAAAATTCCTTACAATACATGCATAAAAACAGAGGCAACTATATGAGATAGTAGATGTATTAACATTTTTATGTAGATTATATTGCAATGCAGATGTATACCAATTTATCAAATGGTACAAAATTTATACAATGTTAAAAGTTTGCAGTGTTATAAGAAATCATTTCTTAAATTTACGAATTATAATATGTCAATTATTTTTCAATAAAGCTGGAAATAACCTTTTGTAGAATTAATCTATTTTTCAAAAGAGGAAGTAAGGAAGTAGAAACTGCAACTAAATCTGAAATAATAGAATACAAAATCCATTTTAGTTATATACACACTGTGACAAACACTATTAGTTAGTTTACAATGAAGGAATACTTATGAAGCATGAAGGATGGTCTATAAATAAGGCTGAAAGAGCTCAGTTTTAAGGTTTAAATTTAAAATCTTCTTTTGAAATACTAAACTGACCACCCAGTTTTCCAAACATAAATGTCTTAACTGCATGAATTTATTTCATACAACTCTATAATCTAGTTTCATAAGAAAGCAGCATGCAAATTTTGAATAAGACAGACTTGCTTAAGTTTCTTTATGTTCAACAGTAAAGGATACTTTCCTAAAAATAAATAGAAGAAAAATCAGCATATTTATCATGATAATTATTATTCATAATAAGATTCATATTGAATTAAGGAATATATAGCCTCAGAGGGGGTAAAGTAAAATGAAATTTATTTTGGTAAATGTGTCTATGAATAGTCAATACAATGCCTCAATATAAATGAATATTATCATTTTGAACAATTTAATTACTATTATTAGAATTATTATAAGTAAAAAATAGCTATTATTTTAGCATGGAATATGAGACTCTCATGCTCCATGCTTCATTACATCCACACAACAATTCTGCATAATAAGTATTATCATCACCATTTCATGGGTGAAAAATCTGAGGCTAACACATTTAGATAACTGGTTTATGATTACATGGCTAGTAAAGATGCATCACACTAATTTAGGCTTTATGATTTCAGAATTGTACTCTTTCCACTGCACATTCTATTACTCTATTACTTGGCTTGTTTTCATTTAGTTCTTTAATTTTATTCATGTGGTGATGGCTTAAAGCTTCATTTAAAGGAAGCTTAAAAAAATTCATTTAACCAAAAGCTCCCAAGAATGAAAAATGTCATGGAGCTAATGTAGACATGGATATCATTAGTTAATGGGTAACCATATATTTTCCACTCTAGTGAGATAAAAATCAGAGTGTTTTTCTAAGTTTTAGTCTCTGAGTATTAAAAAGGACTTTGTTAAAATAGAAATATTTAGACAAAGGTCATCAAAAGTCTGCATCAGGTCACCTTAAGATAAATATTAGAAAACAGAGGAAACAAATGGAGATTCGAACTCTGAGCTATAATATAATGAATGGTTTAAAGTATTTAGTAGAATATAGAAAAGCCCTTTAAAACCTGGTCTTAGCCTAGCATTGCAGCTTCTGGGATATCTGTCAATCTATCATCTATCTATCTATCTATTTAGATATAAATTTGAAAATTTTTTAACTTAAAGATTTTGAGAAATAGAACATAATCAGCATCGTAGAAGATCTGTTTATGATAACAACCTAGCCCCTTCTCCCAGTTTGTTAATATTCTCTCTTATTTAATGTAACATTGTGCAAATAGACCACTGCTGATCTGCCGTTATGAATGAAATAACTATAATCATCTGTTTTCATATCCTGGTGAAAATATTCATTTAATTCAATGTTGTATTTCCAGGAATGGACCAAATTTTTTTTTTAATTTTTAAGTTTTCTAAATATTGTCCAACCTACCTCAAATGTTTTTATTATGGGCACTGTCATTCTTTCACATTCTTGCAAGACATTTTTACTGTTTCCCAATATGGTAAGTGTGTAATAGTATGCCATTCTAGGTTTTAATTTATTTTTAATTTAATTTAATTTAATTCCAGATTCATAATAAAGATAAACAGTTTTTACCTATGAGTGGCCATTTGGATTACCCTTTCTGTAAAGTACATGCTCCAATCTTTTGATATCTTAACATTGTGTCATACTGACTTCTTTAATAATAGATTTCCTGAATGAACTTTTAGCTGTGTAGGTCTTCTCTATTTTATTTTTAACTTGTTTTCATTTCAAAAACTTTATATTTATTTTCATAATCTGCTTTTATTTTGCTTTGTCTATTATCTATCTATTTATTTATTTATTTGCAAGCAAGAGAGAGCGAGCGAGTGAGAGCACAGGGAGGGATAGAAAAAGAAGGGAAAAGAATCTTAAGCAGGCTCCAGGCTCAGCACAGAGCCCAACTCTGGGCTCTATTTCACAAGCCTGACATCATGACCTGAGCCAAAATGAAAGAAATAAAATAAAATTAAGGTGTTAAAAAAAAGGAAAAAGAATTGGAGGTTTAATTAAGTGAGCCACCCAGGCACCCCTGTGGTATCTTAAATTGGCTGTCATATCTTTAAAGTTCTAGAGTATCCATTTGGTTCACTTATAAAATCTTTCTCAATATCATTTTTTAGTTTCAGTGTTTTGTTCAATTTGCTTCCCCTCTCATTTCTTTGAGCAGAGTAATCAAGCCATTTTACAATCTTTATTGATCATTTTAATATCATACTTAATCCCATTTTGTCTATCAAATCTTGTTAATGGTTTTTCTTTGTGTGCTTTGTTACATTTTGGTATGTTCAAGACATTATATTTGAAACTCTTATTGAGTAGGAATAATTAAGAGCTATAATAATGGTATGGTCCTCCTTGGCAGGATTTTCTCTTATATCTGAGACTTTACAAGACAATCATACTCCAAATTCAGTGGTTGACTTTCTCAGTTTACACAGAAGGCAAGGTAGGCTCTAGTCTTATTTCTGCTTCTCCTTGTGCTTTGGGGATCTCAACTTAAATTTGGGTTGTACCAAAGTCCTCAAATTTGATTGCTGCTGGATTTTGAATTTTTTTTCTCTAGTATCAAGTGTCTATTAAAAACACAGCTCAGTGTGTTTTAGCAGTTTCTAATGCTCTCATAGCTAAAATGGCTTCATGGCATATATCTCTAGGCTCTCATTGTGTTTCGTATTGGCCCAGTAATCCCTCACTTATTTTTATAATCATTCTGATATTTTTAACTTTAAAAGCTATTTTGTCTGGATTTTTAAGTTGTCTTAAGTAGAAGTTTTTAGATCACCATTACTAGAAGCAACAACAAATATACATGAAAATATCTGCAGTAGTTTATCACATCTTTATGGCTTTGAACTTCCATAAGCCGAGGCATCCTTCTCTAATCACTTAGGCAAACTCCAAATTACCCTTTAAAACAACACAAGAATTGCTTCATTTAAGAACATGTTCAGGGATGACTCTTGCCCACTGTCCTTACCAACATTCCCACACACTCTTTGCTACCCACACCTTGTTTATGAACTTTCATTAGGTATATCAGCGGGACCAGAATTTTGCTCTATTGTATTTTTGTCCTTTAGAGCTTTAATTAAATATGAATTCCATAGAAAGTCTGTCCCTTTTCTTTCAAACCTGGGTTAGTTATTTCTTCTCATTCTTTGTCAGAAGTTACTTTATTAGAGAAATGCATGGCTCTATTGTGACTTTGGAGCCTTTACAGTTTTTTGACTGGAAAAATCACCCATCCCTGAGATTTTTACGCAGCTTCCTGGCTGATATTATTCAGAAATCTGTTCAAAACAGACTTTTTCAGGGAGGCCCTTTCGGACCACTCAGTTACAAAACCTCTTCTCAATCACTGCTCTTATTAAAATGTGCTTATTTAGTTCAAATATGCATCACTATTAAAGAAAAACCAGTACGATTTTTTTCTTTTTAACGTTGGCTTACCTATTATCTATCTCTCCCATTAAAATTATTCCTCTGGGCTGGGGTTTTGTTGTGCTCATCTTGGGCCAGACTCAATAAATTGTCTCTGAATGATTGAATTGTTTGACTCCCTTGCTAGATTCTCAACTTCATGAGGCCAAGGATTGTTCTATTCAGTCCTTTATCTGTTATATTGCAGTCACTTATGTGACTAATGGGAAAAATCACAGAAAGAAAGAGTTAAAACTACAGAAAAACCCCGTAGGTTCAATAACACAAAGCTTTCTAAAATTATTTAGCCCAGGAATTGAATACTGGCTGCACTTTTGATTTTTTTTAAATGGTATTGAATTTAATTTAAATGGAAATACTTGAATGGTAGAATAATAAAAAAAATTATGAAAGCAACTTGCTCCTTTAAGTAAGAATTATATAGGGCATCTCTTCTAGAAGCAAAATTTTCAAATGTCAAACATCTGAAAGCATAGAAGGAGAAGTAAGAGTGTGAATTGTACTTCAATGCTCTTTTCTTTATATTCAGCAAACAGCTTCATTCACACCTTTCCAATTTTTTCAACTCTTTTGACAAAGCCTTCAGAGGAGTTACTGCTGATGACAACCATCACAGCCTAACAGGAGAAATTTTATGAAGAAAAATAATAGCGTGTTTTTCCCAAATTGTCAAGGATATGGTGAAGCTCTGTCGGATTCAAAGGAGGAATGTGCAATTCCATGCTATATATCATAATAACTTATTTTAATAGTGGCTTTGCAATTTTTAAGATATATCCATTTACTGAAAGCACTATCAAATAAACAAAAGCAAACAAATTAACAGGGGTTCGAGACAGGAATTATCTAATCTAAAAATAGCACATGTTCACAGAATACACAACACATATCCCAAGTACTACTATAGGTTTCAAGTAATAGTCAAAACAATAGTAAACATGATTCAGACCCTACCAGACAAATCATAAATGGGATCTTAACTGTAAATCCTTATCTTTAGTCAAAGCGGGTAATTGGGTGCTGAAGATCCATTATAGAACTAATATGTTATAGAACTCCTCTGAAATGAGTCATTTATTCCATCACTTTTCCTGCACAGCTGCTGACCCATGTTTTGGTTCCTGGAAATAGCTGCTACCCTGTCATACTTCTTTAAAGCACATATATTGATAACTCTACTCACTCCTCCATTCCTCTGTGACTGTCACTGTGTTAAAATGTGGAGTCAGCTGACTCACTTGTGGTGGTAATAAAGTAGATGAGTTTGCAAAGTATTTTGTTATTTCTAAAAATGCAAAAACCAAATTACATTGAAATCATAAGCGGTGTTTCAGGGAGAGCTGTAGGATGTGGTTTCTTGTGTAATCCACAGAGATTAGCTCCAACACATATTTAAACTCTCCTCTAGGAGCAACCTTAGTGGTAAAGCAAGAAGATAAACAGATGTATACACACCCTGGCACAAAAGTATCACTTATGTTTGGCTTCCTAGTCTCCTCGTGTTACTTATTTATCTTAACGTCTCTCTGAAATCAGGGAACACAGAATCTCAATCAGTTGATATTTTTCTACTGAATTACCCAATAGTCTGATCATACCCCTAAGACTTTTTAAAATTATTTCACTCATAATCCCAAATCTGCTTTGCCTCCTCAGCTCAGTACACTGTAATTTGATTTCAAAATGAGGACGGTTGTCAGTAATGCCACATTCATTTATCTATTTTACAATTCCATGTACTTAGAACTATGAAGATATGTTAATAACATCCATTCCAAAAAGCCACCCTACATTTATTATCATGAAACAAGACCTCAAGAAAGAGAATTCAAAATCATCCATGTATTTGCAATTTATTGCAATAAAGCCTTTATCAATAGACTTCCCTGTGCACATGGTGGTCAAATTGCTGGTGAAAACCAGCCAGATCTATTACAAGCTTTCTCATGGCTTCTAGGTAATCCAAGTGAGCCTTTCTTGATACTGGGAAGGGATAAAGCAGGGAAGGGATAAACAGTGATGTAAGAATTTGCTGGACAAAAGTAATGACTCTCATTACAGAGTGAGTATTTTAAAGCAAAAGAGCCTGTTGGGAATATTGTTTTATAAAATAGTGGTTTTTTATTAACTTTTTAAAATTCAATTAGTTATCATATAGTGTACCATTAGTTTCAAATGTAGATTTCAGTTATTCATCCATAGCATATAATAGCTAATGCTCAGTACTTACTGTTATAGCTTCTTGAAAGCAGAATTTTAACCCACTGAGCCACCCAGGCGCCCTTGAAAGCAGAAATTTAGATCATATTTTCTGATTACTTCCATGAAGTACAACACTTTCCTGCTAGCAACCTTCAAAACATACTGTTTGTTAGAGGAATTTCTTTCATAATAAATAAATAGGAATTTATTTAAATTTATAAATATATAAAATAAATAGGAATTTAAATTTATTTAAATATTGCACACTGTTTCATTGTTCATAAATAAGGTGATGATATATAGCCATTAGTTGGTAGCACTGATATATCACTTTCTTTTTACTTCTCAGTGCATTCTCTTTACACAAAATAGATATATATTTTAAAAGAATCTGAATCTGTGGCAAACTTTTAAAAACCCTATAAAGTTTATCATTTTAAGTAATCTCAATTATCTTCCTCAATTGTGATAGTATATCCTTCTATCTAGGCCAGATATTGTATGAGGGATTTGAAGAGACATACTTTTCTAAATTTCACTTTTCTCATCTGCAAAATGCTGATCATGATCCTACAATAAAATACACTTACAATTTTTTGATGAAAATTTATTTATTTATTTTAAGATTTTATTTCTTTATCAGAGAGAGTGGGCGAGAGAGCAAGCACAGGCAGACAGAATGGCAGGCAGGGGCAGAGGGAGAAGCAGGCTCCCGGCCGAGCAAGGAGCCCAATGTGGGACTCGATCTCAGGATGCTGGGATCATGACCTGAGCCAAAGGCAGCTGCTTAACCAACTGAGCCTCCCAGGTGTCCCTTTTGATGAAAATTTAATCTGTATAAACAATATATTTGCTGTATGCGTGGTTCATGGAAAACATCTTATTTAATTATAAGCAACAACAGTATTAGAAATTAAGTAAATGTGTCTATAATATTTAAAGTTTTAACACATAATTCCAGTGCTTTGCCTTATTTTCTCAAATCCCTTTACCACTTTCACTGACAGAGTCAAAAGTACTTTTTCTACTAGTAGCCAGCTCTTTGTCTTTTGTCAGAAAGATGCCCTTGTGAATTATTTATAATAGAGATATTAGCAATAATAATAATAATAATAATAATAAATAGCAATGAAAATTTAAAAAAAGTTTTCTTAACTAATTAAGGTTCTTAGACATCAATTAGAGGAACCACCTGTGGCAAGCAAACTAATCTGCAAGACATTCCCAGAATTAACAAGTCAGTCAGATACAGGGTTGTCCGTAGACTGAAAGGTGAAGCAAAAGGACTAGGTTTGGAAAATAGGTAAGGACAGTGAAAAAAATGATCAAATTTTTGGGCAAAATAAATTCTTAGGTGTCCTTTCAATGGAGTCCTGGGCATTATGTAGCAGAAACTCTGGAGATTATCTCAATCCATTGGAGTCACCCTGTTTACTAGCTTGCTATTGACAAAGTTATTTACAAACTGTAGAGCAAGAGGTTATAATGTAGAAAACTGATGGTAATGCACAAGATTCTTGTTAACAATAATGCAAGTTAGTGATATTTCATTAGAAAACATAAATTCTATAACCCAAATGATGGGCCCAGAGCACTTCTGCTGCACAACTCTGCTTATATCCCAAATAACCATGTGAACTAGTTTTAATATCTGCTTCTTATTAATTTTTGAATAAAAATTCTTGACACAAGTATTTTATAATTGTGTGATAATCATGCATTTAATTTCTTGGAGAACAAAACACACTTTAACGTAACTATGTTTGTTCACAGAACCAGCCTTGATAACACACTTCTATATGTTAGAAATGATATAAGAAATGTAGAATATTGGGCACTCGTTTGGTATTCTTTGCCATGTTTTGCACTATCTAAAAAGAGATCAGTGAACTTGGACTGGAGTTAGTAGACATGGAAGAAAATAAAATATTACAGAGAGGAATACTCTGTGGTCCACAACCTAAACGGGCTGGGATTTCCATCATTTGGATCCCTGTAGCTTTACAAAAGTCAATAAAATTTTTGTATCTCCTATTAAAGTGGATTTCCCAGTACTTTTTCAAACATCTCTTGTAAAGTATTGTTTCCCAGAAAAAAAGGGATTTTGCACATGTATCTGCCTTTGTCTCTGGTCATGATCTCAGTCAGGATCCTGGGATCGAGCTCCATATCAAGCTTTTTGCTCATTAGGAAGTATACTTCTCAGTCTCTCTCTGCAGCTACCTCCCCCTGCCCCACTCATGCTCTCTCTCTCTCTCAAATAAATAAATAAATACAATCTTTAATTTTTTAATTAAAAATAAGATAAATAAAATAAAATAAAAAGTCTGGTCTTACTGCCCCATTTAGCTCCTTTTTTTTGAGTGGTATTTAAAGCAGCATGAGAGAACATGAGGCTCTCAAACTTAAAAAAAAAAAAAGGAAAAAATTGAGTTTTGTTAAGATTTAAGATCTTGTCTTCTAGAAAAAACATTGGCTTTGTTAACATGTGAAAATTAACAAAAGATAATAAGATAGAATTCTAATAATTTTTGTAGAAATTAAAAATTTCCTCCAACACAATTACATCAGACCCATTAAGTAAATTCATTCCAATGTCCGAAACCAACCTTTTCTAATACTAATGCATCTGTGTAAACAGAGTCAACCCAAGGAATAAATAAATATTATTATTTTTTTCCTGTCTCTTCCACAGTCACATCTGGGTATATTGGTAGCAAGCCAATTATCTATCTTATAAGACATGATATCATAAGGAAGGGTATTCTGTCCATTTGGAACAACTGAAAATCATTGTAATTTTATCTTGGTGCAGTAACTTGATATGGCACAGTGTGGGTTATGAATATATTTTATTTTTTTTTACTGGGAAGAAGAGATTATAGAGATATTGGTTATCCAAGAGAGACTGACAGGTGTTGATAGTTGCCAGGTCAATATCCATTTACTTTTTCCTTGAATCTCAGAAAGCACTGAGGGATTGACAACAAGGAAACTTAAAACAACATCAAATATTTTATTGTCTCTTTTCTATTTATATTGTAACCACATGACAAAGTATCAGTCGTACAATATATCATTCTCTTTACCTCTATCTTTCTGCCAGAAATGTGGGCTTAATAGTGAGAACTCCAACAGCAATTTTTGCAACTGTGAATAAAAAGCCATGAAAACCTCTAAGATAGTTCACTTCACTTTCTTAAGACGCTGAACCAACACCAGAAAACACTCTCTGTAGTCTTCTTGTTAAATGAAAAAATATGGTTAAACCACTTTTGAAAGTCTACTACCTACAGCAAAATGTAAATCTTAATTGAAATATGTCCTCTCAGCTGTGCTTAAGCAACTGAGTCCTGAGCTTTTCAGGTTTTCAGTCTGAAAGAGTACACCTCTGGTGCTCAGAAAGGGAAGAGAAAGGACACCCTGTTCTCCATATAAATTAAAGAAGAGAAATCTGTGCATTTAAGTGGGCCATATAAAATTTATCAAGCAATTATCTCCTAACTCCTTCCTATCCAAATTACCTGATATGCTCTCCCTACTCCTTTATTCCACGTTACTGCCTTGTCCGGGATTCTGTCTCACATCACAACATGTCTTCTGTTATTTCCTTCTTGCAAGCTAGTTTTGTTTTCTCCATCTAAAAAAATCAACAATCATTGTGTATTTCAATTCCCATTTTCCTCAAATGCATTGATTCTTCTTATCTATTACTCTTTTCTCATACTCAGTGTCTTTGTCTTTATGGGGTTTGTACTTTGCTTTTCCCCATCCTTTACTGCCATTATATAATCAAATCTAATGACTTCTTAGAGAAAGTTAAAAATTCCTGCATAGCCACACGTGAACACAAAGTCACTGATTTTTATCAAACCTATAAGATAGTCAGACATCCATTCAATTTCTTTTTTGTTAAGATTTTATTTATTTATTTGACAGAGAGAGATGACAAGCAGGCAGAGAGGCAGGCAGAGAGAGAGGAGGAAGCAGGCTCCCTGCTGAGTAGAGAGCCCGACTTGGGGCTCGGTCCCAGGACCCTGGGATCATGACCTGAGCCGAAGACAGTGGCTTAACCCACTGAGCCACCCAGGTGTCCCTCCATTCAATTTCTTAACTGAGTCTCAAATGCATCCTGAGTTCTAACCTAAACCTAAGTTCTACTTCTTACACGTTGTTCTATGACCAAATCCTTTCAGTTCAGTATTTTGTAACATTTAAATATTAATCAATTGATGCTTTGTCTGTGTATTTCTATGATAATAATTTGAATACTGTAGATTTATTGTTATATTTATAGATTTATAATCAAAGTTTCATCAGTTGAAGTTTTTGGAAATTTCAGATATAATGATTAACCTAAAATGATACTGCCTCAAATCCCTCTGATATCAAGGCCCAACACTTGATTATAGCCAAACCTGTGGTGGATAGTTCCATGGGAAATTGCAGTTACTTAACACTGATAGCATCTCATGTTCTCTCTCTCATTTTAGAATGTCTCCAACACAACCCAAAAGTGTAGGAGAGTTAATGTCCTCTGAGAACAGCTCTCAGTGAAGTGGAAATAAGAGCCATAGATAAAATTGTCAGTTTTCAGGTCTTCATGAGGACAACTTAAAGAAGTTTCTCAGGACCTTTCAGTAAATGCAAGCCTTCATTTTCTATCCACAACAATTATATCAACAATGTACCTCTTTGACAAAGTTGTTTCTTCACTGTATCACTTTCCCATTCTTTTCTACCTTGGATAATCTCCCAGATAAACTAACAGTACTCAAATCCTTTGTCCTACTCTTTGCTCTCAGGATAAATGGAGCCAAAAGACTTAGATTAATATCAAGTTCTGAATGGGATCTTAGAGCTATTTCTGTCCAGATTTTCATAAACATAGGGACCTTTGAATTATCAGGCTATAAATAAGTTCTAAATGGAGGGGGCAAAAGCAAAAAGTAGAAATTTTTATGTTTGATTTTTAATCATGATTAAAAATAATGTTAGTACATTATAAAAGTGTGGATCTTTGTAAAACAATGTCATAATGTAAGAAATAGGTTGCATAGTCCTTTTGAGAATATGAAACCAAGTGTTCAGGTGCCATCTAATTTCTTGTTTAATCCAGAACTTTGGTGTGCATTATCTTGAGGAATAGAATTTTGAAGTCCAGACAGACTAACAGAAAACTGACCCAAATGTGTGTGTTTATATTTCTGCTTTTGTTGTAAAAATCAAAGTGTGATTGCTGGTTTAAAATGGTAAAACTAATAATGTTCATGGACTCTATTATAAATTTTCTAATTGTATGGGAAGAATCCAAGAAACATAGAATTAATTGATTTGCAAATCCTCAAAGAGCTACAGGATCAGGTAGTGGTATGTTCTGATTCAACAGCATCATAATGCAGCATTTTATATGTGTGGCTAATGGATATTTTCATAAATGTTTGCTAGCTAGTCAGCCAATACAGAGAAATATTAGGTAGGGTCATTACTCACAGTTGTGTTTAATAAAATGAGAGAAAATTATCAAATGACACTAATAATAATAATCCTATAGCAGGCTAAATAATTCAATGATAATTACAAGTATTAATCTAGCTTTCTTCCCTGATTATGACTCTTCTCTCCTTTATCATAATGGGAGTAGCAGATTGTCTGCAATGAATTGTGAAAACCCAGCAGTGACTTTGGCAGTGAAGGCCTCCCATCAATTTTGATAGGTTAAAATGATTCTGGATGGTCTTGAGCAAATGTGTCAATTTTTTTTCTGTGTGTGTAATAAAAAGAAAGAAGCAATAGTAAATTCTTGCTGTTATTCCATGGAGCCAATAAAATCATACTGCCAACAAGAGGCTGTTGACATCGTAAGTGTGGTTAACTGTCTTGAAATACTAGGCCTCGAAATAAAATTCCAATATTTCACATAACCTCTTTTTTAAAAGAAAAAAAAAAACAAAACAAAACAACTATACTGCTTACATTTAGGGCCCTGCTGTTGTGTAACTATTTTTGAACATGTCTACTGTAAGTGTATATATATATATATTTTTTTTTCTGTGCAATAAATTCATTTAGAGATAAATTTAGATTGCAAATTATTTGGGAGGAGGCATGGTATTTGTGGCTAGTCTTACAAGTAAAAAGGACTAAAATAAAGAAGAAAAACATTTTTTATTACAGCATATTTACATCTGTCCAAAGTACTTATTTACTATCATACTGACTAATGTATAATACTGTACACAAAGAACGAAGTTAAATGAGTTATAATTCAGTCGAAGTATAGCTGGCCATTTTAAAACTTACCACTGAATCTTTCTGGTATGAAATGTGATATCTGGCAATCTGGTCCAGTTCATTACATCAGGTCATTTGTATGTTCTTATTACCATTTTGATAGCATAGCACATTTTATAACCCAGACATTTTACAATGGAACTATGATGCATGTATTTTCAAAAGTATAGACATACATGAAGCTATGAGGTCAAAAAAGATGAATGTCCGTAGTACCATATAGACTCAACAAATAAAAATGTCCAAGGCTCTGAGTGAGATTTATGAATATTGTATAAGATTAGGCCAACATGTGGTTTTGATATAAATCATCTGTTCTTAAATTAGAATTACAATCGTTGAGTACAGTGTTGAAAATGGCAGATAGATTTTAGCTATCTTTGCTCAGTAGGGAAAATGGAAAAATGTTTAGTTTGGTCAGAATTTCACTTAACTTCTGAAAAATCTTACGTTTGAGAGAACCCTTCTGAAATAAGAATCCTTAAAGACATAACCCCTTTGGCACAAGTTTTCAAGAAACTTGTTGGATGTTGTAGACAATTATATGGCACACGTACTGTTCTAGATGTTTCATGCCAATAATATGTAAGCCATACCAAGGCTACATATACATATAGAGATGTTCCTCAGCTTACAAGGGGGCTATGTACAGAGAAACACATAAAAAACTGAAAATGCATTTAATACCCCTAAACTATCAAATATCATAGCTTACCTTAAGCTTATTTCAACATACTCAGAACACTTACATTTGCCTGCATTTGGGCAAAATCATCTTAAGCAAAGCCTATTTTATAACAAGGTATCAAATATCACATGCAATTTATTAAATATTACACTAAAAAAAAGAAGAATGGTTATATATAGAATGGTTGTAAGAATATCAGGTGTTCATCCCTGTAATCTTTTAGCTGACTGGGAGCTGTGGCTCACTGCCCCTGCCCAGCATCACAAGACGGCACCATACCCATTGTCACTGGCCCTTTTTATAAAGACCCAAATTCAAAATTCAAAGTACAGTTTCTACTGAATCACTTTCACTTTCACATCTTTGCCAAATATATTGTAAGTTGAATCATTGTAAATCAGGAGCCATCTTATTTGAAAGTGAAATCACAGTCACCCGTATACACACAAAAAAAGGCCTTCATGTAGGGCCATCTATGTATCTCTAAACAACATAGCATGACCTATCAACAGCAAAAAATGGATGTGAAGGGGACAATTGCTTTGCGTCAGTACTCTGAGCAGTAACATACATGGCCTTACTCACCTAGCAGAACTCCAGAGCTAGCTGATGGCAAGGAATTTTACAAATGTTTGCTGAACAGCTTAAGCACTATTATTTTTAAATTAGTGTGCATATCTGTTTTCTAAAGATATGTTAATTTATTTTATGGACGTATTACAAAACCAAATAATTTCCTCTTATTTAAGTGGCAGGTAAATAGAATTCTTTTTAATTTAAATCAAATGGCTTTTTAGGGAAAATATACTAAAAATTCTGAAACTTGTATTGCTTATGAATCTTTTATTGGAATCCTAATCAAGTTGTATTTTTCAAGTTTTTCCTAAATAATCTTCAATGAATTGAAAATATTTTTTGGATTTTATTCAAGGCTATTAACTCACAATTTCACTTTGTTAAATATAGTGCTAAACGTTCAACCAAAACGTTGTGTCTTTTTTTTTCCACTACCACATCCTCCATCTACTGACTGGATTCTCTCCCCAACTAACACATATATACCATTGTCTATCTTTAGGATAAGTAAGGGTCATCTTTTGTCTTTATTCTATTCCTCGCATGCTTCTGAACTTGTTGAATTTTAATATAGTCACACCATAAGCATCACATATTTGATTCCCCTTTCAATAGTAAACAGTGCACAACCAGAGCATACCTTCAAAGCTATCAATAGACTTACTCTGATATATTATTTTTGTATTTTTGTAAATTAAAATAATTAAATTATAGAACAAGAGTTTCAGGTGGTAGGTGTTGTAAGTTTTACCCAAACTGACTTTTGTCAAACTCGTTTTTGTCATCATATATGACAAGTAGTTTTCTCACGTTTGTTTTTAGAATATCCTTGTATAATGAATATTTACACTGATATCTAGTATAAAAATCTTGCAATTTATTTTAGAAACATTAAGATATTGAAAATCAATCTATTTCTTTGATTCATTAAAGACATTTTTGGCTTGTTTCCAGTACTTTCTTACTGGTTAAAAAATGAATTTGAAGTAGTCTGAATTTCATTATTATATGGCACTTTCCCTTTGATGAATACAAAGAAGATATTCTATATTAGCTATCTGAGAAGAATTTGTTTTTTTAATTTTATTTATTTGTGAGTGAGAGAGAGCACAAGCAGGGGGAACAGCAGGGTGAGGGAGAAGCAAACTCCCGGCTAAGCAGGGATTCTGTTGCAGAACTGAGTCCCAGGACCCTAAAATCATGACCTGAGCTAAAGGCTCAGGCGTTTAACTGACTGAGCCACCCAGGTGTCCCAATCTGAGAAGAGTTCTGTATGTTATTCCTATTAATATGCAGTTTAAAGTCTAGGTGATTAACTTAATATTTTAGTGGCTATTACATAGATAGCACTATGTTCCAGGCAGAGAGTAAGAAAGAAATAGTAAATCAACCATATTCTATGCATTCTAAATGAAAATAATTAATCAATCATAATAAATCCTTCTATTTATGGAATATCAACTTATAAGCTTTCCTCCATATGAACAATGCCAAATACCAGAATAAAGGGTCATCTAATACAAATAAAGGATAGAATTAAAGAATTCTGGTAAGCCATTTAATTTTGAAAAATGGTGCTATATTGTTGCTGAGTTGTGGTTTTCAGTTACATAATATCTGATAAGTGTAGAAGTAACATGAGTGTTACGTGAGATGAGAAATGGTTTATAATTAAGATAATTTTAAAAGTACAGATAAATACAAATTTGTAAACATAGCATTATGGAGGAATAAAAATAAATGATAGCTACACACTCTAAAGTGAATAAATCTTGGAAAGTTAATAGAGAAGTAAAACAAGGGCAGTGCAAAAAGTATGGTACATTTTTATGAAGTTCAAACAAATTCTGTGAAACCATAGATGGACTTAAAGATACTATTATGTATCAAATATTGTAAAAATTAAGCAAGGAAATAGCAAACATAAAATAACCAAAGCATACAAACTTGGGTAGATACAATAGTTGTGATCATGTTCTACTTCAAAAAGAGATGAGTTAATAGATAAATAGAAGTAACTAGACTTTTTAGAAGTTAATAAAACTTTGCCTGTTATTTCTTAGTAATATAAAATATATGGTTTTCTAACAAAAACGTTTATCTTAAAAATATTTAAAAATAAATTTCAGGCTACTCATAAGGTTCTATTTACTTTTCCACTGAAGGAAAAGCTGGTTGTTGTAGTTGTAGTTGTTTGTTTGTTTTAGTCTCCTCCTGGTTTTTATTATTATAATGTTAGAATAAGGAATGTTAGATTGAAAAGTGAATTATTTTATAGACAAAATCATTACTTGATTCACCTCCTGGTACAGCAGATGGAACTCCTGAAAATATGCCCTTTTGCCTTACAGAAGAGTAACAGTTATGCTTACTTCTGAAACATACTTGGTGGTGGCCCTAAATAGTGACACCATAGTAAACATTTTGAATATTTACAATTAATTTTTATAGTCATAGGGCTCCAAAAGGCACTGCTGGTATCTTAGCAGGTATTTCAATAAAGCTAAAAGTTGCCTGACTGTTTAAAAATATTAAAAAGGCACAAAACGGCAGAAGTATTGTCCTCAGATATTATTTTTTTCCATATGCTCCTGATTCCAGACATGACAAGTTATTTTTTTAAATTTTTTTATAAAAGATTTTATTTATTTATTTGACAGAGATCACAAGTAGGCAGAGTCAGGCAGAGAGAGAGGAAGAAGCAGGAACCCTGCTGAGCTGAGAGCTCAATGTGGGACTCGATCCAAGAATCCTGGGATCATGACCTGAGCCGAAGGCAGAGGCTTTAACCCACTGGGCCACCCAGGCGCCCCCATGACAAGTTATTTTTGATAGCTATATATACAATGTATTTTCCAGTTATAAGAAAAATGGTTCTGCTATTTTTAACATTTTTTAAAAATTACATAATTTTTTAAATTAAAATTTTATTTTTTAATGTTTTAATTTTCTTTTCTTTTTTTTTAAAGATTTTATTTATTTATTTGAAAGACAGAGATCACAAGTAGGCAGAGAGGCAGGCAGAGAGAGAGAGAGAGGGAAGCAGGCTTCCTGCGGAGCAGGGAGCCCGATGCTGGGCTCAATCCCAGGACCCTGAGAAAATGACCCGAGCCAAAGGCAGCAGCCCAAACCACTGAGCCACCCAGGCACCCCAATGTTTTACTGTTCAATATACTACTTAGAATATAAAACCTATTCCATTTGGTAAGATATTTACCATTTAAAAAATGGTAATTTTCTCATAGTGTGTTCCCCTCACATTGCTTTATTTTGAATAAAAAAAATTTCACAATAAACATAACTGATGCTTTCCTTTTGATTGTCCCTCTGTTGGTCATACTGTATATGAGCCATGACAATTAGTTTTACAAAATTTATTCATGTTTGTTGATATGTTTTATCATAACTAATTTTCCCTCCCTTATCTAGATTCCCCAGCTTTCAGACAGGTGGACACTTCAATAAACCATACCCAAGGGATGTATCAAGTACTTCTTAGACATCTCTCAGATTCTTGAGGTCTCGTTTTACCTAGGGATTTGCAAAAGGTTCTGCCAGAGGCACCACTGTGACAACTGATGACCATGGTCTATCTCCTGCTAAGCTCAAGAGGTCACTGGTTTCCAAGTTTATCTATACAATTAATGCATTCCAGCAAGTTCTTTGTTTTTTAATATTAACAAACTTACTTTAAAGTTTATATGAAGAGGCAAAGACTCACAATAGTCAACATAGTGTTGAAGGAGAACAAAGACTGAGGACTGACTTCAAAGTTTACCATAACGATGGGGCGCCTGGGTGGCTCAGTGGGTTAAGCCTCTACCTTCGGCTCAGGTCATGATCCCAGGGGCCTGGGATCGAGTCCTGCATTGGGCTCTCTGCTCAGCAGGGAGCCTGCTTCTCCTCATCTCTCTCTCTGTCTGTCTCTCTGCCTATTTGTGATCCCTCTCTGTCAAATAAATAAATAAAATCTTTTTAAAAAAGTTGACCATAATGATAATTGTAAGCAAGATATTGTAATACCACAGAAAGACTAGATTAAAGGAACCGAATATATATTATCAATTATATTTTATATTTAATATAAAAGCAAAAGCAATACAAGAGAGCAAAATACAATCTTTTAAACAAATGGTTCTGGAGTAATGGTGAAGCTAAATGTAAAAATATAAAATAAAAATAAAATAAAATAATAAAATAAAATAAATCCAGGCAGATATTATACACTCTTCACAAAAATTAACTCAGATTGGATTATAAACCTAAACATGAAACATGTAGAAGGTAATATAGAAGAAAATTTAAATGACCTTGGTTTTGGCAATAACTTTAGCTACAAAAGCACAAGCACTGAATTTTAAAATGTCTACTCTGTGAAACACAATGCCGAGAGAATGAAAAGGCAAAGCACAGACTATGAGAAAAAATTTGCAAAATACACATCTGGCAAAGGACTGTTAATCAAAAATACACAAAGACCCCTTAAAACTCAACAATGGGGGAAAAACCTGATTAAAAATGAGCCAAAGACCTTAGCAGATACCTCACAAAAGAAAATATTACAGATGGCAAATAAGCATATAAAAAGATGCTTCACATCATATGTCATCAGGAAAATGCAAATTAAAACAAAAAAGAGACACCCGTACATACCCAGAATTCAGAACACTGAAAACAGAACACGAAATGTTGGTGAGGATGTGGAGCAACAGGAATGTTCTTCCATGTCTATTGAGAATAAAGAATGGAAAACAACTTGGCAGTTTCTTACAAAACTAATCATATTCTTGCCAGATGATTCAGCAGTAGCAGTTCTTGGTATTTATCCAAAGAAGATGAAATCTATACCCACAAAGAGGTCTATAGTAGTTTTATTCATAACTGACAAAAGCTTGGAAGCAACCAGGATATCATTCCACAGGTGAAAGGTCAAATAAAGTGTAGTACATGCAAACAATGGAATATTATTTAATGCTAGAGAAATGAATTACCAAGCCATGAAAAGATATGGATATAAATATTTAATAAATATTTGATTTTAGGCTTCTACCAGTCTATCAATAGTATTAGTATATTTTAACAGTGAATGCTCAGCATTCATGAATTTACCTAATAAAATATTTTGGGTTCAATATTTTAAATACTTCAACCTCTATGATTATATTCCTAATAATTTTGAATTGGGGTAAATAAACCTTAACTTTTTGTAACTTGTTTCAATATGCAAAAGAGCTCAATAAACTTTTAGAAAATAAAAATTTACAAAAAAAAGTTTAGTTTACTATTGCCAAATAATTTAAAACTTTACCTTATATTCAAATACATATATTTTTCTAAATTGATTTATATGCTACTAAAACCAAAAACTTTTAGTTATACTAGATTTCATATCATGCCATCAATGCCAGAAAGCCATCTGTCGATGACTTGTCTTAAATAGAGTTAAGATGGGCGTTATTACAATGCAAGATGGAAACAAAGATAGTATAACAATTGAGTGTTACATAACTTTTCTGTTTTGATCAAGTTACTAATCTACAAAAGGCTTTTATCGGTGACCGACTTGGGAATTTAACAAAACTTTTAAACTAGCATGTGCGACTCATTCCTAGAAAACAACACAATCAATAACACTTTATTTAGATTAAATCATGACTATTTCTCCATTTGAATAAAAAAGGTTGCAACTCCAATAAGTTTATTGAACGTGAAAAGTTGAAATGCTGTAATGCTCCTAAGGAATCAAATGATCCAGTCATGAATTACAAAAAAATGATATAAATACCAAAGTGTTTGTATAATTGTAATGTACAACTGCCCATTAGCGTTCAATAGTGTAGGCTTGTACAAGAACTCTATAAAAGAACTCCACTTCTAAACTGTGGAAAATATGTTCCCTTTCTCCCTATATACAACTATTAAGCCATTCATTTAGCTTTTAAAATGTCCACTTAATACAGGCTTTTTACTCATTTGAACCCGGCAGCAGGGTTCTATTCTTATTGCTTACATCTGAAGGATAGACTTCTAGCGTAAGAGGTAAAGCCCATAAAGGAGCCCAATAATAACAACAAAATACAGTTTAGTGATCCCTTACAATCTGCCAGCTACCTTTCTGAGAATACTTCAATTAATAAAACATATAAAATAGCTGACCACAAAGAGCTTACATTCTTTTGAAATATAATAGTGAAATAAACCAATAATAGAGGGGCGCTTCGGTGGCTCAGTCCATTGAGTGACTGCCTCTGGCTTGGGTCATGATCTCAGGGTCCTGGGATGTAACTCCCCAGCAGGCTTTCTAGGCAGTGGGGTGTTTTCTTCTTTCTCTGCGCACCCTCCCAATTCTCTCTCTCTCTGTCTCAAATAAGGAAATAAACCAGTAATAGAATAATGATTGATGGTTGATGGCGATAAGTGTTACAAAGAAATACAAGAAAGGTAAAAGCCATTGGAGAATGCTGGGATGAAAGTTAATTTTATTTTGTGTCGGGTGGTTATATCTCATTTAGGAGATGTTATTTGCACAAAGACCCAGGAAGTGAAGGAGGGTGTTATACAAATATTAAAGAAAAAGATTGCTCTAGGCAGAGCAAGTAAGTATATAGACTTTGTGTGAAAAGCTTGTCTGTTACTTTTGAGGAAAAGCAAGGAGGCCAATGAGGAGTTCATAGTGGTGGAGAGAGGAAGAACGTATTGTACCTTCTAGTACATTGAAATGCCTTCAGTTTTTATTTAATATGAAAGTGGAAGATACCAAAAGACTTTCAACAGCAGAATAAAATCATCTGACTTGATTTTTAGGTTAAGTTGCTGTACCAAAATAAATTTGCAGGGAGAAAGGAGTGCAGTATGTGTGGAAGTGGGGCTATCAATCAAGTCAATAATTCAGGAACATATGATGGTGTTTTTAGCATGCTGGGTGATAATAGAAGTGGTGAGGTATGGTTTTTATTTTGTATATATTTTGATGGTGAATATTCCGGTGAACAGGATGGGGTATGTGCAGGACAGACAATATCAACATTTATTTTACCTGCACAAACAGAAGGGTGGAGTCTTCATTCCCTGATATGGAGAGAACTCTGAGTTCAATTGTTCTTTGTCATTAAATGGCATAGTGATGATGAGGATTTAGTCAGACAGTGAAAGAGAACAGTAAGCATAGTGTTAAGCGGTAAGACATTATAATACATTTGAACAACAAAAAACGTTGTGTTGGATCATGTGTTTGTGTGAGTAAATAAATAAATAAAGCTTCCTGGGCTTCTGATAGAGGTAAAGAAGACTAGTATATGATCCAAAGGGGCACGTGCACCAAATGTTTATAGCAGCAATATCCACAATATCCAAACTATGGAAAGAACCTAGATGTCCATCAACAAATGAATGGTATAAATATATATATATATATATATATATATATATATATATATATATATGATGGAATACTATGCAGCCATCAAAAGAAATGAAATCTTGCCATTTGTGATGACATGGATGGAACTAGAGGGTATTATGCTTAGCAAAATAAGTCAACAAGAGAAAGACACTATCTTATGATCTCTCTGATATGAGGAACTGGAGGTGCAATGTGGGTGCTTGGGGACAGGAAAAGAGTAAATGAAACGAGATGGGATCAGGAGGGAGACAAACCATAGGAGACCCTTAATCTCACAAAACAAACTGAGAGTTGCCAGGGGGAGGGGAGGGTAGGGAGAGGGTGGTGGGGTTATGAACATTGGGGAGGGTATGTGCTGTGGTGAGTGCTGTGAAGTGTGTAAACCTGGCGATTCACAGACCTGTACCCCTGGGGCTAATAATACATTATATGTTAATTTAAAAAAAAAAGAGGAAGAAGAAGACTACTATAAATCAAATGCTATGGTTTTCAGCAAAGAGTGTGTAATCAGGCATATTTTATTAAAGTAACCATGTAAAATGATGGTTGAAAATTGGAATAACAGAAAACATAAAAATTAGAGATTTTAAAAAGAGATCTGGGACAGTGTAGAGAATATAATCAATGATATTATAATAGTGTTATATGGTGACAGATGGTGGCTATATTTATAGTAATCATAGAATAATGTATGGAGATATTGAAAACCTGAAACCAATGTAACACTGACTATCACTATACTCAAATAAAAAAATAGTAAAAATAAAACATTTTATTTTAAAAAGATAAAAAGAGGGACAAGAATTTGTAAAGTGAATTTCAAAAAGCTTAAAGATGAGGCTAAGACATACTCTGAACCTTGAGGAAAACACCATTTTGAAAATTCTTCCCATTTTGAGAAAACTCAAATGAATCAATACCATAAAAGAACCCATTTTAACTGAGAGATGTAATGAATGCTCAAGAAATAATTTTATGACAGGATAATTCTTCCCTATGAAACAGCATACAGAAACCAGGGGAAACACCTGGAAGCAAAATAAACTATACTGAAAATAAGAATTAGGAAAAAGATAAATGATGAAAGATAAGAAAATTAGAACTGCGAGAGAGACCTAGTGAATAGAATTTTTAGCTTGTGGTTTAATGTTTTTGAGGATAATCTAGAGTTCATAACTGCCTTGAGACAGGCTGGTTGTAGGCAGTTTAGGCAGACCCCTAAGACAGGCCTACTTTGGGCAGATGGTGTTGGAGGAGGCCATTGGGCTGGACAAAGACAAATCCAACCATTTGACTAAAGTGTCTGTGAAGATGTTGAAGTCAGATGCAACAGAGAAAGACCTGTTAAACCTAATCTCAGAAATGGAGATGATGAAGATGATTGGACAGCACAAGGACACCATCATCCTGCTGGGTCCTGCACACAGGATGGTCCTTCGTACACTCTCATGGAATATGCCTCCAAAGACAACATACAGGAGTACCTGCAGGCCCAGAGGCCTCCTGACCTGGAGTACTGTTACAATATCAGCCACAATGCAGCAGAGCAACTCTCCTCCAAGGACCTGGTATCCTGTGCCTATCAGGTAGCCTGAGGCATGGAGTACCTTGCCTCCAAGAAGTGCATACACCAAGACCTGGCCACCAGGGAAGTGCTGGTGACAAAGGACAACATGATGAAGATCTCTGACTTCAGCCTTGCCAGAGATATCACCACATCAGTTACTATAAAAAGACAACCAACAGTGGACTGCCTGTGAAGTGGATGGTCCCTAAGGCCATGTTTGACCAGAGCTACATCCACCAGAGTGACTTCTGGTCTTTTGGGGTGATCCTGTGCAAAATCTTCAATCTGGAAGCCTCCCATATCCTGGAGTGCCTGTGGAGGTGGCTTTCAAGCTGCTGAAGGAGTCATTTGATGGATAAGCCAATAAGTGCACCAGTTATACACAATAATGAAGGGTGGCTGGCATGTGGTTCCTTCAAGCTGCTGGTAGAAGACCTGGATCATACTGTGGCCTTGACCTCCAACCAGGAGTACCTGGACCTGTCCTTGGCCCTGGAACAATACTGCCTATGCTTTCCCAACACCTGAAGCTCCACCTGCTCCTCAGAGAAGAATTCCACCTTCTCTCATGTGCCGTTGCCCAGGGAGGCCTATCTGCCCTGACACCCAGCCCAGCTTGCCAATGGTGGACTCAAATGACTAGTATCCCTATTACTCCTGTCCAGATTACGTCATAAGCTGTAACCCTTACCCCCCACCCTCCCTGCAAGACTCACTGCCTTCTCCTTTGTCCCTTTCCTACTGGCAGGAGCCAGAAGCCTACCTGAGGCCTTCACCCCTTGAAGTTCACCTCTCTTCCCCTTCCTCTTCCTCCTCCTTACAACCTGCTCATAAAAGAAAGGCACAGAGAGGCAGGTACTTGCTTGTGGCTACTTCCTTCCCGCCCATATGTTGGACCAAGACCCCTCCCTGGAATCTGGTACTGCCTGGACTTTGAGGGAGTGGGAGATGAGGCATGCCAGTGAAAGCTGTTGGAGCTTTCCTGTTTTGGTTTTGTCTGCTTAGCATAACATGTAAGACTGAGTTCTGGTGGCAGGGACCTAGTCCTTGGTGCTATAGCACTAGCGAGGGGAGGTCAACTGCTGTGGGCCTTGGCTAAGAGCAACCCCTGCTCCAGAGATATGGTGCCAAGGGCTTATTAATTTTGATACTAATTTGCTTTGCTGATCAAATACCTGGTATCAAAAGATGGGAAGGCAAAGACTGAAAGCAGTGTTGTGACCATGGGGTCCAGCCCCAAACTATGAAGAAAACACAAAGTGTATAAATCTGAGTAAGAATATATTTACACACCTTTTTAAATAGGTTGTTATCAAAGATTTAATCAATGGGTAATATGCTCCTCGTGGCTGGGAAGCATCAGTTGCCATATATTAAAAAAAAAGAAAAGAGGTGTCTGGGTGGCTTCCTCCATAAGTGTCCCTTCTTTTCAGGTCATGATCCCAGGGTCCTGGGATGGAGCCCCACATCAGGCTCTCTGCTCAGTGGGAAACCTGCTTCTCCTTTTCCCTCTGCCCTGCTTATAGTTCCTCTTCCTATCTCTCTGTCTCTCAAATAAATAAAATATTTTAAAAAAAGAAAGAAACAAAATGTTTTTGAAAGGTCTTTTTTTTTTTTTTAATTTTCTAGGGGTGCCTGGATGACTCAGTTGTTTAAGCAGATGTTTGCCTTTGGCTGAGGTCATGATTCCAGTGTACAGGGCTCCAGCCCTGCATGGGACTACTTGCACCCCAAGGAGCTTGCTTCTTCCTCTCCCTTTGCACGTGATTCCTTCCGCTTGTGCGCTTCCACTCTCTCTCTCTCTCTTTCTCTCTCTTGCTGTCAATAAACAAAATAAAATCTTTTCTTAAATAAATAAATAAATAAATAAATTTCTAAACCTACTTTCAGTTTAGGTCCCTTAACAAAAATTGCTACTGCTTCATTTAAAAAAAAAAAGATAATTTAGAAATGTGCTTCCAGAGCTAAAAAGCTGTTTTGTTTTTTTTGTCAGGATTAAATATAGAAGTGCTTTAAAAAGTAAAAGAAAAAATATGCTATATTAACACTAATCACACTATAACTTTGGTGGTTATATCAAGATAATGAAAAGTGATTTTAAAGCAAATTTCATTATCAGACATAAAGATCAAGTCAAAATTACAGAAGAGTAAAAGGATGAATTCATCAGGGAGTATAATAATTCTTGACTTTTAATACTTAATAACAGATTTGGTGATATATAGGGAAAAACTAAGAACAAAAATCATAACTTCTACCTTAGAAGAGAAATGGAAAAAAATTTCAACACTTTTATTTTAAGATTATATAGACAAATGGTCATCAAATTGGTAAGATATGTAAGACTTGAACAAAATTATCAACTAACTAGATATGCTTGATATTACAGAACACTCCCAACAACCGCAGACTACATATATCTTAAGCCTTGATTTTCTTTGCAAAGGTCAACATTGATAATGTTCTAGTCATACATCCGTGTACCAGGAAAGAAGTAGCATATTTCTTGAAAGACACAGCTATCAAAGCTCCATTGAGAAACCGTAAAGATGGAGAAGGGATTTGCAAATTATATATCTGATAATGGACATCTATTCTGATTATTAAAAAATGAATAAAAATAAAAAACCTTACTAATAACCAAACAGAGTATCCAATTTTACATGTGAAGAAAATTATTGCAGAGACATGTCACCAAAAGGATATGGATGGCTTATAAGCACATGACAAATTTCTCAACATTTAGACATTAAAGAAATACAAATTAAAATCATAATGAGACATGCTTACATATCTATTAGAATGGCTAAAATTATAAAGGCTAATTGTACTTCGTCTGAGCTAGATTGAGAAGCAACAAAAAATCTAAACTGTTGTTGGCATATATCATGATACCACCACTTTGGAAAATATCTGCCATATAATAGGTTCAGTAGACAATTTGTAAATTTCAGAAAAAAATAATGTTGAGAGTATACTGAATTTCATAAGTCATTTCAATATTTTTTTCCAAAAAATAAACTATGTAAAACATGCCTTAAATTTACTTTCAAAATATTTTATAGCATATAATGGACAATATACATAAGCCTTAAAGAAACAATCATATAAATAACCATTTCATACCTACTTAAAAATTGCATAATACCACACTCCTCAATCCTCTCTGAATGCTCTAAAATAACCCTTCAAAGGAAATACATTTTTAAAAATGACAGATTTTTTTTGGCAAATAATTTAATAAATAAAAGTTTCATTCATCTACGTAGATCATAATAAATGTTTTTAATAAGCATGAAATTATAACTCTGAAGTGTGCTAAAATGAAACCACCTGCTAAGGGTGAGAGAACAAAAATAAACATCATTTTTCCAAATAAGAGGAATTTATTATCTTTGAATCAAAGCATGTGGATTTGTTCAAACTGGCAATAAAGGAATATGGAAACACAAACCATAGAAAGTCATATTTTAGATTTCTAAAAGACTTCAAAGTGAAGAGTATACATTTTTTAAATGTTACATAATGCTACATAATGACAAGATGACAGGTTGTGACAAATAGCATTTTAAAAGCTCTACTCATAATGGAACGGAAGGTGTCATTTCCCTATAATTTTATATATGTCATTAATTTACTATATCTGGATACAACATATTACCAAACAGATATTCATCAAAGAATAAATCATTTTTAATGGAACATAATAATTTGAACCTACATGTATTAATCATTTTTTTCAATCAAACATTTATAGTCTCGCTAAACTTTTTATCAGTTGTCGACCAAATTAAAAAACAATAGGATAAAAAGTCGAGTTTGGAAAAGTAGATTTTCTTTGAAATTTGCATTTAAATGAAAATATTTGCTGATATTTTTAAAACTTTAAATGTAATTTTATATATATGTATACTCAAATGATATAAAATTTTTGGAGACTTAATATAGTTTGGGGCACATGGTAAGCAATAATCAATTTTTTTGTTGAACCAAGTGTTCTTGTATGATTTTTCTTAATTATTCTAGTACCACAATTTATACTTCTAAGATTTTTCCACCCCCCATTTTAATATCTCTTAAGGTGGCACTCACCTTGCACTTGATGACATATCCTAGTTTAACTGACAGCCTTTCTCTTTCTTAGTCGAACATAAACTATAGTGCATCTTACCCTTGATGAAAGCTAGGATGCAATTAAATACAATATTATGGTTACGATTCTGATATTTGAAATCCTCCGGTAGCTCCCTGTGCCCCCACAGTGTAGTACCTCACCTCCTCGCCATAGTATACAAACCTTCTCACCCCCAGTGTTAACCCCGGGGCTCAGCCTCCATCCCCAGGTGATGCTGCCAGATCAGCTGTCGGTTGTCATGAACTTGCTGTAGTTACCCGAATGCACTGTGCTGCCTCCTGGCACTCTGAAACTTGACACACTCATCCTCATTCTTCGCTTTGCCCTTGTCTATCACCTCCCCTGAAAATCTGTTCCTAAGTGGCTTTTCCCAGCTCACACCTACCCTTGGCAGTCTATTATCTCCCTGTGGTAAAGCCTGTCACACTGCACCATGGACATGCCCGTTGTCCCCCTGAGAAGAGAAAAGGGACAGTGAGGGCCCCCCAGCATTTGCAGCTCTAGTGCAGAGCCCCATGCCTGGCTTGCAGGAAATGCCGAATCATGAAGACAAACAGAGATCATCCTCTGGCTAAAACCAGCTCTTCTTTGCCTACGACAGGATCTGAATCAATAAAGGGCAACCAGTTATTATTGCTGTTTGTCTAGGGATTTTTACCCCATATATTTCCCAGGTCTTTACTCTTTTTATAGCACTTTAATTCAGGCTTCAACCACTTCTTAGTCAGATCAGGTGAAATCATTTTCCTTCCCATACCCTCGATGTATTTCACATCTAGTAATTCTTTATTTAAAGATCTTATTTACCCATTTGACAGACAGATCACAAGTAGGTAGAGAGGGAGGCAGAGAGAGAGGGTGGAAGCAGGCTCCCCGCTGAGCAGAGAGCCCGATGTGGGGCTCCATCCCAGGACCCTGAAATCATGACCTGAGCCGAAGGCAGAGGCCTAAACCACTGAGCCACCCAGGAGCCCCCATATCTGGTAATTTTTAACCAACGTGGATTTGCTGCATCAAATAGTTCCTTCTCTTTCAAATATAAATATATAAATAAAGTGATCAAGTCACTCGCATGTCTTAGGAGAATGTCATGCCTTTAGTAGCAAACTTGAAATCTTGGCCATTGGTTTTGATTTTTGATTTTTGTTTTGGTTTGATTTGGTTCGATTTTGTAATTTTAAAAATGCCTCCAGCCCTTGGCTCTGTCTGACCTGATTGCTTTCAGCTGTTTCTGCAACAAAATCGTCCAGGCAGCGAAAACTCTCATTGTTTACAGTGGCGCCCCCTTCTGAACACTTTGTTAATAAAAAGCTTTTTTTTTTTTTTTTGGCTATGATAAATGTGGAACAACAATGAGGTATTTCAAAGAGGTGAACCACAGATAAATTTCTCTAAGGGTGGGGTGAGGGTTACTCAAAAAGGAACTTAACAAGGCTTTTAAAGATATCGACAATCATTATAACATAATGTGACTGATTGTTACCGTGCTCTTAACTGGGCAAACACTTGTTGGCTTCCAAGAAAGACTAACATAGTTGAGATGGTTTTAGCGGCCTTCTAGCACAGGGTCTCATGAGGCAGGGATTCTAGCCACTGGCTGTGCAAGGCATGAGGCCTGTTAGTGATTCTATTTTTTCCTCTGCAGAATGGGTCTTTCTACATTCCAGGTCCTTTCTACCCCAATAAATAATGCAGCAATTCTCTCAGTGATTTGTACTTTTGTTTTAAACAGCCAACTGTCTCTTAAAAAGGACTTTTGTTTAAATTCCTTAAAAAAAAAGTCTTTTAAAAAATATTTTTCTTATTTTTAATTTTTTAATCCCATATGTTTACTCTGATCATGGAACTTTGTCATTATGACCTTCTCGGCTGAATAAAATATTCACCATCAGCACCTACTGCTCTCCTCTCCTGGTGGTCTCTCCAGAAGGGGACTTCTCTAGCTCTTCTAGCCAGAGATGGGCACTTCCCCTCTACCCCTGTTGCCGGACCAGCCTTACCTATCCTGCAGGGTCAGGTCGTTCTGGCCTTTTATCTGTTGTTCTCTTCTGAGTGGTTAGTTTTTCATAGATACCGTGCTTTGCTTTTGTCAGGATTTACCCTGGACTATCAAAACCCTTTTCTTGTGCCAGTGAAGCTTAAGAAACAGTCGGATGAGAGAACCAGGAACTCGAACAGATCATATTTATCCTGAATGTTCTGTCCAAAATGAAAAATACATTTCTGAGGAGCCTCAAGATCTCTGAGAAGAGAAGTTTCACCAACTCTGTCATGTAGGGGCATCAATTCCGATTCTGTGTCAATTTTCCTACTTTCCCAGCTAATAATTCTCTACCTCATAAAGCCCAATCTCAACCGTTTCCTCTCTCAAATGCAGTTGCTCTTAGAGTCTTCACATGGCACTTGGGGCCTGCTGGTCATTGGCTACTGCGCTCTGTACTTTGGGTCTAACAGCTGCGCGGCATCAAGATGAGAACGTCTCTTGTTCTAAGACTTAATATAGTTTGGGGCACATGGTAAGCAATAATCACAATTTTAGTTGATCCAAGTGTTCAAACTTTTCTTAATTATTCTAGTACCACAATTTATAGTTCTAAGATTTTTCCACCCCCCCATTTTAATATCTCTTAAGATGGCACTCACCTTGCACTTGATGACATATCCTAGTTTAACTGACAGCATTTCTCTTTCCTAGTCGAACATAAACTATAGTGCATCTTACCCTTGATGAAAGCTAGGATGCAATTAAATACACTATTATGGTTACGATTCTGATATTTGAAATCCTCCGGTAGCTCCCTGTGCCCCCACAGTGTAGTACCTCACCTCCTCGCCATAGTCTACAAACCATCTCACCCCCAGTGTTAACCCCGGGGCTCAGCCTCCATCCCCAGGTGATGCTGCCAGATCAGCTGTCGGTTGTCATGAACTTGCTGTAGTTTCCTGAATGCACTGTGCTGCTTCCTGGCACTTTGAAACTTGACACACTCATCCTCGTTCTTCACTTTGCCCTTGTCTATCACCTCCCCTGAAAATCTGTTCCTAAGTGGTTTTTCCTAGCTCCAACCTACCCTTGGCAGTCTTTTATATCCCTGTGGTAAAGCCTGTCACACTGCACCATGGACATGCCCGTTGTCCCTCTGAGAAGAGAAAAGGAACAGTGTGGGCCTTCCAGCATTTGCAGCTCTAGTGCAGAGCCCCATGCCTGGCTTGCAGGAAATGCCAGATCATGAAGACAAACGGAGATCATCCTCTGGCTAAAACCAGCTCTTCTTTGCCTACCGCAGGACCTGGATCAATAAAGAGCAGCCAGTTATTATAGCTGTTTTTCTAGGGATATTTCCCCCATATATTTCGGGGGTTTCTTGTTAGCCCCAGAGGGCAATGTTTTTTCTTCTGGAGGGCAGGCAGAGGGCTGCATTGTAGTTCTGGAACTGCCAAACTGGAGGGCTTGTGGGCCAGGAGTTGAGGACAGAAGTCTGAGAACACAAGCAACCTTAGGGTCTGGGCAAGGACATGGCAGGTACGCTCTGCAGATGAAACAAGATCTCGTGCATCTGAAATCAGGTGAGGATCTGACAAACGCTCAGGTTGGATTTTTTGTCCCTTATGGCCCTCTTCATGAAGAGGTGGTGGATCACGAGGCCATGGAATTTTTCCCACGATGGGAGTTGTGAGATTCTCCAAACCGTAAAGATTCTTCTGCAGGGCGATTGAGACCTGTTGGTTGGCTCCAGGACTTCCCATACGGATCGATTCCAAGTAGGGTTCTAAGGATGGATGGCTGGGGAGCCCGACTCTCATTCCTCTTGTGTCCTAGTGACAAGACAGGTTAGATCTGCTGGATCTGGGGGAGAAACTGAGAGGGTTGAGTTGAAATGGACTCTCTTGTGGATGGGCCCTAATGTGGGTTTGTGTCCATGGAGAACTTGGAATGAGGCAGTGGCACAGGGTCCCTGAAGGGTTCTCCTAACCAGAGGCTTTGACTCAGCTCCAACGTGCAAGATTCCCACGTGGAGACGAGATTTCTTCTGATGGGTGCCTCAAGAAACAGCCATATGCTGCTATTGGAATCTAGGCCTCTGAGGAGAGATGCCTGGACAACAAAGCAATGGATCCGATTAGGATCTAGGGGCCTGCTCACTGCAATTTACCTCTGGGGACATCTGTCCACGGGTCTAAGTGCAGGTAGATGCTCAGCTGGTGTCAGACCGCCCTTGTTTTTCCTGGGCAGTCAACACTATTGGGATGGCCCCGGGCACTTTGGAGGTTTATCATCCTATTTCTAGGTTTGTGGCCAATGGGATGGGCAGAATTCCCAGGTACAGTCCTCAGGTTTGGCTCCAAGAACCTGTGCCTGTAGGTTTTGTGGGCCAGGGCTGTGGGGACAGTTGTCTGAAAACACAAACTCGGCTTAGGTTTCGGGTCGTAGGTATTGCAGGACTGATCTACAGACAGTGAGGAGAACTCTTCAGGATATGAACAAGGGGGCAAGTGTGAGACGCTTGCTCAAGATTTTGTCTCTGGATATTGTGTCACTGATGGCCGTGGAATGTCCGGGTGGCCTCATGGGCCATGGACGAGTCTTCCTCTCTGGGCATTTGGCCCGATCCGAAGAGTTTGGGGTTATTCTTTGAGATGGGAGGAGTTGGTTTTGTTTTGTTTTTACCTCAGGTGTCCCACCAAAAGAGAGTTTCCAGAGCAGAGCCCTGGGGAGGGGCGAGGGGACAACCAGAAAGCTGGTTAAAACTTGGGGCCTAGGGGCATGGCAAGCCCATTATGACGTCTAATGGTCCAGCCACTGAGAAGACTTACTAGAGGACAGGACTCACGCTGAGGGTCAAAATGCGTGTTTGTGCCCTCTTCGTACCTAAGCATGGGCGGGGCATAATGTGTCAGGGTCAGTGTCAGCGTTTGGGTTAGGGTTTGGGGCAGGCTCACAGTCAGTGTCAGGGTCAGGGTTAGTGGTTACTGTTAGGGTTAGCCCCGCTCCTGGGTCATGGACCCATCCGTTCAGGGTCTCAGGATAAACCCTGTGCAGAAGGGTGTAGACCCTCCACCTGATCCCACTTAACCAGCCTTAAACTGGTGTGTGAACATAACTTGCCCACCAGACATCTAAACCCTCATCAGCCTGATCCTGCTTGGGGCATCTTCTCCCACGATGGCATGGCAAGGTCCTCTTTACACACAGACACACAGACACCCAGAGGCACACACACACACACAGAAACGGGGAAGAGACCTAGGGCTACACCCGTGGATTAGAAGGTGTGGGACTCTCTGACTCTGAGCCCCCTGGTGTCACCTTTTGATTTTATTAGCCAAAGGGTCTGAGGCATTGGGGAAACATGATATGACCTGAAGGGAGGCGACGTGTCTGGCGGGCGAGCTCTCTTCTCCCTGCATCCTCCCGGCTTCAGTACAGCAGAAGAACATGTCGCTTCCTTTAGGATGTGCCTAGAAATGAGCTGGGCAGGGGTTTTTTCTCTGTAATGGGTTGCCTGGATACATGGGTTGCAATTCCGTTGGGCTCTGTCGTCAGGGAAGTGAGGCCACCACTGCCTGGGGGCTCCTTACCGAACTTCCTGCTGTAGCAAAGCTCCCTGAGCCACCGGTGCGCAAGCTGCTCAGGCTCACACTCCACTCAATGCAGTGCCCATCCAGTGACCCCCATTCAGACTCCACCCAGCCCTTGGGAGGCCTGGGTGCAGCTATTGTCCCCGCTGGAGGCAACAGAGCTGGGTTTAGACTAGGTTAGTGTTAGGGTTAGGGTTTAGAAAGACTTAGGGTCAGGGTTAGGTTTAGACCTCGTTGGGGTCAGGGTTAGCGTAAGGCTTAGGGTAGGGGTCAGGGTTAGGGTTAGGTTCATGGTTAGGTTTAGGGTCAGGCTCACAGTAGGGTCACGGTTAGCGTAACGATCAGAGTCAGGGTCAGGGTCAGTGTTAGGGTGACGGTTAGGTTTAGGGGCAGGTTCAGGGTCATGGTCAGATTTAGGGTCAGGTTCAAGTTTTGGTTTGGGGGCAAGGTTCATGTCAGGGTTAGGGTTAGGTTTGGGACAGGTTTAGTGTCAGGGTTAGGGTCAGGGTCAGGGTTAGGTTCATGGTTATGGTAAGGTCAGCTTTATGTTTAGGATCTGTTTTATGAGTAGGTTAAGAATCAGGGTTAGCTTTAGGGTTACAATTATGTTCAGGATCTTGGATTGGGTCAGAGTTAGGTGTACATTCAGGGTTAGGGTCAGTGTTAAGGTCAAGGCCAGGGTAAGGTTTAAGGTTAAGGTCTGACATAGGCAAAGTTCAGAGATAGGGGTATGATATGATCAGGGTCAGGTAGAGGGTCAGGATTATTGTTAAAGTGGGGTTAGGGTTAGGGCTAGGTAGGTTGAGGGTTAGGGTTAGACCAGGTTAGGGTCAGTGTCAGTGATAATGTTAGGGGTTAGTTTTAGGGTTAGGTTCAGCATTAGGTTTCGGGTCAGGGCCCGTGTTAGTGTCAGGGTCAGGATTACGTTTAGGGTTACAGTTAGGGTCAGGCTCACATTCAGTGTCAGGGTTATGGTTAGGGTCAGGGTCAGGGTCACTGTTAGGGTCAGGGTTACGTTTCTGGTGTTTGCCTGGGTCAGGGTCAGGGTGAAGTCTAGGGCCAGTGTCAGGTTTACGGTCAGGATCAGGTATTGTTTTAATGTCCACATTCGGGTCAGCGACAGGGTTATATCGTTGTCAGTGTTAGGGTCATGGTTAGGTTTCGGCTCAGGGCCAGGATGAGGTATAGGGTCAGGGTCTGGTATAGGCAAAGTTCAGAGATAGGGTTATGATCATAGTCAAGTATAGGGTCAAAGTTAAAGTTAAAGTTTAGGGTTAGTGTTAGGGTTAGCGTTTGGTGGACGGTTAGGGTTAGAACTTGTTAGGATCAGGGTCCGTGGTAGGGTTAGGGATTAGTGCTAGGGTTGGTTCAGCGATAGGATTCTGGGGAGGACCCGTGTTACTGTCAGGGTCACGGTTGCATTTAGGGTTAGAGTTAGGGTCAGGTTCACAGTCAGGGTCAGGTTTAGTGTTCAGGTCAGGGTCAGGGTACTGCCAGGGTCAGGGTTAGATTTATGGTCATGGTCTGGGTCAGGGTCAGGGTGAAGTCTTGGGCCAGTGTCAGGTTTACGGTCTGGATCAGGTATTGGTTTAAAGTCCACATTCAGGTCAGCGACAGGGTTATGTAGTGGTCAGTGTTAGGGTCATGGTTAGGTTTAGGCTCAGGGCCAGGGTCACGTATAGGGTCCGGGTCTGGTATAGGCAAAGTTCAGGGTTAGGGTTATGATCATAGTCAGGTATAGGGTCAGGGTTATTGTTAAAGTTAGGGTTAGTGTTAGGGTTAGCGTTTGGTTGACGTTTAGGGTTAGAGCTTGTTAGGATCAGGGTCTGTGGTAGGGTTAGTGGTTAGTGTTAGGGTTGGGACCAGCGATAGGATTCGGGGGAGGGCCCGTGTTAGTGTCAGGGTCAGGGTTACATTTAGGGTTAGTGTTAGGGTCAGACTCACAGTCAGGGTCAGGTTTAGTGTTCAGGTCAGGGTCGGCGTCACTGTTAGCGTCAGGGTTAGATTTATGGTCATGGTCTGGGTGAGGGTCAGGGTGAAGTTTAGCACCAGTGTCAGGTTTAGGGTCAGGTATAGGTATTGGTTTAAAGTCCACATTCGGGTCAGGGACAGGATTGTGTAGTGGTTAGTGTTAGTGTCATGGTTAGGATAAGGGTCAGGGTCAGGGTCAGGTGAAGGTCAGGGCCAGGGTCAGGTTTAGGGTCAGGCTTTGGTATACGGTCAATGTTCGGTTCAGTGTCACAGTTAGGTTTGTCGGTAGCATTTGGGATTGGGGTTAGAGTTAGAGTTAGAAGTAGGGTTATGGTTAGGGTTAGCGTTAGACAGCGTAAGGTCAGGGTTAGGATTTGGTTTAGGGTAGGGGTTAGTGTTAGGGTCAGGGTCAGCGTTAGGTTTAGGTTCAGGGTCCGTATTAGGGTCATGGTTAGAGATACATTTAGGTTTAGGGTTAGTGTCAGGCTCACAGTCACGGTCATGGGTAGGGTTAGGGTCAGGGTTATGTCCGCGTCAGGGTTAGGATTAGGGTCATGGTCAGGGTCATGGTTAGTTATGAGTCTTGGTTACAGTAATATCAATGTTAGGTTTAGGTTCAGGGTCCACATCAGGGTCAGTGTCAGGCTTAGGTTTAGGTTTAGGGTTCCGGTCAGGATCACAGATAGGGTCAGGGTCAGGGTCAAGGTTTGGGTTAGGGTTTGGGGCAGGCTCACAGTCAGTGTCAGGGTCAGGATTAGTGGTTACTGTTAGGGTTATCCCCGCTCCTGGGTCATGGACCCATACGTTCAGGGTCTCAGGATAAACCCTGTGCAGAAGGGTGTAGAAACGGGGAAGAGACCTAGGGCTACGCCCGTGGATCAGAAGGTGTGGGACTCTCTGTCTCTGAGCCCCCTGGTGTCACCTTTTGATTTTTTAGCCAAAGGGCCTTGGGCGTTGGGGAAACCTGATATGACCTGCCATGGAGGGGACGTGTCTGGCAGGCGAGCTCTCTTCTCCCTGCATCCTCCCAGCTTCAGTACAGCAGAAGAACATGTCGCTTCCTTTAGGATTTGCTTTGAAATGAGCTTGGATGGGGGGTTTTCTCTGTAATGGCGTGCCTGGATACAAAGGTTCCTATTTCGTTGGGTTCTGTCGTCAGGTAAGTGAGTTCAACACTGCCTGGGGGCTCCTTACCAAACTTTCTGCTTCACCAGAGCTCCCTGTTCCACCGGTCCCCAAGCTGCTCAAGGCTCACCCTCCACTTAATGCAGTGCCAATCCAATGACCCCCATACAGCCTCCCCCAAGCTCCTGGGAACCTGGGTGCAGCTGTTGTCCTCGCTGGAGAGAACAGAGCTGGGTATAGACTAGGTTAGTGTTAGGTTTAGGGTTAAGAAAGACTTAGGATCAGGGTTAGGGTTAGACGTCATTGGGGTCAGGGTTAGCGTAAGGCTTAGGGTAGGGGTCAGGGTTAGGGTTAGGTTCATGGTTAGGTTTAGGGTCAGACTCACAGTAGGGTCACGGTTAAGGTTATGGTCAGAGTCAGGGTCAGGGTCAGTGTTAGTGACGGTTAGGTTTAGGTTCAGGTTCAGGGTCATGGTCAGATTTAGGGTCAGGTTCAAGTTTAGGTTTGGGGGCAAGGTTCATGTCAGGGTCAGGGTTAGGTTTGGGACAGGTTTAGTGTCAGGGTTAGGTTCAGGTTCAGGGTTAGGTTCATGGTTATGGTAAGGTCAGCTTTAAGTTTAGGTTATGTTTTATGTGTAGGTTCAGGATCAGGGTTAGCTTTAGTGTTATGATTCTGTCAGGATCATGGATTGGGTGAGAGTTAGGTTTACAGTCAGGGTTAGGGTCAGTGTTAAGGTCAAAGCCAGGGTCAGGTTTAAGGTTAAGGTCTGACATAGGCAAAGTTCAGAGTTAGGGTTATGATCAGGTTCAGGGAGAGGGTCAGGATTATTGTTAAAGTGGGGTTAGGGGTAGGGTTAGAGGTAGGTTGAGGGTTAGGGTTAGACCGGGTTAGGGTCAGGGTCAGTGATAATGTTAGGGGTTAGTTTTAGGGTTAGGTTCAGCGTTAGGTTTCAGGTTAGGGCCCGTGTTAGTGTCAGGGTCATGGTTACGTTTAGGGTTAGAGTTAGGGTCAGGCTCACAGTCAGGGTCAGGTTCAGTGTTCAGGTCAGGGACGGGTCACTGTTAGGGTCAGGGTTAGATTTATGGTCATGGTCTGGGTCAGGGTCAGGGTGAAATCTTGGGCCAGTGTCAGGGTTACGGTCAGGATCAGGTATTGGTTTAAAGTCCACATTCGGGTCAGCGACAGGGTTATGTAGTGGTCAGTGTTAGGGTCATGGTTAGGTTTAGGCTCAGGGCCAGGGTCACGTATAGTGTCAGGGTCTGGCATAGGCAAAGTTCAGGGTTAGGGTTATGATCATAGTCAGGTATAGGGTCAGGGTTATTGTTAAAGTTAGGGTTAGTGTTAGGGTTAGCGTTTGGTTGACGTTTAGGGTTAGAGCTTGTTAGGATCAGGGTCTGTGGTAGGGTTAGTGGTTAGTGTTAAGGGTTGGGTTCAGCGATAGGATTCTGGGGAAGGCCCGTGTTAGTGTCAGGGTCAGGATTACATTTAGGGTTAGTGTTAGGGTCAGGCTCACAGTCAGGGTCAGTTTGTTGTTCAGGTCAGGGTCAGGGTCACTGTAAGGGTCAGGGTTAGGTTTATGGTCATGGTCTGGATCAGGGTCAGGGTGAAGTTTAGCGCCAGTGTCAGGTTTAGGGTCAGGTATAGGTATTGGTTTAAAGTCCACATTCCGGTCAGGGACAGGATTATGTAGTGGTCAGTGTTAGTGTCATGGTTAGGATTAGGGTCAGGGTCTGGTTCAGGTGAAGGTCAGGGACAGGGTCAGGTTTAGCGTCAGGCTTTGGTTTAGGGTCAATGTTTGGTTCAGTGTCACAGTTAGGTTTTGGCGGTAGGGTTTGGGATTGGGGTTAGGGTTAGAGTTAGAAGTAGGGTTATGATAGGGTTAGGGTTAGACAGCGTAAGGTCAGTGTTAGGGTTTGGTTTAGGGTAGGGGTTAGTGTTAGGGTCAGGGTCAGAGTTAGGTTTAGGTTCAGGGTCCGTATTAGGGTCATGGTTAGAGTTACCTTTAGGTTTAGGCAAGGGTCAGGCTCACAGTCACGGTCTGTGTTAGGGTTAGTGTCAGGGTTAGGTCAGCGTCAGGGTTAGGATTAGGGTCAGGGTCTGTGTCATGATTAGGTTTGAGTCATGGTTACGGTAAGGTCAGATTTAAGTTTAGTTCAGGGTCCACATCAGGGTGAGTGTCAGGCTTAGGTTTAGGTTTAGGGTTCAGGTCAGGATCACATACAGGGTCAGGGTCAGGGCTTGGGTTAGGGTTTGGCGTAGGCTCACAGTCAGTGTCAGGGTCAGGGTTAGTGGTTACTGTTGGGGTTAGCCCTGCTCCTGGCTATGGACCCATCTCTTCAAGGTCTCAGGATAATCCCTGAGCAGAAGGGTGTAGACCCTACACCCAATCCCACTTAACCAGCCTTAAACGGGGTGTGAACATGACTTGCCCACCAGACATCTAAACCCTCATCAGCCTGATCCTGCTTGGGTCATCTCCACCCATGATGGCATGGCCAGGTCTCTATACACACAAAGACACAGACACTCAGAGGCACACACACACACACACACACACACACACACAAACACACACACACACACAGTGAGAGAGAGACTGCGAAGAGACCTAGGGCTACACCAGTGGATCAGAAGGTGTGGGACTCTCTGACTCTGAGCCCCCTGGTGTCACCTTTTGATTTTATTAGCCAAATGGCCTGAGGCATTGGTGAAACCTGATATGACCTGCCAGGGAGGGGACGTGTCAAGCGGCAAGCTCTCTTCTCCCTGCATCCTTTCGGCTTCAGTACGGCAGAAAAACATGTCGCTTCCTTTAGGATGTTTCTAGAAATGAGCTGGACAGGAGGGTTTTCTCTTTATGGGGTGCCTGGATACGTGGGTTCCAATTCTGTTGGGCTCTGTTGTCAGGGAAGTGAGGTCACCACTGCCTGGGGGCTCCTTACCAAACTTTCTGCTCCACCAGAGCTCCCTGAGCCGCTGGTCCCCAAGCTGCTCAAGGCTCACACTCCACTCAATGCAGTGCCCATCCAGTGACCCCCATACAGCCTTCCCCCAGCCCTTGGGAGGCCTGGGTGCAGCTGCTGTCCCCACTGGAGGGAACAGAGCTGGGTTTAGACCAGGTTAGTGTTAGGGTTAGGGAGAAGAAAGACTTAGGGTCAGGTTTAGGTTTAGACCTCGTTGGGGTCAGGGTTAGCGAGGCTTAGGGTAGGGGTCAGGGTTAGGGTTAGGTTCATGGTTAGGTTTAGGGTCAGGCTCACAGTAGGGTCAGGGTTAGGGTTTCGGTCAGAGTCAGGGTCACGGTCAGTGTTAGGGTGACTATTAGGTTTAGTGTCAGGTTCAGGATGATGGTCAGATTTAGGGTCAGGTTCAAGTTTTTGTTTGGTGGCAAGGTCATGTCAGTTCAGGGTTAGGTTTAGGACAGGTTTAGTGTCACGGTAGGGTCAGGGTCAGGGTTAGGTTCATGGTTATGGTAAGGTCAGCTTTATGTTTAGGTTCTGTTTTATGAGTAGGTTCAGGATCAGGGTTAGCTTTAGGGTTACGATTCTGTTCAGCATCACGGTTTGCGTCAGAGTTAGGATTACAGTCTGGGTTAGGGTCAGAGTTAAGGTCAAGGCCAGGGTCAGGTTTAAGTTTAAGATCTGACAAAGGCAAATTTCAGAGTTAGGGTTATGATCATGGTCAGGGAGAGGTTCGGGATTATTGTTAAAGTGTGGTTAGGGTTAGGGAAGAGGTAGGTTGAGGGTTAGGGTTAGACCGGGTTAGGGTCATAGTCAGGGATAATGTTAGGGGTTAGTTTTAGGGTTAGGTTCAGCGTTAGGTTTCGGGTCAGGGTCCGTGTTAGTGTCAGGGAGGGTTAGGTTTAGGGTTAGGCTCACATTCAGTGTCAGGGTTAGTGTTAGGGTCAGGGTCAGGGTCAATTTTAGGTTTAGAGTTAGGTTTCTGGTGTTTGCCTTAGTCAAGGTCAGGTGAAGTCTAGAGCCAGGGTCAGGTTTACGGTCAGGATCAGGTATTGGTTTAAAGTCCACATTAGTATCAACGACAGGGTTATGTAGTAGTCAGTGTTAGAGTAATGGATTGGATTAGGATCATAACCATAATAGAGTATTTAATGCATCCTAGCTTTCATCAAGTGTAAGATGCACTATAGTTTATGTTCGACTAAGAAAGAGAAATGCTGTCAGTTAAAGTAGGATATGTCATCAAGTGCAAGGTGAGTGCCACCTTAAGAGATATTAAAATGGGGGTGGGGGACAAATCTTAGAAGAAGTAAATTGTGGTAGTAGAATAAATCATAAAGGTCCAACACTTGGATCAACTAAAGAAGTGATTATTGCTTACCATGTGCCCCAAACTATATTAAGTCCTAGAACAAGAGACGTGCTCATCTTGATGCCCCGCAGCTGTTACACCCAAGGTACAGTGGGCTGTAGCCAACGACCAGCAGGCCCCAAGTGACATGTGCAGACTCTAAGAGCAACTGCCTTTGAGAGAGGAAACGGTTGACAGTGGGCTTTCTGAGGTAGAGAATTACTAGCTGGGAAAGTAGTAAAATTGACACAGAATCGGAATTGATGCCCCTACATGACAGAGTTGGTGAAACTTCCCTTCTCAGAAATCTTGAGGCTCCTCAGAAATGTATTTTTCATTTTGGACAGAACATTCAGGATAAATATGATCTGTTCGAGTTCCTGGTTCTCTCATCCGGACTGTTTCTTAAGCTTCACTGGCACAAGAAAAGGGTTTTGATAATCCAGGGTAAATCCTGACAAAAGCAAAGCAAGGTATCTATGAAAACTAACCACTCAGAAGAGAACAACAGATAACATGCCAGGCCGACCTGACCCTGCAGGATAGGTAAGGCTGGTCTGGAAACAGGGGTAGAGGGGAAGTGCCCATCTCCTGCTAGAAGAGCTAGAGAAGACCCCTTCTGGAGAGACCACCAGGAGAGGGGAGCAGTAGGTACTTATGATGAAGAATATTTTATCAGCAGAGAAGGTCAAAATGACAAAGTTCCATGATCAGAGTAAACCTATGGGATTAAAAAATAAAAAATAAAAAAAAGATTTTTTTGAAAGGACTTTTTTTTAAAGGAATTTAAACAAAAGTCCTTTAAAGAGACAGTTGGCTGTTTAAACCAATAGTACAACTCACTGAGAGAATCGCCGCATTATTTATTGGGGTAGAAAGGACCTGGAATGTAGAAAGACCCATTCTGCAGAGGAAAAAAGAGAATCACTAACAGGCCTCATGCCTTGCACAGCCAGTGGCTAGAATCTCTGCCTCATGAGACCCTGTACTAGAAGGCCGCTAGAACAATCTCAACTATGTTAGTCTTTCGTGGAAGCCAACAAGTGTTTCCCCAGTTAATTGCATGGTAAGAATCAGTCACGTTATGTTATAATGATTGTCGATATCTTTAAAAGCCTTGTCAAGTTCCTTTTTGAATAACCTTCACCCACCCTTAGAGAAATTTATCTGTGGTTCACCTCTTTGAAATACCGGATGGTTGTTCCACATTTTCCGTAGCCGAAAAACAAAAACAAACAAACAAAAAAAAGCTTTTTATTAACAAAGTGTTCAGAAGGGGGCGCCACTGTAAACAATGAGAGTTTTCGATGCCGGGACAATTTTGTTGCAGAAACAGCTGAAAGCAATCAGGTCAAACAGAGCCAAGGGCTGGAGGCATTTTTAAAATGACAAAAACCGAACCAAATCTAACCAAAACAAAAATCAAAACCAATGGCCAAGATTTCAAGTTTGCTACTAAAGCTATGACATTCTCCTAAGCCATGCGAGTGACCTAATCACTTTATTTATATATTTATATTTGAAGAAGAAGGAACTATTTGATGCAGCAAATCCACGTTGGTTAAAAATTACCAGATATGGGGGCTCCTGGGTGGCTCAGTGGTTTAGGCCTCTGCCTTCGGCTCAGGTCATGATTTCAGGGTCCTGGGAAGGAGCCCCACATCGGGCTCTCTGCTCAGCGGGGAGCCTGCTTCCGCCCTCTGTCTCTGCCTCCCTCTCTACCTACTTGTGATCTGTCTGTCAAATGGGTAAATAAGATCTTTAAATAAAGAATTATTAGATGTGAAATACATCAAGGGTATGGGAAGGAAAATGATTTCACCTGATCTGACTAAGAAGTGGTTGAAGCCTGAATTAAAGTACTACAAATAGAGTAGAGATCTGGGATATATATGGGGTAAAAATCCCTAGACAAACAGCAATAATAACTGGCTGCTCTTTATTGACCAGATCCTGCGGTAGGCAAAGAAGAGCTGGTTTTAGCCAGAGGATGATCCCCGTTTGTCTTCATGATCTGGCATTTCCTGCAAGCCAGGCATGGGGCTCTGAACTAGAGCTGCAAATGCTGGGGGCCCTCATTGTCCCTTTTCTCTTCTCAGGGGGACAACGGGCATGTCCATGATGCAGTGTGACAGGCTTTACCACAGGGAGATAATAGACTGCCAAGGGTAGGTGGGAGCTGGGAAAAGCCACTTAGGAACAGATTTTCAGGGGAGGTGATAGACAAGGGCAAAGCGAAGAATGAGGATGAGTGTGTCAAGTTTCAGAGTGCCAGGAGGCAGCACAGTGCATTCGGGAAACTACAGGAAGTTCATGACAACCGACAGCTGATCTGGCAGCATCACCTGGGGATGGAGGCTGAGCTTCAGGGTTAACACTGGGGGTGAGAAGGTTTGTATACTATGGCGAGGAGGTGAGGTACTACACTGTGGGGGCACAGGGAGCTACCGGAGGATTTCAAATATCAGAATCGTAACCATAATAGAGTATTTCATTGCATCCTAGCTTTCATCAAGTGTAAGATGCACTATAGTTTATGTTCGACTAAGAAAGAGAAATGCTGTCAGTTAAAGTAGGATATGTCATCAACTGCAAGGTGAGTGCCACCTTAAGAGATATTAAAATGGGGGGGGGGGACAAATCTTAGAACAAGTAAATTGTGGTAGTAGAATAATTAAGAAAGATCCAACACTTGGATCAACTAAAGAAGTGATTATTGCTTACCATGTGCCCCAAACTATATTAAGTCCTAGAACAAGAGACGTGCTCATCTTGAAGCCTTGCAGCTGTTAGACCCAAGGTACAGTGGGCAGTAGCCAATGACCAGCAGGACCCAAGTGCCATGTGCAGACTCTAAGAGCAACTGCCTTTGAAAGAGAAAACGGTTGACAGTGGGCTTTCTGAGGTAGAGAATTACTAGCTGGGAAAGTAGTAAAATTGACACAGAATCGGAATTCATGCCCCTACATGACAGAGTTGGTGAAACTTCCCTTATCAGAGATCTTGAGGCACCTCAGAAATGAATTTTTCATTTTGGACAGAACATTCAGGATAAATAGGATCTGTTTGAATTCCTGATTTCTCATTAGGACAGATTCTTAGGCTTCAGGGCAGAAGAAATGGGTTTTGATAATCCAGGGTAAATCCTGACAAAAGCAAAGCACGGTATCTATGAAAATCTAACCCCTAAGAGGAGAACAACAGATAAAGGGCCAGGCCTACATGACCCTGCGGATAGGTAAGGTTAGTCTGGCAACAGGGGTATTTGGGAACTGCCCATCTCCTGCTAGAAGAGCTAGAGAAGACCCCTTCCGGAGAGACCACCAAGAGAGGAGAACAGTAGGTGCTAATGATGAAGAATATTTTAATCAGGGGCGCCTGGGTGGCTCAGTGGATTAAGCCTCTGCCTTCGGCTCGGGCCATGATCTCAGTGTCCTGGGATTGAGCCCCGCATTGGGCTCTTTGCTCAGCAGGAGCCTGCTTTTCTATCTCTCTCTGCCTGACTCTCCGCCTACTTGTGATTTCTCTCTCTGTCAAATAAATACAGAAAATCTTTAAAAAAAAAAAAGAATATTTTAATCAGCAGAGATGGTCAAAATGACAAAGTTCCATGATCAGAGTAAACATATGGGATTTAAAAATAAAAAATAAAAAAATTTTTTTGAAAGGACTTTTCTTTAAAGGAATTTAAACAAAAGACCTTTTTAAGAGACAGTTGGCTGTTTAAACCCAAAGTACAACTCACTGAGAGAATCGCCGCATTATTTATTGGGGTAGAAAGGACCTGGAATGTAGAAAGACCCATTCTGCAGAGGAAAAAATAGAATCACTAACAGGCCTCATGCCTTGCACAGCCAGTGGCTAGAATACCTACCCCATCATACCCTGTGCTAGAAGGCCACTAGAACCATTTCAACTATGTTAGTTTTTCTTGGAAGCCAACAAGTGTTTGCCCAGTTAAGAGCGCGGTAACAATCAGTCACGTTATGTTATAATGATTGTCGATATCTTTAAAAGCCTTGTCAAGTTCCTTTTTGAGTAACCCTCACCCCACCCTTAGAGAAATTTATCTGTGGTTCACCTCTTTGAAGTACCTCATTGTTGTTCCACATTTACCATAGCCGAAAAACAAACAAACAAACAAAAAGCTTTTTATTAACAAAGTGTTCAGAAGGGGGCGCCACTTAAAAAACAATGAGAGTTTTCGCTGCCGGGACAATTTTGTTGCAGAAACAGCTGAAAGCAATCAGGTCAGACAGAGCCAAGGGCTGGAGGGATTTTTAAAATGACAAAAACCGAACCAAATCTAACCAAAACAAAAATCAAAACCAATGGCCAAGATTTCAAGTTTGCTACTAAAGGTATGACATTCTCCTAAGACATGCGAGTGACTTGATCACTTTATTTATATATTTATATTTGAAGAAGAAGGAACTATTTGATGCAGCAAATCCACGTTGGTTAAAAATTACCAGATATGGGGGCTCCTGGGTGGCTCAGTGGTTTAGGCCTCTGCCTTCGGCTCAGGTCATGATTTCAGGGTCCTGGGATGGAGCCCCACATCGGGCTCTCTGCTCAGCGGGGAGCCTGCTTCCCCCCTCTCTCTCTGCCTCCCTCTCTACCTACTTGTGATCTGTCTGTCAAATGGGTAAATAAGATCTTTAAATAAAGAATTACTAGATGTGAAATACATCGAGGGTATGGGAAGGAAAATGATTTCACCTGATCTGACTAGGAAGTGGTTGAAGCCTGAATTAAAGTGCTACAAATAGAGTAGAGACCTGGGAAATATATGGGGTAAAAATCCCTAGAAAAACAGCAATAATAACTGGCTGCTCTTTATTGATCCAGATCCTGCGGTAGGCAAAGAAGAGCTGGTTTTAGCCAGAGGATGATCTCCGTTTGTCTTCATGATCTGGCATTTCCTGCCAGCCAGGCATGGGGCTCTGCACTAGAGCTGCAAATGCTGGGGGCCCTCATTGTCCCTTTTCTCTTCTCAGGGGGACAACGGGCATGTCCATGGTGCAGTGTGACAGGCTTTACCACAGGGAGATAATAGACTGCCAAGGGTAGGTGGGAGCTGGGAAAAGCCACTTAGGAACAGATTTTCAAGGGAGGTGATAGACAAGGGCAAAGCGAAGAATGAGGATGAGTGTGTCAAGTTTCAGAGTGCCAGGAGGCAGCACAGTGCATTCGGGAAACTACAGCAAGTTCATGACAACCGACAGCTGATCTGGCAGCATCACCTGGGGATGGAGGCTGAGCCCCGGGGTTAACACTGGGGGTGAGAAGGTTTGTATACTATGGCGAGGAGGTGAGGTACTACACTGTGGGGGCACAGGGAGCTACCGGAGGATTTCAAATATCAGAATCGTAACCATAATAGAGTATTTCATTGCATCCTAGCTTTCATCAAGTGTAAGATGCACTATAGTTTATGTTCGACTAAGAAAGAGAAATGCTGTCAGTTAAAGTAGGATATGTCATCAAGTGCAAGGTGAGTGCCACCTTAAGAGATATTAAAATGGGGGGGGGACAAATCTTAGAACAAGTAAATTGTGGTAGTAGAATAATTAAGAAAGATCCAACACTTGGATCAACTAAAGAAGTGATTATTGCTTACCATGTGCCCCAAACTATATTAAGTCCTAGAACAAGAGACGTGCTCATCTTGAAGCCTTGCAGCTGTTAGACCCAAGGTACAGAGGGCAGTAGCCAACGACCAGCAGGCCCCAAGTGCCATGTGAAGACTCTAAGAGCAACTGCCTTTGAAAGAGAAAACGGTTGACAGTGGGCTTTCTGAGGTAGAGAATTACTAGCTGGGAAAGTAGTAAAATTGACACAGAATCGGAATTGATGCCCCTACATGACAGAGTTGGTGAAACTTCCCTTCTCAGAGATCTTGAGGCACCTCAGAAATGAATTTTTCATTTTGGACAGAACATTCAGGATAAATATGATCTGTTTGAATTCCTGGTTTCTCATTAGGACAGTTTCTTAGGCTTCACTGGCAGAAGAAAAGGGTTTTGATAATCCAGGGTAAATCCTGACAAAAGCAAAGCACGGTATCTATGAAAATCTAACCCCTAAGAGGAGAACAACAGATAAAGGGCCAGGCCTACCTGACCCTGCAGGATAGGTAAGGTTAGTCTGGCAACAGGGGTATTTGGGAACTGCCCATCTCCTGCTAGAAGAGCTAGAGAAGACCCCTTCCGGAGAGACCACCAAGAGAGGAGAGCAGTAGGTGCTAATGATGAAGAATATTTTAATCAGGGGCGCCTGGGTGGCTCAGTGGATTAAGCCTCTGCCTTCGGCTCGGGCCATGATCTCAGTGTCCTGGGATTGAGCCCCGCATCGGGCTCTTTGCTCAGCAGGAGCCTGCTTTTCTATCTCTCTCTGCCTGACTCTCCGCCTACTTGTGATTTCTCTCTCTGTCAAATAAATACAGAAAATCTTTAAAAAAAAAAAAAGAATATTTTAATCAGCAGAGATGGTCAAAATGACAAAGTTCCATGATCAGAGTAAACATATGGGATTTAAAAATAAAAAATAAAAAAAATTTTTTGAAAGGACTTTTCTTTAAAGGAATTTAAACAAAAGACCTTTTTAAGAGACAGTTGGCTGTTTAAACCCAAAGTACAACTCACTGAGAGAATCGCCGCATTATTTATTGGGGTAGAAAGGACCTGGAATGTAGAAAGACCCATTCTGCAGAGGAAAAAATAGAATCACTAACAGGCCTCATGCCTTGCACAGCCAGTGGCTAGAATACCTACCCCATCATACCCTGTGCTAGAAGGCCACTAGAACCATTTCAACTATGTTAGTTTTTCTTGGAAGCCAACAAGTGTTTGCCCAGTTAAGAGCGCGGTAACAATCAGTCAAGTTATGTTATAATGATTGTCGATATCTTTAAAAGCCTTGTCAAGTTCCTTTTTGAGTAACCCTCACCCCACCCTTAGAGAAATTTATCTGTGGTTCACCTCTTTGAAGTACCTCATTGTTGTTCCACATTTACCATAGCCGAAAAACAAACAAACAAACAAAAAAAGCTTTTTATTAACAAAGTGTTCAGAAGGGGGCGCCACTGTAAACAATGAGAGTTTTCGCTGCCGGGACAATTTTGTTGCAGAAACAGCTGAAAGCAATCAGGTCAGACAGAGCCAAGGGCTGGAGGGATTTTTAAAATGACAAAAACCGAACCAAATCTAACCAAAACAAAAATCAAAACCAATGGACAAGATTTCAAGTTTGCTACTAAAGGTATGACATTCTCCTAAGACATGCGAGTGACTTGATCACTTTATTTATATATTTATATTTGAAGAAGAAGGAACTATTTGATGCAGCAAATCCACGTTGGTTAAAAATTACCAGATATGGGGGCTCCTGGGTGGCTCAGTGGTTTAGGCCTCTGCCTTCGGCTCAGGTCATGATTTCAGGGTCCTGGGATAGAGCCCCACATTGGGCTCTCTGCTCAGCGGGGAGCCTGCTTCCCCCCTCTCTCTCTGCCTCCCTCTCTACCTACTTGTGATCTGTCTGTCAAATGGGTAAATAAGATCTTTAAATAAAGAATTACTAGATGTGAAATACATCGAGGGTATGGGAAGGAAAATGATTTCACCTGATCTGACTAGGAAGTGGTTGAAGCCTGAATTAAAGTGCCACAAAAAGAGTAGAGACCTGGGAAATATATGGGGTAAAAATCCCTAGAAAAACAGCAATAATAACTGGCTGCTCTTTATTGATCCAGATCCTGCGGTAGGCAAAGAAGAGCTGGTTTCAGCCAGAGGATGATCTCCGTTTGTCTTCATGATCTGGCATTTCCTGCAAGCCAGGCATGGGGCTCTGCACTAGAGCTGCAAATGCTGGGGGCCCTCATTGTCCCTTTTCTCTTCTCAGGGGGACAACGGGCATGTCCATGGTGCAGTGTGACAGGCTTTACCACAGGGAGATAATAGACTGCCAAGGGTAGGTGGGAGCTGGGAAAAGCCACTTAGGAACAGATTTTCAAGGGAGGTGATAGACAAGGGCAAAGCGAAGAATGAGGATGAGTGTGTCAAGTTTCAGAGTGCCAGGAGGCAGCACAGTGCATTCGGGAAACTACAGCAAGTTCATGACAACCGACAGCTGATCTGGCAGCATCACCTGGGGATGGAGGCTGAGCCCCGGGGTTAACACTGGGGGTGAGAAGGTTTGTATACTATGGCGAGGAGGTGAGGTACTACACTGTGGGGGCACAGGGAGCTACCGGAGGATTTCAAATATCAGAATCGTAACCATAATAGAGTATTTCATTGCATCCTAGCTTTCATCAAGTGTAAGATGCACTATAGTTTATGTTCGACTAAGAAAGAGAAATGCTGTCAGTTAAAGTAGGATATGTCATCAAGTGCAAGGTGAGTGCCACCTTAAGAGATATTAAAATGGAGGGGGGGGGACCAATCTTAGAACAAGTAAATTGTGGTAGTAGAATAATTAAGAATGATCCAACACTTGGATCAACTAAAGAAGTGATTATTGCTTACCATGTGCCCCAAACTATATTAAGTCCTAGAACAAGAGACGTGCTCATCTTGATGCCCTTTAGCTGTTAGACCCAAGGTACAGAGGGCAGTAGCCAAGGACCAGCAGGCTCCAAGTGTCATGTGCATACTCTAAGAGCAACTGCCTTTGAAAGAGAAAACGGTTGACAGTGGGCTTTCTGAGGTAGAGAATTACTAGCTGGGAAAGTAGTAAAATTGACACAGAATCGGAATTGATGCCCCTACATGACAGAGTTGTTGAAACTTCCCTTCTCAGAGATCTTGAGGCTCCTCAGAAAGGAATTTTTCATTTTGGACAGAACATTCAGGATAAATATGATCTGTTTGAGTTCCTGGTTCTCTCATTAGGACTGTTTCTTAGGCTTCACTGGCACAAGGAAAGGGTTTTGATAATCCAGGGTAAATCCTGACAAAAGCAAAGCACAGTTTCTATGAAATACTAACCACTCAGAGGAGAGCAACATATAAAGGGCCAGGCCTACCTGACCCTGCAGGATAGGTAAGGTTAGTCTGGCAACAGTGGTAGAGGGGAAGTGCCCCTTTAGGTTGGCATGGACAAAGCCCTCAATCAACTTTCTGTGCCTTTGCGACAGTTATGAGAAGTTCTGGTAAGTCCCCAATTAATGAAAACAGTCTGCTCTGACGCCTGTTGTCCTCTTCGGCTTTTCTCTAAGAATTCTTTTCATCTGTTAGTTTGGTGGTACTGGTGGTTGTATTTTAACGGTTCATGGTTATAATATTCACCTTCAGAAGTGTTGTAAATGATTTTGTTTTTGCATATGCTAAAAACCTAAAAAAACATGTTCGAATTGAAGAAGACCTATTCTCAGAGTAGACAACCTTAAAATGTCAGGGGAGAGGAAGCATATTTCCAAATTCAACTTATTAATGCCACTTTGGTCATATGTAAGTGGTTTCTAACTTACGAATGACTTGTATTTTAACAGTTTGTAATCTTGTAAAGATCCCCCCCCACCGCATGTAAGCTACGTGTGGTTAGGTTCCTGGGCTGATCTACAAAAACTGTGTAATCCCTAATGGAACTGAAGGATAATATAAATAAAATGTAATACTTAATAAATGTTACATTTGCATGTTCTCTCAGAAAAATCTCTGTTGTGGGAATGGGACTCCCCACCTCTAAGCCATTGGGAATAGGAACTCCACCTGGGTGAACAGTGGAGGGGCAGTTGTGGCATCACTTCTAACAGAAAACTGTGCTGCCCTGTCTCCCCTCCGGCCCCCCTCCCCGTCTGTGTCTGGTGCCCTGACTTACGGCCTCTGTCCATTCTGATGCCCTGTCGTAAACTTGTCAAAAACAACACCATCCTTCCTTGTGTGTCTCCTCTAGCTTGAGTGGCCTCTTGCGTCCCTCCCCTAAGACAGTGTCTGCATCCTAGAGAGAATATAAAGAGAACATAATTTAAGGGAAGACACAGTACATGGTTAGAACCAAAAAAAATGCGAAGTAATGGAAATATCAGTGCTGAGAAGCCTAGGGGAGGGGCAGGCAGGAAAGAGTTCGTGAAACAGGTAAAAATCTTGAGTTGTGCCTTGAGGTAGCCAATACTTTCCATGGTTTATGTCTCATTTGAATTTTACAAAATCTTGTTAAAGATACTTTTCCTTGGAATGGAACGGATTTTCATGGTTCGCTGTTGGATTCCACACCAGCCGCTGTGGGGCTCTCCCACTGCCTCCTTGGTGTGCCTCTTCCTCCCGGGGCCTCATAGTGGTGTTGTTTCCCAAGCCTAGCCTTCCTTTGGCCTCCCACTCTTCTCTCGAACCCCCTCCCTGGAGGCAGATTTGCTCTACTCACACAGGCTCCCGTCCCACCTCACCCCCTGCCATCACCATATACCCTCCCTTTTCCATGGCCTGTTTTTATGGCCACTTTGGTCCTGCTCAGCCACAGGCCTGACCTGCCTTTCTGGTCCCAACTCTGAAGCTGTTCTGTGAGATTCTCAGATCACTGAGGGGTACGACTATATCTGTCTTCATTGCATCCCTGTAGGCTGCCACAATACTGACGTCCAGGAGGTGTTTCATAATGTTGATGGAGTGAATTAATTCACCTTCCTGTGGAATTTTTGTGATCTGCCTACTTCATTCTAGTTGTTTCTGTTAACCTTTGTTTTGGCCCTAATTCCTAATTATCTCTTTATTCATTAGCTTCTGGACATGTTTCTCTACCTCTGTGCTCTGCCTTTTTCTGGTCTTCTGTTCTTCATTCTTGATTCCTGGTATTTCCATACCCACATTTCATCATCATGCATCAGTGCTTTGACATTCTTTCATTCTCCAAAATATGCAGAATCTAAAGACTTCATCTCAGTGAAGTTGGCCCTCCATTCCTATTTCTGCTTCTCTCCAGAAGGAAGCCTGCAGTGCACATGGCTGTGTGCCTGTCTGACCCTGCCCCTGAGTGTGTGTGCACTTACATCTGCTCCCCATCCCCTCCCCACCTCGGCAGCTGTGTACACATGGCTTTCAGAGTCCGATTCGAGCCCCGTCGCATTTCCAGACTCTCCTGTACTTTGCTTCATATTATCTGTTCTCCATTCTAAGCCCCCTCATCCCCATAACTTTCACTGTATATGTCATTCTTCTTCTAGCCATGCGACCCTGCCTTCGTGTCATTATGCCCCCAGGTCATGAGTCCCCTCAACAGTAACTGTGTCTGGTATATCATGTTTTTTTTTTTTTTTGTCAATATCTGCATAGTACTGGTGCACAGGTATTAATTTCTGTGGAATTGAATGAGATGTAGGAAATTGATAATGTGACAAAACAATGTCTGTAATACATTTTCTTTATTATTCTTTTAAAGAGTCTCAGGTCATCAGTCAGTGAAGGAATTCGGGCAGTAGATGAACGAATGTGTAAACAAGAGGACATAAGGAAGAAAAAGGTACCCTCCAGTAGATTTCTTATGCTGCATGCCAGTTGAAGCCCTCTCCTCTTGTCTCCGCGAACTTGTCAGCACTATTCAGCTTTTTTTCTTTTTTTTTTTTAAATTTAGCTTTTTTTGAAAGCTCTCACGCATGTGCATTTTATGCATTATGTCACGTTATCTACCTGAAATAAGAAGACAGAATTTCAGAGGTACCCACACGATCTCAAGATCACCCACTTTTTCCAGAACAAGAAACAGTGATAACTGTTGTCAGTGCAGCGCTTGACAGTTAATGACTGTATAAATTGTCAGCGGCCCTGTAAAGAAAATAGGCCTATATTAGAGACTAGGGGAGAAGTGGGCTTTCCAAAGCAAACTCAGGATTCTGCCGTAGGTTTGCTGTTATTTTCTGATCCTGTGTTCTTTATGTTCTGGTGTTCACTTTAATTTTTTCAATTCCCAGTAGTTAGCATGCGGTGTTGGCTTAGTTTCAGGTGTGTGAGACAGGCAATGGCTCTGTACATCTGAGGGCTCACCCCGGGAGTGTGCCCCTTAGTGCTATCTCCAGTTCCAAGTGTCCCCGATATCATTCATGAGCATAACGATGTAGGGGCACAGCGGGCATTGGAAGTCTGGGCTTCTGACTCTCGCCTGCTGCTCTGTACAATGTTTTCTATGTGTATTATTAGCATATTTGTTAAAATCTCAGTGGGGAGAAGCCTGTTTGAGGGACCTTCTGTTTAATTCGCCTCTGGATCTCCTCACAGCTTTTGTCCAAAGAATGCTTGTCGTGCGCTTCCAGACAAAACAGTAAGCTTTGTGAGAGCAGGGTGTATTTCTTGCTTTATTTTCTCGTGCCCCCCCCACCCCCCGTTGGAATGAATATCGAGCTCCCAGGGGTGTTCATTATTATTATTATTTATTGAATGGATGACTTTGTATTTTTTTGTTCTTTAAGGATGAGAGTTTTCATAATGTCCCTCAACCTCTTTGATAATATTTGTAGTGTAAAAGGTCTTTAATGATTTGGTGCTTGGGCATATAGGTATATGCACATGTAAACTGAGAGGGCCAGTACAATCGGAAGCCAAAGTTAAAACATGAATAAAGGGCCATAAGAAAACAAATGGAGGGGCGCCTGGTGGCTCAGTTGGTTAAACGTCCGACTCTTGATTTTGGCTCAGGTCATGATCTCAGGATCATGAGATTGAGCCCCGCATTGAGCTCTGTGCTCAGCAGGATGTCTGCTCGAGATTCTCTCTCTCCCTCTGCCCCTCCCCTGCACGCGCACATGCAGTCTCTCTCTCTCTCAAATAAACAAATCTTTTTTAAGAAAATAGGAAAGAAATGCCCATAGAAAGATTCAGGATGGGGAAAAAAAGAAATAAGAGTATAGAATATGAGAAAGCAAAGTCTAGGGTTTTTTTTTTCCTCTATAAACTTGCAATAGAATATGGAAGTATGCTTATTCTAGAACTAAGATTTGCATTCTTGAGAATTCTGTGTTTCATAGAAATATTCAAAATATAGCATGCCCTATATATTTGAAGTTAACTTTTGGTCTTATATTTTCCTGCATTTAGCATGGGAAATAAAGATGATTAAGAGTAAAGATGGTGACGTTTTTTGTTTGCTTAATTTTTATTTTTATAGATGTGTGTGTTGAGGCTTATACAAGTTATTTGATCAGTGGAAAAGATTGAAAAAATCTTAAATTCACAAAGTTCGAAAGAAACCTCTGCACTAGAAGCAAGCAGGTAAGCATTTTTTTTTAACTAAGTAGCACATAAATTAATACTTCACATCCAATCTAATTAGGCGGGGACGGCTTAGTTAGAATTCATTTCTGAACAAGAAGAAAATCCAGGTTTGTGGCTAGAATGTAGCTCCAGGAGAGTGGAGAGCATGAAATGGTAAAATCTATAACACGTTCCTATAAACGCTTTGGTTATAGACCACAGTTCCAACACGTCATTATGCTTGCAGTGTAAAAGTATATTTGGAATCACCTTCCCTGAGGACTAGCAAAGTCCTGTTGATCTTTAAGGCATACCTACCATTCATCTTGGTTTTTCTCCATCTCATTTTTTTTCCTAGACATGCCCAGAGTATTACCATTGATGTATTTTGCACCAGCATTATATTATTATGAAACAGTATAGGACATATCCAGTTGAAATTTACAAACAGGAAAGGAAAAACTTATGAAATAGGAAAAAGATGATGGCTCTCTTTGTTACACTGTGATTGTCTTGTTCCCTTCCTGGTGTGAATTTTCAATCATCCAGGGTAGATGAGTGACTCAGAAAATGAGTAGTTAGGTCCTGTCAGCACTGTGAGACGCACAGTGGTGCAGTGGGAGTAGCCGGGGCTGGTCCTACACATACCAGCTGGGCTGCCTGCGTCAAGGTCGCCTGGTGCCCTGAGTGCTCTGTTGTGTGACGCTAACAGTCCCTCCCCTTGCAGGCGGAGTTAGGTTTCTAAATTTTAGGAATTAAGGTTTTAGATTTGGAAGGAACTTGAGAGACCATATGCTCCGCATGTCTCATGATGGAGATTAAGAACGGACACATCCCAAAAGAAGCGATTCTCTGGTCCTAGGTCTCTGTCCCCTTTCACATCAAGGCATTCAACTAAGTGGTCAGCCTCCACTGTGCTTGTGTCTCTAGCCCATTGCACTCGTGCTTCTGCCCCGTTCGTCCACACTTAGCAGACAGTCTGCACGCGGCCCTTCTGCAGCCCGTGTGTCTCCAGCGGCTCTGCTTCACTGCGGCCCTTGGCAGCGCCTGCAGCCCCTCCAGCCATGTCCACGTTCGGCCCCTGGGGAGCTGGCCCTCCAGTGTTCTTCCCGTCTTTGCTGTTGCTGCTGTGCTCATCGGATAGAAACACCTCAGTGAGCTCTGTGTCTACAATCCTGTCCCTTTGCAACACTGTCCTTGATAAACAGACATTGTGCACTTTCTTGCTCAGAATTACCTTGGAGGACTTTTTTCTCCAGAAGAGCAGCTCTGAGCTCTAGAGTCAGGAAAGCCAGAGCAGCGTCAGTGCACAGTAAATCCATCATGCTCTGCCAGGCCCAGAAATGCCGAGAAAAGGATAAATAGGAAATGCACATGGGATCAGTCAGTAGAGGTTGGGATTAGGATTCTGCATTGGTCGTGCCAAGCGCTTGCCTTCCCTCCACACCAGTTCTGATGCTCTGGGATGGGGCACACCATGGCAGGTCTCCAGCGATTTTGGGTTTTCTTACAGTGTGTTTCCTTACTACCTGACTGCCCTTCCTCAGATGTGGGATGCCTCATAGAGCCCAGCAGGGGCTTTGGGGCCTTTGTTGTGTGTTTTTTTTTTCTTTCACTGTTCGACTTCCTTTTGAATGGGGTTGACGCTTTCTAATGTGGGGGGCAAGAGGGAAGTGTATCCAGTCCACTTGATGGCAGATGCACTGTGAGTGATTTCTCACCAGCTCCCGGAGCACCGAGCTTGCTCTTTCTGCCGTTGGGTAAATTTAAACTTGGAGTCCGCTGCTCTGAGCGATTTCCCAGGTTGCTGCTAGGCGGTCAGTTTTAGCTGATTGAGGAGACAGCAGTAGTTGGTACTGGGGAGGTACTTGGGAGGGAGAATGAGGCAGGCAGAGAAGAAGAGGGGGCTTCGGGTATGAACGGTAGGACAGGGCAAGAGAGAGGAGGGGGTTAGAGAATGGGAGAAGAAGGGAGAAGAAGGGCACAAATGGGAGAGCCCGAGGAACGTGGAGGAATCATGCAGTTGTACCCACACTGACCTAAAATAGCTCCATCCCCTTGCCTGGGCCCTGTGGCCCGGGCCAGGCTGCGTCGGTGGCTTCTACGACCTCCCCGCTCCTCACCCCTTGCACTGGGGCCTGCTGCACAGACAGTTTGTCATGAAAATTGATGGCGTTCAGGTGCAGGTGCCTGAGCGCTGTAAGGCATGTGGGGCGGTGGGGGTGGCAGGTTTTTAACTTTGGGAATTACATTTCTCTAATTGTCTCTACTAGCCCTCTCTGGACTAGACAGATTTTGGAGAGAATTGCCACAGAATTTAACCAGTTACACTTTCATGCTGTTCAGAGCAAAGGCATGCCTCTTCTGGACAAAGTAAGACCAGCAAGTGTTGGTTTCTATTTTCAATTTGCTGTTTGCGAATTTCCTGGATGATTTTGGTTTGACCTAGCATTGCCCCTGATAATTGCTACTCTACAGGATTTTGGAGCTAGCTTTGAATTCTTTTTTTTTTCAGTGTATCCTGCTTGGGACCCTGCTTCCATTATGTCACACTAGATAGATTTTGTGTAAAGACACAAGCGTAGTCTCCAAACTATGCAAGTAAAATTAATTCTGAATTTCATGTAACTTGACACATCATATGATGTAGTCAGAGTTCATTTATCCAAAGCCCTTGACTGGGTTTAAATGCACGTTTGTCAGATTTACTCCGTAGCTTAAGAGGCACATAACTTTTTGTCATTCCGTAATTGTCTGAACTTCACTTTGATGAAGCCGACTTACTTTCAAAGAAATCATAGGGAGGGGACGCCTCAGTGGCTCAGTCAGTTAAGCCACTGCCTCTGGCTTAGGTCATGATCCCAGGGTCCTGGGATTGAGTCCCACCTTGGGCTCCTTGCTTGGCAGGAAGCCTGCTTCTCTTTCTGCCTGTGTCTCCTTGTGTGCTTGTGCTCTCTCTCAACAAATAAATAAATAAAAACCTTTAAAAAAAAAAGAAAGAAAGCAATCATGGGGAGAAGAGATTCATTGTTATTCTCTAGGAAATGTTGGGATTTTAATCTTACATATATTCTGGTAGAATTAGAGGCTCGCTTTATATATATAACACATATGTATATAAATTATACACATATATTTGAGCTTTTAGAAACTGTGGTACCTGAACCTTCTTTCCTGGTCTCTCTGTTCTTGCAGCGTATAGCCCACATTACGGCCATGCTGCAGCAGTCCCTGGGAGGCCTGCTGCTAGAAGGGCTTCAGACTTCCAATGTGGACATCATACGGCACTGCCTCCAGACTTACGCTACAATTGACAAGACACGGGATGCAGAGGCGTTAGTCGGTCAAGTACTGGTGAAACCATACATGGATGAGGTTTGTGCCCCCATGCACCTCATTCCACAAACACAGAGCATCTAATCTGGCTTTGTTTCTTGACTGGGTGCGAGAGAGCTCAGGGCTCTTCCTTGAAGATGCTCTTAGTTCCTGATCTTCTGGTTGTAAGAAAAGGTTGGTCCCGCTTGGTGCCCATCAGCATGGCAGGAATCAGGCATGCGCTCTGGTCTCTTCCAGTGATGCCATAACTCAGGGATCATCTTAATTTAGTAGGGGTGAGGGACTTGCCTAGGAAGAAGGTACGGATCAGAACATTTTCAGGTCAATTTCCATTTCCATAAGTTATACGTTAATGAAGTTGCCGAAAAGCGTGACCCCACCAAGGCGCCCGTGCCCACTGGAGGAGCTGGAAGACAGCTCTGTGCACAGGGAAAGTCTGTGAGGGGAAGCGTCTTCGCAGAATTGATGTGGCCTAAGTCTTGAAGACCATGGGGGAGTTTGCCAGGCTAGGAAGGTGGGAGGGAGGGAATATTCAAAGATAAAGGGCTTTGAAGGGCGAGTTAGCCGGGTAGTACCTTAAGTCCAGAACTTGGTTACCCAGTGTTCTTGACCTATAAGGATACAGTAAAATACAGGGAGTCAGTGTATCCTGCCTCTGAGCGGCCGGAGTATGGGCTGCACCATGTGAGGCCACCAGCAATCAGCAGCTTCCAACTTAGAGAGCGTCGGTTTCATCTAGTTCAAGCGGACAGAAGTCATGAAGCCAGTCTCAGCGTTTGAGGGCTTTCTTCCAGTCACCTGCCAGTGCGAGTGTTCTTTCTGTCTGGTAAGTATAAAGCTACCCACCATGACTTCAGGATGAAAGGCTTCCAGTTTTAAAACGAGACAGTATCCCAGTGATAGAAATGAAATTGAAGGATTAATTTCAGTAATCTTCTCAGCTTCATTAAGACTACTAAAAGTAAATGATCTGTCAGTTCTTTGTATGTATCCTATTATAGTTCATAGCTCTCTCTGTGGGGGTGAAAAAGATCACATTATTCTTTGTCACTAAATGAAAATATTTTAGTTATTTAATTTATGCCCTTTTCATTGAACTGAATCTAATATGCTAAATTGGGGAAGTACTTTACGTTTCCATGTCATTAAATGAACTGTGGCCACGTTTGTATTTTAAGTTTGTATGCTTGTCATTCACCTCCTGCAACTCAGCCTCACCAAAAAAAATTAAATACTAAAGCAAAATAAGATGTGTTTTCTTCCATCACTTTCCATCTCAGCCCTTTCCCTGTTCTGGAGACGGTAGAGGATAAGGCCAGGGTGAAGATGGTACAGAGCTGTTGTCTGCAGATACAGTATTTTGCTTTTAAGCTCAGAAGGGAAGCAGATGAGTGTGTGTGATGTTTTAGCTTCAGGCCAGTCTCTGTCCCTCAGCCTCTGTGTCCCCCAGGGTTGGAGCAGTATTCCCAAATCCCAGGACCTAGATTTTCATGCCAATGTTACTTACCTCCTGTTTAGAAAGCATACTGAGTGGGGAGGAGGAAGGACGAAGTGCATTTTTAAGGTTTACACGATTCTTTTCTCTGTAGTGTATAGTTCATACTTCTCTTTTAGGTGCTTTAAAAACAAACAAAAACACAAACAAACAAATAAATAAATAAATAAAAATAAAACGCTCTTCCTTCTGCTAGGTGATTGTAGAGCAGATCGTTGAGTCTCATCCAGACGGCCTGAAGATCATGTATGCTAATAAGCTCCTGGAGTTCGTTCCTCACCTTGCCACCTTCTTCGAGAGGTCACAAGAGGAGCCATCTCAAGGTGACATAAAATGCTGTGTATGCACCTGAGCTCAGTTTAGTGACCACCTGTCACCTCCTCATGTGCCGCTGATCCCTGGCTGTCCTGTCTGACCCGGGAACGTGGGAACGTGTGCTCTTCCCTATTTGTTACCAGTGCTGTGAGGCAGGTGTCACTTGCCTGGGTTTACAGGGAAGGGAATGAAGAGTGGGGACGTATCTCAATGGTGACATTTGTGTGACTCCAGAGCCTCTGCTTTTCTCTTGTCTATACTGTCTCCTTAACCAGGCTCAAAATCAAAATTGGTTTCCTTCCATTATTGTGATGTCATCATCGGTCTAGAAATACCAATTCATTTTAATTCAACATGTTTTATACTGATGGCAATTAAAGTCATGAACGGTTTTCCCTCCCTCTCTTATTTCATTTCCATGGCTTTCCAGTTCTGTTTCATGAATATCCCATTACCTTCCACCATCTCCATCATCCCAGTCCAGACCTTTGTTGCCTTTTGTTCGAGGGTAGCGGGCTCTCCCCACCTGGTCTCTCAGCTCCACCTGTCCCTCTTCATTGCAGCCCTCAGCTGTCCCACCTGCCCAGAGCTCTTCAGCCTTCCTGAGTCGCTCGTGGCTTCTCATCGCCCACAGAAGAGCATCCAGTCTTCCTGGTGTAACCTGTGACCGTTGGTGCTTGAGTCCTAGTGGTTCTCCGCTGTAGAACTCCCCCATACCACTATGGTTCCTGGCCAGACAGGAGCACTTGACCTTCCCTAACACACCTGGTACAGAAGATCCCTGACTTCACCTTGGTTCAGTTTATGGTTTTTTGACTTTTTATAATAGTGCAGAAGTAATATGCATTTAGTTTGGATCTTTTCCCAGGCTGGCGATCTACAGTAGGGTCCTCTTTTGTAATGCTGGGCAGAGGCAGCGAGCACAGCCCCCAGGCAAACCACGTGATCACGAGGGTCAGCAACCAACACACTTGAACCGTCCTGTTCTGGCTTTCAGTGCAGTGTTCAGTAAGTTACATGAGATACCAGACACTTTATTGTGAAATAGGCTTTGTGTTAGAGGATTTTGCCCAACTGTGCAATACTGTAAGTGTTCTCAAGACATTTAAGTTTGGCGGGGCTAAGCTCTGATGTTCAGTCGCTTAGGTGTTTTCCATGCATTTTCAACTAAAGAGATTTCCAGCTGAACAATGGGTTTATTAGAAGCCGAGGCCGTCATAAGCTGAGGAACATCTGTCTATACTGTGCGCCTCTGTGTTTTCCTTCATTGCTTCCTGTCTCTTATTCCTTTGTCTTTCTGTTGATCTGTCACTCCACATGAAGCTCCAGTCAAATACAACTTCTTTTTTTTTTAGGTTATTTATTTATTTACTTATTAGAGAAAGCATAAGCAGAGGGGGAGGCAAAGAGTGAAGCAGGCTCCCCACTGAGCAGGGAGCCCGATGTGGGACTCAATCCCAGGACCCTGAGATCATGATCTGAGCCACCCAAGCGCCCCCAGGCTATGGTTATTTCAAGAAAAAGTCCTATTTGTGAATTCTTCATCTAGTGAAGATGAATTAAAATCAGAAAGTCAACTCTGCCACCTTTAAAAACCCAGGAACAGAAAAAAATTCCACGAGCAGGTATAACCCTATCCACAATAAATCACTTTCAATCCAGTCCTGAAAACTAATACAGAGTAGGAAGAAAGCATTACAGAAAAATTTTGTTTTCATTAATCAAGCTGGAAAATAACGGGCCTTACATGAATGCCCTTTAGGAAGACAGTTCTTATAGTTTTATGTTGATAGAAACTCACATTACATTTGAAATGCATGTTAAAACCATGACTGTAGATTCACTACCACTTTCAGTCGTCAGAAGATGAAAAATGGTCAAGAGTCACCCAAACTGAATCCTGGTTCCTCCTGGAAAATGTGTTCCTAAATATTTTCCCCCTGAACTACTGTGCTCTTTCTGTATCTTACACAGCAGACACTGCGATGCACAAACACATCCAGAAGGCCTTTGAGGGCTGACAGCCTGCTGGAACAATGAGGAATTCACCTGGGTTTCTGCCTTTCTGCCGGGCCCAGAAAGTTCTGGGTAACCCAGGTGACGTGTCATGAGAATACATGTGTAGCTTACACCATATGTATTATCTCCTCAGGGTAGACACCAAAATCCATGTTCGTATATGAAAATCCGAGATGCGTACAGAAATCAAGAGTGATTCTGTCATCTTGAAAGAAAAACACACTGTTGCGCTGCCACATGCCTCGTTTCTCCTTGAGTGACTGCAGGAAGTAGCAATTGCAGTCAGAAATCTCAGAAAGAAAAATTAGAGTAAGGGCAACACCTGAAGTTTATTCCTGAAAATACTTGGAGAACGACTGTGACCAATAAACCAGGGCTTAGTTCATGAGACTGTCAATGAGCTTATAACATCCCATGTCCTGGTCAAACCCTCATGTCTGGGAGATGGAGGGACGTCTTCATCTTCCAGAGCTACTATTAGGGGAAAAGGTGGAGACAATGCTGACTGAGTCCCTACTTCAGCAGGAGAGCCAAAAACACCTTGCCCCTCCATAATCCCAAATGAAAATAAACATCTCGGGGCGCCTGGGTGGTTTAAGCTTCTGCCTTTGGCTGGGATCAAGCCCCACGTCGGGTTCTTTGCTCAGCGGGGAGCCCACTTCCCTCCTTCTCTCTCTGCCTGCCTCTCTGCCTACTTGTAATCTCTGCCTGTCAAATAAATAAAATAAATAAAATCTTTAAAAAAGAAAAGAAAAGAAACATCTCATTTTACTAGTGTGCAGCAGTGACTATGCAGGAGAAATTATTATTATTTTATTATTAGATGATATATTATTATTATTATTATTATTATTATTATTGTACTATATTGTTAACCTTTTGAATTCGGACACCTAAAATTTTTAATAAAATATGAAGGCCTTTTTTTTTTTAAGATTTTATTTATTTGAAAGACAGAGATCACAAGTAGGCAGAGAGGCAGGCAGAGAGGGGGAAGCAGGCTCCCCACTGAACAGAGAATCCGATGCAGGACTTGATCCCAGGACCCTGGGATCATGACCTGGGCTGAAAACAAGAGGCTTTAGCCCACTGAGCCACCCAGGCGCCCCATGAAGGCTTTTTTTGTTTTTTGTTTTTTTTTTTAAAGATTTTACCTATTTATTTGACAGAGAGATCACAAGTAGGCAGAGAGGCAGGCAGAGAGAGAGAGAGGAGGAAGCAGGCTCCCCGCTGAGCAGAGAGCCCGACATGGGACTTGATCCCAGGACCCTGAGATCATGACCTGAGCCGAAGGCAGCGGCTTAACCCACTGAGCCACCCAGGCGCCCCATGAAGGCTTTTTTTAAAGAACAAAAACTTCAGACTATATCTTTATCCTATCAGTTCCCACTACAACTGGCTTCTGTCTTGGCCAACATTTAGCCATTCAGATAAAGTCCGTATTTAGTGCTTCGTGTGTATGCATGTGTAAAATAAGCGGACAGTCATAAATCTTTAAGATTGTGTATAATAACCGTGAAATAAGGATTCTTGATACACAAGGTCTCGTCTGGGGAAAACAGCTGGAGAACAGTATGCAGTTTTCAAATGACGAAGGGGAAATACGCATTCGGTTATGAGAAAGGGAAGGAGAACAAGACCAAATATTAATAAAAGGGAAAAAAGCTTTTTCTGCCATCTTTCCGTGCCGCAGTAACAGTGTGAACAAATGTCCCACAGATGCCCTCAAGAACATTAACACTGCTGAAAGGGGGGGCGAAGGTCAGGTTCTTAGGAGGCCCTGCACCAAAGTCATCGTCCCGTTTCCTCACTGTGATGACGAAGCATGAGTACATTGGCAAATTTGAAATTATTGATGACCACAGAGCTGGGAAAACTGCTGTGAACCTCACGGGCAAGTTAAACAAGTGTGGCATGACCAGCCCTAGACTTGTATAACTGAAAGTTCTAGAAAAGTGGCAGAATATTTCCATCCCCTCAGTTTGGTTTCACTGCATGGAAAAATTCTTCTGGCATCATGCACCATGAAGAAGGAAGAATCCAGGCAGGAGGGAAAATCCTGGGATTCCTTTTTCCTAGAAATATAATATACATGGCACGTGAAATGCCTCAATGGGGAAAAAAAAGGAAAATAAATTACAGTCAACTAATGTTTGACAAGACTCCCAAACAATTCAATGGGGGTAAGAACAGTATTTTACTCCCAAGCAGCCACATGCAAATAATGAAACAGGAGTCCTGCCTAACACCATACAGAGAAAATAACCCCAAATGCATCAAATACATATGTGTAAGCATTAAAATGATAAAGTTCGAGATGCCTGGGTAGCTCAGTTGGTTGGATGGCTGCCTTCTGCTCAGGTCATGATCCCGGAGATCCCGGATTGAGTCCTGCATCAGGCTCCAAGCTCCACAGGGAGTCTGCTTCTCCCTCTGACCTTCTCCTCGCTCATGCTCTCTCTCATTGTCTCTTTCTCAAATAAATAAAATCTTTTAAAAAATAAAAATAAAGTAAAATGATAAAGTTTTCAGAAGAAAACACAAAGGTAAATGTTAGTGGTCTTGAATCTAACAACGGCTCCTCAGCCAAACACCAAAGTACAAGCAACTTAAAAAAAATAATAAATAAATGGGACTCAACCAAAATATCCCAGTTTTGTGCTTCCAAGGACCCCATTGACAAAGTAAAAAGACAAGCCACTAAATGGGAGAAAATATTTGCAGGTCATATATAAGGAACATGCATGCAGACTGTGTGAAGAATTCTTTTTTTTTTTTTTTTAGATTTTTTTTTATATTTATTTGACAGAGAGAAATCACAAGTAGATGGAGAGGCAGGCAGAGAGAGAGAGAGGGAAGCAGGCTCCCTGCTGAGCAGAGAGCCCGATGCGGGCCTCGATCCCAGGACCCTGAGATCATGACCCGAGCCGAAGGCAGCGGCTTAACCCACTGAGCCACCCAGGCACCCAAGAATTCTTACAACTGAAATAAAAAGACAACCAAGTTAAGAAATGAGCAAAGAGGGGCGCCTGGGTGGCTCAGCGGGTTAAGCTGCTGCCTTCCGCTCAGGTCTTGAACTCAGAGTCCTGGGATCGAGCCCCGGGCTTTCTGCTCAGCAGGGAGCCTGCTTCTTCCTCTCTCTCTGCCTGCCTCTCTGCCTGCTTGTGATCTCTCTCAATAAATCTCTCTCAAATAAATAAATAAAATCTCTTAAAAAATGAGCAAAGAACTTGAATATACATTTCTCTAATATTCAAATGTATACATTAATATATAAATGTATATATAAATATATTTTACATGATCATATATTTATATAAACATATTTATGTAAATATATTTACATTCTTAAATATGTATTTAAATATAAATAAAATATGAAATATATAATATATATTTAAAGATACATATAAGGTATATATAAAATATATGGGACAATAAGCACGTGTAAATATGCTCAACATCACTAATCATTCGGGAAATGCAAATCAAAACCATGGTGAGATACCACCTCCCACCCACGTGGATGGCTACTATCAAAAACCCCAAAAGCAGGTGTTGGAAGGATGTGAAGAGCTGGAACCTGTAAATTGCTGGTGGGCTTGGAAAATGGCACAGCCACATTAGAAATGATTTAGTAGCTCCTCAAAATGCAGAACACAGAGTTGCCATATGACACACCAATATCACTCCTGTGTATAGAGCCAAGAAAAAAACTATGCCCACACAAAAACTTGTGCATGAAGGTTTAGGGTTTATTCGTAATAGCGAAAAGGTGAGAACAACCCTGATGTTCATCAACTGATGAAGAGATAAATAAAATGTGATCCATCCAGCCTGTGGAATATTATTCAGCCTTGAAAAGGAATAGAATTTTGATATGTGCCACGACACAGAGGAGCCTTGAAAACATTCTGCTGATTGAGAGAAGTCAGTCACAGAAGACCACGTATTGCATAATTTGATTTATATGGAATTTCCAGAATAGCTAAATCTACAGAGACCGAAAGTAGATTAGCGGTTGCCTAAGACTGGTGGTGATGGCTAAAGTTTTCTTTTGAGGATGATGAAAATGTGTAGGTAGTTCAGTATAGTATAGTTAAATATAGTGAAAGCCATTAAATTGTCCACATTAGATGGTGAGTGGTATGGCCTGTGAATTATATCTCAATTAAGCTGTCATCGAAAAATGCAAAGAACTTCTCTATTTATCAAGTACAAAAAGAATGAACTTGATTAAAAACATCAAAAATGGGGAAAATAAAAACAAAATAAGATGGGAGGGATAAAATTATGACTGTTTATCATTAATTTAAATGTGTACAGACTGACTTTTTCTATTAAAGCACCTATCAGGAGGTTACAGATCCACGCTGTTCAAGAAACATACTTAAAATGCAAAAGGGATTGAGAATGTATCAGGTGAGGAGATACCATGCAAAAGAGAAAGCCGGAATGGCAAACTTCATCGCAGACAAGTTGGGTCTAAAGTTATAGGTACTAAGATGAAGAGGGACATTTTTAAAGGCAGAGTTTGGAAAGAAGATGTAAAAGGTATAAGCAGGTATACATCTAACAACATAATACCTGAAGACTCTAAAAATGCAATAACAAGGTAAAATTTTAGCTTTTCAAATGGGAGTATCTACTAGAAGGAGGGAAAAACAAGGACACACAGAAAATAGACATCCTGGGGCGCCTGGGTGGCTCAGTGGGTTAAAGCCTCTGCCTTCGGCTCAGGTCATGATCCCAGGGTCCTAGGATCGAGCCCCACATCGGTCTCTCTGCTCCGTGGGGAGCCTGCTTCCTCCTCTCTCTCACTCTCTGCCTGCCTCTCTGCCTACTTGTGATCTCTGTCTGTCAAATAAATAAATAAAATCTTAAAAAAAAAAAAGAAAATAGACATCCTTATTTCCCTCGGAAAACATTTCTTTCTTACACCTAAGGAAAGCCATATTTGTAAAGATTAATTGCATACTAGGCAACAAAGGAAACCTTTACAAGCCTTCCAAATTAAAGATTTAAAGAACAGTTCTTTGATCACAATCCAGTAGAATCAGAATTAGATAACCTGGTAACAAAAAATTGAAACTACATACAAGTTAAGAAATACAGTCTTCAGTCAAAGAAGAAATCATAAGACGACTGAAGAAAATCTTGAAAGCAATGGAAAGGAGACTATTTCATACCAAAACTTACAGAAGACACCAGAAGTTATACTCTAAGGAGACTTTAGTGTCAAATGTTTTCAATTTCAAACATTTTTTTAAATAAAAGAAAGTACTCATTTAAACCCATCAGAAAAGGGTAGCTCAATCCAAAGAAAGGAAGTAGTTATAATAAAGATAAATTTTTAAACTAATAAAAAATATCAGGGGCAAATAAACTCAAAGTTGTTTCTATGAAAGACTAATGAAATAATAATAATAAAAAAAAACTTCACATGCCCTATTAAGGATAAGAGAGGGGGAAGATGGGGTGTGGGAGGAGGTGGGGAGAGGGAAGGGGAATGGGGAAAGGGGGGTTTCAGGGAGGAGGGGACAGAGAGAGGGAGAGAGTTGCAAAACAGATAAGGATTGGCAACAGAGATATAAAAGCAAATGCATAATATAAAAGAATCACTAAACTGCAAGGCACTTTATACTAATCAATTTGATAACCTAAAAGAAACGATGATTTCCTAGGAAAACAAAATCATCCAAATGATTCAAGAATGAAAAATTAAGAAGATGAGTTCCAAGATCAGACAGGTTTGCAGCTGGATAACTGTCATTCTACTGTTAAATGGCAACAGGCAATTAAACAATAATAAGTCAATTCACTTGATGAAGCTGAGCACAATTTTAATACCCAAACCTGAGAGGGAGGAACGGGGAAGCTATTAACAAATCTGGCTTAGGACAGATTAGTTAACAGAAACTGAACTAATGTTAGCAAATAACAGAAGTCAGGCATCTATCAAAGGACTATATCCTGAGACCAACTTGGATTCATTCCAGGAAAATAAAGGGAGCTCAAGACCAGAAAATCAATAAGATTTACCTCATCACTAAATTAACTGTGAAAAAACTCTTAAGACCATAGCAATAAATGCATTTGATAAAAAAATAAAGGCACCTGATAAAAGGTGAGAAACCATTCTTTATAAAAATGAAGATAAAAACAGAAGGACGTTATGCAGGAGGGATTATTAACTGGGAAGCACTAGATCAAGAGGTAGATAAAATGAGCCCATATTTGTTAAACAGTGACAGAGCCCCATGCGTGCGTGGATAGAGGCGAATGAGCTCATGGATGAGCACCAGGCTGTCAACAGGTATTATAGGGACAAAGGCAGCGGTGAGGAGAGGAGAGTCTTAACAACAGGGAAGAAGGTAAAAGGAGGATTGCAGTGAAAAATTGTGCATGATACAAACACATGCAAATAAGACCGGATATTTTCCGGTATATAGTTTTTTAAAACCCTGCACACATTACTGGAACTGCCAACTCTTGCTTTCAGCTCCGCAGCCCTCGCGTGCTTTCCCAGTACCAGGATGCAGGGGTAGATCCTCCGTTGGTGACATCCTATGTCATTTTCTCCTAAAGGGACAGTTGAAACAGCGCAGGGGCTTGAGGTCGGAACTTAGGCATCGCTGCGCCCACCCCAGCTCCCTGCTCGCCCAGCCCCCACTCTGAAGCGGCGGGCACTTGGAGCTGTTAAGAAGCAGGGATCTGAGCAGTTCTCTGGTTTCCCCTGGAGCCATCTGCATCCATCATATTTCCCACAGCTCTCCCCGAGTGTTGGTGCTGGCTCCCCCCGAGTATTCCTTTAACTCCAGGCATACCCTTCTTATGACAGCACCTAGTACTCCCCGTCACAGTGCTCTGTCTGTCACATGCATCCATTGATCAACTTTGTGCTGGTTGAGGGCTGGAGCCCCCTCCTGTTAACTTCTCAAGTCCGTTTCTAATGCAGCAGCACCTGGCACTTAAGCACCCTGTCAGTACCTGCTAAATAAATGAAATGTACTCAAAACATAGTATGAAGTCTGCATTCTGAAACTCCTTTTTGGAGCTGTTTGCTATCATTTTCCCAGGCAATTAAAAAAATTTCCAGCCTTGCTGCCAACAACCTGAAGGGGTAAAGGAATGCCGGGATGCCCCATGGGACATGTCACTCTGGATGGTCCTTCAGCAGCAGAGACTTAGATAGCGCTCTTCCAAACCCAGCAGGATGGTGGAATGGGTACGTGGCTGAGTGCCTCCTGGGTCTGACCCTGTGTGACGCCACCCGGTGCCTGCAGCTGCCCTCTGGAAGGTGTTGCTTTTGTGGCAGAGCCAGAGGGCACCAAGCATGTGTCTGTCTCCAAAGTCCTGGGCACCACATCACAATGCCTTCCTGAGAAGCAGAATCAAGGACAGTTGCTGATCTTCATTCCTTCCCACCAAAGGTATCTCATACACATCTTTGGATGTTGGAGCCAGGGGGTGCCTGGGTGCCTCAGTCGGTTAAGTGTCTGCCTTCAGCTCAGGTCATGATCCCAGGGTCCTGGGATCGAGTCCCACACATTTGCCTCCCTGCTCAGCGGGGAGCCTGCTTCCCCTTCTCCCTCTGCCATTCCCCCCACTTGTGCTTTCTGGCTCTCTGTGTGTCAAATAAGTGAATAAAATTTTTTTAAAAAGTTTGGGCCATACTCTTTAGCCATTCTACTTTCCCTGGGGTAATTTGCCACCTCCCTGAATTTACCTGAATCTTTCCCAAAATCTACTTATCCTCCAGCCTTCTTGACCATAAGGAGTCTATAAATTTTCAATAGACAGTGTGAACTTACACTTGCTAATATTTGCATAACATGCACCTCTTTCGATCTCAAAGAAAAGCTTTGCACCGCAATGGTCTCTAATCTCCAATTAGGTTCTGTTCCGGGATCCCACTGGAATTCTACGCGCCTGTCCCCTAAGATCCCATAAATTGTCGTCCAGTTTCCCAGCCAGCCAAGGAAAGCACATGGGAAATCTTGCTGAAGTATGAGTAAGAGCCAACGAAAGGAAACATATTTATCTGCCTCGAATGCTGGGACCTGAGGAAAGCAAGTTTCATTACAGACAAATCAGGAAGGAGGTGCAGATTGCTTTTTATGTCACTCTGGAGTGGAGGTCTGCCATTGATCATTAAGGCCATTTCCTGCAATGCACTCACCAAAGTGATACTCACTTCGGAGTGGAGGAAACAGGAAATGGCCAAGGGGAGCTCTGCTTACACTTTACACTCTCAGCATTTATTTGTATTATTTTCTTTATAGGGCAGTATAGAGACTTGAGACCACATTGAAAAAGCAAAGCTTGTCATCCTGTGGCCTTGGGTCAAGAATAGAGATAGTGCTGCACATGTCAGTTTCAACCTCCAGTGGCCAAGGGTTTGATCTGATGCTCTTTCAAGTTTTCACCATAGCCTTTCTCAAGCTCAATGGCCAATAATCCCACAGGAGGAGATTTTAGGGCCCTCTCAAACTTCTGTTTTGCTATCTCTCCCCAGCCTGCTTCCTCTGCAAAAGTCACCACTTTGCCTGTGCATCTACCACCTCTTAGAGCCTTTGGAATCAGCCACGAATTGCAGTGCTGATTCCTTCCATGACCACATATTGTTTACAGGAAAACTCTTCTTCGTTATGCCTTGCCAGTCAGAGTGACGGTTTCATCTGCAACCTGGACCAGGTTCGGGAATGTTCTACACATAAATGTGAGCAAATGTCTTCTGTATTGAGAGACATGTACAATCTGTAAATGGAATCTATTGAAAAACCAGTACATAGGGTACACTTATGTCCTGACCCAGCTGGAAGGAGGCAATTCATTTCTATCTTTCAGAAAATTGGTGTAACACATTGATTTTCATAACAAAGAAAGCAGTTTTGTGTCCTCTACCAAAAGACTGTCATAGTAAGCAATAAATTGCCTCTTTGGGGTGAACAAATTAATAAGATATTTTCTAAATTTCAAAATAACAAAGACAGAACGATGTCTGTAATGCTAAGTGCATCCCCTTAGTGGCAGGGCACTGTGTCATGGACCACCTGAGCAATGACACATGGCGGCCGGTAGTCTGATTTGTACATCAATTCACCTGGCAACCTGTTAAAAGAAAGTCTTGCACATGACAAGCTTTCAATAAGACACTGACAAGATGGCCAGGAAGCCCCCTTCGCTGGCTTTTTCAGGTGTCCAGACATCTAGTCAACCTACCTCACCAACTCATCACCATGCTTACTGGAGTAAACCCAATCTCTTCCTTCCCCCCTGGAGATGGGAGAAGAGCCACTCACACGTTTGTATGGAATTCTCATTCCCCCTCGCTCTGTCCCCACATGGCGCTGTCCGTGTAATAAATAAACAAATCTTTATGTCACCCGGAAGTTCCTGGGTCACAACTCGGACAATTTTGGGTCACTACAGCCTTTTGTTTTTCTCTCCACCTTAAGCCTTCTGGGCGACCAACAACTATCTAAAACTCATGTTGCTGCCATATGCTGTTGTTCTGCTTCATCTTCCCAGTAAAGTTCAGTATTTTTCCCTAAAGTTTGGTTTATCAGTATCTCCAGCGTCTATCTCCAGCTAGGGTCATGATCCCAGGTCCTGGGATCAAGTCCCACTCTGGACTTCCTGCTCTGCGGGAAGCCTGCTTCTGTCTCTGCCTCCCATCTCTTATGAATAAATAAAGAAAATCATTAAAAAAAATTAAAAAAACCATTTCTATCTTCCCACATTTAAAGATTAATTCTAGGAATTATTGCTATAAATCCAGTGTCCTATCTCTTTCTTTAAAAGTCTTCTCCAGGGCACCTGGGTGTCTCAGTTGATTAAATGTCTGACTCAAAATTTTGGCTCAAGTCATGATCTCAGGGTCATGGGATTGAGCCCTTAGTGAGGCCTCTGTGCTCAATGGGGAGTCTGCTTCTCTCCTTTTCCCTTTGCCCCACCCCCCCTACTCACATGTGCACACACGTGTTGTCTCTCTCTCTCTCAATAAATAAATAAACAAATCTTTAAAAAGTCTTCTCCAAAGGGAGTTTGACAAATAGTCCAGTAAGGGGCTGGAAGAAAATATTATAAGTTTTATTCATATTTCATGTCATCCATTTAACTGTTTAGCTTTTGCATGCCTTTTATAATAATTTAGTAGAGTAGTAGAGTTTATAATTTAAAATTTGCTTAAATTTGTGCTATGTCCGCAAATATTTTGTATGTATGTATGTATGTATGTATGTATGTATGTATGTATGTATTTATTTTTGTGAAAGAGAGGTGCACAGTAATAAAAGGAGATCACTGCTCCAGGGACCCAGATATTTCCCCAAGTCCTGTTTCCTTCCATTCCCTCTGGGCTTCATTAGACCCCCTTAACACCAATCTTGTCCCTAAAACACGCCCTCTGCAGCACCAAGTTCAAATGCTTAACTCGGGCCATCACTGCAGGCTGTACCAGGATGACCTTAGGGAAAAGGGTGGTGGGTCTCACGGGTTAGCTGTGTCACCTCCATGAACAGTCCTTTGTTCTGAACAGCTAGTGCAGCCCACGTTTGCAATCACAGGCTCTGGCACCAGAGTGGGCGTAGATCCCAGCTGGCCCCTCAGTAGCAATATGGCTTTGGGAAAGTTGTGTCATTTCTGGCCCAGACTTAAGGCTCATCCATAACGTGGAGGAGAAGACAGTGTGACCCTCAGTGGGCTGTTGAAAGGATCACGAGATGGTTCGACTCAGGTGCTCCAAGGTAGCCAGCACACAGTAGGCCCACAGTAGAACAAAAAGTTGTTCTATTGATCTTATAGTTACTATTACTCCTACTAACAAAACTAACTGATCATTTGAGATGATTTTCAAGCGAAGTGTCTTCGCCTGGATTTCTAAGATTAACTTACTTCAAAATGAATTCTGCTCTACTGTGAAAAACGAGCTAACCAGCAGGTTTCTTCTGCATCTTTTCTGAACTTTTTAGGATCCTCTCTAGAGAAAGGTTCTAAAGGAAGGCAAAGTGCAGAAATACTCTTGCTTCAAAGGATGTGTAGGAAATGATTAATTTTGCCAAAAAACAGTGCCTTGAACATAAAAGATGTTTGACGAAGCTCACTGTAGACAGTGTATCCCTCCAGGATTCATAAGTTGAAAACTCAATGTCCAAAGGGACATAACTAGGAGATGGGGTCCTTGGGAGATGTTTAGGTCATGAGGGTGGAGTCCTCATGGGCGAGATTAGTGTCTCCATAAGAGAGACCCCACAGAGATCCCTCGCCTCCTCCACCTTGGAGGTTATAGGGAGAAGATGGTCATCTGTGACCCAGGAAGTGGGCACTTGAACAGACACGGAATCTTCCAGGGTCTTGATCGTAGACTTCCCAGCTTCCAGAACTGAGAGAAATAAGTATGTCTTTAAAGCACCTAGTTTATGGTGCTCTTGTTACATCAGCCCAAACTAAGGTAAAGCTTGTCTCTTATACTGAAAAATAACACAAATGTTAACAACAATTTAAAAAAGGAACATTGTGGCCAATGACATGTAAGGAACATCATCTCTCCTCTACAGAGCCAAGAGCTTAATTAGTTTCGGGCAACTCAGTAGAGTATGATTAAACCAAAGTGCAGCAAGATGTCTAAATGCTCAAGTCCTCTGCCTCCTACTTTTCTGCCAAAACAAAAGAAAAGCCCTAGGCTGGTTTTGGTTACCACCAAGCACAAAACAGCCAAATTCCAAATTAAAAAGCTCTGGGGTTTAATTGTGGATGTATGGAATTACATAGAAGCTCTCTTTGATCATTCCAAAGGATGTTTCCCTCAAAGGTTACAAATACATCTCAGAATACCAACCATCTCAGGCCTACCACAAAAATTATATATATACACTTTTAGCATTTTAAAATGTGTCTAAATTTCAGTTTCGGATCCAGTTTTGACTATTGTTATGGGCTTAGTTGGATGCCCCCAGATTCCTACGTTGACGTCCTAACACCCAGCATCTCAGAATGTGGCAGTATTCAGAGACAGGATTTTTAAAGAGGTGATAAAGGGAAAACGAGCTCACTGGGGGTGGGCACCAAGCCAACAGGACTGGTGTGCTTACAAGAAGAAGAAATTAGGACACAGACAGTACAGACTGAAGGACAATCGTTTGAAGACAGAGTGGAGAACACAGCTATCTGCAAGCCAAGGAGAGACGTTTGAAGAATCAAACCCTACTGCCACCTTGATCTTGGACTTCCAGCGCCCAGAACCATGAGAAAATAAATTGTATGTTGCCTAAGCCACCCGGCTGTTATTTTGTTTACGACAGCCCATGACTCAGAAATTTGAGGACCTCCCCACCAGACTTTATCCTGAAGTTCTGTTTCAGCTTCAGGGGCTTGTGTAATACTACTGTATCAAGGAGGGAGGCTCCTGCCATTCCCTGCACTGGGTCATTGAGACACTGCACAGCTGTCCCCAGGGCTGGCTACATAATTTACAAGCCCCATGCAAAATGAAGATATAGGGCCCTTTGGGCAAAAACAGGGAGGAAGTGTTTGTTAAAGGTACTAAAATAGAAAGCTCATTTCCTCCACCATCTGTCTTCTGAAGGGGCATGGCTGCTGTTTTCTATTTGCATTTAATGTCATTCCAAGCAAATAAAAATTTTATAATGTGATTATGGGCATGATTTATGCCATTCATCTTCGCAGGGTGCAATGTCAGTGTTAAATAATTCACGCAGGGATTCCACAGCTGGGGCACACCCACGTGCCCTCTTCTTATCAGAACCGTAGAAATCCTGCACAAGACCAGCTCTGCCATCTTTACCTCACCTGGGGACTCACACCTGTTCCACCAACCCTGCTGCCCTCGGCTTCCTGATGAGTACGGAACTTGACAGGATCAGGAGCCAGGGGCTGCCTTTCTTTCCCTTCCCTCCTAAGTCACCACTTCCAAGGCTTGGCTAACACAGGGAGGTGACATGAGTGAGAAAGGACAAGACAGGGTTCTGGGCTGCTCACAAGAGGCCACCGCCTCCTGCCGGTGCTCAGAGCAAGCTCTGGTCTGTAGGGAAGGCGAGCTCCGGTTGACTCGGTCATAGACATCACATGGTCAGTGAGTCTCGTTGACCACCACTCACGAGGTGTCCATTTCCATGCTGTGCTCACCGGGCAGGGCGAGCAGTACATGCAAATGAGCAGTACAGGCAAGGAATGGTGGATACCCACAGTGGGCTGTCCCCTCCACTATGTACGTGCTCCACTATCCCACCTGTTATGCCCCAATAATGGGTCCATGATTAAAAGAGCGAGACTGATACAAAGCGAAGGTCAAACAAAGCTTTATTTTGCACCAAGCATCAAGAATCAAACTGACCAGCCAGGGCCGCTTTTCTTACAGAGAAGTCAACCCCTCTCTCCTTTACAGACTAGCTTTTAAGGACATAGGCCATGCGGTTGGGCCTGGTCATGCACAGGTGGCCAATGAAATTGTAACACACAGAGAAAGCTGCACAGTGATGCTAGGTGACCAATTGAATTACAACTTACCTTTTAGTAGATATTTGACCTAGCCTATCACCTTGGTTAGGATTTTCGCCCAAAAGACTCACAAAGGCGGGACCCATACTCCTTGGTATCTAGGGAGATAGTATGCAGCCCTCCACTGATCAGATGTCTTACCTGGCCTGACCCACCCTTGTATTTGGGCTTTGTTACCTGAGGTTGATTTCCGGGACTTGTTTTTAAGTAAGTCCCCTGGGAGAAGGGGAGCAGGGACAGCTTAAGGGTTAAACAACAAGGTTATTGTGTAACCTCAATGAAAGCCTCTGGCTAAAATATAAAAATATAAAGTAGGTCCTTACACCACCCACTTCGCTCAAAAAACACAAAGTCAAAAATAAAACTGAGTAATTCCTAGACATTGAGAGAGAAGCACACTGACTTCACCTTAGAACCCTTCTGAGGGCGGTGCTTGGCAGGGTAGGGGAATGTGAGGGGGTTGGGGGTGGATAATGGGACCTCTGAGGGTGTGGCCAAAGGTCAGGGCCATTTGGGAAGGGGCTTTCTGGGGGAGGGGCCCTTCTGGGAGCAAAGCCCTGGGTGGGGGCATTCCCTCTGGGGGCAGGGCTGGGAGCAACCCCAGAAACCTGGCCCACAGAGAAGCTGGTCCTTTCTCTCCCTCTACCCCCTTTCCCCAGGGACCCCTAGGCTTTGGAGACTAAAGTCAAAATTAAAGCCATATGTCTAAATGGTTCATACTGTGGTTGGGTAGTGTTTTTAACATATTAATTGACTGGTTTTTCTCAGTATTTGTCAAACCTTAACCAACTCAAGGCTTTCTCTTAAGCAGCAGCGCAAGGCAGGCCGTTCAGTTGGGTCAAGCTGTTTGGTGATTCTTTGTAAAAACCCACCCTCTTGCGCTGCTCAGGAGGGCAGTGTTGCATCCTAGGATAAACATAAATATATATCAAATGTGTTTACAAGTTATATTTATATGTATACATTCAATTCTCTGTTTACATATATATGTATAAAATAAAAATAAAAATATTGTTTAAAAGGCTGTTTTCCAGGGTGCCTGGTGGCTCGGTGGGTTAAAGCCTCTGCCTTCAGCTCAGGTCATGATCCCAGGGTCCTGGGATGGAGCCCCTCATTGGGCTCTCTGCTCAGCGGGGAGCCTGCTTCTCCCTCTCTCTCTGCCTGCTTCTCTGCCTACTTGTGATCTCTGTCGGTCAAATTAATAAATAAAATCTTTTTAAAAAATGCTGTTTTGCAGGGAACCTGGGTGGCTCAGTCCTTAAAGCGTCATTTTTCCACTCAGATCATAATCTTAGGGTCTTGGGATGGAGGCCCACATTGGGCTCCCTGCTCAACAGGAAGACTTCTTCTCCCTCTCCCACTCCCCTGCTTGTATTCCTGCTCTGTCTCTCTGTCAAATAAATAATTTTTTAAAAAGAAATACTTTATTAAAAAAATATATGTAAAATGCTATTTTGCCCTCTATCCTGGTAAGATTGAACACATTCCTAACAAGAGATCTTTCTTGACTCCGTGATAAAAATTTAACATTGTCTTAATGAATCCTCACAACATCCGCCTCCCCAACCCTTCTCAGATGTTACAATTAAGGTTCAGTGAAGTCCAAACACTGGGCCTGAGGTAATATATCCAGTATGTGGCCTCTTGGCATAGTCTAGCAGCCAAAATTGGGGGCGAGGGTGTTTGAGTGTCGTTGGCCAGGATGAAAAAGCTGAAAGATGAAAAGAAGGGTAGTCTTGATTTTTGTCCCAAAAAAAGAAGAATTAGAAAGAAAGAGACCTGTCGCCCAAAGGAGGAGGCTCCCCACTGATCCCGGCTGGGCAGGAGTCAGAGCAGAAGGAAAACTCCCATCACCAAGGAGAATGGGCTTCTCCTTCATACAAAAGCATAGGATCCCTCTCACCTGATATGTTTCTGTCCCATAGTCATCCCCCTGTGCCTGCCCCATAATAGCATTCACAGGAAATGGCTGAGAGATACATTCAACTTGCAGAATTATAGCAAATAAAGTAATCTTTGACCCATCCTGGGAGCTTCTGATTACTGGGAGGGGCCAAGCCATCCTAGGGCAAGTGCACTCATTTCAAGAACCAGTAAAATGACTCCAAGAGTATCATAAGGGCTAGTGATCATGACTGGTCCAGAAATATTTCTGGGAGTCCCTTTTAACATCCCTCCCATCATTTCTTCTCATCTCCAAGGGAATGGTACTTAGGTATTCTGAAAGAAATATGCATGACTAGTAAACTGTGTGTGACCCCTGCCGCCTAATTTATCCCTCACCAGCCATTAACACTGATGGTTTGAAGGATGGCTACTCCCCTGGCAGGGCAAGAGCTGAAGCAGAACGTATGGGGCGAGGCGGCTCTTCCCCCTGGATATAAATAATTAAACCCAGTAGCCACCCTTCCTGCCTGGCCACTGTCATTTAGGTATGGCTGATTATCCCTAAATGGGAATGAGATGGGGGCGGGGGTGGGGGAGGGAAGCAGGTGATGGTCAAAAAAACTACAGTAGCTGCCACTGAGGGTCCAACCTGGCATTAGACTGAGCTCAAGTCCTGATTCCATCATATACGAGCTGTATGAACTTGGAAAACTGAGTTCAACTCTCGAAGCATCTGCTTTGCCCCCCCCTTGGAGTGAGAATAGTCAGTAGTATTGACTTCACAGGGCTTGTTAGGAGGATTAAATTAGATACTGTTCATTTAGCACAGTTCCTGGCCTATAGAAGGCACACATAAAAGTTGATTATCGTTTTTATGGACCTCCAACTTTAAGCCTTCTATAAAGAACCAAATGATATCTCTGAAAAATACCAACTGCCTACAAGGTTGTAGGGAAAGTGGTATCTATGTTGACCTGATTAGAAAAAAGTGGAAAATCTCTCTTGTTTAAGCCTTGTTGAAAATTTTCTAAACTCTGTCCACTCTTCTGCTTTAGTAATTAGAACAAACGTTGGAGACTCGTGATTTTCTGATAATTGAGTTGCTCGTTGTAACGCAGGGCAATTCGACATTAGTGTTTATTTAAAAAATTACCGCAAATGAAGATAAATGGTGAGACGTGCACTAAATTTGATGAAAATCCTGACGAGAGTGTTTCTTCTTGGGATTCTCTCTCTCTCTTTTTTCTCCTATGATCTGAGAGCGGATTACATTCTACTTGGGTGATGGCTCAGGTCAAATGTGTGGTTTTGCAGGTGCCTAGCCTTTCACAGACAATCTTGGAAGAACCATCATTGTCTCTGTAAGAAAACGGAGGGAAAGATGTGATTTTAACACTCAGCCTACAACAGTTCAACAATCTACCAATGTGAATTTAGAAACGCTGAGCAAGTCCCCCTTCTAGTAACGAATATCTCTCCCGTTTTCTTATAATAGCTGAGTTTCTACAACTGAGCAATCTACTCTTTTGTGTAAAACAGCTTCCCAGGATTGTTTCTCCTTTAAACGCAAGTGAACTTTGGGGATGGCACTCAGATCCCTTTCTTTTACTGGACAACTGTGGAGCAGGGGTTGGGTGTGCTTCAAGAGGGAAAATATCCACAAGGGGACAGAAAAAGGACATAAATGTACAAAATCCCATTTTCCAAGAATGTAAAAAGCTAACTTCCAGGGGAGCCTGGGTAGCTCAATTGTTAAGCATCTGCTCTTTGGCTCAGGTCATGATCCCAGGGGCCTGAGAATCCAGCCCCGCATCGGGCTCCCTTCTCAGAGGAAAAACCTGCTTCTCCCTCTCCCAATGCTTGTATTCCCTATCTCATTGTGTCTCTGTCAAATAAATAAATAAAATCTTAAAAAAAATGCGAACTTCCAATATTTATTTTTTTTCCTTTGCTCTAAATATCTCAATGTTCACTTGTTGAAAGCAATTGATTGAAGCCCTGGGAAGAAGTGGTAGATTGAAGCACTCATCAGAGTTGTTTGTGCTGCTTTGCAGGGGTCTGGCTACACTAAATTATTTCAAGAAGTATTAATTATCTAAGTCACTCAGAAGAATCCATTTACCTATTTCATTTTCTTTTTTTGAAGAGAATCTTTTTTTTTTAAGATTTTATTTATTTGTCAGAGAGAGAGAGGGAGCAAGAGCGAGCCCAGGCAGACAGAGTGGCAGGCAGAGACTGAGGGAGAAGCAGGCTCCCTGCCGAGCAAGGAGCCTGATGTGGGACTTGATCCCAGGACGCTGGGATCATGGCCTGAGCGGAAGGCAGCTGCTTAACCAACTGAGCCATCCATGCGTCCCCCTATTTCATTTTCTGTGGTTCTTGATCCTTACCCCAAATTCTCACAGGCCTCCGCAGCTGGCACAGAGTCCACTCCCATAACTATAATCCCTGTCCCATACTCTCACCTCCATCATACATCATACATACCTGATAAAACCCCACCCTGGTAAAAACCCAACCTTCTGTCCACCCTATGTCTGCCCCTGGCAGCTGAAGGTGGTTGGTGAGAAAAGCAACAATGCTGGAAGCTTTCACATTAAATTCTTTTTTTTTTTAAGATTTTATTTATTTATTTGACAGAGAGAGATCACAGTAGGAGAGAGGAAGGGAAGAGATCACAAAAAGAGGAAGGGAAGCAAGCCCCCTGCTGAGCAGAGAGCCCAATGTGGGACTCGATCCCAGGACCCTGAGATCATGACCTGAGCCGAAGGCAGCGGCTTAACCCACTGAGCCTACCAGGCGCCCCTTTCACATTAAATTCTCAGCCACAAATCCAAGTATGTTTCTCTGACCGACAGAATCTCCATTCTTCTCGTGAAATATTTTGACTATTTCACATCTTCTTTCCTCCAACCTTAAGCCAGGGCTTCTCAACACTGGCCACACTTTTGAATCACCTGGAAGACTTTAAAACACAGGAGTGCCCACCTCCAAAGGACCTGATCTAATTGGTGTAGAACCAATTAGATTAATATCCAATTAGGGTCTGGATATAAGTGTGCTTTTAAAATTCTCCCAGTGATTCTAATGTACAGCCATTTTGTTCAGAGTGAGAATTGAACACCTTCCATCAGATACAGCTGATGACCGACCATTCTGATGACTTCACTGAGAAAAGTAAATTGAGGGCACCTGGGTGGCTTCAGCTCAGATCCTGGTCTCAGGGTCTCGGGCTCTCGCATCAGGCTCTCTGCTCAGCAGGAAACCTGCTTCTCCCTCTCCCTCTGCCTGCCTCTCTGCCTACTTGTGATCTCTCTCTCTCTCTCTTTCTCTCTGTGTCAAATAAATAAATGAATAAATTATTTTAAAAAAAGAATGAAAAACAAACTGGGTGGGTGTCTAGGTGGCTAAGTGGTTAAGCGTGTGAATCTTGGCTCAGGTCATGAGCTCAGGGTTATGGAGTCAAGCCCCACGTCAGGCTCCATGCTCAGCGGGGAATCTGATTGAGATTCTCTCCCTCTCCTTCTGTCTCTTCCCCCTGCATGTGTGTGCTCCTGCTCTCTCTCTCTCTCTCTCAAATAAATCTTGAAAAGAAAAATCGGTAAGGAAAGAAGACCCACAGAATCCCACTAAGTTTACCTGGGTGGAACCCTTACTCCAATCCCTTCTGAGTGAGGACAAGCCCCTCCACTTGGGGTTTCTTCTCATTTCCCTGATCTCTGAGTATGAATGTGCTCCAGGACCCAACCTCAGACTTCTCCTCTGTCTACACTGAGTCCTTGGTGACTGTCCCTCTTCTACCATCTATCTCCTGATGACTCCACATCTCCACCTCCAGTCCAGACCTGGATTTTGAGCTTTCTTCCACTGCCTGCTTTCCAGATCTACCTAGATGAGTTAAACCCAACATGTTCAAAACCAAGCTCTTATTCTTCTCGAGCTCTGCTGGTCTTGCAATAGCTCAAACAGGAAACTGTAGAGTCATTCTTGATTCATCTCTTTCTTTCACTGCCCATGTTTAATTCTTTGGTAGAAGCTGTGGATTCTATCTTCAAAATATATTCTAAATCTGACCAGTTCTCCACATTTCAGTTACTCCCACTGTGGTCCAAAACACCGTCTTCTATGAGTTATTGTAATAGTCTCCTATCTGGTCTTCTGGATTCCATCTTTGCTCTGTTCTAGTTTATTTTCCACTCAGCAGTTAAAGCAATCCGTTTAAGACAAAAGTCAGACCTTGTTATTTCTCTGCTCTAAGATCTCCAATGGCTCCCCAATTCACTCAATACAAAATTCAGTCTTACAAAATTTAACACTCAACTTCCTTCTCAATTCATCTCCTACCTCTTCACTCAGCTGTCTCTGCCTCCGCTCACCAGCCTCCTTAGTGTTTAACAGAGTACAGCAAGTGCATGCCTTTCTTGGGGCGTTGCACTTGTTTCCTCTTCTTAAATATACCCGTCTTGTTCTCTGAATCCACTCAAGGATCTGCCAATGTCTTCTTATCAGAGTAATCTCCCCTAACTGCACACACAGCCAGCACCAGCACCATCACAATCAACATAGTTTCTGTCCCTCTCTACTTTTGACTTCTTATCAACAGCTGACATATTATATATTTATTTATTTACTGTCTGTTCTCTCTCTTCTATTTGAATGCATGTGCTATAAAAATGGTATTTGTGGGTTTTTTTCCTTATTTATTCTGTGTTCAGAAGAGGATTTGATACATAATACTCAGTACATAATTGTTGAACGAATGAATGAATGAATGAATGAATCAATGGAAATATCAGGTTATCTCAATCATAAGAGAGATTTCTCTCAAGCATTTTCTATAGTATTGCCCTATTTCATTCTCTGCATCTCTGGGTTGATTAGTAGATAAAATCATCATGTAAAATCAGTTTGAGCAAGGTTGGATCCTTAAGCTTCTATGTCACCTAGGACTCCAAATGTCACGGTGTACCATGCACATTTGCCTCCAGGCTTCTCCCCCATATTTTGGTCATGGTTCAGCAGCTGTGGCATCGTTCAACTTTCTTTTCCCCTCCCCTGTCTCAGTTCCAGGAGGTCCTCCTTGGCTTTGGGCCCCCTTCCTGTGGGTGATGAAGGCAATGTAGGGAGAAGCAGCAGCTTCCCTGACTCACCCCTGCTTTCTCCATTCATACTGATCCAGTAACGCATAGCCTGTGCAGTACAGGGCTGACCAGGTCAGTCTCTGCCACCTTAGGACCTCATTTTTGTTCCCTGCGGCAGCTTGGCCATTTGCAAAATCAGAAATTGTAAAAGTACAAACAGGAGACAATATGCCATATTTTATGGATTTTAAGATGCCCCTCCCCTCCCATTTTCTTTCACATCTCCAATGTCAGGAATTGTCTTATAGTTGGGGCTGAGCAGGTGGAAGTCCCTATAAAGTTACCACAGCTTGACCCTGTGCCATGTGGTTACTGCTCCTAGGGCACAACTGATCATCTACATCCCTTGGCATGCCAAGCCACAGGCCTTTTGAGGACCATTTAAAGAAAGAAAATAAACTGGTTATTATATGAAAATCTCAGATAAGGAAAAAAAAAAAGAAAAAAGAAAAAGAGAAACCCTACCAGCATCAAACCAAGCAGAATGGATGACCTCAGAATACTTTTATAAGAAGTGTAGCATGCAAAACAATCTTGAGAAAGGAGAACAAAGCTGGAGGTATCAGTTTCTTGGATTTCAAGATATACTACAACGTTATAGTAATCAAAACAGTAGGGTACTGGGAGAAAATATACGCATAAATCAACGGAAACAGGATAGAGAGCCCAGAAATAAATCCACAATTATATGGTCAATTAATCTTTGACAAAGGAGGCAAGTATATGTAACAGAAGAAAGTCTCCTCAAAAACAGTGTTGGGAAAACTGGAGAGCCATTTGCAAAAGAATGAAACTAGACCACATTCTTTTACCATACACGTAAAGAAACTCAAAATGGATCAAAGATCTAAATGTGAAGTGTGAGGTGTGCCTGTCTTGCTCAGCCTTTACAGCATGTGACTCTTATTCTTGAGGCTGTGAGTTTAGGTCCCACATTCAGTGTAAAGCTTACTTAAAAAAAAAATTAAATGAATAAATGAGAGCCCTGAAACCATAAAACTCCTAAAAGACAATAAGCAGTAATCACTTGGAGATTGGTTTTAGCAACATTATTTGTGGGTATGTCTGCTTAGGCAAGGGAAACAAGAACAAAAATAAATTATTAAGACTACAACAAAATAAAAAGCTTTTGCACAGTAAGGGAAACCGCAACAAAACCAAAAGGGAACCTACAGAATGGGAGAAGACAGTGGTGAATGATAAATAAAATAAAGAATTAATAACCAAAATATGTAAAGAACACACACACACACACACACACACCAAACCCCCAAAAAACCCAAACCCCAACATATAATCCAATTGAAAAATGGGCAGAGGACTTAATAGACATTTTTCCAAAAAATACATACAGACACCCAATAGACATGTGAAAAGATGCTCAATATCACTCATCATCAGGAAAATAAAATCAAAACCACAGGGAGATCTATCACCTTATACTTGTCAGAATGGCTAGTATTAAAAAGACAAAAAGAACAAGTGTTGGCCAGGATGTGGAGAAAAAGGAACCTCTGTACATTTTTAGTGGGAATGTAAATTGGTGCAACAACTGTGGAAAACAGTATGGAGGTTCCTCAAAAAATTAAAAATAGATTTACCATATGCTTTAGTAATTCTAGTACTTGATATTTACCCAAAGGAAATAAAAACACTTGATTCAAAAAGATATATGCCCTCCTAGGTTTTCTGCAGCACTATTTATAATGGCCAGTATATGGAAGCAGTTCAGGTGTTTATCAGTAGATGAATGGGTAAAGATATGGTGTATATAGATATATAATGGAATATTATCCAGCTATAAAAAAGAATGAGATCTTGCTATTTGTGACAATATGGCTGGATCTAGAAGGTATTAGGTTAAGAGAAATAAGTCAGACCGAGAAAGGCAAATACCATATGATTTCACTTCCTTTTTTTTTTCTTTTTAAGATTTTATTTATTTATTTGAAAGAGAGAGAGATCACAAGTAGGCAGAGAGACAGGCAGAGAGCAGGTGAAGCAGGGTCCCCACCGAGCAGAGAGCCCGACTCGGGGCTCGATTCCAGGAACATGGTATCATGACCTGAGCCAAAGGCAGAGGCTTTAACCCACTAAGCCACCCAGGGGCCCCTGTAATTTCACGTCTATATGGAATATAAAAAAAGAAACAAGTGAACAGACAAAAAAAAAAAAACAAAACAAAAATAGACTCTTAAATACAAAGAACAAACTGGTGGTTATGGGAGGGAAGGTGGATGGGGGATGAGTGAAATAGGTGAAGGGGATTAAGAGGTACAAATTTCCTGTTATAAAATAAATAAAATAATTTCCTGTTCTCATCTGGAGATGAAAAGTACAGCATTGGGAATACAGCCAATGATATTATAATAAGTTTATATGGTGACGTGATGATATACTTACTGTGGTGATCACTGAGTAATGTATAGAATTGTCAAATTACTATGTTGTACACCTGAAACTAATTTAACATTGAATGTCAGGTATATGTCTAATAATAATTTTTTAAGTGCAGCATGACAAAAGCTCTGGGTGGCTCAGAGGAACATATTGTGAGAAAAATCTGGGCACTGAAATCTCTCAGTTAGAAAGCAAATAAAAGTAGTGAGATTCTTAATGTGAGGTTTGGAAAAACGTTAACCCAAAATTTTAACTTTTATTTTATGTATGCATTAAGGCCATATGTAATAAAAATCTGTCTAAATACTTACCAAAGAGCTTTTTGAATACATTTAAATTAAAATATTAATGAAAAGAAAACATTGTATCATAGTTTGAATGGTAGCATTTTTTGTTTCTTATTAAACTATACCAGGAAAGGAGGCCAAGACTCAATGAAATATGGCTATTATCCCCAGTTTCACAAGAGCATGAACCTCTCTGGCTTAACAAAGCCTAAGGAATCTACTACAGAAATGGGTTGTTCTTACTACCCTGGAGACTTTTGTGCAGACTATGAACCAAAAGCTCAATATTAATTATAATTAATCTTAAAATTAATTATATTACAAAGTTGTATTATTTGGAAGATGTGTTTAAATGACTCAAAGTTAAAAGATCTCAGTATAATGCTGGTTCTATAATTATCCTCCCAGAAAACATTACTTGTAAAACTTAATGATGTAGAACCATAATCATAGCATCGAGTAGGAGGTTGCCAAGCAGATGGGAAAGCTTTTTGGTTTTTGTTTTCCAGTTGTTTTCTTCTCTTTCCTCCCCTCCTTTCACAAGGAGAATCAGCCACCTGTTTTTAAAGGCTGAAGTATTTTTACTGTTCTTGGTCGGAAACATTTGTTTAAACAAAGTAGCACTTGGTTGCTAAACCCTTCATTCTAAATGGACATAGCCATCTCATTTTTGTTGGGCCAGGGTTTGGATAACAATTTGATTTCCCAGTCTGTTTCTTTTGTGACCATATAATCCTCTCCCAGTGTTGCATGCTCTGTGAGCTACAAGCACTTGAGAGCTCAGAAGCACAAAGACTCTAAGGTTTCTTTGGGATTAGTACCATACAAATGCAGATTTGGCACAATGGAAGACTGATTCCATCCTTGTAACTGTTACTGCTCTACTTCCTGCTTCCTCTGGGTATCAAAGCTAGCCACTGTTTTTAAAATACTTACTTTAGCTGCTGAATTTTTCATTGGCTGCCTGGAGAAGAGAAGGAGTTCTTGTTCAGTGTTTTGATCCCTTTCAATTATTTTTTAAAATATATTTCATTAAATTTTACAGGAGTATTACAGAATTCCTAATTGCAGAATTTGAACTTGAGCTACGCAATCTTACTTTTCGTCTTTAATCTATGTGTCAATGACCTTTTTAAGTCTGATTACCTGTATGAACTCTCTTCAGAATCTTTCCCTGGTTAACACAGTATAGAGAAGTGCTGGAAACCAGTTCTTTTCTGTGACACAATTCTTCCAACGGAGTTGAAATGCTTTGCAAACAATTTCACGTATATCAGCCAATTCATATACAAAGCAATGTCATGTGAATCCTTTCCTTTTTATATATCATCTTTCAGTGATGATCAGGAATTCATGCTGGTATAGAGACTCTGGTTTGGGAGGAGGAAACAGGGGCTTGCGAGGGGAGGGCGAGAGCAGAAGCAGCTCACCTGCTGTTAGAACGACCTTAGCTGGTGGTACCAACATCTTCACCCTTTATGCATCTGCATCCTTTATGCATGAAATAGCAATATGCCTTTCCCTGTCGTGTAATCCTTATTTAGTTAATACCCAGTAGGATTTGCAAGCCCTTCTCATCTCTGTGGATTTATTTTATTTCAGAGTGCAAGTGACTTTATGGCCCAATTACCATCATTGTGACTTATTGCATTATTGTGGGAGGGAGAGAGGAGCAAGAAACGCCTGATCACGTGTATCGTCATCAATGGAATGAGTGCCACGCACTCCTGGCCAAGGCAGAGGGATGGATGAAACCTTTCTGATCTATTGTTTATCAGAACACTGAAGCCTGGGTGATTGTGCTGTACTTTAACAGACAAGTGTGTCAAATGTATGGGTGAAGATGTTGCAGTGGTGGTGTTAGAGTAATTAATATTTGGAAGGTAATGAATATTTTGATTTTAAAGATGTCAAAGGTCAAAGACGGAAGGAATGACTAAGATCGGATGTTGACCCCCTCAAATTACAGGGGTATTGAAGCGAGACTGAGTCACCACCTGACCCCAGGAATGAACCAGCGAGGAGGGCTCCTTATTAGAGCAAGGCTCCCGGAAGCCAGATAGCCCTTGTGCTTGCAAGAGCTCAAGGTACAGCCGGCTGTGGAGCACCGAAGCAGCAGCAGCCACAGCAGCCACGGGAATCGTGACCCTCAGGCCCGGCGCCTACCTGGAATTTCCGCAGCGCCTGGTTCAGAATCACCGGGGCGGACAGCTCCCCGCCGCCGCCGGCGCCGACTGCGGAAGGGGACCGAGAGCGCGGGCTTCACGCTCCGTGAGCCGGCTGGGGCGGCGGGAAGACCGGCTGCGTCCCCCCCAACCCCCGACACCCACTCGGTTCCTCCCTTCCCCCTGCGGGGCCGCGCGGGGCCTGCGGGTGGCCGTCCCGGGCCACACATCCCGCAGGCGAGGAAGCCACAGGCCGCCCTCCCCCCTACCGCCACCGCCGCCGCAGCTGCTCTCCTTGCCCCGCTCGGCCAAGGGGTGTGGGGCGTGCCCCGCGCGGGCCCCGCCCCGGCCTGCTCCCCATTGGCCGGCGGGCGGGCCGGATGTGCGAGGAGGCGGGGCCGTCTCTGGCGGCTCGCGCCGGGGAAAGTAGGCCAGGGAGCGCGGGGTGCGGAGGGAGGGCGCGCGGGGACGCAGCGGGCGCGGAGGAGACGCAGCGGCGGCGGTAGCGGCGGCACCTGGGCCGGGCCGCAGCCCCTGCCTCCCGCCCTCGCGCCCTGCGTCCCTCGCGGCCTGCAGCCTGCGGCGCCCGAGCTCCGAGGGCGCTTCCGAGGGCGCTGGGCCCGAGGCGGCCAAGATGGCGGGCCGGCCGGGCGTGGGGCGGCAGGCGCTGTGCTGCGGGCTGCGCTGGTGGGGGGCGGCGGGCCGCGGCGCGGGCCCGGCGCCCGGCGCGTGGGGCTGGGAGGCGCTCTGGGGGGCGGGCGCGCGGGCGGCGGCCGGGGCCAGGGCCCAGGTCAGCGGGAGCGCGCGGAGGAGGGCGCCGGCGCTGCTCGAGGCGGCCCTCGCGCGCCACGAGAGCCTGCACATCTTGGACGAAGTGTTCCGCGAGTCCGGCCCGGACAGCGGCGGGAACGCCTTCTACAGCACGTCCGCCGCCTCGCGCTCCACGTCCGCCGCCTCGCGCTCCTCCTCCGCCGCCTCCTCGGACGCCAAACACAAGGGCCCCGGCCCCCTGCTGCCTCCCGACGCCCCCGAAGGGCAGGAGTCCGACGAGGACGAGGCCAGCGCGGGTTGGAGTGCCACGCTGCGGTACCGCCCGCCCCCGCGCTTCGTGGACACTGGCGGTAAGGCGCGGCCCGCGGGTGCGGGGGCTGCCTGGGGAGGCGTGAGCGCGGGGCTGGGAGAACTCCGGATGCTCCGCGGGCTGGCTGCTTGAGGGCGGCTTTTCGGTCAGCACACAGATGGGGCCCTGGCAGCGGGGATTTGAAGTGCGAGAATCTGGTTGCGTGGTGGTGGTTGGTGGGGGCCGCTCCGACTTCTTCGCGGATGGAGAGGATGAGGCGGAGGCCCAGGTGGCACCCTGCCGCTGGCAAGGACCCAAGGGGAGGGCCTTCCCTCCCTTGCTGGGAGTGTCCAACCCAGTCACACCTGTGGGGTTGTTGTTAGGGGTGCGTTTGAGTTAGGTTCCTAAAGCCCGATGCAGCTTGTGTGTGTGTGTGTGTGTGTGTGTGTCTGTGTCTGTGTCTGTGTGTGTTTCTTGCGGGTGGGGGGTACGTAAATCGTTTTGTGTGGATGGCCCCAGAGCAGCGTTACCCAGGTGCCAGGGGTGGGGCAGCCAGCCTTTGGAGGGAGGCCTAGTGCGAGCCGGGACGTCTTCACTGGCTCGTGTTTTCTCCAGTGAATCTGACCAACTTTGTCCATCCCTTTCAAGATCACTTGGTGAGAGCAGAGAAGAGTGAGAGGACCAGTTATCAGCGTTAAGCTGTCTTCTCTCGCTCCAGAAGGCACTTGTGTGTTCTGCTTACCGACACGGTCATGGTCAAGCCCCTGATATCTGGAGGTCGCAGGCCTGCTGGTGGTTGTGGCTGCTTGAAATCCTCCTTTACTGCCTACTTTTTGGGAAGGTAATTCTGACACGTCTCTGCTTAGCCTGCAGAAGCTCTGCGGCCTCTGCCCTCTGGGAGAGGTGGAGACCAGCCAGCAGTCCCACCTGTCCCCTGATGCTTTCTGTTCCTTGCTCGACAGCCTACTGTGGCAGGCCCTTGTTTCTGCACACCATTTTCTTGTGTTGAAGAGTGTGCAACCAGTGTTGTGGAGGACCAGGGAGTGGCCATACTGGACCCAATGCCGCTCTCCCTGTGGCTCTCCATGATTGTTGTTCAACCATAAGAGGGAAGGCCAAAGGGAACCCTGGCTGGTGCCTGGGCTAGGATCTGGACCTTGTGCCACAGCCTGCTGGTAGGCTGATTGGGTTGGCTGGACTCTCTCAGCAGGGAGTGGTCTGCAGACCTCCCACAGACAGGCTGCAGTGTGGACACCCTGAGCTACAGCTGGGCTCTAGGGTCCGAGTCAACTGTGCTGTGTTTTGGAATGGGTGAATTTAACATATTCTCATTTAGGCTTCAGTTCAGAGTTTGGGAATTTTGAAAGTCCCATCACCCTGCATAATCCTTTTAAAGCCCATACATTTCCCAGAATGTCATAAGGGTTTCCAGCCCCAGATGGCTGTTTTCCATTCAATTAGCTCTTTAAGAATTGTACGTACCCAGAGCTCTGGTTTGGCAGACTTGATGCTGTGAGTGCTGTGATCCAGTTTTTGATCTTGGAACATGAGAGACATGTCCTCTTGTTTCCCTCCCTCTCTGGGGAAAATAGGGGAATCATGTTAGCTTAAGCCTGGTTATGACTAAGAGCCCATGAGTGTTGGTCTGAGAAGGATGAGCGCACCTAAATACATTTTCAAGCAATATTCTGTTTCTCAGTAACCTATACTTGGGAGAAATTCTGCATCAGAGCAATTTAGTCTAGCCACTGTGGCACTTAAATGGTCATGAAGTTCAGGATCATTTGTCATTTAGCATCAGGTTCAAATTCTGCTTCCTTTGGATGTGCACTGAGCTCACATCTGGACCTGAGAATCACAGGCAGGCAGGTGCTTTAACCAAAGACATTTAGTGGTTATTGGATGGTATTTATACCCAATTTTGTTTTCTGGTTTTTTGTGGAAGCTTGCTTTTAAAATCCAGCCCTAATGAAGAATTTCCTTTTCTTCTTGAAACAGTCTTTCCCTGTGGGAAATTCGGGGTGGTGGCGGAAGGGTGAGGTGGATGGTTTATTAAGCATGAGTTCAGATGGCCTGGAACAATGGGATATGATTTATGGGGCCTGGAAATAGATGCCGGGCAGAGAAAACCCTTGTGCCCCGCGGTGGGGGGAGGAGAGATGGACGGGTTTGGTAAGAGTGAGAGCTGCACCCTGGCCAGTCTGAGAGCAGAGAGGCTCAGGCTCTGAGGTTTATTAAAGTGTCAAATATAACCCCACTTTAGGAAGGCAGCTTGGGCCTGTCTTCCATCTTTGTTCCCTGGTTCACTGACAGACGTCAGCGGGCCGGTGGGGTAGGAAAGGGTGGCAAACAGGATGGTGGCATTTGGATCTGTGATCAACCCTCGAATAGGAAAATCCGTAGCAGAAATGGCTGTTGCTGCTAGAAGCAGATGAGGAAAGCAAAGGACTTAGGGAACAGGTTTCATGCCTGCCTTCTGCTGCAAAAGCGTGTGTGTGTGTGTGTGTGTGTGTGTGTGTGTAGATAAGTGAATGTGTATGTGTGCATAGGTGTCTTACACATAAATATGTATTGCTTGTGCGGGATTGGTCTGGTTGGGGATTTTGGTTTTGGTTTTAAATTAGAGATCACAGGTGCTGTCTAGGAGTCCCGCTGATGCCCTAGAGTCCCTGCGCCGGAGAGAGGCATCGGCACTGGGCACCCCTGAGCTTGGATCTGCATCTGGAGTGCAGTAGGGAGGCACCTGGTGCCCAGCCGAGGGGAGGAGGGCAGGGAGGCAGAGGTGTTTCTGTGGTTCAGGTTGAGACTAGTCCACGAACAGCTCTTCTAGTCTTCCAGTCTTCCCAGATTCTTCCTTCTGTTCTGTCCACACATTTAGCTTCCTGGATCAGGCGCTCCAGAAGTGCAGCCAGCAGATAGGAGTGGAGGTACCCTCTCCCTCTCCCCCTTCCCTCTCCTCCCTGGCTTCTGGTTGTGCCTGGAGATATGGGCCCCCTTGAGGTGATTTAAATACAAAGACCATGCTTGCCCTGCTGCCTCTTAAACCCTGTCTGAAGGGAGGGTCAGCTTGGAAGCTGGAGATGCGTGCTGGGACCCCAGGGTCCAGAACCTTCTCCTCATCAGTCTTACAGCTCTCCCTCTAAAATAACCCCTTCAAGCTGTCAGCCTCACCTGCCCACTGTGTAAATAACTGACACAGCAGCACAGCAGGCGGGCTCACTCCTTGGAAGCAGCACGAAATTCAGGACGCGCTGGGTTCTGGGCTTCTGCCCTTCTCATTTCCCATTCTGAGCAGTCTTGTGACTCGTTTCCTCTGAGGAGGCAAAGGAACAGGCAGATTCCCAGATGCTCAGGGGCTCCTCTGTGTTTGGCTTTGTCGGTGGTTCCTTTGCCGTGGCTGGCTGCATTCTGAGCTGTTTGCTTTTTCTCTTAGAGGCTGGACATCCTAAGAGTTTTTTTTTTTTTTTCTGTGTACCCTGTCAGCAACCCTCGGTAATCATTCAGCAGGGAGGATTGACCTTGAGAAGCTGAAGACGACCGTAGGCCTTAGGAAATTAACACGGTTAAATGTTTTATCTTAGGGTTTGTTGTTGGTTTACTCGGCTTAAAGTCTTTTTTGACTGAGAAGTAAGAGGAGAAACATCTTAAAGCTAGATTTAAATGTATATGCTTGTAATGGGTTTGTGAGCTGAGGTTCCTGAGCCCTCATCATTGGTGTCCACGGTGAGCCACTGCTCCCAGCTTTAGCTCTGTATGGCATTCGGTGGCTCCGGGAGGAGCTGGGCGTCTGGGCAAGCGACAGGGTACGCCTTATGCAGTGCTCCCTAATAGTCAGCCACGTGCCCCTACCACACAGAATTCAGAGAAGGGAGCTTCCTGGAGGGAGGTGGTGTTCAGGCTGTGGGCATGACGGTGACCACAACCAGCGGGCCCCGGTCATACTGTTTCGTTTCATAATCACGCCAAACCTTTGCGAGTACTCCGAGAGAGCTGCGATCACCTCCACTTCACAGAGAAACATGGTTTCGTCTGAGGCGATGAGATTACCTGGGGAAGTGGTAGCCTTCTCTCGAGGGAGACTTGATTAATCAGGGAAGGTTGTGCCTTTTTAGTTTTTTTTTTCTTTACAGCATCTGAAAACTTTTGCTGTCAGAAATACTTTTGTATTTTTACAGGGAATTGCTTTACAGGGTCTTTTTCTCAGGGTGTACGCAGTTCAGTGAGATCTAATGCATGTATGGATTTGGATTTGTGTAACCAATCTGCACAGTCGGATAAGAGACAGGAAATCTGCAATGTTATCTCTTTATTTAATCTGTCTCAGCCACTGTGATGAGCGTCGATAGAGCGCTTCTGCAGGCAGCAGGGCTCTGAATCCATGAGGAATCTGGGAGTTGTGTGGGGTCTGGTACTCAGTTTTATTTTATTTATTTAAAGATTTTATTTATTTTATTTGACAGATAGAGATCACAAGTAGGCAGAGAGGCAGGCAGAGAGAGGGACGAGGAAGCAGACTCCCTGCTGAGCAGAGAGCCCGATGCGGGGCTGGATCCCAGGACCCTGAGATCATGACCTGAGCCGAAGGCAGAGGCTTTAACCCACTGAACCACCCAGGCGCCCCTGGTACTCAGTTTTAGAGTTGAAAACTCACCTTTATTTTTAAGAAGTGTGATTGTGTATTTTTTCTTATTAATAAGTAATATATGTACATTTTAGGGGAAAATGATAAAATTTTAAGAAATCCCATAACCCCTCATGACCTTAGCTAATCATAGTTAATCATATTGAGTATATTCTTCATATATCTTAGGTGTCAGCTTGTTGGGTGACCTGCTCTTTAATTGTAATTAATATATTGTAGTAGTTTTCCATTTACATTTTTAAATGTCGATTTTAATGAGTCCGTGGTATCACACAGTTTCCTCTGGGTCCGTGTTGTTGCTGCCTCCCTCTATGTTTGTTGAATAAAGGAACTAACAGAAGACCAGATGAACCAGATGAACACACAGCTAGATTGTTAAAAATGAGGATGGAATGAGCACCAATGGAGAAATGTCTAAACGTTTTCTACATCCCAAATAGTGGAAGAGAGGTTGGACCACTCTTGAGGGAACGGATTCCCTATTAGGAAGGCAGCGAAGCAAGTCTGGGATGTGTTTTACAGGTTTTCTGTCCTGCATAGAAAACTGAACTTGGCCTCGGAGGAACTCTACAATCTTGGGCTTCTGAGGCCTCCCCACTTCCTAAGATCTAGAGACCCCCAGACAGGAGCCTATTAGAAATCTGAAGGGAAGCCAGCCTCTTGTACCCTTTTATCTGTTTAACAAGTGCTTATGTGTCCTGTACTATGTGCATATCGTGTTCTAAGAACTTCGTTTTTTTTTTAAAGATTTTATTTATATATTTGAGAGAGAGAGAGAGAGAGGGCAGGAAGTGAAGAGGGAGGGAGAGGGACATGCAGACTCCTCGCTGAGCAAGGAGCCTGACACGGCCCTCTCCCAGGACTATGAGATCATGACCTAAGCTGAAGTCAGATGCTTACCCACTGAGCCACCCAGGTGCCTCTAAACACTTTGTAACGTGTGTGCTCCTCAAAACAATCTTGTGATGTATTGTTATCCTCATTTTTAGTATAAGGAAACTGAGTCACCGATTGGTCAAGTGATCTCAGGTGAAAGAGTTCCTTTGATTAGGGCTCGAGGAAACCCCATCCTTACGGCGTGAATGTGGAACACAGTATATCTGTTCAGATCTGCTACTTAATGGTATTTCCCTTGTGAGGGGCCCTTGAAGGCCAGTGTCATTCTCCAGATCTGTCTGACCTGCTGCCTCTCTTCCTGGTGGCGGCACCTCATTGCTCAGCACCCTTTGTCGTGAGACGGGGCCGTTGCCTGGATTCAGCGCGGTGGAAAATGAGCCCAAGGGTGGGCTCCACTCTCAGGCCTGGCCGCGGGGAGGCCCTTGGGAGCCACACGTCAGGGATGTTGGGGGCTGGCAGGCAAAACGACCTCGTATCGAAATCACCATTTGGAGAAAAGCTGCTCCTGCATCAGCCACAGCTCTCAGGGATTAAAGGCTTGTCGGCCAGAAATGAACTTCTTCCCCCGTTGGTTCTTGGTACGTTTGGTGGGGGGTGTTAGAGGAGCCGGGTTTGCAGACACAGACGCTGAAGAAAAGCGGATTCCTCCAGGGAAGTGGATTCAGAGCAGTAGGGCCCACACGGAATTGCTGCGTGGGGACTCCTGAGGGGCTACGAGGGAAGACAACCCAGAGGATAAAAATCGATTCCCTGTCTCCTTGCTGCGACATTCCCACGGTGATTTTGGGAGCGGACACGGAAGGGTGCTGGGAAGCCACGTGCATCCTGCGCTCTGGAGTTGGGTGCTGAACCGCACGTCAGTGGTTTGAGGCTGTAGACGGTTTGGAAGGGGCTAGGGGGTCAGTTTATGGCTGGAGAGGACCTGGAGCAGGAGGCCTGGGCTGTGCGTGGGCTCCCCCTGTGACTTTGCACCAAGGGGCTCCTTCCCAGGGTTCTGAAGGTCAGGAAAGATGTGCGGGGAAGCCCAGAGCTGCTGGCTCATTCTGGGGAGCTTTATCTTTCTTCCTTTAAACTCCCTCTGTCCCGTGTGGCCAAAATGCACATGATGGCTTTTGTGCTACTTAGGAGATTTTCAGACCTTTGCAGCAACCAGGAACCTTAAAGAGGGCAAACCCAGGGTACCTATATGAGGCAGGGGAAAGCAGGCGCTGTCTTTGAAGTTGGGAGTGGGAGGGCCCCAGAGCCCCCCACCCCAGGGTGCTTCCACACCCCATCCCGCTCAGTTCCTCATACTCTAATGTGAAGGACCTTTGGCTGGGACCTGGGTCAGGAGGGGAGAGAGGCCTCTGAGAGGCACCCAGTCCTTTTCTGAGATGGTGAAGAGGACACTGATAAGTCAATGAGATTCTGGTGTTTCAAAGCCACCCAAAAGTGTCTATGGCAAAGTGATTAAAAATTGAATTATTTTGGGGCTTCCTGGGTGCCTCAGTTGGTTAAGCATCTGCCTTCGTTCAGGTCATGGTCTCAGGGTCCTGGGATCGAGCCCCAAATAGGGCTTCCTGCTCAGTGGGAGAGTCTGCTTGTCCCTCTGCATATGTGCTCTGTCTCAACAAATCACAATTTTTTTTTTAATTTTAAAGATTTTTATTTTATTATTTTGGATGGAACTGGAATGGGAGGACACCTGTTTCCTTCTTTAGGAAACTGTTACAAAAAGAAGATCATGGATTGGGAGAGAGGATGATTTTCTAGGAAGAAAAAAGGTAAATAAGTGTAATTTTCTAAAAGTGGTGACAGTCTTGCTTGTAGATGTTCCTCCTGCATTTTGGGAAGTTGGAGAATCCGTAATACTTTCAATTAAAGTTTTCCTGAGAATCCCCAGCTGACTTTGGGGGTGGGGGGCATTGTCCTTTGTGCAGATTTTGAGCTTCTGTGAGTGAGCAGACCTCCACTCCAGAGTGACATAAAAAGCAATCTGCACATCCTTCCTGATTTGTCTGTAATGAAACTTGCTTTCCTCAGGTCCCAGCATTCGAGGCAGATAAATATGTTCCCTTTCGTTGGCTCTTACTCATACTTCAGCAAGATTTCCCATGTGCTTTCCTTGGCTGGCTGGGAAACTGGACCACAATTTATGGGATCTTAGGGGACAGGCGCATAGAATTCCAGTGGGATCCCAGAACAGAAACTAATTGGAGATTAGAGACCATTGTGGTGTGAAGCTTTTCTTTGAGATCGAAAGAAGTGCATGTTATGCAAATATTAGCAAGTGTAAGTTCACACTATTGAAAATTTATAGACTCATTATGGTCACGAAGGTAGGAAGATAAGTAGATTTTGGGAAAGATGCAGGTAAATTCAGGGAGGTGGCAAATTACCCCAGGGAAAGTAGAATGGCTAAAGAGTATGGCCCACACTTTTTTTTTTTAAAGATTTTATTTATTTGCCAGAGATAGAGAGAGAGAGTACCCACAAGCAGGCAGAGAGGCAGGCAGAGGCAGCGAGAGAAGCAGGCTTTCCGCTGAGCAAGGAGCCCAATGTGGAACTCGATCCCAGGACCTTGGAATCATGACCCGAGCCGAAGGCAGCAGCTTAACCAACTGAGCCACCCAGGCATCCCTGGCCCAAACTTTTTTTTTTTTTTTTAAGATTTTATTTATTTATTTGACAGAGAAAAATCACAAGTAGATGGAGAGGCAGTCAGAGAGAGAGAGAGAGAGAGGGAAGCAGGCTCCCTCCCGAGCAGAGAGCCCGATGCGGGACTCGATCCCAGGACCCTGAGATCATGACCTTAGCTGAAGGCAGCGGCTTAACCCACTGAGCCACCCAGGCGCCCCCTGGCCCAAACTTTTTAAAAAGATTTTATTCACTTATTTGACACACAGAGAGCCAGAAAGCACAAGTTGGGGGAATGGCAGAGGGAGAAGGAGAAGCAGGCTCAGGGGAGCTGAGCAGGGAGGCAAATGTGTGGGACTCCATCCCAGGAGCCTGGGATCATGACCTGAGCTGAAGAAAGACACTTAACCAACTGAGCCACCCAGGCGCCCCCCGGCTCCAACTTCCAATTATGGTGTATGAGATACCTTTGGTAGGAAGGAATGAAGATCAGCAACTGTCCTTGATTCTGCTTCTCAGGAAGGCATTGTGATGTGGTGCCCAGGACTTTGGAGACACACACATGCTTGGTGCCCTCCGGCTCTGCCACTAAAGCAACACCTTCCAGAGGGCAGCTGCAGGCACCGGGTGGCGTCACACAGGGTCAGACCCGGGAGGCACTCAGCCATGTACCCCTTCCACCATCCTGCTGTTGTTAAAAAAATTACCTATATATATAAAAAAAAAAAAAGGACCAGAATAGTGGGAATGAATGAAAGATAAAAGTTTCCTATGTAGTAGTGGTAGTTCTCTTGTAGTACTTTCTCTCTCTCTCTCTCTCTCTCTCTCTCTCTCTTTTTTTTTTTCTTTCTTGGTTTGTTTTCTGGGGAAGGGGCCTGCCATGTGGGTTTTCAGTCAATGATGTTCCCTGACTTAAGACCTACCGCCCCCCTCAAGGGGGTGGGCTCTGAGGAAACTTTTCTTTTTTTTCAGGCTTTTGTTCTCTGGCGGTTTTTTGGTTTTTTGTTTGTTCACGTTTTTTTTCTCACTTTGACCGCTTTTGATGGTTTTTGTAGTTTTAGAGGAAAACAAACCGCACCCTGATCTCCCTCTCAGAGAGAAGCCTCAGTCTGGCTGCAGAGCCCAAATAAGTTCCCCCTTGGCCGCTGGCAGAGCAGGTTCCAAGTCGCTGTCCCTGGGGATGGAGGATCTTTTGCTTGTACCCAAAAGCACGGCAGCAGCAGCTTTGGGCACCTCTAGACCGCTAGAGAGGTTCCAAGCAGCAATCGCACACTGAGATTTTCCCGCTGGCCCGGGCTGGGAGTGCCCGGTCTTTCTGGGTCTAAGAGCGCCCACCTTACATGCACCAATTTCAGGGAAGGCAGAGGTTCGCGCGCGGGTCTCAGGCTCTGAGAATGAGGCACAGGTCCGAGAGCACCAGGCTGGGCCTTCGCGCACCTCTCTGGGGCGAGAGTTTGATGCAGGCTCTGAAACAAGGGTGTTTATCAAAGGGAACCGGCTGGGCCTTTATACCTCTTTCAGGGGAGTATCTCAGGCTCTATAGCAGGACTCTTGCATTCTGCCGCCTGGTGTGGCTCCCATTCCCTCACAGGAAGCGGACCCCATGCATTCTCCTTGCACTGGCAGCTTAGGGACCAAGAGTTGGTTTCTCTGCCGCACTCTCTCTGACTCAGTGCCAAGGGAGGCTGTCCTGGGACCAGGGACTTAAGCCCTTGTCCCTAGCCGCCCCGATTCCCACAATTTCCCCAGAGATGCTTTGCTCTTTTGGAGTGCTTTCAACCAGTCTCCGAGTTAATGCTGGTCCCCAGACGCAGGGCACTCTCGCTTGTATTGGGGTATTACTTTCCAACTGTTTGCCTCTGGTAGCTCCCTCCCCCTTTTGTTTATCTTCTGATATCAGTTCACAGTTCCCACTCCGCTTTACCTGCCCACTGGCTTCTTCTCCCCCTGTAGAGATCCACACATGTATAATTTTGATCTCAGGCTGATTTCATGGGTGATTGGAGTTCATGGGTGATTGGTAGGTAATCAGCTCATTTTGGGGTACAAGTTGAAAAGACGCCTTCTAATTCCGCGCCATTTTGTCCCCCCTCTTAACTTTTTTTTTTTATTTTATTTGACAGCACAAGTAGAGGGAGAGGATGAAAGAGAAGCAGGATCTGCACTGAGCAGGGAGCCAGATGCAGGGCTGGATCCCAGGACCCTGGACAGATGCTGCACTGAGGGAGCCACCCAGACACCCTTTTAGACCTAGGATGCAGGTAGGAGAAGCAAGCCAGGGGTATCTTGGCCCAACACTAATGACCATGGCTCAGACAAATCCATCTTCCACTTCAGGCTTCCAGATACTCTGCGAAGGAGACATTCCCCTTCCTGTCCCTGAATGCTCTGCCAGTTCAAGGCAGATCCATGTTTCTGAGGGTTCCTCTTTGGTCATTCTGTCAGGGACAGCCAAGAGGGCTCCAAGCCTGTGTGGACCCCAGGCCTGGGGATCCCAGCCCTGAACTCTTTGCTCTGCCCTTGATGACCCCAGAATAGATCAATTCAGCAACTGTCAATCCGTGCCAGGCCAGGGAACAAACACAGCAGTACACAAGATCAACTCGCCTTGGTCCCAGGAGCCTGGATTCCCCAAGGAGGGCTTCACCTGGTCTCTGAAGGGGATTCCAGGGGTTCCAAGATGGCCATGGGTGGAGCCCACCAGGTAGAGAGGCCCCTGGAGAGTGTCCACTGGCACTGAGCAGACGGAAGATCCCCTCAGGCCTTCCCTCGTGGCTCCACTGTGCCCTGGGGAGAGAAAAGGGCCAGCCACACCGCACCAGGGCCGCAGCTCGGCCACCCAGGAGCAGCAGCGGGCCTAGCCTGGAGCTCAAGCAGCAGCAGGGAGCGGCAGGGAAGCCAGGACTGGGCAGGGCCTGGGGTCCTGGAGTCAGTAGAAGAGCAGCGGGAAACAGCAGGGGGCGCAGCCAGCCCCCTCACCGGACAGGACAGAACAGGAGGCTGGGCGAGGGCGCGCGGGCCTGCAGAGAGGCCTGCACTGCTGTTTGCCGCCCCCCACCCGCCACAGCTCGCCCGCACCTGCCTGCCCCGCCCACCGCCTTCTGTGGGCCCAGCAAACTCACTGCGCAAGTAGCGCCTCCCGGGAAGGCAGGGGTTCTGGGCTGGCTGGGCAAGGCACGGGGGAGTGCATCGGTGCCCCGCTGACTCAGGTACTGAGGGGCTGGGGAGGGGTAGGGGCGCTAGGCAGAGAGGGAGACTGGGGCCCTGCTGCCCGCTGCCACCTGCTGCTTCGTCCAAGGGAGCGGGAGGGGGGCCTGGCGGACAGGCTCCTGGCGGCCTGGTGCCTCTACGCCCCATAGCCCTTGCCCCACAGCCCTCGCTCCACTTCTCGGTATCCAGGGAACCCGTGGGGCCCTACTGACATCAAGGGGCCCAGCACCACTGGGCTCGTCTGGACCCCGGAGAGACGCCTGTGCTGACAGGCTTCTTTTCCAGAACTTGATGGAAAATTTTGTCCCTCAGAATCGCCGGGCTCCCCAGCCTGAGAGGCGCTGGCTCAGCCCGCGCAGCCTGGGCCCCACTGGGCCCCCTCCACCTCAAGTGCCTTTTACCCAGGAGCCCCAGGATACCATTTTTTTCTGGCCCATGGACCCCTTTCCCCCACCCCCACCCCCACACCTCTACTTTGGGCCTGCAACCACCCTGGGATCACTTCCATCTCCGGCCCCCTACCGCTTGTTGGTGGTCCTTGTCCACCTCCAGGCCTGACCCCTGGCCCCTCTCACCTCTGGAGTTACTGAAACCCTTCCACTTGGGGGCCACTGGCATCTGTGATCCCAGACTCCCGGGACTCCTCTCCACCTTGGAGCTCCCTACCCTGTTTCCTCTAGGAACTGCTGTGCCTAGAGCACCGAAACCCCACATTCTCAAGCCAGCTGTCTTTGGGCCAAGGACTCAGGTATCCTCAGGGACCCTCCTTTCCAGGGCACATACTCCTCTCTGTGCAGGAGAGACCAGAGAGAGCAGGCTTGGGGATCCTTCACTCCAGCTGGATGGAGGGGCAGAAGCTGGGGTGTGTGTGAGGGGGTGCTCACAGGTGGCCTCCCTGGGTAAGGAGCTTCCAGGAGGAAACTTCAGAGTGAGGCTATGATGTGGAAGCCTCAGGAAGCACTGGCTGCACAGACTCCAGGCTCCTGGCTTGGGCAGTGGGCATTTAGTGGCCAGAGCCCTACAGGACCAACCCTGTCCAAACCCACCCCACCATGGCCGGCTTTTTTGTCTTTAATTTGCACAGCAACCTTTTCTCCAGTATGAAATTGAAAGCTTTGCTTTGGAAAGTTTTGTGTCCAGGAGGCTCCTGGGCATCCACTTACTTTATTTCCGGAGGCTAGTTGAGGAGGGTGGAGTCTTTGGGACCTTCACAGCAGGTCTCCTGATCCTTCCTGACTTCCTTTTTTTTTTTTTTTTTTGATTTATTTATTTGAGAGAGAGAGATAAAGAGCACACCACAGAACACATGCAGGCACAGGTGAATGGGCCAGGTGAATGGACCTGTGCCAAAACAAAGAGTCAGATGCTCAACCAGCTGCAACCACCACCCCCCGTCCACCTTTTACAGATGGGTTACATCTACACACTGTTAGGCGCTTTGCCTGGACCCGGCTAGTCTTACGGCAGTCCTAGGACACTGTCTCTTGCCCAGTGTCTCTGGTCAGTACCAACCCATGCCTCAAGTGTGGGAATGACTTCTTCCTGACTCCTTTTTTTTTTTTTAAGATTTTTTATTTTATTTTATTTATTTGACAGAGAGAGATCACAAGTAGGCAGAGAGGCAGGCGGAGAGAGAGAGAGGAGGAAGCAGGCTCGCTGCTGAGCAGAGAGCCTGATGCGGGACTCGATCCCAGGACCCTGAGATCATGACCTGAGCCGAAGGCAGCGGCTTAACCCACTGAGCCACCCAGGCGCCCTTCCTGACTCCTTCTTAACTCCCTGTCCAGCCTGGGTTGCCCACCCCCCTCCAGGCTGTCCTAGTTGTATATATTGGATCTCTGTAGATAGTGGGCACCATCAGATCCTCACCTGTCGTGGCCGGCGCAACAAATCAACCAGGAACATGAGGGTAAGAGGATGAAGAAAAGAACTCGAGAAGCAGAGAGATGGGGGACAGGAGGAGCACTGAGGAGGATGTCCAACAGTGCTAAGTTTATTCATAGCCTTAAGGCCATATATATAGTGACATTACATCTGTGTTTAGTTAAGCAACTATGGTTCCTCATGACGCCAAATGGCTGATGCCAGTACAAATACAGCAAACCTGAAAGTAAATTATGGGTTGTACTAAGGCAGCAAGGACCAGCAACGAACTTTTTAGCCCAACCGAATTGTTCTCATTTGTTTAGTAAGCGTGTGGGAAGTCACGTAGGCGAGCGCACAACACATAGCACAGACTCTTGCCCAGTGCTACTGAACTTTTCCCGTCCTAAACCTTTTGTTAGGTTATTTGGACTTTAAAGGAGGCACAAGTCAGGGTCTGGTTTGGTTCTCGTCTCAAGCCTTATTGCGGCCTCCCACACTCACCGAAATGAGAACATGGCTCAGGGTTATGGAGTGAATATACCCTTTAGGAAACATTAAAGGACATAGCATAACTGGTCCGGGGTCACCCAGCCTGTGAGAGGCATGGGTGAGATTCAGACTGCACTGGGTGCCACAGCCATTTTCAGCTCACCTTAGTGTCCAACCTGGTCCCAGAAGGTTCCTGCTCAGGACTTTGCTTTGTGCTGAGCTGGGCTTGCTTCCTGCCTTTGAAGCCATTTTCACAGTGTATCCCCAGCCCACCCTCTCACATTGAGCATCAGTGCTGCCTTGGCTGGCCTCTGTTGATCGTGCCATTCCTCTCAATCCCTCTGTCACTCCTCCGGCCCACTGTCCTACTGCCCTCTGTCCGGTGGGCCAAGTTCTGAGTTTCTTACCTGCACTTCCTCTTAACTGTGCTCTGTTGAAATCCTCTCTAACAGGGAAGACCTGCTTATCAGAGCAGCTTGATTTGGAATCCATCTCCCCTGGAGGTCAGAGCTTCTGACCATCATGTCCCCAGCCTCAGCACTGGGGATGCCTGCCCAGCCTATTCTGGGTGCTCGTGGAGCTCTGGGATCTTGGAGAAGATTTGCCATGAAAATAAGCATTTATACATAACACGGAAGAGAAGATTTGAGGAAATTGAGTGAGTGTCATCTGGTAATGTTTGTGTTAGGATGGTTCTGAAATTTCTGGGCCCTGAGTTACCAAGAACCCTAGGTTGCCCAGCTGGAAGGACCTCAGATAGATCAGCTGGGCTCCTCACCTCATTTGACAGATGGGAAGTTGAGGCCCAGAGCTTAGTGCCACAGAGCAGGAGTGAGGAGAGATGTTAGTGACAGGAAGAAATCATAGGGTAAGCACAAAGTGGCTGAGCCTGGGCTTTGTTTATGCAAATGAGTTGCTAAAACAGTGGGCCTGAGGCTGCTGACTCTATCTAGTGGCCAGCAAGAAGTAACACCAGCCCACACCTTCTGAGGTTTAACTCCTGCCAGGAATGATTCTCAATGTTTTATTTGTGGGCACCTGGGTGGCTCAGTTGTTCAGCTGAGGTTATGCTCCCAGGGTGCAGGGATCTAATCCTCACCAGGCTTCCTGCTCAGTGGGAAGCCTGCTTCTCCCTTTCACACTCCCCCTGTGTGTGTTCCCTCTCACCCTGTCTCTCTCTCTCTGTCAAATAAATAATAAAATCTTAAAACAAGAACAACAACACCAAAATGCTTTATTTGCCTTAGGAGATAGGGTCTGTTATGGCTACCATTTTAATGCATGGAAATATGGGCACAGGGGAGCTAAAGGAGTCCAAGGTCACACAGCTTGCAAGTGGAGGAGCCAAGATTTGAACCCTGGGCAGCCTGCCTCCAGAAACTGTATTATTTTTTCCCCTTGTGTATGTCATTTTTATAAACCTTTCCCTGAATTCTAACAGAGATGTGTAAACATTGTTAAGCATGCAGTTTATTGATTATCACAAAACTTAGGTTCTGAAGCATTGCAGCAAGCTGGGGTGGGCTATGATGTCAGAACTGGTTGGAATCCAGTTTCTGGTGCTGCATGATCTTAGGTGACTTACTCAGCCTCAGTTTCTGCACTGAGTTTGGCAGCCTTGTGATGAGTAGAGCGTGTGACAGTGCCTAGCGGGTTTGGTGCCTGGCGAGTGTTTAATAAATGGTTTTCTCTTCTTAATAATGAAAATTCTAAGTTGTGTTGGTTTTGTTAAGCAGTCCGAATACCTTCCTCATCGGTCAGTTGCCTGTCAGTCGCCTTGTAGGTACTTGTGATGAGTCACTTTGGTAAGTCACTATATATAGCTGAAACATTTGGGGGTAGTTGGGGGACACCCCACCCGCCCCCACTGCCCCTGCATTGAAAGTCTGTAATTTAAAATGTTCCACCTGTGCCTTTTTTTTTTTTTTAAACATAACCACTTTGGGACAGTGAAAGTTATATGTCTTCTCCTTAGGGTTGTGATGGAGCCTTTGGGGACCTGCAACAGCTTACTTCCAGTTTCTGTCTGGCATACTGATGGGCCAGAACTTATTTTAACAACATTCCATCACATTCCAGGCACCTGGAAGGAGGAATATGTTGAACTTCTCGGAAATTATTTTTTGGAACTGTTTTTATCCTGAGGAATAACCCATTTAAAAATTGAATGACCTTTATGGTTGACTTTTCCACTCTACATAATGCAAACTGAAAAACTCATTGTTTTCAGCTGCTTCTGCAGCAGTGGGAAGAGCAAGCCTGTGGGAGTCCTCCCCCGGTTGGCCCCAGCACAGAGCTGCATCATTCTACACACCCCTCATGCCTTGTCTCCTTGTCTGTGAGGTGGTAATGATGGTGCAGGGAGCTCCAGGGGTTGTCGTGAAGGTTACAGAGATGGGGGGTGTAAACTTTGAACAGTGTGCCCCACATAAAATGCAGATCTGGTGAGCAGAGGCAGCTGCTCACATGAATTGTTGATGCCAAGGCACTGCAGTTCCACAACAGCCTATGCCTTTCTTTCCTGGGTCCTTTTTGTCTCAGCCACCACCTTAGAGAAAGTGACTCAGCAAGGCTGGTGCTTGTGGAGCCCTCTACAAATCCAGCTAATTCACACGGGCGATGCCCTGGAGATAAGGGGCTTTTCCTGGGTGGTAGGACCCCATTTCAGAGGCTTAACTAGCTGCTTTCTCCTAACTGGTCCTGTCCTCCAGGGTCAAGTTGAAGGCCTGCCAGGAGACTGGTGGTCTCACCAGAGTTTTCCACTGGAAGCATGAAGGACCCCATGGGGCCTCGTGCAGAATGACATGGGTGTTGGGGGGAGAACAGAGGGGACATCGCCTGTACCATCATGGGCAGGTCACTATATCTGGCTCACGCCGGCTTTCTTCCCATCTGGGAAATGGCAGAAGACCATGCTTTTTCACAGGAGGGATGAGGGTTTAGGGAGGTATTTGATGACTGTGTTGGGGCTGCATGAGTAACAGAGTTGACGGAGGGGCCTTGGAGTCACAGACTTGGGTTCAGGCCCCTGCTGCTGCCACATAAAAGTAGATCACTTGGGTAAGCCATGGACCTCAGTGTCCTCCTCTGTGCACTGTGGATAATACCTAGCATGTAGGTCTGTGACGGGTACAAAATAGAAGGCCATATTAGGAGCTTAGAGCAGAGCCTGGTACTCACTAGATTGTAGTTTTATGGAGATACTCTGGCATCACTGGTGTTGCAGACCTGGTCCTACCCTCTGGAAACTTTGGCTGTGTGACAGATGGCTTATGAGGCCGTGGCTGACAGAAAGAAGCGGTGTCTGTCTTTTCTTAAGATTAAGGGTACAGAGGGGTGCCTGGTGGCTCCGTCGTTGGGGCATCCAACTCTTGGTTTCAGCTAAGGTCATGATCTCAGGGTGGTGGGATTGAGCCCTGAGGTGTGCTCTGCTCTCAGTGTAGAATCTGCTGGAGTTTCTATCTCCCTGTATTTGTGTGTGTGTGCTCTCTCTGTATCTCTCTCTCTCTGTCTATCTCTCCCTAAAATAAATGAAGCTGTAAAAATAAATAAATACATACATGCATAAGTTAATTAATTTTGGGTACAGAAATCAGTGATGGAGCTGGGCTGATGGGACGCTTGGCAGCAAAGACAGGTGCACCCTGCTTGAAGGCTCGGGGGTAGCTGCGGTGTCACCAGTGGTGATGGGGGTGTGAGGAAGTTGCCTCGTGCAGCATCCAGAGAGGAACTTAGATGGGGGGGGTTCCAGGGAGTAAATGCCCATGGGTAGGAAGCATCTTCAGATGAATGTCAGAGGGTGTCCTCATGGATGGGGAGGCACCCTTTCTCCCTGAAGCTGCCCACGAGTGGAGGTGTGCCTGCTGGGGACATAACTAAATCATTGGGGTTTAGCCTCCTAAGCTGTTAATTTATGAAGATGTGGCCAAGACCTTGTCTCACTGCTTTTTAAAGAGAAGTAAATTAAACTGTTGTTTGGGATGGTGTTGTCTTCCAAAGGCTCATTCAGAGTCAGTGGCAGAGCTGCTGTGGGCTTTCCAACTTGTCTTGAAAGCCTGGTCCAGGCAAGGGTGAGGGATATTCCCATCTCTTGGGGTCTCTTGCCCTCTCTGTTTATGGCAGAACGTGGTTTTGTGACTGGTAAATAAACAGGCATCCTGTGCAGATCCTTCAGCTCTTCGTGTGGCTGCAGTAGAGGAAATTCCCATTCACTGGGCGCAGACTGTGGCTGGACGGGCGGTGTGGCGGGGCTCTCACTGAGCATTCTCCTTTTACGTAATCCCCGACCAGATATGAATTTTGTGGTGTTGCCACTTTCCTGCTGGCCAGGAGGGAAGTTGAGGCCCAGGAAAGTTACACTTTCTCGCTGTGGTAAGCGGCAGAGCCATGTCAGCCGGTCCAGGCCCTGGCTTTCAGGTCTGTTTGCTGTGAGCATTTCCTCTTGTGTTTCCAGCTTTTGGCCTGTTTGACCTATCAAACTACTGATGGTGTATTGATAATTCTAATACTCTCGACATTGTGAAAGATTAGCTCTTCACTTTGTGCTAGAAATGTTTCTTGCTGTATTTTTCTTTTAATTAAAAAAAAAAAAGTCAAAGTCCCACGTTTCTGCCCATTTGAATCTCCCTGAGTCTCCCTGTTGTGAAGTGGTTGGGTTTGGGGATTTCTAGGGCAGGGGCCTAGTTGGTGGTGGCTTTGTCTGGAGGAGCCCATGGCTCAGGACTTAGAGTGAGGACTGGAGCAGTGTGAACTGTGGCCTGAAAATGTGTTCATGTGTGCTGAGGTGGTGCCCAGATTCTTTTGGAGGATGAACTGTGGTTTTGATCAGTAGGTTAGAAAAACACTTGATGGAATAACACTGATAATTTTGTTTTTGTATTCAATCCTAATTTTGTGTTTTCGTTTTCGTGTAGTGCAGTGTGCTCTATGTTCTAAGAAAAAATTGGCAATCAATTCATACAGTATCATGATTTAATAATCCTTCCTCACTCACCGGGTCATATTTCAGGTTTTTATATGTAGTTTTTATATCTGTAGTTCTGTTTCTGAATTCTGCATTTTGATTCATTCCTTCATTTTTAAATTTCTTATTTTAAAGATTTTATTTATTTGAGAGAGAGAGAGAATGAGCTAGGAGCGGGGGCAGAGGGAGAAGGAAAGGGAGACTCCTCACTGAGCATGGAGCCTGATGTGGGTCTCAGATCCCAGGTCTCTGAGATCAGGACCTGACCCAAAGGCAGATGCTTAACAGACTGAGCTACCCAGGTGCAGCCACATTCCTTCATATTTTTATTTTTACTCCAGTGCTGCACTGTTTGGCTGGTTGCTTCAGTTTCTGGGAGGGAGGGAGATGACCCCCTCCCCTGTTCTTCTAACAAGTTTGCTTTTGCTGCGTTGACTGGAGAAGGGCCAGGCTTCCTGAAGATGAGTAGGATGATTCAGTGACACCCAAAAGGCAGTGGCTATCATTGTTCCCACTGTGATTCAACAACTTCACCCACTGACTCTTTGATGATGGCAGCCACCAGCAAATCTTCTGCAGAGGACTGCTGCCTTGGGATGCTTTTCTTGTGGTGCTGGACTTCATTCCCCCTGGCAGCCAGTACAGCTAGGATTAGAACCTAGGAAAAGTCCCATTAGAACCCAAGAAAGTGGGGTGCCTGGGTGGCTTAATCGATTGTCTGCCTTTGGCTCAGTTCATAGTCTTAGGGTCCTGAGATCAAACCCTGCACTAGTGTCCGTGCTGGCTGTGGAACCTACTTAAAATCAAACAAACAGAAATCAGCCCAAGAAAGTACCATCCTTTGTGTTGTTCTATATTGTGGATCAGATTTTATTTTTCTTTTCTTTTTTTTTCTTTCTTCTTTCTTTTTAAAGATTATTTATTTGTCAGTGAGAGAGCACAAGCAGGGGGAGCAACAGGCAGAGGGAGAGGCAGGCTTCTGGTTGGGTAAGGGGTCTGATGTCGGACTTGATCCCAGGACCCTGTGATCATGACCTGAGTCATGTTAGGCTGCTGCCTAACAGACTGAGCCAACCAGGCATCCCCCAGGATCAGACTTCAATAACCCTACCAGATTTCTTTAGCTTTGACATTTTAAAGGACAATGAAAGCTAGCTAATCCTACACCAGGATTCTGCATCTGCTGGGGCTGTGCTGTCCGGGCCTATGTGCCTCCTGTTCTTCTAACCCCATCAATTCCACCCATGTTTTAGCCAGAGAACTGTAGGCAGGTGTGGGTGTGTCACTGAAAGCTTTGACTCATCATTCATATCTTTATTGTAAGCTTATAATCTTTATTTTTTCTTTTTGGGGGGTAAGATTTTATTGATTTGTTTATGAGAATGAATGGGGAGCAGAGGCAGAGGGAGAAGCAGACTCCCTGCTGAGCAGGAAGTCTGACATAGGGCAAGATCCCAGGATTATTTATGACCTGAGCCCAATGCAGATGCTTAACCGACTGAGCCACCCAGGCGCCTCTTTATTTTTCCTTTATTGATTATCTGCCTTTCTGAGGCAGCTTTCTACCTGGGTTTTCATAACTCCACACTAAGGTATTCTTCCACTAGTGTGGCCTGTTTTGAGGTAATTCCTATACATTCTGGCTATGCTGCTAAATGATGCTATGATCTTGGACTCTTTTTTTTTTTTTTAACCTCTCTGAGCCTTGGTTTCCTCTGTGCTAATGTGGATAATATACCCTCTCTTGCAGATGTGTGGAGGGCCATGGCTGACTTGGATGCAGTTGGAGTCATCTCACGGCACATGGAATACACAATTTATCTTGCTTCCTGTCTCGCTAACGACATCTTGGTTTTCATGCTGTCTTAGAACAAGTAGAACTTGACTTACATGTAAGTTGTGAATTCACGTACTTTTGACAGAGGTGTTATTTTAGTTTAGTTTAGTTTAGTTTAAAGCAGGCTCCACACCCAGTGCAGAGCCCAGTGTGGAACTCAAACTCACCACCGTGAGATCAAGATCCGAGCTGAGATCAAGAGTTGGCCGCTCAACCAGCCTAGTCACCCAGGCATCCCTTCTGTTTATCATTTTTCAAAAAATGTGACAAGTAACACTTTCTCTGCTTGGACCTGTCCTCACACCTGCTATGCTGGTCTGGGGGTCAGACGTGTAGCTGGTGTGGTGCTGGTGATGTTGAGCAAGACAGTTGTTAAGTCTTTTTACCCTAATTGCTGTTGTCCTATTATTTCCTTTTTTTTTTTTTTAAGATTTTATTTTATATCGTGGTGATATATGCTAAAACTGTTGCTTCTGGTCCTGCCTTAAAACTTGAATATGTAGGGCATTTTTTAAGGATTCATCCCTGGAGATACAGTATTTGTTTTTCTCTGTCTGACTTATTTTGCTTAGCACAATACCCTCTAGGTACATCCATACTGTTGTAAATATCAGGATCTCATCCTTTTTGATGGCTGAGTAATATACCATTGTGTGTATGTACCACTTTGTCTTCTGTTGCTGGACACTTGGGCTGCTTCCATATCTCGGCTATGGAAAAAAAAATGCTGCAGTAGGCTTAGGGGTGCCTCTGTGCTTTCAGAATGTTGAGTCTGATGTGTCAACTGCCACAACAGTCATGGCAACTCAGGAAGGGAGCCAGGTGCAGGAGGTAAGAGGAGGAGTGCAGCTTTAGGCAATCTGAGTTGAGGTGTCTGTTGGACGTGCAGGTGTAGGTTCTGGTTGGACAGTCAAAATGTAGGAATGGGTGCTTGGGGGAAGAGAGATGCAATCATGCTGTTGCCAAGGGATATATTCCTTGTAGAGAGAGTGACAGTTAAGGATTTAGGGTAATTCCTTCTTTTCTTGGGCAGATAAAGGGGAAGAATAAAGGAGTAGTGGATGGAAGGGGAGGGACATGGCTTTGATGCCAGGAAGGCATTTTTGCACAGATGTCTAGAGAAGAGAGATTTCAAGGAATGAAATGTCAGCAATGTTCGATGATGTGAAAAGTTGCAAAGCAGCTTGATTAGGGGGTGGGGGTAGATCGAGGAGGTTGTCACTGAGTACTGAAAGAAAATGGGAGGTGAGTAGTGGAGTCCTAAGCCAGACATAGAGATAGAGTGCCTGGGCGTGAGACCATGGAGGTCACACACAAGAATAGCCTTTTAGAAAGTTTGATGGTAAAGACACAGACGATCATAACTCCAGACATAGCTTGGACAAGGGTGGGTTTTACAGGCTGTGTTTACCTATTTGCAGGTTGACTGAAGGGAGATGACAGATGGTGCATGCTGCTGGATGTTATGGGTTGAGATGGGATCAGGTATACAGAAAAGCACACAGAGAGGAGTGTATGGATGCCCTGACTGCTTCTGTAGAACACAAGGCCAACATTAGGCATGGAGGGAATGGAACGTGGCTCAAGGAGATGTGCAGTCTCAGATACAGACCACATGGCTCAGAGTCTTACAGGGCTCTCCTTGCCTCCGCGTGGCCCTTCTCACAGGGTTTAAGTTTTGAAGAGTCCTTTTGTTTCTCTGGGTTTGGGGTGTGACTGGAGAGACATAGCAGAGAGCAAGGGCTGAGGAAAGACCAAGAGGGCAGGAACTCACAGAGGGGAGTCTACTACCCTCTCTGCCTTTTCTGGTATGGGCTCTCTCCTGATCTGGATGGATGGATGACCTGCCATTACTTCTTTTAAAAATGCATTTGGCTTTACCCTGCCAGAAAGCAACACATGTTTATTGAAGAATAGTGGGAAACCCCAGAGAAACTGAAGGAAGAAAATAAGCACTCAGCTGAAGACAACCATTCAAAAGTTCTGGCACCTTTTCCTCCCAACTTTCACTGAAGTTGAACAGATAAATGTATATATATGAAGTGATTTCTGGGAAAGACCAAAAAAAAAAAAAAAAAAAAAAGATACCAACAACAAGAAAACAAAAAAGAGAACAAAGCAGAAGAAAACGGTGTTCATTTTCTTCCTGAGGCTGCCCTTCCTCGATACTGCTACTTGGTTTTACTACCTGCTTTTCTCCCTGGGCTTTCTTGACAAAACATGGTTCCACTACTTTTACCTTCTTCAAAGTGTTTGACAGAGTCGTTTGCTTTCAACATGGAGTTTGAGCAAAATGGACTATTGCTTTAAAATATTCTATCATGTGTGCTGTAATATCTCATCCTGGACATGATACAAATGCTATGATAAAAAGAAGAGATGCTTTTAAAGTGATCACCAGAGTTGTGAAATTCATTGGCATAATCCTTCTTTTTTTTTAAAAAAGATTTTATTTATTTATTTATTTGACAGACAGAGATCACAAGTAGGCAGAGAGGCAGGCAGAGAGAGGAGAAAGCAGGCTCCCTGCAGAGCAGAAAGCCCAATGCGGGGCTCGATCCCAGGACCCTGGGACCATGACCTGAGCTGAGGGCAGAGGCTTAACCCACTGAACCACCCAAGCGCCCCGACATGATCCTTCTTTTGAGGGTCATATTTTGTTTAATTTTTTTCTGCTCCAGCTTAACCTTCGCAGTCTTCAGTTGTTATGTGCATTAGACACAGTATTAGCAGTAGTGGCAGTAAAAATACTCCTGTCACCCTTTACAGGTACCATTTTACTAGAATCTACTTACCACTGTAGCACCTTTAAACCCTGTTTCCACCCTGTTCATTCCTTTAAATGCCTTTTCCTTAAAACCTTTTCTTAGTTTTTGGTGTTCTATAGCTTTACCACAAAATGTTTAATTGAAGATTTCTCATCTTGCTTGGTATCTGTGCATTTCCTGTATTTCTGGATTTATCATTTCTGTAATATCCTCAGCTGTTTTCTTCTGAAATTTTGACTCTGTCCTTCTGCTGTACTTCCCAGGATTCTTATTTAAACCTCCCGTCTGTTGTTCGTATCTCTCAAGCTGGCATTCATCCTCTTCTCCTGCCTCCTTGTGTTGCATTCTGGGGAATGTCTTCACTTCTTGGTGCAGTGTTGTGAGGTCCTTCATTCGGGGCTCATCTACTGCCCCACCATTCTGGTATTTTTTCTGTTGTGTTTTACGTCTCAGTGATTTTTGGTCCCTGTTTAACTTCCTTCAGTTCCATGTTCACACTTGGCCTGTTGCTTTTGATAGGCTCTTGATCCTTCTTTATTTTTAAACCTCTTTTGTGTTCTTAAACAATTAACATGTAATATTTTCTATTCTGTATCTGATCATTCCAGTGTCTAAAGTCTTCATTTTCCCTCAGTCTTCTGTCTCTCACAGTGGCCTCATTTCTTGCATGCTCTGTGAAGGGATTTTGAGACCAGATTTATTGGAACATAGATGTAATCTCTTTTAATTCTGTTTTTTGGTGGTTTTTTTGGTTTGTTTGTTTGTTTGTTTGTCTGTCTGTTTTTTCCTGGAGGGTTTGTCTTTCCTTTACCAGGAGGCTGGGAGTGTTCTTGGTTGGGATCACCTTGGTTCCATTTGAGGGTCCTGGTTTATTAAGGAAATCTCAGGTTCAGTTCCCCCAACTTACCGTGTGGTGGGAACGGGGTCTGGAGGGCACAGGCCTGTAGAGATCCTGCAGTGAAAATGGCATTTGTTCTCTGGCACCCTGATTTGTTTCTCTTGAGCTTGTTGCTTACAGATCAGGTTTTGGCTCACTTGTTTCTGCCACCTCCCTCTTCCTGCTTCCTTTCCTACCATTTTCTAAGTCCTTTGCTAGTTTTCCGATGTCTTCTAAAGCCCAGAAATGTTTTGTGAATTCCATTTGCCATCACTAATTGCAAGTCTCCTCCTGCAGCAGGAAGGCCAGAGCCAGACACTGTAATGCTCTGCCTCCCACAGAGGAGATTTTAATACCCTCTCCTCGGGTGTTCAGAAATTCTAGATTGGAGATGGAGTTATGGATACATTACTATCTACAGAGGATTAGTTGCCTATATAATAGAACAAGTATGCATTATTCTAATCTTCCTAAAACTTCCATTTTGCATAATAAATATGAATGAATAAGGAACCCACATTACTTTAGTTTATGCAGATGTTCGCTTTCTGTCTCTGGCTTTAGATGGTAGGTTGTCATTTGTATGGTTCATTCTGAAAATTGGGTAACTTCATTCTTATTTTCTACATGTTGGTGCCATATAAAGTGATGATTTATGGAGATTCAGAGGTAAATATTTATCAACATCTAAATAATTGGGGAAGGCTTCCTTTACAAAAGGTAGAATTATTAAGACCTGTTTAATCACAGAAGGGATATCCTGTAAAGCTAGCCCATAAATAAAAAGTGGATCAGAAGAAAGCAGAGAGAGGAGAGAATTTGGAAGGAGCACGTGGAGGGACACCTACTGCCTATCCCTGTAAGTCAGGGGCAATCTGGAAGGGAAACCTTGTTAAAGGAGTCAGTAGTGTTTAGATGTAATGAGCTACTGGAAACCTCACAGTGTTGTGGTGAAGCAAGTGGTGTGCAATCAAGTCCGCAGCCCAGTTGAAGTTGTGGCTTCAGGCAGCAAGCGAGCAGGCCTTTCTGTCTGCCTTTATCTCCAGTGGGAGCGACTTGTCCTCCTTGAAGTCAGCCTCCAGACATCTTTTCCTGTCGCTACACATCTGTGCATCACTGAGAATTTCTGCGGTTGCTGCTTCATGGAGATGTTTGTCAGTTTTGGGTTTTGTTTGTTTTGTTTTGTTTTTTACCGAGGTTCACTTGCTAACTTTTCTCTTCTCTTAAAAAAAAAAATATTTAATCTAGGGGTGCCTGGGTGGCTCAGTGGGTTAAAGCCTCTGCCTTCGGCTCGGCTTGAAGGCATGATCCCAGGGTCCTGGGATTGAGCCCCACATCAGGCTCTCTGTTCAGCAGGGAGCCTGCTTCCCTTCCTCTCTCTCTGCCTGCCTCTCTGCCTATTTGTGATCTCTGTCTGCCAAATAAATAAATAAAATCTTTAAAAAATATATGTGTTTAATCTAGGGGCACCTGGGTGGCTAAGTGGGTGGGTTAAGCCTGTTTCTTCAGCTCAGGTTATGATCTCAGGGTCCTGGGATTGAGTCCTGCATCAGCAGGGAGCCCTCTTCCTCCTCCTCTCTCTCTCTGCCTCTCTGCCTACTTTTGATCTCTCTCTGTCAAATAAATAAGTAAGTAAATAAATCTTTTAAAAATATATATATATATATAATCTCTTCCAGGAAGAGATTATGCTGAGTGAAAAAAGTCAAGCAGAGAGAGTCAATTATCATATGGTTTCACTTATTTGTGGAGCATTACAAATAGCATGGTGGACAAGGGAAGATGGAGAGAAGGGAGTTGAGGGAAACTGGAAGGGGAGGTGAACCATGACAGACTATGGACTCTGAAAAATAATCTGAGGGTTTTGAAGGGGTAGGGGGTGGGAGGTTGGGGGAACCAGGTGGTGGGTATTAGAGAGGGCACGGATTGCATGGAGCACTGGGTGTGGTGCAAAAACAACGAATACTGTTACACTGAAAAATATATATATATATATTTCATCTCTTATTACCATGTATTTCAAATGGTAGTGAGGGATGATGGTGTGGGACCCCATGAAGTGAATTTACACTGCCATCTTGACCACAATATAAGTGTCGTACACAGCCGTCCTGTGTCCCCTTTCGTTCTGAAATGGATTCTCTCTTCCCAGCTGTTATCAATAGAAGACAGGGGTCTTTGTTCTTGTAGGTGACTTGTCCAAGATCGCACAACTTTCGAGGTTTAACCTTTGGTCTGATTGTAGGACCCATTTTCTTTAACTCAGTGCCATGCAACCTGCCATGTAGGACTCTCAATACTCTCCCTCTTTTGAAGCTGAACTCCACAGGCCACATCTACCAGTGCATATCTATTTTTGTCTAGTTCACTCATTTATTGCACACATTTACTGGATGCCAGCTATGTGTTTCAGGCACCTTTCTAGGTGCTGGAGATATGGCAGTGGGCAAGTCAAACACAACCCCCTGCCCTCATTGAGCATGTTCCATTTCCTACTACTGGAAGCATCCACCAGGAACAATGGACTTATGCCAGAAGTCCAGCAATGATATGAGTTCCAGAAATTTCTGAATGGTTCTTTGTGGAAGTGATGATTTGGTGGCAGCCCTCAAGGTAGCTACCTGCACAGGCAAAAAAAAAAAAAAGGAGGGCTGGTGTAGAAATGCCTAATATATGGGCTTCAAGGTCAAATAACTGAGCCAGGTCTTTAAGGTCTTATTAAGCTCGGAGATTTTTCAAGAACTTTCCATGATACATAAGCATATTATAGAAAAAACACTATTCAAAGCACACTGTAAATTTGGAGGATGATTGTCTTTGCATTATTTTTGTGATTAAATGACAGTTGATGATACAGGCACTGTTGTAAGTCACTTATCCCTGTGCAAACACTTTGTGGTAAATTCTTTTATCATCCTTATTTTTCAGAGGTAGAGACTGATGCAAAGGGAGAAGTTTGGTGGTTCTCCACTGGCCACAGCTAAGCAAGCAAAAAGCAAAAAGCAGAGCCTGCATTGGAACCAGGCACTGTGGCTCCAGACCCCAACTCTTCACCCTTGGGCTTCTTGCAGCACGCCTGATTTCTTGTCACTAAGAACTTGGTGCAGGAGTTTAACGGTACCTTTAACTTCTAGTTTTTCTTTCTCAGAACTGAATCTGCATTGCAGTGCATCTCTGCATAAACATGTGTTTAATTTTGTCACCTTTAATTTTGTTTTTAGGTAAGATCTGAAGGAGTCAATCTGTTTCTTCTGTGGCTTCAAGCACTTCAGACAAACTTTGCAGAAGAGCAGGTGCTGATTTTTGCTTGCCTCGTGCCTGGTTTCCCAGCGATCATGTCATCCTTAGGGACCTGCATGGTGGAGACACTCATCAGTCCTAGCCCTGGTGTGGCGGATGGTGAGGAACATTTTAGCCAGCCTTACAGGTTGAAATGACTCTGGAAGTTCTCTTGAGGGATTCCTCAGCTTGTCAGGATCCTGAATAGAACCCTTTATTTCGTAGATGGGTTTGGAGGAGGAATTATCCCCTGCTCTTGTTCACAGTAATGTCTTACAGACATTAGAATAGAAAGAATCAGAGCCTTTTTTATATGCAATGAGGATGGGAGACATTTACTGAAGTGGTGGAAACAGGAATGGAAGGGAGGACTCAGATGTTGGGAACAACAGGAAGTGGAGACACATCATGTATCTGGAGTGTTTCCTTGGCTGTGAATGAAATTTAAATCTGCCATCCAAAACTACTGTTTATTGTCCTCAGCATGATTGTTTCACGAGTGGACATTCATCTGCTCACCCAGCCCTGTATTTTCATGCCGCATTCATGGAAAGACAGTAGCTGCTTCCTGGGAAAGTCATGGCAACCATCTGTGTCCCATGAGTTTTTAAGGAACTTGCCAGTTAGGGCCAATGATTGATTAATGCACATCACTTCATTGCCCAAAGACAGGTATTTGATCCTTAGGCTGACCGAAGCAGAATTTGGCAGAGAGAAGAATAGTTTAGAGGGAGAGGTGGCTTCATGGGAGTTTGTACCGTATTTCCAACCCCTTGATGCTCGCTGGCCTGGAGTGTAGCGTGAGCAGGTTCCAAAGGAGGGGCAGATGTATTTTAATGAAGGCCATTTTTTAAAAACCCTTTGAACGTTGGTGAAAGAACTCCTTTTTTTCCCCACTCTGGAGCAAAGATATATCCACAAGAATCACTCCACTCTTGCCGGCCATATCAGGGGAAAGGATCGCTGAGGACCAAACATGCTTTTTCCTTCAAGTACTATTGAACTGTATGGTTATTCAGGTAAAAGCAAAATCTTGGATAATTCAGGAATGGTCTTTCTCTTGATAGGAAAAAGGAAACATTGCTTATTTTCTCCCAGCTCATTCATATTTTGTATGTTTGCTTGTTTGTTTGTTTGTTTTTTGAGTTGACTCTTTATGATATTTCACTAGAACTTGAATATGTGCTATATCACATCAGCAAAGACCTGGCATACATAATATTTTGTGTGACAGTGTATGTCAAGCAAACATTTCAGTTCTCCCATCTGCTTTTATATTACCATATTCACACAGAACACTTCACTTCTAACACTGTGGCTGAGGCTGTGGATTTTTCCCTCACCAGGCAACTCTGCAACACCAGCTGGGTGTCCTGTAGTTTTACTCAGCTTTGACACTGTCTGCCTTGATATGGCATCTGATCCCACAGGTTAAGGGCTCAGTCCCGTGAGACTGTTCCATCACATTCAGGTGCCAGTCATAAGTAGGAGGAGCCCAGGTTACCCACAACTTCTCTACAACTTGGCTACAAATCAGAGGTTCCTTCAACTCCTCCTCCGGTTCAACTGAGTGGCTCGCAGAACTCTGGGAAACATTTGTTTTCATTTGCAATTTATGAAAGATATGATAAAGGATACAGATGAACAGTCAGATGCAGAGACACAAAGGGCACAGTCTGGGAGGGTCCCAAGCACAGGAATGTCTATTCCTGTGGAGCTGGGTTTTATCCCCCTCATGGTACCTGGATATGTTGACTTACCTGGAAGTTTCCTGAAACCCCTGCTATGAGGATTTTTTTTATAAGATTTTATTTATTTATCAAAGAGAGAGAGGGGGAGAGAGCGAGCACAGGCAGACAGAATGGCAGGCAGAGGCAGAGGGAGAAGCAGGCTCCCTGCTGAGCAAGGAGCCCGATGTGGGACTCGATCCCAGGACGCTGGGATCATGACCTGAGCCGAAGGCAGCTGCTTAACCAACTGAGCCACCCAGGCGTCCCTGCTATGAGGATTTTTATGGAGGATTCCTTACATAGATGTGCTCTGCTTTTAGCCCCCTCCCCTCTCTGTGGGAATGTAGGGGTTGGGGTGCCGAAGATTCTAAATTCTAATCATGGTGTGGTCTTCCTGGTGATGTGTCCCCACTGAGGAGCCATCTCGGAGCCCACCCAGAGTTGTGTTATTAGAACAAAATATTAAACTCAAAATGGATGGAAGACCTCAATGTAAGATAGGAATTCTTGCCAGTTTTCTTAAGGTGATTCTTTCTCTCTGCTATCCCTCAAGATTCTATCCTTGCCTCCCTTCCTGACTGCACTGTCCTATTGGGCAATCTTGCCTATTGGGCAGGTGGAATGGACCAGTAGGGTCAAAATGCACAGCTTCTAGAAGGCAAAGGGATACTTCAGTCTGCTCTCAGGACTTTGGAGTCTTTGTGTTTTTGGTGCTGGTGAAAGGAAATGAGAGAGGAGAGCAGACAAGAAAGAATGCTAAGTCATTAGAGAGAACTGGTAGGATAAAATACAGGCATGATGAGTAGAATGAGTTTAAAAACATGATACCATTGGGTGATTTTTTTAATACTCAGTAAGAATATTTTTAACAAAGTGAACCATTTAGTTTTGAAATATTCATTCTTAGCATAATTTGAGTTTTAAGATAGGATTACATTACATGATTGTCAACATTATTTGTCACCATGACTTTTTTTTAAATTTTGGATAGGAATTTTAATAAGATAGCATTTTATTTCAGTAGACATTTAAGTTAAAATTTAAATGTATATATGTTCTTTCCCACATATTATCCAAAGGCTACAAATTTAGAGTGGAAGAATAAGGAGAATCAAGATACTTGTTTTAAAGTTCTTTTTACACTGTTTTGAAAATATTGTCTTCCTCATTTATTTCCATCATTTACCATGTTAGCAAAATCTACAAACTTGTACTTGGTAAGTACTGATTGGGCTGGGTATAGAGGATGTCCACAGGGAAGCTGCCATTCTCTTTCAAAGTGACCTTTGTTTATTTTTAAACAAAATAGTCACTTTATTCTTATATTTAATGGTAACTTTATTGTAAGAGGTTTAAAGTTTCCTAATAAATGATTTTACCTATTTGTACAAACTATTTATTTGTACCTCAGGAAGACTGTGGCTCCTAAAATAATTCAACATGTGTCATGATTCTTCTTGGTATAATTATATTTAAAATTAAGTTTTAAAATTTTAATTTTTAATTGAAACTGTTTATTGAAGGCAGTGTTTATTTTCTCATGCAAAGATGTTGAAATAAACATTCTCGTTGAAGTCTTCTCTTAACGGTGTTGAGGTACGGTGACCCCAGGCCCCAGACCTTGCCCAGTGGTGAGGCAGACCATCCCAGGCCATGCAACTGCCCAGAGTAGCCCTTCCTTATATCCTGGATCTTTCATCCACTACGTGCTACTTACAGCTTCTTATGGAGGGGCCAATATTTGGGCAACTGTGCAACCTAAGGGCAGTAAGCTCCAGAAAGGAAGGAAACATGAGGGAATTTCTAGTTTCACTGCTCAGGGTTTTTTGGGTTTTTGTTTGTTTGTTTGTTTGTTTTCCCCTATGAAAAATGAAGGCTCACAGGACATAAGTATCCCTTTGATTGGTGCTGGGGTGGGGAAGCAAATTTTCTTCTCCCTATTATTGGAAAGCAGGCAAAATTAGTTAAAGTGAATAATCAGAAACAATTTGGGAGGGAAAGAGATCACAACAGGCATTAATCCATGTGGTGAATGTGGACTACTAATTCAGTTGTCTTTGGGTGTTTACTTACATACACACAAATGTGCATGCTTGGATCAGGGGAAAGCAGCAAAAACTTGATGCCTTTTGAAATATGTAGAAGTACTAACCTTTAGAGGTACCGGGCTGTGTATTTGTTAGCTATCTGTATATGGGTATTTTTTTCAGAACTTGATTCTGATTTGATAAATAGTCTATATTCACTGTGGAAAACATAGTATACTTTAATATATTGAATTAAAGTTCTTTATTGAGAACTTGTCTGCCTCATGCAAGTGCCTCCAGGTATATAAAAGGTGGGAGGTCGGGGTACCAGGTGGTGGGTAATATAGAGGGCATGGATTGCATGGAGCACTGGGTGTGGTACAAAAACAATGAATACTGTTATGCTGAAAATAATAAAAAAAAAAGAAAGTAAGAGAGCTGGACATACAGCAAGTAGTAGCTCAAGTCCAATACCATGTAACTTTTTGTATTGATTATGAAATTTAAAGGAGAAAGGGACTTTTTTTTATTATTCTATTTCTTTTCAGTGTTCCAGAATTCATTGTTTATGCACCACACCCAGTGCTTCATGCAATATGTGCCCTCCATAATACCCATCACCAGGCTCACCCAACCCCCTACCTGCCTCCCTTCTAAAGACCTCAGTTTGCTTCTCAGAGTCCACAGTCTTTCATGGTTTGTCTCCCCCACCAATTTCCCTCAACTCACTTCTCCCCTCCATCTCCCAATGTCGTCTGTGTTATTCCTTATGCTCCAGAAGTAAGAAACCATATGATAATTGACTCTGCTTGACTTATTTCACTCAGCATAATCTCTTCCAGACCAGTTCATGTTGATACAAAAGTTGGGTATTCATTCTTTCTGATGGAGGCATAATAATCCATATTGTATATGGACCACATCTTTATCCATTCATCCATTGAAGGGCATCTTGGTTATTTCCACACTTTAGTGACTTTGGCCATTGCTGCTATGAACATTGGTGTACAGATGGCCCTTCTTTTCACTACATCTGTATCTTCTTGGTATATACCGAGTGCAGTTGCAGGGTCATAGGGCAGCTCCATTTTAATTTTTTTGAGGAATTTCCACACTGTTTCCCAATGTGGCTGCACCAAGAAAGGGACTTGTTATTAATTCTGTGGAGCTGGTCAAGTCAAAATTCAAAGATGAATTTTTTCAGACATAAAGTAGTTTATACTGATTCTATTCTTCAGATTCATCGACAAGGAAAAGGCTATAAAACTAAATCCCATGGATTGGATTAGGGTAGTATTGGATGTTAAAGTACCTGAAATGATAAAGAATGTCTGTACATTCTTCTAGATTTGTTTCAGTCCTAAAATATTAAATTAGTTATAATGTATGTGAAAATATCCTTACTATTAGAATTGCTTATCCTTTCTCAAATTTTCTAGTGGCTTAGTACTTAGTACTTCCACCGCTGTATGCCATAGCTATAATAAGCAAGCAGTAACAGGAGTCACCATCCCACCTTTGTCAGGTCACAAGGCAGAATCAGAAACAAGTCTACCAAAAAATGTCATCCCTAATAATTTCTGGTACTTTAATTTTAAAGTTTTAGTTGATATTCATCCAATCAAATATAGAGCTGAGGTATATGTTTGTGAGAAATTGAACTGTTTAGGGTGGTGGCTTACACTCACTCCCCTAATCATGTATTCTGTTTCCTTCCAGACATCCCCCATTTGAGACCAGCGCCAGTGTATGTACATTACTACAACTCAAGACAATGAAAACATTTATAGTATAAAAATTCCATACATGGCAATTCACATTGTTTTTATTAAATGGATTATAAATTTCTTTTTGGAAAAAAGTATCTAGCTATAATCCAAAACACTCAAAATCGAGTTGCTGTACTGCCCCAAATCATACAGGTATGTCATTCCTCTTTTTCTTATATTTTACATAGGTAAAAATACACTAACACATACCAAAGTAATTGACTCATAGGGGTTTGGGTTCCTAAAGGATGCTGGTTCTAGGGATTATGTTTATGGGTGGGCTCTCTCTCTGTTGCTGAGGCGTCAGAGGGACTTCTGAGATAGCACTTGCCATGCCCTGCTGACATTGCCATGACAAGGTGATCTTGGGGGCCAGGGAGATGTTCTGAAAACATGATGTTGTGTGCAGTCTCCTGGACCCTCTCATTTTCCTTCCTTTGCTCAAGAGCCAGTGACATCAGAGCATAAGACCAGGGGCCTGTGTTGCCTTCACCCATCCCCAGCACCAGGCAGGCCCTCAATAATCATGTAGGTGGGCTGTGGGAAGGACCTATTTGACTGCCAAGTGCCTCTTGGCATCTCAGAGGGAGCAGTGGAAGAGATCTCAGGATTTTGAGGTGCCATGATGGAATGCCTGGAAGAAAAGGCAGACTCTCTTTAGAAGGCTTTCAGTGGAGACCTCTTTCTGTGTGGGGCCCATGGTATACCTTCCCTCTCTTGTGGTCCTTGGTCATAGAGAAATGGGCTTTCCCAGCAGGTTGAGTTTCTTAGAGACTTTGTGCTGTGTAAGGAAGGACAACTTGGGGAGGTTTGAGAGGGGCTGCTTCATGGCAGGGGCCTGCTTTTATGCACAAAGCATGGTCCCCTTAGAGTAGCTTCGCTGATGCCCCAGAGTTCCCAAAAGTGTGACTAGGCCTGAGCTGCAAGAGTTCACACACCTGAGTGGCAGGTAGCATCTTGGTGGAGGAGCACCAAACTGAGGTCCAGAGCACGTGTCCTCATTGATTAAAAACTGACTACAGAGCTAGACAAACTTATTGTCAAGAAGTCTGAGGGGGATACAGTTACAGTAAAGAGCAGCAAAATACTTACTGAAGATTTTGAAAGGGAGCTTTGGGGTGCGTGGATGGCTCAGTTGGTTAAATGTCTGCCAGAGATCAAACCCTGTGGTGGGGGGTGGGGAGTCCCTGCTAAGTGAGGAGTCTGCTTCTCCCTCTCCCTTTCCCTCTGCCACTCTCCCTGTCTGTGCTCACTTTCTCTCTGTCTCTCTGTGTCAAATAAATTTTATAAATCTTTTAAAACATAAAAATACAAGAAAGATTTGAAACTTAAATTCACTAGTTGTAACATGTAATAGGAACCCTGTAAACAGTAATGATCACTGCTGAGAACAAAATTGATTTTTTTAAAGATTTTATTTATTTGGCATAGAGAGATCCCAAGTAGGCAGAAAGGCAAGCAGAGAGAGAGGAGGAAGCAGGCTTCCCACCGAGCAGTGAGCCCAATGCAGGACTCGATCCCAGGACCCTGAGATCATGACCTGAGCTGAAGGCAGTGGCTTAACCCACTGAGCCACCCAGGTGCCCCACAAAATTGATTTTCCAAAGGAATATCCCAGAACACTGAGGAAAATTTCAAAGAGATGGAAATGAGAAACGAATAAGTAAGATCTGAGGTCAGGTCCAAATCTACCTTGCAAGTACCCTGAGGACAAAAGGAGAAAATAACAGAAGTTATAACTGAACTAATGCAGCATTTACTTGAGCTGAAAAACAGTCATGCCTTCAGTTCATAAAGCCTTCAAGTCCCAGGGAGAATTAGCTGAACAGACTCAAACCAAAACAGACGTAAACCTATTTGACTTTAAGGGACTAAGAAAAAATTGTCAGAGTTCCAAACAGAAACCACCAGTTCCTTCTAGAAAATGAGACAGATTATCATTGAATATTGACTTTAAGCTCTATCCCTCAGAGCTGAAAGAACTCTCTTTCTTAGAACTCTTGCTTCCTATCACATATGTAAGGAGATTTCAGGTTGATTAACCTTGTAAATTGGTTTAAGTTCTAACTCTACAAACAAAATGATAAAGAATTTGGAGACAATCTAGGGGCATGTAAAAATTTGGGAAGTGGTAGACTACCTTAGGTAGAGATAAGACCCACAGACCATAGAAGAAATGACATGCCTCTTTATTTTAAAAATTTGAAAAAGATTTGTATATCAAAAAAGAGTAAAGCTGCATGTGGGCAACAGGCTGTGAAAAGCATCTGTAACATCAGCTGTTCAAGGAGTTCATGTCTCTGACGTGCCTACAAATTGAGAAGAAGACAAACAGTCCTATTGAAAAACAGACCAAATGAGAGGAAGGAGAAGTTCATGGAAAAGGAAACAGAAATGACCCTGGATTTCATAGTGAGCCAGGGAACACCATTAGTTCTGGACCATGCTGAGACACCTTTATTCACTCACCCTGTAGACAAAAACTAAAAATCATCAGGTAGACAAAAATTTGCATGAAATCATATATAAGAAACTCAGCCCCACTCTTTGATAAATTTTACAGTCTATTTTGTGTG